>NW_026622841.1:28933457-29558457 GCF_023065955.2 Ursus arctos | reverse complement strand
AGCTGCCTTGTTACGATCAAATAAGAATGATCTATAATGTTTTCCCGCGTATTGAATAGAATCCAAACTGTATTGGGGTCAGCAGTGTTAGATAATTTCACGGCGTTGAGAGGCAGGGGCAGGATGAAGGCAGCCTGTGGACAGCATATCTGAGTTAGAGCAATGAACTTCGGCTGTGCATACACTTTTATTAGCACAAAGGAATCAGAAGCCTCATTTCAGAAATGATAATAACATGGGCTTAGATGGCCATAATAATCTTGTAATTATTTTTCAGTCAATTGGCCTATTTGATGATTCCTGGAATGAAATGCTCTTCCAACTTGACATTTATTGGACACACACACACACACGCACGCAGCAGACACAACGTAAATAGAGCAGTATATTAGTGTCAGATGCCTTTGACTTTCAACATCCCAAAGGACAATGCATCTAAAACTATGTAAAGTGAAATTATATACATATTCATCAAACACATTGAGTATTTTATTTTATTACTCCTTAATATAAAGGATGAGGAAACTGAGGGCTATTTCTCTATTGCCTCTATTACTTCTTTATATCTCCCTAGTCCCAGATCAGTACTTATGCCGCTACCCAATGCTGGTTTGTTCATGGCTCCACTGTGGATGGTCTAGGATATATGATAGAGGAGTCTATCCACAGTGCTTCGGTCTGGTTTGGTTTTACTCCATCTTGTTCTCCCGCTTCAGACCTCAGCCTCAGTTTTCCTCTTCAGAAAGAACTTCACTGATGATCTTATC
The DNA here is from genome assembly GCF_023065955.2 of Ursus arctos. Lineage (NCBI taxonomy): Eukaryota > Metazoa > Chordata > Mammalia > Carnivora > Ursidae > Ursus > Ursus arctos. The sequence continues at coordinate 29,557,690 of NW_026622841.1, read as the reverse complement.
ATCTGTCTCTCTATTATGCTTTCATTACATCCTGCCTAGTTTCCTATTAGTATTTAGGAAAACTTCTAATTAGTTTATGTAAAACCTGCCAGCAGTTTATTCCACTCTTTCTACCCCTGTGAAAGTTCCCCGAGCAGGATCCTCATCTGTGTTGTTCCCGGTCTATTTTCAGAATGTAGACAGTGCGTGGGGCCATGTAGGTGGTCAATTTATATTTGATCATTGAATAAAAGAAGGGAGAATGAGAGAGAAGCAAAGAAGAAAAGAAATTGCTAGTGTTTAAAGTCCAGAGGGGAAGGGATCAAGAATGTTAAATGGTGGGGCGCCTGGGTGGCACAGCGGTTAAGCGCCTGCCTTCGGCTCAGGGAGTGATCCTGGCATTATGGGATCGAGCCCCACATCAGGCTCCTCCGCTATGAGCCTGCTTCTTCTTCTCCCACTCCCCCTGCTTGTGTTCCCTCTCTCGCTGGCTATCTCTGTTAGATAAATAAATAAAATCTTTAAAAAAAAAAAAAGAATGTTAAATGGTATAATAAAAATATTCATAAATAAACCCTGTAGAGATATTTAAAAAAAAGGAAAAGGCAATGGTGTGTGTGCGCGCGTGTGCATGCGTGCGCCTGTACGTGTGTGTATCGTACAGGAAGTAGTAAATGGAGACAGAAGTAGGAGAGATTGAGAATGTTTGGAAGACATCAGAAACAAGAGTCTAGAGTAGGCTGAATGAATGGCCCCCAAAGATGTCCACATCCTGATCCTGGGGGCCTATGAATATGTTACTTTCCATGGCAAAAGGGACTTTGCAGGTACCATCAAGTTAAGGATATTGAGATGGTGATGTTAGCCTGGGTTATCCAGGTGACTTCAGTATAATAACAAGGTCTTTATAAAAGAAAAGCAGAAGAGAATCAGAGGAGATGTGGTGATGGAAGTGGAGGTGAGAGAGAAAGAGATGGTGAAAGAGTTGATATTGCTCTGCTGCTGGTTTTGAAGACACAGGAAGAGGCCATGAACCAAGCAAAGCAGGTGGCCTGGAGAAGCTAGAATAGGCAAAGAAATTGATTCTCCTTTAGAGCCTCTAGAAGTGACCTGGCCCTGCTAACCCTTTCTGAGTATCTGATATCCAGAACTTTAAGATAATAAATTTTTGTTATGTTAAGCCACTAAAGTTATGGTAATTTGTTCCTCACTCATAGGAAACTACTGTGGGATCCTATTAAAGATATGTCTTAAGGATTAGTTCCTTTTCTCTTTTATAAATCTTATTTTTTGAATGAAAATAACAAATGCTTATAACATAAAACATGGAAAATGCAAAAAATATCTACAAGAGTCTAAGATTACCCTTTAACCCCATCACCCAGAGAAAGAAATCTTAATATTGTGTGTTTTATTTTCACAGATGGACTTTTGATCAATGAAGTCAGGGAAGGGGGAATATTAGAGCCGGCATTAAAAGCACTTTGCCATACTGAAAGGAGCACTTACATTTAGTTAATTGTGAAATTATTAGTCATGTTAATTAAGCATTATTTCCTTAGCCTGAAGTATAATAGAAATTAGTGCGATAAAGAAGAAGTATCAGGGGAAGCTCATATCAACCGCCTTCCCCCTTTTCTAGGTCAGTTTTTCTTATGAAGGCCTGCACATGGCAGAGATGACATTGCCCACTTTGTTTCACCATCGTGTCTTGTCCAGGGGGTCTGATAGGTGTCAGCCCATAATTAGAGTGAAGTGGGCAGGCTTGGCACCCAGCTCTGTTCCTAACAAGCCATGTGACTCACAAGTCTTTCCTTTTCCCTGTATCTCAGCTTACCCATAAAGTGTATGTCAGGTTATCTTCCAGGCCCTTCCAGCTCTAACTTTCTATGACCCCATTTAAAGCACTCTAAGAAGAATTTGTGTTATTTCAGTTTCTGTAAACCTGATTTTGTTTCTAAGGGACTCTAGTGAGGACTCAGCTGTTTGCCCAAATCACATGGTAGACGGATTTCATTTCTGAAGGAGTTAAAGAAATCACAGTTTCTGGGAGAAATGGGAGAAATTGTGAAGAAAGATTTAGCTCAAGAAATTTATCTGAACCTACAACATTTTCATCTGATGATAAGCTGGATACATTTTCAGATAACCTTCAAGGTTCTCAGGATTTTGTTTAGAGACAGCCAAACAAGTGTCGGAAGAAGAATTGAATTTAGTAATAGTGTCTCTTTTACTTACTGTGGTCATTTTAAGCTTACTAGTCTGGGAGCGGCATAATGAGTGTAAAAAAATGCAAATCGTAGTTCATTCACCTGGGTTGTCTGACGTGGGACCTCTCAGTGCAGATGGCCCTAAGTTTGTATCTCACATCCAAAGTCTGAGATAATAGAGTTGAAAAACCAAACAGACTTGTGTCTACATACACAAACTGGTTTTAGCGGGGGTACTAGTGGTAGCATTAAATTAAGCAGTTATTTAGAATGGGATTATAAATATCCAAATGTGGTCATGAATATTCAAATTCAGTAATAGACCTTGCTGAATTCAGCTCCTCCTCTGAATTCTGTTTAAGCACAGCCAATGACCTTAAAATTAGTGCTAATAGCAAAACCCCTTTACCCATCGCAGACTTCCCTCTTGAGTCTTTCTTGAGGGAAGAGCTGCTCCCCTGGTGTGGCAGAAAGTGGATGAGTGTTTTGAAGAGCCATTCAGTTCATTATTTGCAATAATAATGGAAACATTGGCTGAATAATTTAAACGTCTGAATGAGTCATTCATAACCAAGATCTGAAAAGCAACTCTTTACATTTGAAACAATCCCAAGCTTTAAAAATGTTGTGCCTTGACTGGGTAAATCAGGCTAAATAAAAAGAAATTGAAGGGATGATAAAGCTATTTGGAAAAATGTTTAGATGTTTAGAAATCAGAAAAAAAACATTCCTTAAAACACAGACCTTTATTAGACAAAGCGAGAGAAATGTCAAGGGCATTGCTGTTTGGGTAGAAAATTCATCATTTTAAGTACAAGAACTAAATTGTGTTACTCATGGTAGAGAAGGGCTTAAGAACCTAAGCTGTGGATCAGCACATCCAGGATGACTCCTGATTCTGGCTCTGCCGTGTATAGAAGTTCAGGAAGATGACTTATCCTCACTTACTTCCCTGTACAATGGGGCTATTAGTAGCATGTGAAGGTCTGTCTGTTCCTGGAGAGTTTTGAGGGAGGTGAAGTAAGTTAATACACATGGTTCCTGAAAAATAGTAAGGGTCCAGTAATTGTTAGTTTTTCATAGCAGTAGTAGTATTTGTAAAATATGTTCTGAGCAATTCTTATTGGGAGGCAGCAAGCTAGAATTTGAGGACAGAGTGCCATTGAGCAGCTCACAGTTTAATGGAGTAAAGCTCCATACAGTAAATAGGTAAATAAGCATTATACAGTACATAAGCATATTAATATAAGAACCAAAGAAACATAGGTAAGGCATTATGAGCTTATGGAAAAGGTATGAAATAATGGTAGATGGCAAATTCAGGAAACACTAGGTAGAGGGGGTGATATTTGAGCCCTGGTTTGTATAATAAGTTGGAATTTTCCAGGAAGAAAATTATTTTAAGTGAGAAGGATTGGCTTTTTAATCCTAACAGAAGCTGAGTTTGTGTGTGCACCAAAGTAATTTTGTGTCCAATTAATGGTGCCTGATTCCATTTATCTAGTTCTTAGTATTTATGGGGTGTGAGGAGGAATATAAAGGCGTAAATCTGGAGAGGAGACAAGAGCCAGATTTTGAAAGACATCATTTACAAGTCTAAGGACTTTGGATTTAATCTTTTAGGCAACAAGTTGCTATCAAAACTTGACAAACTGGAGAGTGACATGATGACATAATATTTTCTTGTGTTTTAGAGAGACCACTGTGATAGCCTGCTTAAGGATGAATTTTAGGTGGGGAGATATGTAAAGGGAATGCTGTAGGAGACTATTTCAAGTCTCAGTGAGATACAGAGAGAGCTCGATTATCTGAGAGTGAAAGTGTTGATGGAGAGAAGAATCTAAATGTAAGGGGAAGGAGTTTAGATTCTCAGAAAGATGTGGAATATGAGAGACACAGAGCTGTCAAGGATCACCTAATCGATGCTTATAAGTTGGGTTGACTGTTTTAATCACTGATACTACAAATCAAGACAGAGGGATGCAGTTGGGGTTTAGATTGGGAAGTGGAAAGAGATTGTGTTGTTTCGGAAGTGAGTGTGAGGTGGTTAGCTTACATAAGAGAGGAAGATCCTGTGCCACGTGTGATTATAGATGAGTGACTGAGGGGAGACGGCTTGGATGACCATGCTTGGTGAGGGCGTTTCACATCTGCAAGAGTCAGATACACTGAGGTAGTCAATGTTCTTAACCAGATAGAGACTGGAAAAGAGGGTTCAAGGAACAAGGATCATCTTTACTAAAAGTGAAGACTTAGGATGTTCTGCTCACATTTAACCAAATGAAAAAGTAAATGGGGTAGAATGAAGACAATCAGTGTCTCTGTAAAAAGGTTGTATGTACTTGTACTATACTTGTACCTTTTCTCCAAGTTTGAACTTTTATCAAAATGAACATGTTACCAGAACAAACAAAACTTCACCATAACTATCAACAGTAACATTATCAAATAATTACTTACAAATGATTTTAAATCTAAAATTTTGTGTAGGATGGAGCAGATTGACCACGTTGATGAAATATTTTTCTTTAATTTTATTTATTAGTCATTTTGTTAATGTTGCCAAGATAAGATTTTAACTTCAGTGCTAAGTTCCCTGATAAAGATTAATGAAAGTTGACTAGTAATATGATACTGTGAAATTTCCTAGTTATTCAGAGTGAGTGATTAAGTGAATTTGTTTTCAGTTCAGTCAGTGAATATCAACTAGATTTCTTCATGAAAATTCAGGAAGGAATGGGGTGATCAGGTTACCTAAACTGAGGAAGTGCATTTATGGGAATTCAAGTCCGTGGGTTTTGGCACTGTTAGATGAATGTTCATATTAACAGTAGGCAGCCCATTTACAATCTCTGACTTGGGGCTCTTACTTGGTAAATGCCACAAACAATGGCATAGCCCTTTTTTTTTTTTTCCTGTAACATTTTTCCATTTCCTTTAGCTTGAGAAAATCTATTAGAGCCCAAGGGCTTGGAGGAACTCCATATTCTTATCTGTTTTCTTTGGGAGGGTATGTATAGAGAGACATGTTACTTTGGTTCTCTAGACGTGGTCATAATGTACCAGCCAGAAGGGTTTTTTTATGGGCTTTGCCACATGAGATGAAGGGGATTTTGTTATTAGAATATCAGTTCCAACAGAGATAACTCTTAAAATTGGCCATTTAACAGTGTCCTCTGCCATCCGGCCTTTAAACACAAATATATGTTTGAAAAAACTCCTCAAAATTAATTTTTAATGAGCAAAAACATCAGAAAAAAGAATTTCATTTAAACTTAGAGTTTTCAAAGAGCAGTGTAATAATAAAAATTTGATGTGAAAAAAATTTCGTAATTTACATTGGGTGTTACCTTCGTAATAACCTCATCCTTTGATATGCTGTATGATGCAATTATTTTGGGTACAGTTTGTAATCTCATTCCTTGGTTGCAAACTCCAATGGTCTTTTCCTCAACTGCATGATCTTGTGTAAGTTATGCAACCATGCTAAGCCTCAGTTTCCCCCAAATGAAGATAGTAACAATGCCTACACCATCAGCTTATTGTATTAAATGAGATAAATATTTAGCATGGTGTTCAGTCTATTCTAAGTAATCAATATACATTAGCTACTATTATCTTAAAATGAAAGCTTTAACAATTTATCCTTTCTGACTAAATGTATCTTTTATTTTAGTGGCACAATGAATCAAAATAGTCACATTGACTGACACTCTGAATTTACCTTTCTCTGGCCAATTTAAGTGAACTCACAATGTCATTTTGTATAATAATCCATCAATTATATAGTCAGGTTTTGGAATCCACTTATATGTTTCCTGTCTTAGCCCTTGTGGAGGATGCAGTATTTATGTTTCTCCATCAGGATTACTCTTTTAGCTAGAACTGAGCACCTGGCTACTGTTTGGATGTTTTATAATGAACTTGATACCTCTCTCAATTACTTCACTTCTCCTTAATTCAATAAGTAGATCACACTCTATTTTCATATGTGAGGACTGTGCAGATGATAAAGATGCCATCCTCAAGGGTCAGTCTGGTGGGGGAAATAAGTGATCCTAGTACAGTGATACATGTAGCCCAATAAAAGCTCCTAAATGGGAAGATGCTAGTGGAGGCTAATGGAATAAAATGATCAATTATTTCTAGTAGGTCTAAGCGGGCTGGATTGGGAATGGAACTTGAGCTGGGCTCTGAAGGATGAGTAGACACTCTGTTTGGAGTTGCAGACAGAAGAGCCCATATAAATATATGAAGGAATTAAATAGAAAGCATATGCAGAACAAGAACAAATCATTGTTGCAGAAGAAAAGTATTAAGTGGGTGGGGGAGAGGAAATGGGAATGGTTGGGATAGACAGAATAATCTGATGTATCTTGATTATTTCCATTCCCACCACATTTCTTTATGGGAAATCTAGTTGTCCCATCTCATTGGGCTTATAGTAAAGTACTCTGTCCCCCATATGTCCCTTTCCTGTTCCATGTGAAATGATGATGTGTGTATTCCATCATGGGTGATTTCCTTGCATGGAGGGATGAGGGAATGGACATCTCCAAACAACAAACACTCTTCCTAATGTCTCCTTTCTGATCTCCAGTGGGGCTTCCATTCATTATTCCATTATTCCAAAAGCTACAGTGACAGATTCTGTAGATTTCTGAGGGTTTCTTACTCCTCCAATAATGTCAAATCAATTCTTGATTCTTCTGGGAAGACTGTTTATTCTGAAGGGGTCACTGAGGAGCTCCATGCAGCTGCTTGCTCAGACTTTAGGGGAGACTGTCCAGTTTCCTGTCCTATCCTCTGAGAAGCCTGTGAAACAGGCCCTGCTGTCTTACTCCTTGTTGATTTTAGCTTTTTTTACCCTGATTTTCCAAGTCAGGTTAAGTTTTATTGCAATAGCTAAAGGAAAGTTCTGAAGTTCTCTAGAGGAACCTGCTAAGAGAGATGGTTTCTTGGCAGTACACAGATTCACTGTTGTAGGATATTTGGCCAAAGCACAGAGTTTATTTTTACACGTCATTTCTCTCCTTACAGAGGGTTAGAGAAGCATCTATAAAAATATCAGAAACGGGTCTGGGTTTCCCATCTTTCCCCAAATTGGACAGGAAACGGGTATAGATTTGGGGGCTGTCTCTTGACTAACAGTATCTCAAGTAGGGGGCATGGAGTCTGCCTTTTAAAACAGCACTGACCTCACTGTGATTCTTTAGCTTGCTAAAATTTTAAAACATCTGATATGAAGTAAAACAAAAATCAGAAGCTACTGAAGAGCTTTGAAAGTTGTGTTTTGGGAAGATTAACGTGCTAGCATGTACAAGATGGATTAGATCAGGAGAAACGGGGGGCCATGACACATTTAGAAAGTTATTGCACTTCTAAAGCAGGCGTAAGGGCAGGAGGATAGTAATTAATCTTGGTGTTTGGGTGGATGCATGACTCTAAATCATGGTAATGAATAGAGGGGATTGCTGTATGAATGTTTATTTTGATGTGTGTGAAAGGTATCCTCTAGCATACCAAACCCTGCCCCATCATTAAGAAATTGTGAAGGGATGGGCATGTGCTACAATTTAAAAGGGCTACATGTTCCCCTTAAGTGTTGACAGGAAAGTTAGAATTGAATATGACCATTTAACTTCTCAAAAAAAGACATGCACTGAATTAATAAGATCAAGAAAGCCTCATCTTGCCATAGCTGTGAATGCGACCAGATGGCCAGTCACACACGCCTCTGAGAAACACTGAAGTGCTTTTGCTTTCTTTCTTTCTTTTTTCTTTCGTTCTTTCTTTTTTAATCTATCTTATAATTATTCCAAGATGAAAGCTATTATGGGAAAAATCCATAGAGGTAGTCCAACAGTAAAACCAACAGGGAATTCACAAGAAACAGAAATAAAAATTAGAGTCCCCATGGAGACAGGCATAAAGAAGGTGTGCAGCTCTCCTCTAGTCATCCAGGTAAATGTAATTTCAGAACAGATTTTCTGGAAGTGACTATTGAGGGGCCAATGCCTTTCATTCTACAGATGAGAAAACAATAATCCAGAGAGGTTAGTGGACTTTTTTTTTTAAGTTTGCAAACTAATTAATGACAGAACCACAACAGAAACATTCTCTCCTGAAGACTCCTGCTTTCTTTCATCCACATCACAAAGTGTTCCTGTTTTCCTCAAAACAAATACATGCCACATCAACATAAATATGTGTTTTTATACCTTATTGATTTTTTTAACATCAACTTTTTACTCCAATAATAGCATAGGTACAGAAAAATAATGTGCAAGTCGTAAGCATTCTGATAAATGAATTCACAAAATGAACCAGGTAAAAACAATGCAGTTAAAAAAAAACAATATTATCAGTTATTCCAAGTTCTTGCAGTCTTTCCCATTCATCACTATCTACTATATTCTCCCAAGGGTAGCTTTTTAAAATTTTTAACAGATTAATTTTGCTTATTTTTTATCTTAGGTAAAGGAATTGTAACGTGTATATATTTTTCTTTTGACTTTTTTTTTTTTGCTCAACATTATATTCGTAAGATTTGTTCCTGAAATGTGTAACTGTAGTTCATCATTTTTATTGCAGTTTAGTATTTTCATTGTATGGATATTTATGCTGAATAAATTCAGATGATGTATTTATTCATTCTACTGTTGGCAATTACTTAGCTTGTTTCTAGTTTTGGCCTATTAGAAGCAGTGCTGTTTTGAAATGTTTTTATACATGACTTTTATAAATATATTTGCTCCTCTATTGGTTATATGCCTAGGAGTGTAATTACTAAAGCATAATATATGAGTACATTTAGCTTTAGTAGATTCTGCCTGTTTACTGGCAAATACTTATGTATATGAATGTTTGATTTATAATCAAGTTAGCACAACAGAGATGGGGGGAGGATAGTCTGAATAAATATCACTAGAACAGTTAGATATACATTTTTTTAAATGAACCTTGATCTCTACCTCACACTGTATGCAAAAATTGTGTCAAGTGGTTTTTAGTTTTGAATATTTAAGTTTAAAGAATAGAGCTTCAGGAGGTTAGATAATATTGTCATATGCTGTCATGATTTGGGGCAGAGAAAAAAAACCTTTTTATCACCTATAGAAAGCATGTTTCCTAAAGAAAAAGATTAACCACATTGACATTAAGAACTTCTCTTAAGAAAATTAAAAGCTAAGCCACCCAATGGAAGAAGGTATTTACAAAACATATAACTGTTGAAGGGTGTGAATCCAGAATATATAAAATCTACAAATCAGTAAGGAAGAGAGAGAATAATAAAAATTGGGCCAAATCTGGAATGGGCACTTCATAAAAGAAGATATCCCAATAACCAATAAAAATAGAAAACTCATATTAAAACCCATATTAGATGCCCCAATAGGTGCATCAGATTAGTTAAATAAAATTCACTGGAGATGAAGAAGAGCACTGGGTTCTCCTACACACTGCCGATAAAAGTGTTAATTTGCCCAACCACTTATAAAGACCTTTTGGTATTATTCACTAAAGTTATAGACACTCATCTGAGTCTACACTCAATAATAGCATGTACCCCATGGGACAGGTGTAAGAATGCTTACACAACTTTATTCATAATACCCTCAACACAAAAACAGCATGCACATTTTGTCAATAATAGTACAGATTGATAATTTTGGGAATCACATGATGAAGTATTATTTAGTAGGGGTTAGCAAATTTTTTTTCAAGGAAGAGCGAGGGAGTAATAGTGATAAGAAGTGTTGCAGAGAGGGAGGTGGGCTTTGGGGTATCATCAGCACTGTTTCTGTGCCTGGATGGTGTTTGTCCAGTTTGTTTAGTGATGCCTCATTGAGCTGTACAATTTTTGTGCACTTTTTAAATAATATGTTATATTTCACAATGCAAATGTTTTAGAACAATAAACTCATCAAAAATTTGATTGAAAGTCCTTACGTGAGAAATAGAAGGGAAATAGTGTAGGGTGGGGAAAAAAACTACAGCTCTAAAAATTATCAGACTGCATTGAGAAATATGATATGGAGCTAAGTTCACTTGATCTTTTCATAACACCTTTACAATATCACCATGGTGGTCTAGAAGAAATAATAAGAGGTAAATAGAATTAGGGAATGAAGGTGGGAGCTATCTTTGCAGGACAGCATTCTTTAGTGATATCACAGCTTGATTTGGACAAAGGTTTGGGAGGGAATAGTTTCTACCCGAAAGAGATTAAAAAAATGCTGGCTTTTCTAATGCAGTCATATTTGAAATTATAACCCCTCCCTCCATTTCTTAAGGTGGCAGCTGAATTTAGCAAAGTGGGAAAATACCTGATTAAACCCGTGTCATGGAGTGTTCCTTCTTTCCCTCTCAGGAGCACTGGATCTGTTCCTAAAGGGCATTGGCATGCCATCTTGCTATCTTCAGGACACGTTCACCCAAAGCTGGCTCTGACTGGGAGCAAGGAAGCTGGTAGGCACCCAAGACTGAGGCAAAAGAGGCTTCAACACCAGAAACTCTTCTTGTGGTGAACTTGTTGAACCTTCATTGCTCTCTGACACCCGCCCCCACCTTCTCTCAGTCTCTGGACACATTCTGTTGACTAATTTAATAGGACTTTTCCCAGCCATTTCTCTCTGCAGCTCTCTTGCTGTTGACTGTTTCATGGACAGTTGACTCCTTGATTTGCCCTCTTCTCTTCGTAGGCTCATCCTTATTGTTTTCACTTTTGTTTACATGGCCTCTGGTCTGTTCATTTCATGTGTGCTCCGCTTCCTGTATCCAGCTCTTCACCTGATCATTTAAACGCCTGTCTCCCCTGACTTAACATGACCTTCGTAGATGAGCATTTATATGCCTGGGGCAAATGTGAAGTTTGGAGATACTAGTTTTATAAGAAGAGCAGACATAGATAGGGAAGAGGCAAGGAGGGAGAGTAATAGCCAGTAAGGCGTGTAAATAAATCATGAAAAGAGTGAAAAACAACTTGCTTAGGAACATGATGGGGTTGAGACTAAAGAAGAGTAGCTGCAGGAGATGAATAGAGGGTATGTATTGATTGGAGGACCACATATTAGATCAGAGAAGAGAGGATAGTTTATAGGAGGGTAATACCAAGAACCAATTTTTAAGGACAAATAAACATGTCTAGTGTAAAGCCCAACTTCAATTTCTATTAATGGAAAAGAATGCACTTTTGTTCTGAAACTAAGAGTTGGACATCGAACCCAGAAAGAAATGGCAGCAAATCCTCAAATTCCAGAGCCAGGCATCATCTCATACTGTATACTAAACCGATTCTAGCATGTTCAGTAATGATGTTACAACCAATAGCGGGGGTTGAAGAATAGTAATTTGATCAAAATTGTCTATTAGCTAGATGCTGTGAGAAGTTCTGCTGGAGATAAGATGAAAGCACAGGTTACAGACTATTGATAGGATATGGACTATTAATACCAAACCAAAGCAAAGAATCAACTCAAAATCACTGTGCTTCCGTTGACATCCCTGGGCCTCTTGGAAAGTGGTCTTTATCCACTTTCCTATATCATCATCTGTATGAGTCAACATCCCTGCTTTTGTCCAGAAATTTCTCTTTTCCTTTAACAAGGACTAAGCTCTCTTCTTGGGTCCTGGGGAAGTACGCAGCCACTGCAAGCAGGGAACTTGCTCTCAAATCTAGTAGTGACACAGAAAACAAATAATTCATCTATGAATTATGTAAGTCAGTCCCGTAAAGAAGCGCAGCTTGCTAAGAGAGTGTATAATTGGAGAATTAATCTGGACTGGGGATTCAAGGAAAATGTCTGTGAGCTAGTGATATTTATGCTGAATTCAACCTACCGTAGAACTCTTAAGATATAGAGAACAACATCCTTTTTCTGCCTCTCCCACAACCCCTGCTCATCCTATCCCCAGTCTGGAACTTATCCCTTGATTCCTCATGACAGTAGCCCAGTAAATTCCTTGGAGCGGCTGACGTCCCCTAAGGCTCTAAACAGATTGGAAAGGTGCATGTTTAAGTCATTTTATATATTTTTTCTGAGGTCCCATCATTAATTTTAGACCCTCAAATGTAGCACATCACACTGGAGTAGAAAGTTTTACTCAAAACAAATTGAAGAAAGCTGACAATGCACAGAGGTGGGTTTGAGATATAGGGGATTGGGCATCATCAGTTTCCATCACCAATTTGTGGTCTAAATACTTTTTCCCCCTTTAACAGCAGCAACTAATGTAAAAGCAGTGAATACTGAATATTCCTTCTTTGAAGGGTTTATACACTTACCATTTTTGTCTTCAGCATCGCGGTGATTATCCAGCAGGATGGAAGAAACAGCATGTGCAGAATAGCACAACACACTCCAAGAGTGCCAAGGAGACTCATCTTGGCTGGCGTGGTGTGCTGTCTCACTGTGGGGGGAAGGAGGCAGTCTGGTGTTGTCGTTGGGAGACCAGGCTTTTGACACAGGGACTGGGGTTAAAAGTCCTTGCCTCAGTTTCTTCATTTGTAAAATGGAGATAAGTATTATACCATCTCAAGATTGTTTTGAGAATTTAATGGGGTGTTGTAACTTTATACTAATAAAGACTATTCCTGCTGCAAATGATTAAAATCAAATTTAAATTAGCTTAAACAAACAAAAGTTTTTTTTTTTCCTTTGTTACCAGTGAAGGATAACGATGAGGTTAATTGTTAGGTAAAATAAATTCAGGGAATCAAATTGCCAAAAGAGCTGCTGCTTCATCTTGTTCATCTTGCTCTACTGAGTCTCAGCTTCATTTTTTTCCTACTGCAGACTAGTTTCTGCTCTTTGTTGGGAGACACAACACAGGTTCTTCTAGAGTTCATCTTGCCTTTCAGTGTCCGTGGTTGGGAGTGGGTTTACATGTCCCTACTTCAGTACTATACAGATCTCCAAAAGGATTTTATTTCTCTAACCTGGGACTGCAAGTCCACACTTGTAGTTGTGGGCTGGGGGATTTTAGATTGGTATCCCTAGCAGAACGCTCATAGATGGAGTAGGGGAAGATCCCCAGGAGGACCAGGGAGGTATCGTTGTAGGAGAAAACAGGAGACAGATTAGGGAATAATATAAAGTGCCACTGGAAGGTGAATGTTAAGTAGATGTCAAGTTTGGCAAGGTGGCAGAAATTAATCATAAAGTTTGGGAGTCCTTGGCTTAACAAAAGGGGCTGATGAATGACTTCATTAGAAGGGGGAAGAAGCAAAGGGAGAAATCCCAGCCAGTGTAGCCATTCCTTACTCTCACTTCATAATTCGGAATTTGCCCAAAAAGGAAGTCTGAGAGAACACATTTGTAATAGACAGAATGATGGTCCTCAAAGATACCTGTGTCCGAAATCTTCACAACATGTGAATGTGTTTCTTTCGTTGCAAAAGAGACTTTGCAGCTGTGGTTAAGTTAAGGCTCTTGAGGTAGGAAGAGGATCCTGGAGGGTGTGTGTGTGTGAGCCCGAAGTTCTCACAAGGGCCTGCGTTAGTGGAGGAGGGAGGCAGGGAGTGAGCCAGTGAAGGAGAGGTAATAGGAAACGTAGAGAAAGGAATGTGACGCTGTTGCTGGCTTTCGGTGGAGGAAGGGGCCACAAGCCAAGAAATGTAGGTGGCTTCTACATCTAGAAAAGGAAGGGAAATTATTTCCCCCTGCAGTGTCCAGAGGAAAGCAGTCATGTCTGTGACACCTCGATTTTAGCTCTGCGATACCCATTTCAGAGTCTGATCTTCTGAACTCTAGCATGATAATTTTGTTTTTTTAAGCCCAAAGTTTCTGGCAATTTGTTAGAACAGCCACAGGAAATGAATACAGCATTCATGCATTCTTCTGATATCTCTCTTTTCCTGATCTCCCTCCCTGTCACCATACCCAGTTTGCTAAGTCTTCACCATAATTGGTATGACATTCATTGGCTCGTATTTCCCTAGAAAGTGGGACCACAGCTTTGAAAAATAACCCATCACTAAGTGCTCAGGAGAATAGACTACTTTCTCTTGCTGTTTCCCTTTCTACACCCACTGGTGATGGGCTTCTCCTTTGGTAAGCTCATTGAGGCAGAGCCCAGGTTAAAGACAAGTGATAGGTGGGTTTATATAAGTCTCAGTTCCTGTAGCTTGGATAGGTACATTTACTTTTTTTCATGCAAGTCTCTCTAGAGAGATTTCAAATGATAATTATTCAAATATTTTTGAGTCACCACGAGAAGCTATGACTTCTCTAGTTTCTGGGAATCGTGGGGAAGAGTGGATGGTTCACTGCTGGCAGAAGAATGGCAGAATCACCATGGGAAGAGCAGCAGAGCACATACGGGAACCTGGGGCTCCTCCTCACATTGTCCATCTCTAGCAGTTTGCTGTCAGAGCGATCGTTAGATCTCTAGGCCTCTGTTCACTAACTTGCCCTTCACTGGTATATTGAATATGCAGGAGTCACACATGCAATCAGAGCACAAATTCGTTTTCTTCTTTCATTGTTTAGGAGGGAAGGAGCCACTTTTCCTCCATAATCGAGAGGCAGACCCATAACTGATCTCTTAATTCAGTGTCCTACAGTTAGCTGGAGTCACAAAACAGATTTATGCCTGTACTCAGACTGTGCAACGACAGTTCCAACTCCTTTACTTGCTCCCCCAGCTGAGGTTGCTGCAGAGGGAGATAGAGCTCTGGGCAGCTTCTTTCTTCCCTTGATCTCTCTCTTCCCTTTCTCCCCAAACTTGCAATTTGTGAACCCTTCAGGGTTGAATCTTAGTGAAGGAAGAATGGTAAATGGAGCAGAAAAGTTCTTAGGTGGCTAGTATGGTCTCATAGTGGGTTCATGCTCTCTGACTCTGGCTACTGTTCTGTGCCCATGTGGTTTCCTCCATACGGTTTCCAGATAAAGTAAACAATGCCCAGCCAAATTTGAATTCCAGATAAATAGCACATTTTTAGTTACCTATGGCCCACGCAATATGTGAGATATACCTATATTAAAATATTATTTTTGTTTTTCTGAAATTCAAATGTACCTGGTACCTCGTATTTTTATGTGCTGAATCTGACAACTCTGTATCCTTAGGAACTCCCCATTATTACTGGCAACATTTAGCTACAGTTGCCTTGATGGGGGTGATCTTTGTATTCAGACAGAAATGCCTTGTATATCTTGATGGGGTCTGTTTGCCTCTATGGATGCCTTATTAGATAAGATATACGACAACTCTCACAACTACTGTCTCATGCTTGGCCTGCATTTGGTCAGTTAGAAACACTCATGCAACTTTTGTCCTGTTAACACTGGGAGTGCACATCATCAATTTTACCACCTCACCTTTGTTCCTGCTATCTGGGCTGCTACCCAGCTGTCTCTTGACTTTAGCTTTTCCAGCCCTTGGTCAGACACCAGTCTACTGCGCCTCAGCAGCAGCAGCTGATGATACATCACACACTCAGAGAGGTTACCCTGATGTTCATTCGCTAAGGGGGAGGGGCAGATACTTCCCAGGGCTACCCGTAGAGGCAGGGATTCACAGCAAAGAAACCGCTCCTTCCAAAGAATGTTTTCCACATTCCCTCATTCAAACTGCAGTGACCAAATTCTCTTATTCCTTTATCTCTTGTAATTGGGTTTCTGCATTTTCCTTTGGAAACTTGCGCTGTGGTCTGGTAGCTCACTTTGGTCCATCTTGTCTGTTTTATCTTCCAACAAAATTTCTCATTTAACATCCTGTCGGTGTAAAAGAAGAAAGAGTTTGGGGTAGATGACCTCCAAAGTCTTAGGCTAGTTTTCTACGTTTCTTTGGGGCTTACGTTTCTCTCCCTCCCCAAGTCAATTTTGTCCCCTGAGTTGTTAGACATCTTACGTCTGCTATACAAATTGGTTCTGACCAAAAGTTGCAGTGTAAATGTTCTTTTAGACCATTAGACCTCTCACTTGAGTAACTACAAGAGCAACAAGGAAGAAAAATTACTCTTACACAAGATATATGTATCAGCAGTGGATGTATCTTTCTAAAAAGCCATTCTGTAAAAATATAACCGTCCTTTAAATTTTCCAAGGTTCCTCATTGCCCGTAAGATAAAGTATGAAGTCCTTGGTAGGACATTCTTGAATTCCATAATCTGGTCTTTATTAACCCTCTCATTTTTTTTTCCTTTACCCCTCTTCGACATCTATCCTCTTTTTGGCCACAGTAAACCACTTAAAGTTTCTCAAATGAATTAGGCTACTTTATCCTCCATGCCTTTGCTTACTCTCTCCCCTTGTCTTAAATGCCTTTCCTGACTTTGTCCAAATGGTCAAAGATAGAAGTCCCAGAAATGACCTGTTATAAACAGATTTCATTGATGTGTTCTCATTTCCCTCTTCCAGGGAACTGGAGCACCCCGGTCTGTGATCTTTGTTGTATTGCACACTTCTGAAATGATTTTGCAGATGAGTGACTCCTTAGTACTTACTCCTTTTTGATATTAAGTTTGTCTCACTCTATCAGACTCTAAGTTCTTTGAGGCAGGGTCTATATAAGTTTTCTCTACAACCCCAGCAGCTCATTTAGTATCTTGCATGTGGCATGTATTTCCTATATGTTGTTCAGAGAGTAAATTAATGGTGTGTGGGATCCCCTTCCATATGGTTACTTGGGATAGAACACCATGATTCTGTTCATGTTGCCTCTGCCCAAATTCTTTAAGGAAATCCCATTTTGAAAGTTGGAGCTATTTCAGAGCCATATAGGAAGGCAGTCTTGGTCTTCTATAATTTTTGTAATTGGAAATAAAATAAAACATAGTAGAATAAAATAAAAAAAAATTAAGCCACCTAGAATGTAAGTATTGACTTCCTTTGAGAAGATTTAGTATGGACATTAAAAAAGATTTATTTTTGAAAAGGAGTAAATGGCAAAGATGAATATATTTCTTCAACAACAGCATCCCACAATATCTAATGGACTATTGAAAACACTTTTACAATGGAAAGGACAGTCTTTTGTTTCTACAGGTACAGAGTCCTGAATTGATATTTTTTCCTAAATATTTTGAGTAATGTTTCCAGAGTATCTCAAAAAGTTTAGTCCATGCCCTACTAGGTATTATAGGTTCTGTGGCCACCTAAATATATTACCATTTGTTTCTTTTTTTTTTTTTTTTTAAGATTTTATTTATTTATTTGACAGAGATAGACAGCCAGCGAGAGAGGGAACACAAGCAGGGGGAGTGAGAGAGGAAGAAGCAGGCTCATGGCAGAGGAGCCTGATGTGGGGCTAGATCCCATAACGCCGGGATCACGCCCTGAGCCTAAGGCAGATGCTTAACCGCTGTGCCACCCAGGTGTCCCACCATTTGTTTCTTAATAAAATAATAAAATCATCTTGCTTGAATTCTTATAGACCTTAAAATATTTTATTCTTATTTGATGACCTAAATGTATGTGAGAGACTCTGTTTACAAATAGATAATACCCAGGCCATCCATATAAATAGAACTGTGACCCTGCAGCAACTTGCCTAGGAAACCAACCTTTCATCTACAGTTAACAACCCAGGAAGCCAGCCTGGTATACGTCATACTTGCAGGAAGCCAGATTGCTACCTCTAGTAGCCAATCAATTCCCTAATTTTTGTCCCCACTACCAACTTAGGACCACCCAGAGAAAGCCAATCATGCACCTGACCAATCACATAGAATCCCTCCTTCTAGTTAGGCTGCCTGCATGCTCCCCATTCCAACAGCCTCCAGTCAGGGCATACCTGGAGCCTTCCCTTTTTTTTTTCTCACTATTGTAGCTTTTCCCCTCCTCTGCTGGTCTTTGAGTCTCTGCCACCACACAAGAAATAAGAGCTGGCTATCTCACTGTATCAAGCTCTGTTTAGCCTTTGCCTTTCTCATTCAATTGGTCTTTGTTTATTTCTACGTATGTGATGCTCATGCCTTTTTCTTTTTTTTTTTTTTTTCTGCTTTGGAACATAATAAATAACTTTACAATTATTTTAAGTCCCCCCCCACACACACACACTTTTAATGAAAAATTATGTGGAATCCTGGCCACGATTTATCAGGCAATTCCTTTATTTTTAGACTACAGACTGTTTCAGATCTGGTTGGATTCTGATTTAACCTGATAGCTCTTTCTAGTTTCCTTTTATTCTCATTGCTCCTGATTACCTAGTCACTAATTGCAGTTTTAATTACACTCTCATCTTTTCTGAAGATCAGGAAATTTTTAAGAGAAGATAAAAACAAAAGTAGTTAATTGCCTGCTCACAAAGGATCTCAAAATACGTTTCATCTTATGAATCAGCAGTCCCCAGTGTTTCCTTCTTCATGGCCCATTTGAAAAGTTTCTTGATAGATGAGGAAACTATAGTGCAGAGTGCTTGAATATGTGCACCGTTGGTGCTGCTCGATCGGAATTACAGGGTAAAGTGCTGTGACATGCATTCTGCAAGCAGCAGCACAGTAGAATGTCATTCTGTCTTAATTGTTCCCCTTGGTGGATGGCTTCCTTGGGTTGCTATTTTGGAATCACCCTTGTCTTGGGGGTTATGATCATGAGATCTCTTCTCTGTTAGTCTGCTGGTCCTATATCATGTATCCGATCAAATGAAATGCTCTAAATGCTAGCTAGGTTGAGGGCTCCAGGCTGTTTGTATTTATTTACAAATGCTATGTGATTTTGTTGTTGTTGTTGTTGTTAGAATGCATTCAAGAGAAGATGAGACTTCTCTGAACTAGTGTTGGGTGGCAGAGTAATACCTACCATGGTGCTTAGATTATACTTCAATAGGTTTTGTCCTTGAGAATGTGACAGATTTCATTAAATTAATTTTTAAAAATTCATTTAAAAAACAGATTTTTCAAATCAAGAAGAGTTTTCAAGCTTTGACTGTGTGTCCTTTGCTATGTCAGACCATGAAGGGATTGAAAAATGTTTATACCCCCCTTTTTGAAGAGGAAACGTACATGCAAATGCAACAAAGAAAGAGGACTCTGTATTTTGTTTTTATGTACCAACCTCCCCCACTTTTTTATCTTAACTGTTTAGAACATCTGCAAGTACCCTCCAGAACCAAGCCTCTCCCTCTCTCAAGGTTTTCACAACTTTCTGGCAGATGAGTTTCTCACTGCTCTAAATGCTCCAGGCATTTCTATCCTTCTCCTAAAGCAAAACGTAAATTGTTTCCATGGGCGCCTGGGTGGCTCACTTGTTTGAATGTCTGACTCTTAATTTTACCTCAGGTCATGATCTCAGGGTCCTGGGATCAAGCCCTACATCGGGATCCCTGCTCAGCTGGAAGTCTGCTTAAGATTCTCTCTTCCCCTCCCTCTGCGCATTCCCACATCGCCCATACGGACACATATGCGAACTCTCTCTCTCTTTCTCACACAACAGCAACAACAACAAACTTCACTGGTTTCCATTCTGATGGGGCATACCCTTGTGACTGTGATTCCAAACCAATTTATACTGGGACATTTAGGAATCATCTGAGTTTTACCCATTCTACATGAATTTATATTTCAGCAGTAGTCTCTTGAGAAAGTCTCACGGTGGGGAATAACATACCTTTGGGAGGCCAGAAATGGAGGTGTAAAATGCTGCTGACATCCCCTAATAGGACATTTTGATGACCTGTCTGGCTTACCTGTGTTAAGTCCAACTTTAAGAGTGACCCTTATAGAGAACCAAATATGGTTCCAGAAAGTCTGAGGCCATCTTCCTTTAACAAGTAGATTGCTGTGAAACCCATAAAATGACCAGGATTATGGTTTGGTATGTTCGTATTTTCTTTGAGATATTATTTCCTTTCACTCCATCTCCAGGCACTTCTTCAGAAGATGATAATTCTTTCTAGGAAAGGACTCCCTGACCATCCTCATCAGGTGCTAAGGTCTTGTTTGTTCTCTGTTCCAAACACATTTAGGTGAATACTTGCTCACCCATCCCTAGCAGAGGTTATAACAGAAATCCTGAAGTCTTGGTTGTAGAATCAGGACACAACCTCAGTGTTACTGTTTATAGGCCCACCCTTTGGTGAGTCTGTAATGTGTACAGTGCTTGCTGTCTAGGAGACCAGGAGTAGCTTCCAGATCCCTCTTGCTCTGTTGTTGCTCCATTGTGTTCTTGGCCCTTTCTCTTCAGTACCACGTCTGTGGGACACAGACCTTTCTGTCAAGGTCGGTTTGCTGCCACCTATCTTCCCATCACAAGGGTTCTGCATCGTCCAGAACTGAGATCTTTTTTTTTTTTTTTTTAAAGATTTTATTTATTTATTTGACAGAGAGAGAGATAGCCAGCAAGAGAGGGAACACAGGCAGGGGGAGTATGAGAGAAAGAAGCAGTCTCCCAGCAGAGGAGCCTGATGGGGGGCTCGATCCCAGGACTCTGGGATCACACCCTGAGCCGAAGGCAGATGCTTAACAACTGAGTCATCCAGGCACTGAGATCTAACCACACCCTGCAGACTCACTGTTTGACTTGGGCTATTAGATTACTTAATCTTTCTCAGCATTGTTTTGATGTTGTTTGTGTTTAAATGGGACTGTAACATCTACCTTATAGATCTTTGCAAAGATTTAAAGCATTATGTGGGTAAAATGCATAGTTTGGTATATAAGTTCAAAGCTTAGTAAATGGTAATTCTCCTGGCTTTGATTTTTACTTTGGTGTGGTCTGATTCTGAAGGCACTTCAAGTCAACAAAACATCTTTTTTGTTGTTGTTAAGATTACACTAAAAGTTCTCAAAGTTAAAATACATTAAAAATTTTAAAACTAGATAAGGAATTCATTTTTTTAATAGTTACTGAATGACTTAGGATACTTAATATGCTATGATTGAATTTGTAAGTTGTCTTCAAGGGGTACTTATTCATAAAAAAATGAATATGTGTTTGATTTTGAGGGGTAAAGAATGAATCACATGATCTGAAGTCCTTCCTTCATCAACTGAATCAGCTAGGGTCAGGAGTGGGTAAATCATAACTGGAGAAGGAGTTATATTCAAAGTTCTGAAATTGGTGGAGTTAGTCTTTGGTATACTGGTCTCTTCTTTCTGCCATGACCAGTAACCTCACTCTCTCTCCTCTTCTTAAAAACTCGTTAGAAACATAATAGTCAATATTTAAATACCAGACATTATATGTCACTGGTTTTCTCCCCTTTCACCCCTTTGTGTTTTTAGTTTTATGTATAGGAATAGAAAGAAGATTGGTGCCTGATTAAAAGGATTTGAGCCTTTTTCATGCAGGGCAAAAAAATGTTGAGTAAAAGTGAAGCCCTTTCCTAGCCCCCTAAAATTAGCTTTCAGTAATGTTCAGATTTTGTTCGTTCTTATAGACAACAATTTTTGAACCTGTTCAATTTAAAAGATAAGCAGATTAGAATACAAGCATGGATGCTTTAAGAGTTATGCATGCCTCTAAAAAGACTAAGAATGAATTCTAGGGCAGGTGGCAAACACGTAATGTTACATGCAGCAAGTCCAGATATAGGACAGCACAGCCGTGTTATGTAGCTTCAATAACTGTGAAATTAGAATAAAATTATTAAATATGAAATATGAAAAAACAAGACAACAAATGTGAATATTCTCTCAAAGCATGTTACACCTATGGGACTGAAGCAATGGAGTTCTCATGAATCAGAAACCATCATGTCTACGAGCAGTGTGGATTTTTGAGAACATCAGGAACAGTTCTTTCTTTTCATTTGAAAGTAAGTGAAAAGACAGTAAGCTTGCATTTTGCTGCGGTAAACTATTTATTTAGGTAATTTGGGCAGTAAAATTACACAGTCACAATAATTATTTTAATGACCCATTTGGGGTTTTTTTTTGACACATTGTTTCCAGTAAAAAGGAATTTATTAAATAGAACTCAGTATTTTTAGATGAGCTCATTTAGATGAGTTTGTTTACATTTTTGGGATAAATCACAAAAAGAAAATGATAAGAAATGGCGTTGATTATTGTCAAGGGTAGAATTGGGACTACTGAAAGGATGAGCACTGCAATATGATTAAATTAGATTTTCTTGGTGATTTTGATTCTAAGGGCTTACTGTTAGTTTAGGTTCAGTCTTTTGCCTTGATTGGAATTGTGCTTATGTGGATGTATCTGGTGAATGTGCTTCTAGGTATGCATGCAGGTCTTATGAATTTCACTTCTATTTGAAAAATGCAGAAGTACTTTATGTTTGTTTGTGTGTATCTGTAGCAATAGGCAAACTTCTAAAAATAATTAGCTTATGGAATAGAAATGTAAGAGTGTAGTGTTTGCTTTGGCAGCGTGTATACTAAAATTCTTGCACAAGGATGACACGTAAATTCATGAAGCATTCCATATTAAAAAAAAAAGAAATGTAGGAATATAAATATTCATATTAAATTTCTAGGTTTTTTCCCTAGACATTCAGCCATGAGCCCTATATATATTCCATATATCAAAGAGGCGCAAAATAGTGGGAATCTTTTGCATTTAAGACAGCAGATAAGACTTCTTATAAACTCTGGAGATTTTAAAGACTCTAGTCTGTAATTATACTGACCTCTCCACAAGCAACTCTTTATACAAAGAGAGGGTTAATCGTTCACTTATTCAATATGTATCGAGCACACTCTGAGCGCCAGTCCCTGACCATAAGGAATGTAGGGTTTAGGGAAAGTGACAAGAAGGCAGTAGTTACATATGAAATCAATGTTCTGTGACAATATGACATGAGACACATAATCCAACTATTTTAGGGAGTCAAGAAAGACTTCCAAGAAACAAAGTTTAAAATGAAAGCAAGGGAGAAGAGGACATGAAGTCGTGGGAAGAGCTTTAGGTAGAAGTTAAGGATTGCAGAGGCTCAGAGGCATGGGAGAGAATGATGCCTTCAAAAACTGTGTAGAGTTGAAGGGCAAGTGGCAAATTGAGGCTGATGAGGAAAAGGGACCAGGTCACGAGAGGTCTTAATAACTGATCTAAGTAATTAGAACTGTATCCTGTGGCAATAGCAATTCCTTGAAAGATAACAAGCAGGGAAATGATATGACCAGGCTGGACCCTTAAAAAGCTCACTCAGGATGCTGTGTGGAAAATGGATTATTGGGTCTAGAAGTTGAAATGAAGGATAAAGTGCTTTGAGGCTGTGCAATATGGGAAAGAATATTGGTAACTGGAAATGAGATTATGTACTGATGGTACCAGGAAGTACACACATTTCAGAGATGTTACATGTAGGGGTAGAATCAAAAAGTCTTTGTGAGAGATGGAAAAGTGGGAATAAGAAAAAAGTAAAAACCAAACTCATGCCCCGGTTCCTGGTTCAGGCAACTGGGTTTATAGTGGTGGTGTTCAATGAGCAAGGTAGGTCTTTAAGGGGGATAGTTACTTAGGATCAGTCTACTTGTTATAACAAACGATCCCAAAATCTCAGTGACAAAACACTGAGAATATTTGGTGTTCCTCACCACACAGTTTAATGGAAAAAAGACAGGCTCCCTCGCGGCAACTCAGGGATCTGGGTTCCTTCCATCATGTGGTTTCAGAGTCCTCTGATTCCCTTTGCACTGGTGGAAGAGAGAGATTTTTTTCATTATTTGAAGGCATTGGGATTTTTAAATAGCGTTTATTATTATCCTCACTAATACAGAAGTAGAGTGCTACCGTCACAAACACCTAAAGCATGTGGCAAAGGAGAGTGGTCAGGAAGCAAAGGGAGAGGGTGCTGACCTTGGAGATGGAAAAGATGCCTGGTTGTGTACTGAGCAGCAGAAAGTTTGGAAAAAGTGTTTCCTTTAATAACTTAGGAAGCAGACTCCATGTACTCCAAGTGAATTAGCAGCACTAGGTAGAACATGCCAGATACAACCTCAGGTGGGTGTCATTGGTGTTAGCGATCGCCTTGGGCAAGTGGCGCCCTGCAGACAGGACCTCAGGGAAACAATTGGCTTTCAAGAAGCTTGGCGAAAGGTGAGGAACAAGGTAATATTGTCCCTAGATGTGTGTGTTCCAAGGGGAAGGTGGCGGTGAAAAGAAATTTTAAAACAAGAGAGGATAAGAAGGAATGTGCGAATGATCCACAGTGCCTCATTTCCCTTGAGGATTATGGGAAATCCTGTCTCATAAAACGTTGCAGTTCTACCTTCACTTCTAATACTAAAAAAAAAATTCTGTGACTTACTGTAAATTCCCATGAAGTTAAATTTTAAACTTATTCAGTGCCGGGGATGTCTTTTACTTCTGTGTGTTCCCCAAGGCTAAATGCAGATTTGAACACAAGTGAGTGCAATACTTATCTTATTGATGTTTAACCACTATAGACATTGAGATTGCTTAATCGGGAAATGAGATTCTGAAGAAAATACTTCATATTAGTTTTCAGAAATAGGAATCTAGTATATAAATTAGAAAAGAAAAAATTCCTATTTTGCAGAATTTTGATGAACGTTACCAGGGAATTTTTAGAACATTCTTGTGCAATTATTTTTAATTTTAGTTTCCAGGCCACGAACAATCTCCTCAGTTATAAATATGCACTGTACAGAATATAAAGCTGCATAGTTACATTGAGTCACAAAGGACTTAGGTATTTCTATAATTGTGCTTTTACCTTACCTTTTTATTTTTGCTTAATCTATTAACAATATTCAGACCAAGAAACTACTAAGAGCATTTTCGCTTACTTTATTGTCTAACTTTCACATTAGTTATCTAATCCTGACACAGCCTAGGAAGATAGGCTAGGAAGATACATTTATTACTACTTAGTGACAGATCTGGGATTACAATTCAGTTTCTCTGCTTCCTAGTGCAAGGGTCTTGCACTATATAAGCTCAATCAATGATTTTGTGACATTTATGTTGTATTTAGTTCATACGGTCTTGCCAGTTTTTTGTGTCTGCCTTTTCCTGGTTTCTTTGATACATTTGCAAGGAAGAAAAATTAATCCCACCTAAATAGATTTAACACATCCACCAATATTTATTTGGTAGATGGCTTATAGATGGTGAGGATTTGAGGGCCACCTCTACCTGAGAAGCCCATTCAAACTGCCTGAGATCTTTTTCACTGTACAGGGCTGACATTTAAGGTCTCGATTCTGTGTCCAGTCTTAGGGTTCTCTGGGAACCACACTGCAGTGGCTGAATCTTAGAAGCACCACTCCTCTTAGCAATAACGTTCCATCAGCAGGTGGGGACTGGTCAGAAGGGGGTATTTTCTGTGCCTCAAATCACCCAGTGTTATTTGTGTTATTTGCCTATATGCAAAGTTGACTGGCCACAGAAGGAGAGTGTTATAGGCAAAACTCCTGGATTGGTTATCAGGGAAACAATTTCAAACTGGAGCAAATTTTAATTTGCAGAGATTGTATCCAGAATTGTATTTAGTTATAGGAAAAAAGGGCATGTAGCACTAGCTGAAGTGATAACTCTGTTATTATTTTAGTAATGGTCAACTTGCATTTTAATTGTCTCCTCTGTTGTCAGATTGCAGATAATGACCTGTCCCTTTCATGAAGATAGAATAAAAAGAACAAAAAGAAAGGAACATGGTCTAATGAATTCAGATGAGTGGTGCTGAGCTGTTGAGTTCACACCCAATTCTGTGCTCGAAATGACATTCTTAGTGGTCAGATCTTTTCAAACAGTATTTTTAAGCTATGAAAAAAAGATAATTAGTTGTCAGTTGGAGATATTTCCTAGTGTTTCATACAAATTCTTTTTCTCATGCCAATTTTGAACTAGGTCTTGCACCCAATTTTAAAATACCTTGAAACAGTGCTTATATTGGTGTTAATTTTGCCCAGAGAATATTAAGTCTCCAGGAAAGGAATGCCCCTTGGGAATACAGCACATGGTTTCAATTAAAAAGATGTGGACTGATCAGTGGGTATGCATTTTACAGTTAGATCCACCGTCAGATAGCTATGTATTTTCTTGAGAGAAATCTTTTAACTTCTCCATGTCCGTTTTCTCACCTATAAAATGGGAAAATAATGCCTGTGCCTTTTGCAGGAATTCTAGGGTGTCAAATGTACATTTTCAGTGGAATAAATATTTAGAAAATATAATCTCATTTAACAAGCCCAAGGTTGATAATTATGTTCTATGTCCTAGAATTCACTAGCCATCATGGACCTGGGGTACTTTGAAATGTAGTATACTTTTTTTTTTTTAAGTTTCTATTTTCAAACTTGGCTCACAGCTTGGATATATTTGAGTAAAGCAGCTTTTCCTTATGGCCTCAATCATATGGCTCTTGAGCATATAGGGAAGAGTGTGAAAGAAGAGGGTGGGAAAGCATAACATTAAATATTCAAACTCCCTAGAGTTTTCTTGGCTTGAAGTGTTGTCTGTAAAAAGAAAAAAAGGTGGGGTGCGGTTAGGGGAGAAGAGAAAAGAAAGGAAAAAGACCGGAGTCTTTTCCCTTGTCTATTAAGACCTTTCCTATGGTCAGATTTACCTCCCTCACTTTTTGTTTTTTTTATTTTCATTAATTGCTATTAAGAAATCAGATTAAACTTCATTAATCTCTCCTGAGCTCTGGTTGAGTTTGTATACACAATCTAAGGCAGATCTCTGCTTAAGAGAGAAGCCCCCTCCCCATGCTTTCCATTATTGAATGCCCTGTTTAAAATTCTGCTTTTCATTTACGTCACCTGTGTATAGCTCACTGAAAGGATTGTTGAGGGAATGTACCTTGTTTGGGAGTAAGTAGCTCAGGGAAGCAAACCTAGCAAGTAGCATTCCGTTTCTTGGATAATGGTGCCATCTTCCTGGCACTTATGGAGACAATGAAATATTCATGAGTTTCTTAAAGGCTTTTGGAAAGAATGTGTGCTGGAATGGAACATTAATGAGCCAGTCTCTTCTGGTTTCATGCCAGGCAGGGGCTGTGAAATAATTAAGGTGTGACAAGCCAGAGTTTACACAGGAGGAGGTGGAAAGAAGCAGTCCTTCAGCATTGGAAATGTTCCCCCACCATATTGAAATGAAGACCCATCTGGTCCAAGTTCTCTTATGTGCCTTAGAGTACTACTCTCTTTAACAACCTCATGGTACCCAATGCGTTAAGAATTGTTTTGCTAAAAACCTGCCGAAGGAACACTGAACTACTTCAAACATGTTTGGGAATCATTCAATTAGCCTTTATTGTGATCAGCACTGAGTTAGGCATTGGGGGGGAAAAAAAGGACAATTGTACCGCAAGGTTCCTGCCTTCTAATACCCCTGAACTAATTGGAAAACTGTGGAAAAAACTACTCTGTGATCAGTTGTTAAATTATGTAGAGCTCGAAATGATAAAGGGAGAGATACAGTGAGGACTTTTGAGTCAAGAGGTTTTCATGGGCAATGGGGGACTTATCTTGGGCCTTGGAGAAAATATTAGACTTGTATGAGCAGAGGAGAAAGCGAGGGTTCATCTGAAGAGGAATAAGAAAATGAACAAAAGTGTAGAGAAAAGAATGCACAGAACTTGAAGAAAATGAAAATATTCTGTGATGCCATATCATCAGTAGACATGTGGAAAATAGCATTCCCATTTCTCACACACAAAAATATATAAATAAAATGAGCCTATGTCCTCTTTGGGCAAATGTTGGCTCACCATGACATCCAGACTCTGTGAAAGGGAAGGTGGCCTCCCAGGAGAGACTGACTCAGTCTTCCAGCAAAGTAGACAAATTGAACTCTGAGCAGTTTTTATGTGCGCGGATCTTTCATATCAGATCATGAAAGCAGACATTTTCACAGCTTTACATTAAATATGCAAAATCTCATGGTTCTTTCATAAGAGAAAATATTCATGCTGCTTCCCTTGGTCACCCATACATTATCCTCAGAGTTGTCAGTCTGCGGCTTTCTCTGCAAGGCTGGGCTTTGGAGGTATTTAATGGCTGCATTTGCCTGTTTATTTTTCTGCCTTCGCTTGAACAACTAACACTCTGCACAGAACACAAGGTTTTGAAAACCCATGTTTATCTCCATCTCTCTGGCTTACAAACCAGGTTAGAGAAATATGTAAATAAAAAAATTTAAGAAAAGTCACCCATGTTCTTACAGAGAAATCACAGCTAATGTTTCGAAAAATTTCTATTTCACTTTTTTCTTTTTTACCCTATATAGCATGTGGACATCAGTTATTCATTTATGTGTGTGTATATTTAGTGTAATTTTAATCTTACCAAATGCATAGTTTGTATCTTAATTTTCCCCTTGTGTTATGTTAGGAAAGATTTCCCAAAAAATGTTTTAAAAGTATGCCATTTCAAACTATAGTTAATCTCCACATAACACACCATAATTTATTAAAAATATTCTTTATTCTTGAATATTTGCATGTTCATAATATTTCATTATTGCAATTAACACTTTGATAAACACCACTTAACATCAATGTATAATTCAACACTTACTCTCTCAGGGTAAATTCCCAGATGTAAGTTATTTGGATCAAAATATATCAACATTTTTAGTGATTTGGGCTCATATTGCCACACTGTTCCCCTAAAAATACCAACTTATCATCCATTCAATGAAAGAGAAGGCCCATCTATTTCATAAAAGATTCATTGTCAACTTGAATATGATTTTATAGGAAGATGTTAGTCAATTTGATCAGTGAAAATAAAGGCATTGCTTTCATTGCATTGTTTATAAAGTTGAACATTTTCTTTTATTTCATGGGTATTTGTGTAGAGTGTGTGTGTGAGAGAGAGAGAAGAGAGGAGGAGAGTTGTTTCATCATGACCTTTACTCCCTTGTCTTTTTTTTTTTTTTTAAGTAGGCTTTCGTAGCTATTAACAACAATTGTTATTTTTATGGTGCTCATAAAACTTCTAATAATGATAAACGTGGTTTGGAAAGTAATGAGGAATTATAGCCAGGACGTCTTTATACCAAAATCCATTTATCATAGCAATAAAATTGGAATCTTATGATTTTTTAAAACACATTTTAAAATAGGTTCAAGTCACTAGGCATGAGCTTTAGAGGCTGATCACTTTTTTCCAAGAACTGATTTTCCAGCCCCAAATCGATTTGTTGCTCCTCATCACTTAATAACACAGAAACTTCCACGTGGTAGATGCTACTGAGATTCAGACACAAACTTCCAGAAGAAAATGCTTGGTTTTTGTTTATGTTTTTTTTTTAAGTGACTGCAGTTGATACATTTCGTTATATTAGGGAGGAAGCGTTGTTCTTTAAATACATGGAAATATTTAATAAACAATTTTATCTTGGCAGTCTTTAACTTGCTTGTTCATCTCCCTTCTTCCCACATTCCCCAGGTGTAAGAGCATCATTCCCCAGAAGTGTAGTCTCGCTCTTCCATTACCTTCTTCCTTTCACCCGATTGTCCTTCATGAGTTATAGGGATTTTTTAAAAAATTTTTTTCTTTCTTTGTTTTGCTAATCTTTCAGTGTAATAATCTTACTTCCATCTGTTTTTCCTGTATCATTCACAGCCTAATAAAAACTGTTCTTCAAGAGAGGGAAGGGCTCTGCCCTTAAAATACCATGTGTATTTGTATTTTAATAGCATCTAATCTGTAGAGTTGAGAAACAGGAATCTTCCTCCAGAATGAGCTGAATCATTCAATATAATGCAACAAAAGGTACATACATATATAAAATAAATAATATATAATAATAATATAAATAGAAATAAATAATAGAGAAGAATATATATAAAATAGAGAATGATACATATAAAATATATTTTATAAAGATATGTAGTATGTATATTAAATGTTTTCATATTAAAAGAGCTTATGCTTAGCCTCATGGCTATAATCCCTGATGGATGCAACCTAACAGCATCGTTGCAACCTAAATACTTCACTGTAAGAGTTAAAAACGTTATCCTTGTCAGTGCAATAATGTCTCAGGGAGCAAGACTGGTTGGTGTACAAATGTAAATGAACTCCCTCTGTCTGAGCAGAAACCAAGAGTTGGATGCTTGACCAACTGAGCCACGCAGGCACCCCAGTATATCTTGCTTTGAACAGCACATATATATATTGTTTCTTCTAGAATGCAGCCTCCATATTTCATTTCATCTCCCAATGTTTAAAACAGTGCCTGGCGTAGGATAGCCCCATGATAACTAAGTGGTGAATGAAGGAGGGTATGAATGAATAAATGAATGTATAGTCTTACTACCTCTGCCTTACTTCATTGTATTGGAAATAATACCTCAGGCCCCTCAAACATTTAAATACTGAGGAAATCTCAGTCTTACTCTCAGTGTAGTTTTCCAGGAAGAAAAATGAATATACAAGTTTGCTACGTCCAAAGTCACTAGACACCTAGTAGATGAAAGGAGAATTTCTGGGATGGTATATGTATTTACTCATACCCCATCTCATCCTGCTCATTGAGGCAACTTAGGATGAGAATGAAGTTAGTAGTGAAGGAAATGAGACAAATGGAAACCGAGATCAGGAAAGGATGAAGTTAGTGCATGTAACTGCAGGCAGATGTTGCCCATTCAGCTTTCACTGCCCCGGTGTAAAAGGAAAGAGGAGATAGACATCAGCTCAAGATTTGTGTCTGTGAAGACAAACAATACCAGGCATGTGATTTGCTAACTCTCCATACTTGTCCTTATTAAAGCCTTTTACATTATAAATTCTTGCATCGTTTCCTGTTTTCCCTGACAACTGGTATGCTACAGGATAGCTGCTAAGCTAACTATTTTCTCCACATTGCCAGGTACACAGTTTGGTTTTAATAATATTTGAGAACAAAAGAATGAATGAGTGAAGGAGTGAAGGTTGAATTAAGAGGATAAAGACGTTTTAGGGCTTGTGCTGAGTTGGGGGGCTTCATGAAGCTGGAGCAGGTGACTCGGGACAGGTCAACTCTAGGTTTGGGTGAATAGCGGGTATGTTGACAAGTTGCAAAGACAGTAGGAATAGATTGAATAAACCTCAAATAATTAAATGGCTTTCTGCTCTGTAATGCAAGTCTAGCCAGCTCAAGAAAGCTCTGATTCTAAAGTCGGTATATTGATGTGGCAGATCTTAAGGAAGGAGTTAAAGTGAACGAGCATTGTTTTTATTTTTGGAATTCTTGGGCACACTGACATGTTTCAGTCACCGAGTGCGATCTACCCCCAGAAACAGTGGCCGTGGGCTTAGGATGGGTGTCTGAACCCGAATCCTGACCTTGTTCCTCTGCCTAGCTTGACTTTTGATCACCTTCATTTATTATTAATTTACTGAGAAGCTGCCTTTTAGCAAGCATTTTCTGATATTTGAGATAAAGTGAAAGATCCATACCCTGCCCTCACATAGCTCAAGTTCACAGAGTAGTGGACAAATAAAGTTGGATATTTGAAACCTTCCTGTAGCCTATGGCATCATTGCTTGGGAAACTCGGGGTCCATCTAGCCAGATGCCAAGCTGACTATTAAGTTTCCACTTCAAGCTGCTCACTCAAACCACAGCTTCTCTTGTCTCAGGGCTGGCCTGTCATGTCAGAGTCCCCAGGACTCACCCTGGAACCAGCCCCCTGATCAAATGTCTTACCATCCAAAGGATCTT
This sequence comes from Ursus arctos, assembly GCF_023065955.2. NCBI lineage: Eukaryota > Metazoa > Chordata > Mammalia > Carnivora > Ursidae > Ursus > Ursus arctos. The sequence continues at coordinate 29,525,972 of NW_026622841.1, read as the reverse complement.
TTCGGGTATTCTAAGCACTGTCCTACTCTAGATCATTCCCCTGCCTTCCTGACCTCTCTCTCTCTGTTGCTGCAGTAGACAGTCTGGTTTTCTGCACTTGAAGAACAGGATGAATTCAGCACAACTGAGCGCTGATACCCCTCAGGAATATGACCCTGCAAAATTATTTCAGCTCGCTAATGCACAGTCTGTAAACAGGAACCATATGCCTTTTTCTCAAGGTTTCTGTCACAGTCAAAGAAGATGAGATATTATTTTATCACAATGCCTGTCATAGGGGTTCCTGTTTTCTTTCTCAGTTCTTGTGAACAGAAGTATGGCCAGTAAACAATGCCTGGAGGAACGAAGTAGAAGCCTAGGAAAATTGAAAGAGTCCATTGAATTCTTAAATTGAAATGATTCCTCTGGAGAGTACCCTTAAGTAAGTTACTGGAAGCAATAATTTATTAGTAATATTTGGGACAGAGTGACCTTGGGAAATGTAGTGTAGTTTTCATAATCACTCTGGCTTATTGTATTCATTTTATACTTCAAGATACAGTGACCTAGATGCTATACAGAAAGAAATTTACAATAATTAAGAATCACCATGACTATGAATTGTTTTTAATTCAAGTCTATCAAGCTGCTGTAGCACCCATGTGAAATATTTAGCAATTAAACATAAAATTACAGAAAAAAGCTTTTCCAGAAAAAAAGATAATTTCTCTCATTTTTCTTTGAATAATGCCGGTTTCTGTGTGTGTGTGTGTGTGTGTATTTGAATAACACTGAAGTTTGGGGTGTCATTGTACTCTTTAACTGTTGATTTGCATTTGAAGTCTTCCTATGAGTGTACTCTAAAGTGCCAATTTAGTTATATTTTTATTCAGTCAATCCCCCACACTTGCTCACACTAGCTGTTCCTGAGGCTATGAGTCTTTATTAAGGTTATAAAATGCTTCGACCTTCATAAAAGGCACAGTGACTTCCCTTGAGGTCCAAAGCATTAATGATGAGGTGAAATGCAAAATCATTATCTGAGGGCAGCATCTCTCCTACCACAGAAGCTATTCAAATCATCCGATTGAAAGGCAAACCTACCCAAAAGCTAATAAAGAATTCTCCATGGCAGTCGAAATATTGGACAAATTGCTTTTCAACCTATGATAGGATGTTAACTGGGTGACAGCCAAATGATGCTGCTTATTCACTATATTCCACCTCTGTAAGCTGGGTAATTGATGGTCTTTGGGTCCAGAGGTCAAAAGTTGTTGGTGAGTTTGCAATGAGAAACTTCGCTGTGGAAATGGGCAGTGGTGAGTGTTTATTACCTGCCATTGTTTCAGCACCAAGGGCTCTAAAAGGAGAGCCATGCTTCATTCTGGGTTAGTGTCACATTTGCATTCAAGTATTCATGAAAACTTGTAAGTGCATCGGTGGAAAATTGAATGCTGACAACATGAGAAAATGTCACTTACATGAAAACCAGCATATAAAGACAGGGTCTTACCTTCTTCCTTTCTCAAACACAGAGCTGTGTGCACCTATGTATGTAACACCCATAGGTGATGCTGGTGGCAAGTGTCTCTAGTAAAACAAATCTGTTCATTTCATCCTAGATTTGGAGGCTATATTAAAAAGAGCCTCCAGTATTTGAGACTAGAAAGTCCATGTTGACCAGTATTTATTCTACCTTTGTATATTGAAGCTTACTCATTTTTTGCATGATGAAAAAAAGAGTTCTGCATGAATACATCAAAATCCAAATTCCATATAGTCCTTATATTTATCATGAAGTGGGTGTTCTTGGGCTTCTATTATGTAACAAGAGCATTTGTTATATGATATCGGAGACAAAGAATGTTCTGGTTAAAAGGGATCTAAAAAATCATCTAGTTCATGGGTTTCCATCTAGTTCCCGAGTCCACAGAGGATCACCAGTCTATAAAGGTAGAAATGTAGGTTGATAATCACGTTCAGTATTTCATAAAAGTTGCTGGAAGTCATACATTTACTGGTTGATAGAGGGTTCAACTTTATTTGCTTTTGACTGGCTTGATACCAACTCAGGGCATAAGGAATACTATTATGTGTGTTCTCACTGCTATTCAGAAGCTCTAGTTAACAGCAAAGTAATTTATGAGAAGGACATGAAATCTGGGTTTTCTGTTCAGGCTAGCCAACTAAACTTAACCCTTAATGACTATGTAGTTCTTGATACTGTGGAAGCATTTTCTCATATAAACTAGGCATGAAAGCATAAGAAACCATACTGGCATTTGCTTTAGAAGCACATACACTAAAATTGGAATGATACAAAGATGAGTGTGGCCCCTGAGCAAGGATGATATGCAAATTCATGAAGCATTCCGTAGTCTTAAAAGGAAAGGCTATTCTAACACACAAACTATTTTTGTACTGGAATTTGCAAACCTGTAATACGGAATTTTCCTTTTGGCCAATAATCAATCAGTATTTCTAAGTCACTTGGACATTGCTGATTCTAAGAAATTGAAACTCTAATCATTGTGACAGCTACATTGAAAAAATAATTGTACTGAAATTAACTTATCTGCGTTTGCTTTTAATTTTTAAATGTTTGTGAGAGGAGGGGGTATAGGGAAGAGGAGTGGGTGATTTCTTTTGTAGGTATAAATAAATGCACATGCACTGGGTACCAGAACACAAAAAACACTAGCACGGGAATGAGAATCAAGAGATCTGGTTTCTGGCAATAACTCGGTCGATGTCTATGGCAGTTTTAAACCATTTTTTATTTATCTTAATTTTTAATTTCTAAAAATCTCTAAGCCTCTTCCAGTGATGCACTTCAGTGATGAAGCTACATTTTTTGTTGCTGAATGCCCTTCTTATTCTCAAGAAAGATATTTAGGAGATCGTGACCCTGGAGTTATTTATACTGGAACTTCAGGCATATTGAATGTAGGAGGTCTGCTTCCTAAAGACTCAGCAATTTTGTTTCCTCACTTTGGGGAGGCTAAGTGCTTTTAAGGGCATGAGTAACAGACTTCGAATAAGAAGGATTTTAAAGTAAATTTACCTTGAGCCTAGTTAGACTATGGTAACCCTATGAAGACTCAAGAAGTGAATTAAGTAAATGCTGAGAAGCATTTGGGAAATGCCTTCTAGTTACTCCCAGCATGGAGTGTTTGGACTCTGGTTTCTTGGGGGAAAAGAGAAGTCATGAGAGTAGCTTAAAGAACAAGTTGTGCTTGAACCCATCTCGCTCAATATTTCCTGCAATATAATGGAGAAAAACAGAGATCAACAGAACTACATGTGAACAACACACTCCACATTCTTGGAGATAGAGTGTGGCTTAACTTAAAAATAACTGTAACCAGAGTGAAGAATAAGGGAAAAAAGAGAAAAATAAAACCAAGTCCCAGCAGATGATCTCTTATGTTCCCACAATGCTACAAGACTTTGAGGTCAAGCAAGAAGTGTTAAAAAAAAAAAAAAAAAAGTACAAGGAAGAAACAAGAACAGAACTAATGACCAGAGTAAAGTTAAGCCAAAAACATTGCCAGGAAGAATCCGTCTACTCTGAGTAGGCAAAATGGGTAAAGGGGGTTGAAAGGTACAAGCTTTCAGTTATAAAATGAGTGAGTCATGGGGATGTAATGTACAGCCTGGTGACTATAGTCAGTAATGCTATGTTGCATATTTGAAAGTTGCTAAGAGAAGAAATCTTGCAGGCTCTCATTGCAAGGAAAAAACTTCTCTGTGCAGTGATGGATGTTCACAGGAGTTGTGATTATTTCATAAAGTATACAAATATTGACTCATGTTGTACACTTTAATATAATGTATGTCAGTCATACCTCAATAATAATAAAATACAAGGGGAGCTAAAAAGGAAGTCACTTTAGAAAAAGAAATTGAATGAGTGAATGTAGTATGAACAGATTTTTATGTCCAGCTAAGGTGTTTGTCAAACATTAAGATTTTTAAAAACCTATAAAATGTTTTTTTTTTTTAACATACAGTGTATTATTAATTTCTTGGGTAGACTTTAATGATTCAGCACCTGCATGTAATACCCAGTCCTCATCACATCACGTGCCCTTCTTCACGCCCATCACCCAGTTACCCCAGCCTCCCACCCACCTCCCCTTCAGCAACCCTCAGTTTGTTTCCTACAGTTAAAAGTCTCTAAACAGTTTTAAACTCCTACAACTTAGAATATTCAGTATGTATGAGCTCTCCATGAAGAATTTATTAGATTAGCTTTATTCAATTAATAGATGAATGGGAACACTTCACCAAACACTGATGGGCTTTTTATTGCGTGTAACTGTGGACCTAAGACAAAAACGTATCACTGGATATGGGTGAGGGTGGGAGATGAACACACGGATATTGTATTTTGTGGCAAAGCAGAAATAAAGCAATTAAATATGAGTGGAGGCGACAGAGGGGAAATAGAAAGTAGAATAAGCTCATTGGTTGACATATAAGGAAGAGGTAGGATTTCAAGGGTACTGTTAAAAACTAACAAACCAGAAAGTCAAGTTATACTAGGCTCCAAACTGAATTTTTATCCAAAACTCTTTTCCAAAGAAAATATAGAACAGAGGGCATTATAGAGGATATAAATTCAAAGGTAACAAGTAGAATGAAAATATAATTTTTCCTAGTTATAATTTTTTAAAGATTTCATTTATTTATTTATTTGAGAGAGAGAGCCGAGAGCCTGATGCAGGGCTTGATCCCAGGACCCCGAGACCATGACCTGAGCCAACGTCAGATGCTTAACTGACTGAACCACTCAGGCATCTGGCTAGTTACCATTTTTAATTAAAGAGCAAATAATACACATTTTGTAAAGAAATAAATGTGCAAGTATAACCTAATATACATAATGATAAAATTATTGTGACAAAAATTGAGACCAACAGAATTGAGACATTCAAGTTAGAGGACACACATCAGTCATCTCAATAAATATGAATGAAGTAAACTTGTTAAAACAATGTGATTTTCACTTTGGTTTACATAGCTGTGCCAGCCATATGCTGTATAGAAGGGGAATAATTAAAATGAGTCAGAAAAGCAAGAAAACAAAGCAGACAAAGGTTTACTGGGCCCACAGAAACAGTGAGAAAGAAGGGATGTGAACTTGGTATCAGATAAAGTAGTATTTAAGCCAAGAAGCTATAAAATTGATCAAAGATATGTTTTAGTGCTAAATACCATGATTCAAAATGATAAGAAACTTATGAATGAACAAAAGAATACAGCAACCATGTTGATGTAGTAAAAACTCTAGAACATAGAAACGGCATATAGAAGTCTATAAAGACTGAATTATGAATTATAATTCCTAATTATAGAAGTACACCAATCTCAAATCAAGACAGATCAAGTAGACAAACCAAAAATTAAAGAGCCAGAAGACTTGAGCAACTTAATAAAATAGGTCTAATAATTATATATCAAATTTTAGGCTTTGATAATAGAAAATACACTTTCTTTTTGGGTGCTTATGGAACATTTACAAAGTTTTCCATATACCAGTTCACAAGGAAAACATCAAGATGTCCTATAATGCAGAAGTACTACAAAATACACCCTCCACTTACAATGCAATAGAACTAGAAATTATTAACAAATCAAAACATTAAGAGGCCTTTCCAGGAATTTAAAAAAAAAAAAAAACACAACTCTTCTATTGGACAATTCTTTGGTGAAACAGAGGCATACAGATTGAAACTACAGAATTCACTCAAATAATAAAAATGCTGCATATAAGAACCTCTGGGATATGCTGTAAGCAGTGGTCAAAGAAAAATTCATAATACAAACACTCCCACCAGTAGAAATTAAAAAAAAAAAAAATGAAAACAAATACCCAGCTCAAGAAACTAGAAAAGGGACAAGCCAAAGAAAGCCCAGGAAAAGAAATCATATAAAAAGGCAGAAGTTCAGTTAGATTATAGGACAACAGTAGATTTGGATGTGTGCAAGTGTGTGTGTGTGTGTGTGTGTGTGTGTATTTTTGCAAGTTTCCTTGGGATTGGATGTGGGGGGTGTTTCAGTGAGAAAACCATGTAGTCTTTTGGATTTGAGGAAATCTTAGGAAAAACACAGCATTAAGATAAAAAACATTTATATGTACTTTTAAGTACACTTTTTTAATTGTTTGAACTGAAATGGCCACACAGCAATTCAGACCTACCCTAAACGGCACTTATAATAAAAGTGATACCACAAGCAAGCTGCTAATTCAGCAGGTATACACACACACACATACATGCACATGAATTTTTTTCTGTAATTTATTATTTTACAACTTGAAATTGGGAACGTATGACATTTTCATTACATAAACTGATTGCTTATACTGAAATGGCAAGAGGGGACTAATCCCGCACAGACCCTGAGCAGAGTTGTTGCGTTCATCTCTGTACCTGATAATAGGAATAAGGGACTCTCTAGTGTGCAGTGTCTGTCCTAGCCAGCGTGGTGACAGGAAAACAATGGACATTACTCTTGAGCAAATGAGAGCTATCATCAATGCCGCACTTCTTCAGTTATATTTGGGTTTTAGACTTATATTCTTCTAGCTTCCTTAATGCCCAGTGTTACTACAATTCTTTCAGGGGGGGCAAGCTCTTCAATATGTTGTCTGAAACGCTACCTCACTCCCCATTTTCCATGAAGCACGCCCGTGAAATGCTTTATTGTCAAAAACAATTGCGTCTTAGCCGAGCACTCATTTTGATTGGATGAGCTGAGACAGGATGCCTTATCTCGTAGAATATGTCTACAAGGTGAGGCTGAGAACAGTTTTGAGGGTTGAAATTGTATCTTACACAGGAGGACCTCGCGTATTCCAGGCTTTCAGCATATCTATCGACTGACTATGCCAAAGAGTGAACAATTGTTTGTTTTTAACAATTTCTATGCAGATACAGTATTCCCTTCTTTAGACACATTATGGGCTGTCAGTTCCTTTTGTTGTTGATATCTCCCTAAAATTTCAGCCCCCAAGAACAAAAGAATATGCTACTTCTACAAGACTAGGCCTGAATTATATTTCCCTAGTCAGAAAAATAGTTTAATTACTTTATAAACTTTTCTCATTTAAAACAAATTTATCCTGTGTCTTTGATGATTACCATAAATTGCAGCCATGCTCCTTCTAATATATTATATTACTATTTGGTTTCTCAGAAGATTTAAAGGGTGCCAATTTTCTGTACAATTTATCAGACAATATTCAGCAGTGCTGTTTAGAGCAAACTTATAAAAATACAACTTACAAAAGATTTATCACATTGCTTGCATTTTAGCATGTTTCTAAGACCAGTAACCTAGTTTCTTCTTGCCTGCTTTTGACAAGAGTACGCTTATAATATTAAATATTAACTCTCCTCCCTGTAAAAAGGCACAGATATTATTTATTCAGGCTACATTTGTTATAAAATTATTTAGAGATTTTCATACTCTACTGCAATGCCTATATAAGGATAATTCGTCTGTATTTGATTTGATTGTCTTTCCCTGTAAATTTTATTTAGTAGCCTTTTCACCTACCCCTGCCTAAACACACACACACACACACACACACACACCTACACACACACACACACACACACACTTCTTCAGCATATATATCCTTTTGGTTCTGAATTTTGATGAATACACCTGCTACTAGATCTCTCCTATTTTCACTATTTGGCTGGCAGAGGAAGTTGACTACATAGGACCAATGCTTTTATTTATATTCTTTCTTTCTATCTCACCACACCCTATCCTTCTCATTGAATACTTTATTGGTAAAAATCTGGAATTTTCTTCTGAGGGGGGAACACCCAGACTATGGGCTCTGGCCCAGCCCAGAAACTTCCACATTAAGGTTTTTGGGTGCCTGAATAAGATGAATTGATCCCCCTCCTGATGTGCGCAGCCCCCTGATCCTCTCACTAAGGTGAGAAGGGCAAGATGAGCCATAGCCCTTCTTGGATTAAGCCAGTATCATTGAGTAAAACCCTAAATCCTACCTGCTCTACAAACATATCCTAATCATTAAATTAGTTAGGGGCGATGAGGGGGCAGTTCTAGGTTGCCTAAAGCCGTCTAAGTCTGGTTCCTTCAGAAGATGGCGCACCACTGAGCAAAAGACGATGTGGAAAAGAGAAGCAGAAAATCTCATCTGTTGAGCTCTCATTCCGTATCTACCACTAAGTTGTTTATTTTACTTTCTTATATTATTTAAAGTCATTAAATTCACACCGTAGTCTTGTCAGGTAGACATTGTCATGAGAACATTCAAGATCACGCAGCCTGTAAGTCAGAGCTGCAGCTGGCACGCTCCCTGACCCATGAAGAAGCGTCCCCCTGAAAGCTCCCACAGCTCCTCTGCTGGCCAAGGTGACGGAGATCCCAGACTCACATCAGAACTGAGGACTGGCCTTATATTTTAAGTCTCTGTGGATATTTACATTACATTCTTCTAAAAAAAATTACATTCTTTTAAACACCTAATGAAAACAGGTCTCCAGTGAAATCCATGTTCTTCTTTCAAAAATACAGAATTGGGCTGGGTCTCACCTGTCTTACCAGGTACCCCATACCTCTGCCGTCTTTGCAGAGGCATTGCCATGTAACTGAATTCTCTCCTGGTCTCCCAAAATTTGGATGTCTTGCCGTATGTACTCTTTTCTTCCTACTGACTGAGATGAGCCGAGCACCACTGCTCATGAAGTCATTTGTTGAAGGTAGCAGAGCCATTGTCCCTCTGGGTCTCTGAATCATGGCATGTGGGTAGCTAGCTACCCATTGCCTAAAACAGCCATCCTGGACTGTTACCTTTTTCTTTCTTAAACCATTGAATTAATGTTGGGTGTCTTATGGCAGCAGAATAGCTTTGTCTATCCTAACCAGGGAGCACTTTGTTTATATGTTCTTAATTTACTTAACTTATAGAATTTTGCTGTGTAAAAATATGGTACACTGTAAGTAAATGTGTTTTGTTGGTGAGCTTATCCTGATAATTAAATTGATGTCTTCACACATGGCCAAATTAACTATCCAGACAATTTAAAAAAGGGAAAAAAAGATTCCATCAAACTGGTTAGTGGTCAGTTTGTAGAAACAGTAGCTGGTAATTTTGGACTGGTTTTCCCTTTCTGTTCTATTTTAAAAGTACCTGTGGACTCAATGCCAGATTAAGTGTTTTCTCACCACATACAAGCAGTAATTTTATTCCTTTGCTGCCCTCCGTTGTAGCTATGCCCTTTGTTTATCTCAAACAAATTATTTCTCCAAAAACATTAATAACAAAGAAAAACAAAGACAAGTATTTCTAGCATTTGTATAATCCATTTTGTTGATTCAATTTCTGTGTTGTCTTTAAAACTGTCACACTGCCTTCTTTATTATTGATCAGTTTGGTGAAGTCTTGCTGGAAAGGGGGCAATGGGATATATCAACTCTCATAGGTATTTCTTACTCTTTTTTTTTTTTTTTGAGATTTATTTATTTTAGAGACAGAGTGAGAGAAAGCAAGAGCGAGTGAGAGCATGCACTGTGTGGGAGGGGCAGAGGGAGAAATCCCAAGCAGACACCCCACTGAGCAGGGAGCCCCATGTGTGGCTCAGTCCCATGACCCATGAGATCATGAACCAAGACCCATGAGCACATGAACCAAGTACTCAACCAACTGAGCCACCCAGGTCCCCCATCTCTCATAGGCATTTCTAACTTCCTACAACTAAGACATGGTTATTTTTATGGAATAATTATTGCAGAAAGTTATCATTTCAAACTTAGTACTTTTTCTTTCTTTATATAACAGCTTAAACCAGTGTCTCAACAATACACTTAAATTTGTTTTCATGGTCTTAGAACAGGTGGGCACATACTAAGAAATGTCAGATTCCATCAGCCCTGCTGAATATAGATATTCCACTTGGTGATTTTCAGTATAGTAGGAGAGAAAAAGTCAATCTGTCAAAATAGCAAGACAGTAATATGTAATTTCAGTCTTCATCTCTCACCTTATCCCAATTACAAATGTTTTATCTTTGTTTATATATCTACTTTTACCCTTCATGGACCTGGCATTCTCAACTGTGTGATGTAAGTTATGAAAACATCCACTGGATTCTATCACATTTTAAGTTAAAACCTATTACACTTGAGGAAAACAATGCAAAATCTTTAACTTGGTCCACAGTGGGCATGATGAGGCCCATGCCTTCGTAACTTTAAGTTGTGCTACTCTATGTCTTTATCATTTTCAACATGCAGTAGGCTGGGTTTCTTTTTCTTGTTTGTTTTGGGGTTTTTTGGTGAGTTGCGTTTTGTTTTGTTTTGTTTTTCCAACACCTAAGCACTTTCCTACCTTAAAGCCTTCTCCCTTACTGTTTCCTTTTCAGGAATACCTCCCCCCCTTTTTTTCTACATTTCAAGTTAAAGGACATTCCTTGAAAAAGGCTTTCCCCAACCTTCAAATATGGCGCCTTGTTATAACTGAGCACTTACCAGTATTCGTAATTTACTTTTGTATCTAATTGTTAGTTTAATAATCATGGATTCTCTTGGGGCACCTGGGTGGCACAGCGGTTAAGCGTCTGCCTTCGGCTCAGGGCGTGATCCTGGCGTTATGGGATCGAGCCCCACATCAGGCTCCTCCGCTATGAGCCTGCTTCTTCCTCTCCCACTCCCCCTGCTTGCGTTCCCTCTCTCGCTGGCTTTCTCTATCTCTGTCGAATAAATAAATAAAATCTTTAAAAAAAACAATAATAATAATCATGGATTCTCTGGAGTGAATACCTTTTATTTCCTCAGCATTCCTCTGCACAAAAATATCTTTCTGGAAACTTCTTCCCCATTCCATCTATGTTATCTTTCCTGGAAAGGTCTTTTATGTAATTGTAAGCCCACCCCAACAATTGTCTAGCAGAGATATAGACACCTAATTCTGTCTGAGCACCTTCTTCTAGTCACAATTGATTGCAGAAGGGGCCAGAGTTCTTCCCCCTAGGGGAAGATTCTTCAATCTGCAGTAATCACAATCAGCCTTTCCTTGAGCAGCACTTGGTGCTCTTGACAGCCTTATCTCCACAATTTGGTGAACTCCTAGACGTCCACCATGGGAGAGAATGGGGCTGACTTACAGAAAGAATCAGAGATGAGAAAAGGAGGGGGAGTACCAGCAGTATTTGGGTGCCTGGTTCTGGTTGTTCCATCAGTGTTGTTACAACATTGATCCTCTTAGAGATACACTGACTTAATGAGATAACTCAGTCTCTTCTGTGCTTTTACTGAAGTTGGTTTGTGTTAGATTGCTGTTACTGGAAGTTAAGATGGCTGACTAGTAGTATGTCCTAGAAAATATAAGCTCCACAAAGTCACCCTTTCTGGCCAGGATGCCCATCCTCCATTTCTTCAAAACAAACATTTTTGTGTGATTTTGCGAAGGAGGCTCTATCTGCTTAGGGTATATTAAACTACAAAGGAACCACATACTAATAATCCTACTACTTTGATTTCTTTATTTTTCTCTAGACTGTGGATGTTTGTGTGAAAGTTTTTTGTCTTGTTTTGAAATCTAGAAAGTGTCCAGACTGTAAAACTTAACTTCAATATAGGATTTAATACTTGTTTTAAAACCAACCACTCTAGACTTTAAAAATTCTCCTCCTTTCTGTCCTCCCAAAACGTAAATTCTCATTTGAAAACAGGGTAAAACGTTGTCTTCTGAATAAAGTATCTTTTTCCGATTTTTAGCATTTACTGCTTGCTTAGTTCTGCCACCTTAGGTGTAAGTGGGGAGGAACCCAGCTATTGGGGCACATTTGCCTGAGAATATCCTGCTAATGAAGGATCCGGGAATCCAACTGAGCGACGTAAAAATGTAGGCTCCGCCTGCTCTCTCAGAATTCCCACCCTGGGACCAGGATCTGGCCACCTCATCATATGCTTAGAGTATTTCAGGGGGTAAAGTCAAATGCGAACCATGTTTCCTGCTGTTTCACCATGATTGTTTGTACAACAGATGCCGGCAATCCGTCAATGCCAGGAGAAACTAAGAGGAAACTGCTCTCATGACCATAGACACCAAAACACAGTCTTCAATCTTTGCTTAGAAAACAACAAAGACCATTATTTTGATCTTTGGGGAAAATATCATTAATATTAATATTTTTTAAACAATCCATTAGGAAGTAGATTAAACATAAGCCTTATGGAAATAAAAGTTGGATAATTGGATGGGAGAAATAATAGTAATAATGACTTTAATAAAATGTAACTAATCCTTTATTGTTTACAAACCTCTTAAGCCATTAACACATGTAATGTGTTCCTCTCACAAGAGCTCACATTTTAGAGATGAGGGAAATGAAATTTAGTTAGAGAACATGATTAAGTATTGCTAGATAATACATAGGGCATCTAGTTAAATTTGAATTTGAGATAAACATTTTTTTTTTTTTTTACTTTAAATACATTTCAAATAGCGCATGCTCATCTAAAATTCACATTTAGGTGGGTGTCCTGCATTTTTATTTGCTAAATCTGGGAACCCTAGATAAAACTAAGGTCACAAAGTTAGTAATGGGCTAATAAACAAGAAATCCTTAACAACCACTGGAGAAGATGATGGTTGACATGAACTTTGAAAAGATTGTAGTATACACCTTTGTGGGTTTATTGTCAGGACAGTGCAGCAAACATGATTTCTTCACATTCCGGAGTTCCAGGTGTGAAGCTAGTTTAGAAGTTATCCACGAGGGGCGCCTGGGTGGCACAGCGGTTAAGCGTCTGCCTTCGGCTCAGGGCGTGATCCCGGCATTATGGGATCGAGCCCCACATCAGGCTCCTCCGCTATGAGCCTGCTTCTTCCTCTCCCACTCCCCCTGCTTGTGTTCCCTCTCTCGCTGGCTGTCTCTATCCTGTCGCATAAATAAATAAAATCTTAAAAAAAAAAAAAAAGAAGAAGTTATCCACGAATAGGCACCAATTCCGGTGGGCATCTTTAAAATATGTGTGGTATACTGACCCAGGGAGAGCTAAGAATTAACCAGGCAGATTTCTTTACTGGCTACCTACCATAACCACTAATGACTGAGGGTTGAAGCTTTCTTTGAGTGCAATTTATGCTCTGGGATATTTATAAAGAACAAGTCCATCATTAGAAATAATGACCAATGGATTTCAGGTCTCAGCTTGGACCCTGTAAGAAAATAGATTTTAAAAAGGGCAAAAGAGAAGGAAGATCATTTAGCCTTTGAACTCTTTGGGAATCAGTATGAGGAATAAGTTAATGAAGCTATGGTAGAAGACTTTGGTAGGCTTCTTTTGGTTCAATCTCCAGACCAGATCCTTATACATCATACTAAGACCTACATATATTTTTCACTAATATCAGGTTTAAGACTGCTAAGGCTATATATGAGTCCAAAGATAAAAAGGTAAGAAACCTATAGCTTCTATAAAACAGAAATTTTATCAAAAATTTAAGCTCTTAATTCCAGAGTTAGCAATCGTAGAGAAATTCTCAAGGGAAACATATAGCATTTCTTTCTAGATGTGAAGTAATGAGTTCTGTAACTTGTTCTATAACTAGTATCAAGCTAGACAGACTTGGTCAGTGGACTGGTTGTGTTACTCGACTGTAAGATATATATCATAAGTTTGGGCTTAGCAAACATTTTCCTCTTTTCAATGGGCATATTCACAGAACACTAAGAATAAGTGCCCAAAGGGAAGTCAGGACTATTGATAATCCTGAGGAATAGGACCTTTTCCTTCAGGTGGCAGAGCTGAAAACAGAGTACGCCCTCCAAGGAGGGAATCAACTGAATGACATTTAATAAACTTAACATCACTTTATTATGTTTTAGATGGATCTACCAATTCAAACATTCACTCATAAAACTTGAGTATTTCTAGAATAAAGCAACTTACAAGTAACATTCCTGGCGTATTCTTAGAGTGTCATAAGAAACGATGACATAGGCCTCTATGGCCTGTGTGGAATGAATGATACCAGTGAGAACTCATCAAGCCCCGATGTGTATGAACTTAAACTAAGTGAAAAACATTAAGAAGCTTAACACTTGACCACAACTGCAGCACTGAAAAGCATTAATTCCCAGAATGGTTTTCCAGGGCAGTGCTAAAATTTATGTAAAACATAGACATATCTGAAAAGGATGAAATCACTTGCATCTGAGGAACTTAATTCCTGTACGTGATGGTGAAAGAGCAGATCAAACTGCAGCTGGAAAGTAACGCAGATTGAATTGAGAAACACAGACATCACTGTTAGGGAAGATCTTTGGGAAAAGCTCCACTGAAGCTCACACTTCATGGATTCTGAAGCACTATTTCCATCTTACTGGGACAGAGAGGTCAATAAATAATGGTCATTTTGGAGTCAAGCTGCTGTTTATTCTCCATAAATTATTCCCTGTAAGTATTACGCTGTCAGAGAATGAATAACACATACTATTTCCTGCTTAAAATTCCTTCCTTTTGGGATGGAGCTTACTTGCCATTGGAGATGTAAGTTCCTTAACCGATTTGAGTGTCCCTTTTTTGACCAGATGTGACAGAAAAGAGAGGTCTAATGAGATTTTACCACAGGTGCAGGTATAGCGCAAGGGAGCAGGTTACAAATAAATTTTATCACAGGTTCTCTAGTCTTCATCCCCCAAAAAGGCACAAAACAAGACACTTCTGCCTTTTGCTGGAATGGTTTCACTGCCAAAGGCCATGGGTGCTGGTTGTTTGCCCCAAATCACAAGGGAACAATGCCAGGTGCACTCAGAGAAGCGAGGTGTCTGACCTTGACACAGCGGATTGAATGCAAGGTAGATAATAGATAAATCTAGTCCAGGCACCGCACGTGATACGAAGTAAAAGTTCTTGTAAAACACTTTCAGCGGTTTCTGTTATTTGATTCCTGTAGTATTTGACTCATTCCAGTTGCATAAACAAAATTCACGCCAGTCCTGAGGAAGAAAGGGTCTCTAATTTTGGCAGATTAAACAATATCCTCTGATTAAACAGACTAATGGCATTGCCTACTTTCTATCCTGAAGCCCAGTTGGCAGACAGCAAATCAAGGAAAACATGAACTCTGCCAAAAGGGTTTGGAGGTCCTTCTTCTCTTACCTCTTTATGAAATAGAGATGAGGGAGGAGAGAGGAGATATTAAACTGTGGGCCAGGGAAACATACATACAGGCATCGATCGAATGTGCAGTGGCTACTCAGCCCACAGCTCCTCTGAACATGTTGTGTATCCCCCAAAGTAGGGAGGACCAAAAAGGAACCAGAGATACCCTTATCTAGGATGGAAAGTTTATGTGAAGCAGAAAATTTGTGTGAAGAAAAGAAAAGAGAAAGGACCTTATTGGAAATTTTAACAACAAAGGAGTGAGGTATCTCTCTTTTGCCCAAATTCATTGAAATAGTTACTTGCCTTACCAGGCAGATAAAAGGAAACATCCATGTAGCTCAGGACCTTGCATCTTGGATATTGATGTCTCTGGGAAGATTGCCAGTGTCTCCACTTTCCAACAAGGGTTTTTTGATGAGTTTTATGTAGTTATAGACCTATTCATTGTCAGAAGTGAATGGCGGTTGGACACATGGATTCTGGCTATGTCTGCTCATTCTGTAGGGCATATTCACCAGAGGTCTACCTCTCTGAGGGGCTGAGAAGCCTCACTGGAGAAAGTTTTCTCTGAAGAGAAGAACTGATCAGGAAAGTCTGATCCAGTAACACAACCCTAGTCATTAGACAGAGGATGTATCTCTTGGATTTAAACTGAGGCTTATAATACAGGTCAAGAGAAAGGACTGTGAGAAAAAATATTTAAAAAATTGTTTTTGATAAGACCTAAGTCTGATACTACAGAGTAAGGTGGCTCTTCAGCAGTAAACTTCTGATAGACCATCACAGAAAAAGAAATAGTGAAATTTTCCTGCTCTTGATATCAATCAGATTTGGCCCATTGGAGGCTCCAGTGTATCTCCTCTTTGAGCCTCATTTCCATCTATAAAATAGGAATGATATTACCAGCATGTTATGTGATAAAGGGTAACATGTATTCAGTGTTAGTTGATATATCAGGAGTGGAAAGAATATTGGAGATTACCTATTCAATAAATGAAAAAGAAGGAAGGAAAGGAATAACTAGAATGAGTAAATTTTCTAAGATTCTAAATATTATTATTTCAACAAATCAATCTGTAGATTTCAGTTTTATTTACTCATGGTCCAGAATTCTCAAATATGCTAGATAACTTATATCTATGACTTACTTTAAAATACTCTGGCCCGGGCAGTGAGATATTATGTATACGCTAAATAGTTAAACTTCAGCTTTAGGGGCAATTCTCCTCACCGAGAATCCACACTGCGGGGATGATAGCAACATTATGTGGAAAAAGTCTGTACTTTAGAAGCAGCTACTACAAGGTATCTTGATCAACATCTCCTATTTAAGTTAGATTGGTGAATGACAGAAACATTTTTATTGATGAAATTATTTTGCAATTTGCTTAAGAAATGATAAAATAGATGCTTATTGGTGAAATTAGAAGGTATTTAAGACATATGGATTGATTATAAGAATCAGAATCACTTCCCATCTTTGCAAAACTAGTGTACAAATCTAGGAGATCACCAGTCTTTGGGGATAGTACCCAAGACTAGGCAGTCCTGACATTGGTATAAGACAATAGATGGGGTTGCATGATGATGATGATGATCATGATAAGAGTAACAGAATTTTACCCCTGCCAGGATGTCATGTGTGTCTTGAATGAATCTTTCAGGTGAGGTGGTGGTCAGAACATTGAGAAAGACAGCAGGGACTACAAGCTTACAGAGACTTACAGGTGGAGTGAATGGTTCTGCCTACTTACAAATAATGCTGCTTTTATTTTTTAAATAAACATTGTTTATGAATCAAAATTTGATCTATGACAGCTTTTCAGTGTAAATGCTGATTGCAAGCTTTTGAAAGGAGCATCATAGAGCCTCCAATATTTCAGTGGTTCCCATTGTCTCCAAAAGAACCCAAGAGTGGGGTGCCTGGGTGGCACAGTTGGGTGGGTGTCCGACTCTTGGTTTTGGCTCAGGTCGTGATCTCAGGGTCATGATCTCAGAGTCATGAGATCAAGCCCTGTGTGTTCTCTCCCTCTCCCCCCCTTCCCTCTGTCGCTCTAAAATAAATAAATATTTTTTTAAAAATTGCTTCAAAAGAACGGAAGAGTTAGCATAGACTGGCTTGAGTCAGTTCCCTTGCTTAAGAATTACAACTGTTCGTGGGTGTGTTAAGCACTGTAGCTGACCAAGAGGAGAGAGATGTGGAGGAAGGGATTGCATTTTGTTGCTATTCAATTCAGAGTTGGAAGGCAGTCTCCCAACGTGTATGCGGAGCTCACACTGAAAAAAGTATTTTTTTTCAACAAATAATCATAGTTCAAGATGGGAAATCTAAGGGAAGTGACTAAGGAGAAAGATGTTATTAAGTAAGGATATGGATTTGAGGAGATAAGAGTAACACTTTTTGGAAGCACTCTCGAGAAGTTCCTTTTGGAGGGGGGAATATCGACACCTGGGAAAGTGGCATTAAATAAATAATGCTGCCAAAAGCACATCAGGAGCTCTGAGCACAGATTCACAGACCTGAATTAATGAGGACATCTTGTATTAAATCATTTGACAACCTGGATGCTATTTGTCATTGAAATGTAACTTAATATACATTTTATATGCTATAAAATGCTCACCTTCAGACTGAGAGTATTACGTTGTGAATATATAAGTGCATGCGGATGTGTGTATTTTTCTCAGCCAAATTCTCTATGGAGATGCGTACTGTCAGGGCACACCCTTAGATGGTTGAGCCGGGGGATGGGGGGGGGCAATTATAGGGCTTCTGCAAGTGGCACCTGGTGATCTGTTGAAGAATTCCTACTAATGGGGAAGGTTGCATGGGCTCCTCATGAGGCATATGGATGCATTTTAACCCACTCCTTCTCCTCCACTCACCCATCTGTACACTGTTGCCAGATTCATGGTCCTCAATGCCCAAATTTGTCTTGTCCCTCTCCAGTGTACAGCCTTTCAACAGTTACCCATTTGTCACAGATGAAATCCAGATTCCTTCCCCTGGCAGTTCAGAGCTGGCTAGGTATAGCCTACAGCAACCCCTTCTGAGTAAGCCAGGGATTGTGATGTTTGATGCAACCACCTTAAATTTGCTTGACCGTGCTTTTCTCAAGACTTTTTAGTCTGCTTGCTTTGCAAAATCTCATTCTGAAAGAATCAAAGGTCTTATATTTATTAAAAAGGGAAAAATATGGGTGTGGCTCTGTTCCCAGTTTCTCTACGTAGTTATAGATGAAAAGAAAGAAGGGAATTATTAAAAAAAAAAAAAAAAAAAAAAAAAAACCCTGTTCATAAAAAAAGGACAGCTTGCCCACAAACTCTGTCGAGGCATTCACGAGCAATTTACATAATCAACATGAATTCCAAGTATCTCTGTGCTCGATTACATTAGATAAAAACAGTTTGCTCACTATAAATCCAGTTGGCTCTCCTTTCTATTTACAGTTAAGGAAAAGCTCTTTTTACCTTAAATGGAAAGAGGGTGCTCTAGAATGAGAAACTTGTATCAAGACGCCAAGGAAGTGACAGTTTACCCTCCTAAAATGATCAATTATTCGAGCTTGAGTTTTGCCACTGGAGTAAGAATTATCTAAAGAAAGAATTAAGAGGAAGCGATGGAGGGAAAGATATCTGTGCAGCCCCAAATGAAAAAGAGCTTGGCACCATGCCCCCGTAGTATCTGCCAGCCCTCCCATCTGTGGCCAGGATGAGTTAAGGTATGATAAAAAAAATCTGTATTCTGATATTTGTGTCTATCGGTGTTTCTTTTTCCTTATTTTTCCTAGTTAAAGATGAATTACAACCTTAGATTGAGATGACAACATTGGTGGTTTTTTTTTTTTTTTTTTTTTTTTTTTTTTTTTTTTTAATCTGAGACTTGTTAAAATGTTGAACAGGGCGTCAGTGGAGGTTTATTATGGTGGGAGCAGCATGTGGGGCAGCTTTGCATCCCAAAATGAATTTGGAAAGTGGAAGCAGAGAGAAATGAAACAAACAGCAATCCCTATCCTTTACTTTCCCACTAAAAGTATTCAGAAGATTAGAATTGCACACCTGGCTAGAGGCAGGCTGAAGAACATACCCTGAGTTACTTCTGTCTTCATTTAATACTTGCAATTTATTCCCTGAAATCCTAGATTGGTTTCACATCTCCCTCCTCCACCTGCCACCTCATCCATGTGAGGCTTAGTCCACACCAGACACACAACGATCTTCAGATTGCGATGGTGGTGGGGGCAGAGAGACAGCTGTGTTTGCAGGGGGAAGACATGTCCATGCTCTTTGCATCCCATTTCTCAGACCCTTTGGTGTGGCATTCTTGGTGGTAAAACTCGGGAGGGCACGGTTTGGAGATAGATGTGACTTTTGCTTTTGAGAGGTAAGAGGGAGGGAGGTTGGAAGGGAAACAGAGAGTTAGCCGTTTGTGGAGCCCTGGTGGGTATTTCTATTTCAGTTTAACAGGTGAGGAGAGAGGACAGGGACTTAAAGCCAACACTGGTGCAAGAATGAATCTTCTTCTGGCTTGAGAGTCAACAACTGAAATCTCTTAAAACGATGGAAAACTTTATCTGAACTTCCTCCTACTCATTCCCATCACCAAAGGTGGTGTGTGTGGGGTGTGGGGGGAGGAAGTTGCCAAATTTGTGGATCAGAAGATTCCGGAACAGTGAGTAGATTATGTTGTGTAGTGAATGAAGTTACTCCCTCTTTTTTCTACTCTGTTAACACTTCAGAGAGAGAACATTTCATGTGCTTTATTTTCATTTCTCTTTTTGCCTCTCTGTCTCATGACAGTGGAGAATATATAATATATGATGACATATGATATGGTGTGTTGCTTTAGGACAGTGGTGCCCAGACTTTGAAATTTTATGGCTCAGTAGCATTTCCAGGGACTTATGTAAGCACGTTGATACTATTTTGCAAGTTCAACATGTATCTCTATATAAATAAGTACAATTATATATACCATTTTCCATAATCCTAATATAAAAGAAGTTTTAACATAAGAAACAAAGTAATCTCAGTGTTTCCAAAAAAAATAGTAAATTTGGATTTAAAAGAAATCTTATCAAATCTCTACTGATCACATGGAGACCATCATTTCGAAGTATTCAGATCTGAAAGGGAAAGTTAATTATTCACTGATACTAAGCTACTAATTTAAGCCAAATTCTAGATCATATTTTTTTTTAAATCAGTTAATATGGTGAATTGTGTTGATTGATTTTTAAAATATTCAACCAGCCTTGCATTCCTGGATAAACCTTACTTGGTCATAGTATACTTTTTATTTATGATTGTGTTAACATTTCTGAAACTTTCTTTAGAATTCTTCCCTTCATTTCATGAGGGATATTGGTCTGTAGTTTTCCTTTATTGTAACAGTTTTGCTCAGTTTTGGCATCAGGGTTTAGTTGGCTGAATGGTAATTATCAAAAAGATATGTCTAATACCCAGAGGCTGTGAGTATTAGTTCATATGGTAAAATAGTAACTATCACCTTATATGGCAAAAAATGTGGTTAAGAATGTTGAGAGGTTTGAGCTTATTTTGGATTATCTGACTTGCTCCCAAAGACAAGTGCTCACGTAAGACAGAGGCAAAGAGACATTTGGAATAGATAGAAAAGGACGGGACACACAGAAGAGAAGACGATGTGCCAGAGGCAGAGATTGAAGTGATAGGGCCACAAACCAAGGAACACCAGGACTGGATAATCCCAGAAGCTGGAAGAGATAAGCGTTCTCCCCTAGAGGCTTTGGAGGAAGTACGGTCTTGCTGACACCTTGATTACAGACTCTCAACTCTAGAACAGAGAGAGAATAAATTTCTGTTATTTTAAGCCAGGCCACATTTTAAGCCATTATTACAAAGTTAGTTTCTAATAATTTATTATAGCAACCCCAAAGAAACTAACATACAGTATAATGATGGCCTCGTGGAATGAGTTTCTACAACAGTTTGCAGAGAATTAGTACTATTTATTTTTCAGACGTTTTCTTTGAATGTATATATTTTTTAAAGATTTTATTTATTTACTTGAGAGAGAGAGAGAGAGAGTGCACGCACGGAGGGGGAGGGAGAAGCAGACCCCGCCCTGAGTAGGGAGCCAGAGGCAGGGCTCCATCCTAGGACCTTAGGATCATGACATCAGCCAAAGGCAGACGTTTAACCAGCTGAGCCACCCAGGCGCCCCCAGAATGTATCTCTGAAGAGAATGTGTATATCTGGCTCTGGTCTTTTCTTTGTTCATTTTTTTTTCCCTACCAAGTCCTTTTCTAATGAGTATAGGGCCAATCAAGTTTTTTTTTTTTTCCATAAATAAGCTTTTAAAGTTTTATCTTTCAAAAAATCGTCCATTTCATTTATATTTTCAGATTTATTGATATTGAGTTGTTCTGATGCCACTTATTATTTTTAATAAGTTTTAATATTTTTAAATAAGTTTTAATATTTTTAAATAAATCTAATAATTTTTCCTTTATAGTTGTTTTGGCATAAGTTGAAATGTGCTCCCCTTTCACAATGCCTGCACCCCCCCTCCCAAAATGTCATATATTGAAGTCCTAACCCTCAGTACTTCAGAATGTGACCTTTGTAGGAAATCACATCACTGGAGATATAATTTGCATTTGTTAAAATGAGGTCATACTGGAGTAGAATAAACTTCTAACCCTGTATGACTGGTATTCTGCAAAAAGGAGTAATTGGGACACAGACACACTCCTAGGGCGAATGCCATGTGAACATAAAGCCAGATTTGAGGTAAAGTATGTACAAGCACAGGAATAACAAGGATTGCGAGGAAACCACTAGAAGCAATGGGAGAGGCCTGGACACATTCTCTTTCATATTCTTGCCTCCAGACTGAGAGACGATAAATTTCAGTTGTTTAAGCCACCCAATTTGTGATACTTTGTTGCAGCCCCAGCCTTTAGCAAACCGATACAAAATGGGAAGGTAAATCCGGTGCCTATTAATATATCTTGGTCCATGGGGCGCCTGGGTGGCCCAGTCAGTTAAGTGTCTACCTTCGGTTCCGGTCCCAAAATAGAGCCCTGCATTGGGCTCCCTGCTCAGCGGGAGTCGGCTTCTCCCTCTGCCCCTCACCCTGCTCTTGTGCTCTCTCTCACTCTGTCTCTCTCTCAAATAAATAAAATCTTTATATATATAGATATATATATAGATATATATATATCTATATATATATCTATATATATATCTTGGCCCAAAGCAGCAAATACACATAGTTTATATTATAACTGATAAAGGTTAGTTAGCCGACTCAGTTTTGGAAAAATGCCATATTGAAGGTCAGTAATTCCTTTGTTGTAGATAGCAGTCAAATGATGCTGCTGAAAAGTGCGATAATGAGAAGGGTAGAAATAGGAAATTGCTCCAAAATGAGAAGGGGAACAAAAGGTCCATTGGCTTGCCAGTTAAAATAGAGATTTCAGGAAGGACAGTAAATCATGAATCAGAACATACAAAGCAGGTACGGCCAGAGAAATCAGGAACCCTGGATCTGATGGTAAGGAGCTGGAGAGTCCTTTTGAGGTAAGATTCTTCTCACCTCCTGCTACCAAATGTGGTGTGCTATGGAGTGTTTTCCCTAGGGATTGGAGCAGACTCACAATCCACACTCTAGTAAGAGCAGACCAAGAAAGAACTCTGAAAAGTTGCCTTTTCGGGGTTATTTCCATAATGCTTTTATAGTCGTTTCCTCTGACAAAGGATTTCTAATCCCATAAAAGAATTTTGTACGTGGTTTACATGTGAGGTTTAAAGAACAATTAAGTAGAAAAATTGAATTAAATGGGCCAAGTTTAAAGTGTAAAAAAGTCTTCTGTGATAGGAAAGCAAGTATTTCATCAAAAGAAGTAAATACTTTAAAGTTAACCATTTCTTCAAAATCCTTGCTATTTGTGATATTAACTTTTTAGGTCATCCTTTGCTCTCATTCATACGATAGCCCATGGCTGATTAACCCAAGACCCTTGCCTTCAGTTGTCATTTGTTTTCATGTGTTTTTGATATGTATCTAGTGGAATATTAAGAATGTATTGACTAGCCGAAATAAATGGGAAAAAGATTTCCCTTGCCCAATAGATCCATTGTCTTCAAATCACTACCCCAAAATTGTCAGAGCTAGACTTTTCACTCCCTGGAAAGACCAGCTTCATAGGTAAAAGATAATAAGCCCTTGGAAACATTAATTCTAGCTTCCCGATATTTCAGCTAATTGAGGCAAATGACCCAAGTGCAGAATTTGCCAGCAGCATAGGTTTTATTTAATATTAAAAAAACCTTTCTTATCTATAGAGAGCAGCAAAGAGAGATTTTGACACACACATTTGTCTATGAAGCAATAGTATCTTTTCTGGCCTTGCCCTCTGGGAAGAAAAAAAGCAGAACAAAGCATAGGCATCTTGAATTTTGAATAGATATACATTCAGCTGCAGTTGTAGGTTACCTACAGGCTATGTGCCTCTAATTATTTCCCCTTATAAATTCTAATTTGTCTTCATGGTATCTTAAAAAAAAAAAAAAAAGATTAATGAACATTTTCAGGGAAGGAGACCATAATCCCTTAGCATGTTTCCTTGACATCTTGTATAACCTTTCAGCATCTTTCTCATATTTTCTGGTTAATTTAATCTCGTAATTTTTGCTAAGGCCAGAATCTACCAGAGAAAAATACAAATAATAGGTCAGAGCTCTCTCTACTTTCTTATAAAGCCATTTTCTTAATGTGTTGTTACTCTTGGGCACTCTATTCTCTTGAATGTAGGTGTTTAAGTTTTGGGTATCTCCAAAGGGAATGAATGTCTTGCATTCAACAACACAAATGTTAAGTGCTTTTATGTACCAGACGTATACAAAAGCCTGAAAATTCCAAGATAAAGAAGACACAATTCATTCCCTCAAGGAGTGTTCATCATGGCTGGGGTGACAGAGATATTTACCATTACCATAATGCAACATAGTAAGAGGTGTGTACAATGGGATGAAAAAACACCATGGAATCCCAGAGAAGCAAACAGTTTTTCCTTGTAGCCTTTGTATTCCACTTCACCTCCACTTAATAACTACAAAATGCAATCTCTTAGGAGTAATGAACTTGAATATAATAGACAGCTTCCAAAACAGTAAAATGGCAGTTTAGAGTTTGCCTTAGGAAGGAAGGTACCCTGAGTTTGATTTATCCATGACTTGAAGATATAATCATCTCAGACTGGAAGGATTCCATAGAGCAAGGATGGTGGAAATCTGAAGTTATCTTTGTTCTAGGCTGAAACACTTCGTTCTGCACACATCCATGTACCTACATAACTTTATACACCTTTAGAAAATTTATTATCTGGGTATTAACGGTGTCTCTCTGGGCAGGAGTTTACTCTGAGTATGTGAGAGAAAAAGATAACACAATTGATGATAAATGACTAGAAAGATTTTAATCTACTTTATTTGTTTCCTATGTACCATTTGGAGATGATTACATGGGTAAAAATGCAGGTAAGCCAACTTTTTCCCTCTCCCCCTCCCCACATCTTCAGGTTTATTGATTTTTTAAAGAAACAGAAGAGAGAAACACGGCTAGCTAGCAAATGCTTTGGTTCTTAAAAATATTTCTATGTACTGCATATAATCTATTTAGATGTGTCTAATTGAGATTTAAAGTAGGGTAGTTTCTCTGTAATTATATAGGATTTATTAGTGAGTGGGGGGTTTATAGAGCCTGGGAAGGTATTAGAGTAACGATTCAGGGTGCAGAGGCCTTTCGTGTTAACAAATAACAGTTTTTAGAGCTTATAAGTGACGATCGATATTGCTGTGCTTGGTGCATGAGAGTTCTTGGATTCTCTTTTAACTTCATCAGGGATCCCCACATTCTAGGACTGAGAGGGAATGAGGACAATTGCTTCTGCAATTGTTAAAAAAAAATTTGTTTTAGCAGTATTATTTACTCGAACTGTTTATTTTAAAATATTCTCAAATCCACAGAATGATTGCAGTAGTACATGCCCTTTCCGTAGTTTCCCCAGGTGGTGGCTTGGGCCACGTTTGCCTTAGCATTTTCTCTCGTTTCCATTTCTTTTTCTGTACCATATGACAGTAAATTGCAGTCATGATCACCTTTAATGCTTCAATGCATATTTGCAAGAAAAGAGACATTCTCCTAGTAACAGTAGTACAACTGTCAAAATCAGAAGATTAATATTATCCAATTTTACCATCTTAAAAACTGACCCCCTTCAAATTTTGCCCATCGCTTTAGTGATACTTAAAATGTCCAGGATTATGTGTTCTATTTCGTCATCATGTTATTTTACTCTCCTTCAATCTGGAGGAGTGTCTCAGCCTTTGCTTATCTTTCTGGACATTTCTATTTTTAAAGAGGATAGTCCACTTATTTTAGATTTGATTGTATTTATAATTTATGCAGAATTTATGCATACCCAAATAATTTGGGAGGAGCAGAAATATATTGAAAGTGATGGTGTGATCTTTTCATTCCATCATATTAAGAAACACGTGATGTCAATTTGTTACTTTCCTGGCATATTAACTTTTATCACTTGATTAAGTTGGTGTCTGACCCATGTCGTTACTATAAAGTTAATAAGTATCTTAAATTATTAACAAGAAACAATTTGAGAGAAGATATTAAGACTTTGTAAGGAAGAGCTCTCCCTTCTTCCTCATATATTTTTTCATTTATTTACACCAGAATATAGTCATGGATTCTTATTATTTGAGTTATAATTTACAATCTGTCATGGGTGTATGTGTGTACATATATGTACGTGTATGTATATTACATATATATAAATGTAAGTATAGCTTATGCTCAGATTATCCCAGTCTTGACTCATAAGAAACCCTTCAAGCTGGCTTGTCTCCTAGGCAGACCTCCATCATTTTCTGCATACTTACTTACTTCCTGTTATAATTTGCTCTAGGTTCATCTGCTATTTTTTGTGCTTTAGTTTTGGAGTCAGCCATTTTTCCCAGAACATTTCATTCATTCATTCATTCTTCTTTTTCTTTTTTTTTTCTTTTGTATTAATGTTATCGAACCTGTCTTTGAGGTATTTAATATCAGTTGTAACATGGAGTATAAACATTTCAGTTATACCCATTTGACTCACTTTTATAATCATCTGTGATTACCCTTTGAGGTGGAATGAGGACATCTAGGGTCTACATAATTCTTTATGTTTTTCCATTAAGATTTGCCAATTTTTGCCCAAAGGAAAAAATAGAAGAGGTAAGAACTATGACTGCAAGAGAAAGGATGACAATGAGGGTGGTTGTGTGTGTGTGTGTGTGTGTGTGTGTGTGTGCGCGCGCGCGCGCGCATGTGCGTGCCCACATGAACAGATTTCTGTTTTTGAATTTTTAAGGATTGTGTGTTATTTTGAACTGATCTAAGCCAGTTTGGTTATGAACAATATCCTGATATTTTTGGTGAAAATTAATATATGTCAATAGTTAGAGATAAATGATGGATACACTTTTCTTCTACACTTATGGGGAAAACTAACTTCACACATACAAACATTTCTTAGCAAGGAGGCATAAAGTAGGCCCATAACCTTTTTTTTTTTTTTAAGATTGTATTTATTTATTTGACAGAGAAAGAGACAGTGAGAGAGGGAACCCAAGCAGGGGGAGTGGGAGAGGGAGAAGCAGGCTTCCCATTGAGCAAGGAGCCCGACATGGGCTCAGTCTTAGGACCCTGGGATCATGACCTGAGCTGAAGGCATATGCTTAATGACTGAGCCACCCAGGCACCCTGGCACATAACCTTTTTAATAGACTTGACAGAATCTTAGATCTGACCCTTTGTGGGTTCTAAGAGCACTTTGCAAAGTAAGTGCCCTGAACATAAATGTGACAATATATTAGGGGTGAGATCCAGCTGACCCTGATAGGCAGAATCAGGTTACCAAGAGCCACTTGTTAGACACAAAGCCAGTTATGAATTGTGAAATATGAATAATGAAGAATTCACTAGATTCTTATACTACATGGAGACAATAGTGTGGACTGTCTCAATACTTAGGACAATCCAGGTATTTTAGCCACCATTAATTTCACCAAGAAAACCTCAAAATTTTACATTTTTATTCTAATTAACAAATCTCAAATTTTACTACTGTAGGGGTGCCTGGGTGGCTCAGTCGGTTAAGCGTTTGACTTTTGATTTCAGCTCAAGTCATGATCTCAAGTTTGTGTCGGGCTCTGTGCTAAGTGTGGAGCCTGCTTGGGATTCTTTCTCACCCTCTGCCCTTCCTCTTTCTCTCTCTCTCTCTCTCCCTCCTAACCCCATCTCTCTTAAAAAAAAAAAAATTACTACTGCAAACCCATTTCTAATATTTATTATGTGAACTAACTTGTATATCAAATATACATTTTGGCTGAGTTGCCAGATGACTGAGTGTTAAGATGAAGATTCATCAGAAGCCAAGTGTGACGATAATATATCATCATTTTGACCACTCTGGTATATAGAGCAAAACTAACATCGCTTCCCCGTCCACACAACATCAGCATCATCTAATAATCAACAAAATGTTCTCTTCTGCCCAAAGATGTCCTTCGTCCTTTTTCTGTCCCAACCATGATCCAACCTAAACCATACATTACATCTGGTTGTTACATGCCTTAAGTTTCTTTCAAGTTTCAAGTCATTTGTGCAATGTCATTCTACCAATTGACCTGTAAATTGTTAATTTGGGATTTGTGTGATTACTTCCTTGTGGCGTCATTTAATTTTTTCCTTTGTCCTGTAACTCCTATAATTTGGAAGTTAATTCTAAATATTCAGTTAAATACAAGTTAATTTTTCCCCCAAAGAGACCTCACAGGTGATTTCATATGCTTCATATTGATTTTCTCACCTTGAAGATCATTATGCACCAGTGACTTTTCATGGACTCATTGTGTTTCAATCAATACTGTCATTATTATCTTTTTGATGTTCACCTTGTCACAACTTGGGTCAGTGGAACCCCTTCATGCTGTCACCTTTGCTCTCTTGATGTGATCA
This sequence comes from Ursus arctos, assembly GCF_023065955.2. Classification (NCBI taxonomy): domain Eukaryota; kingdom Metazoa; phylum Chordata; class Mammalia; order Carnivora; family Ursidae; genus Ursus; species Ursus arctos. The sequence continues at coordinate 29,497,762 of NW_026622841.1, read as the reverse complement.
TAGTAATTTTTGAAAACTTCCCAATTTTCTGGCACAAAATATCCCGTGTTCCCCTTTTGCTGTCTCTGCTTCACACATGAAAATTAGCCATTTTCCAAGGAATTGGATTCTTTGGGTTGAAAAATATATTAGGAAAAACATCTGGATTCTTGGGTATATAACAAGTTTACATTATAGGGATGATCTGATTTTTTGACAGTTTTGATGGATACATAATGATGTATTTTTTTTTTAATCATGAGTGCAAATTGCTATTTCTGAATCAGTGCTAACAGTACAGTGTGGATATGGGTAGGGAGTGATTGTATTTATTTATGTATTTATTGGAGTATAGTTGACACACAATGTTACATTAGTTTTAGGTGGACAACATAGTGACCTGACCAGTCTATACGTTAGTATAACACCACTTGTTCACCACAGGTGTAGCTGCCATCCATCACCATGTGACACTATTACAATACCAATGACTATATCCCTTGTGCTGTACCTTTCATCCCTGTGACTTAGTCAACTCCGTAACTGGAAGTCTGTACCTCCGGAGTGGGTGCTTTTAAAATAAGGGTTGTAGGGAAGTCGTCATAGAAGAAGTAACACGAAGAACGTGAAGACCATATTAGCAACTCCAAGGTGTTCCAGTTAGTAGAAGCAATCACAAAACCCTAAGGCAGAGATTTGCTTAGTGTGAGCAACAGTGAGGAATCTAGTGTGTGTGACCTGAGGGAAACCAAATGACAGAGGAGAGAATGAAAAAAGACAAAGTTATCAAGGTGTGAGGGGTTGAGGAGGTGATGGCCAGGTCATGTGAGTCTTTGTAGGTATTTTTAAGGACTTTGTATTTTATGCTGGGTAAGATAGACATTTCAGGATTTTCTTTTTTTTTTTTACTTTGAGATAACCAAAGATTAAAACGATTAATAACACCGAGGCCTGGAAAGGTGAGAAGATATAGGAGCTTAAAGGCTTATTGAGTGTTGGGAGGAGTGTTATTGGATCAACATTTTGGAGGAATTTTCTGTAAGATGCATTAAAAGCCTGAGATGTTTATAAATTTCGATTTTGGAGGGCCACTTGTAAAAATGTTTCTTAATGAAAAGTAAAAACAAGTGTTCAGAATCATTTACAATAGGAAAAATTAGAAACAACAATCTACTAGTAGAGAAATGATTAAAACTATGATCATGCAGCCTTTAAAATGATAACATGAAACTATTTTTCACTTGGTAAAATATCATATATAAAGGAAAGCAACAAAGTAAATAAAAAAGAATTTAATGAGCTACTTCTTAAAAAAAACTTATTCTTAAATACGTACTCAACTTTCTGGCAGGAGTGATAAAAATCAAAAGACAGATGTAAGTAAAACATAATTTTAAAAAAATAAACAAGTCAGTTATAATAGAATTTAAAATATCATAATACATATGACAATAAGTTTGCCAAGAAAAAATGAGAAGTAGAAATTCCTGGAAAATTCTAAAATGCTAAAGTGACCCAAGAAGAAACTGAAAAATGAATAGATCAATAAATTTTGATGATAGTAAAATGCTAAATGGAAAACAAAAGCTACTTCCCTTTTCCCATCCAAATATAACAATATTTGGCCTAGATAACTTTTTAGTATCACCTACCAAGCTTTTAAGAAATAGATAATATTTATCTTATATAATATTTTCCAGCAGACAAGGAGTGATTGTTATTTTATGGGGCTTATATGAATTTTATCCTCAATAAGATATAGACAGAATAAGAAAAGACAATTATAAAAATTCAAAAGCAAATAATTAGATAGATTCCAACAATGCAATACAAAAATATTTATCATGATTAAATAAGATTTATACTAGTATTCAAGATGGTTACCAATACATTACCATACAAACCCCTAACCACGACCTATAAACCTTGCATGATGTGGCCTCTCTCTACCCTTTTCGACCTAATTTTTGATTCTCTCCATTTCTACTAGATTCTAGCCACATAGATGGCTATCTTGTTCTGTACAGCATCAAGCTCTTTATTGACTTACAGCCTTTGTACCTGTAATTCCCTCTTCCTGGAATTTTTTCAACAGCTTTCCTATTGACTAGCTCCTCTTTCCCCATCTCAGGTCACCTCTTTGCTCTCAGAGAGACCTTTTTTGACTACCTATTCTGAGAGTAGCCTCCCTGCCTACTCTTCCTTCCAGAATTCTCTATGTCTCTTTAAAAGTTATCATTAGGTTCTAATTTTCATCATTACATTTGTCACTGTCCACACTGTCTTGCCTGTTACATGTTCATTTGGGCATTGTGTAGTTCCCAGGACTAGAATACAGGCTTCCTGAGAGCAAAAATTTTCTCTGGAGTTGTGCTGATCACATAGGACCAGCTACACAACTTAACATAAACTTCATGAATGAAGGGAGCATGAAAAAGTTAGCTAGTACCTCAGTTCTCTCATATATTACTTGAGCTAATAACCAGTGTCCTATATACCTTAAAAGATCTTTATGAGTAATAAATAAGATATAGGAATGGCCAAGTCTATTTTTATTAGTATTATCACCTAATTGTGACCTTGGTTGTTTTCATCATTACAAAACCAAATAGAATCACAAAACACATTTTTATTCTAGTTCTTGCCAGCATCATTCATATGAGGTAGGTCATATGGCAGCTGGATGCTGTAATCATTTCTAATGTTCTCTCTTCAGGGATATAGATATACCATTCAGTACCTGCCTGAAAACCAAGATTATTACTATCATATTTTTCCACCACTGGGCTGTGTCAAGGATGTTTATGTGTGTTTTGTTGCCTTGTAAACAGATGAACAAGATCCAAAAGGGAAACTGCATTGGCCGTGCTGGGATGAAGGGCTGGCTTGCTTTTTAAAAGCCATCAACAAGAAATATGGGGCAGCATGAGAGCTGGTTGTAAATGGAAGGCATCTGAGACAGGAACAATCTGTCCATGAATGAGGCAAGCTCCCATAAACCAGCAATAAGAAGAAATGGGTGTGAGGCACAGGAGACACATCAAAGCATTAACTTTTAAGAAAGTGGGGAAAATTTGATCTTTAAAAAAGGAGTCCTGGGATAGGATTATTCTCAAACTTTTCTGTTTGGTTCACATTGTGGGTTTCTTATGGATATCGTATTTATTTATTAATTTATGTAGCAGCACTTATGGAGGAATCAGAAGGTACCAAGTCTTCCTTTGGGTGTTCTGGAGGCCACAAGCATGATCAACCAAGTTTAGGACCTCGAATATGGAAGATGGTATAAACATTTTGCATACACTTTTGAGTGTTTTGTAGTTTACCAAGTGGTTTTGTGGACGTTATCTTACTTGACTCCCAGAACAAAGTCTATAAACATATAGGACAATTAAACCAAGACTGTCTAGGCAAAGTGACTTCCCCAAAGTCCCTCAGTTGGTGATGAAACTTAGAGGTAAATCCAGGTCATCTGCTTCCCAACCCAGTACTCTTTCCTCTCCATTACACAAGGGCTTGCTGTCTCTAGGGGTGGGGGTGGGGCACACATAGTTATAACACAAACCATGACATAATGTCTGTCATGTGATAGGCTGCCATCAAGTAGCTGGAGAAGGAGAGCATACCTGGAGGAGTGAAGGTAGAGGTTACCTGAAAGGTGTGGCATTTCAACAGAGAACAAAGTCATAAAACAGCATCTGCTAACCAAGGACTCAGGATCTTTTTGGTGTTTATGATCTAGTCCATATCTGAAAATGTTGCAGAGCAGGCAGCACAGGCAAGCAATGTCTGAGAAATTGCCAAGTGAGAGCAATCGTTAAGAAGAAACAATAGTCAGGAGCCATAATCAAGAAACCTTCACTGCACTGGATCTTGAAGAAATGGCTACCTGAATTAATAGGAGGTTGGGATTACAGGGTGGGTAGCAGCTTCAGAGGCTCTGAGACATAGTGTTCTGGGGGATGAGAAGAGACCTCAATGGAGTAGAAACTGCGCTGAAGAATAACAATAGATATTTCCTTAATAATCATATGGTTTCTCCTGAAATAACCAAGCTCAAAAGAATTAACCAAATAAAACCTTATGATACTCCAGTGTGAGGCCAGATTTAATTAGTGTGCTATAATGGCAATTCATTTTGACAGAGAGCTCAGGCTGCTTTTTAAGCAATCAAGTGAGAATTTATTATAGAGAAGGTCTCTAATATTACTCAGGCTACCCCTGATGGCTATTCAAATGGGGACTATTATTCAGGATTTAAAATTTTGTTTCTTATAAACACAAAGCTGCCAGTTGTGAAAAATTTAGAAAAGGCTGACATGAAAATGATTCATGATGTTAAATCCTGGGTACAAACCTATTGCTAAAATTGTAGAGTATTTTAGTCATTAAATTCTAGTCTTTCATTTGTAAACTGTATAATATGCATGTGCATACCATGGTTTTATCTATATGTTGGGTATAACCACATGTATATGTAATTGTATGAAATGAACACACATATATAGGTATAGATAGACATAGGTACAGATTAGACTTAGAGTATGATCACATTATGTATACAGTTCTGTGTCCTGCTTTTTTTTGCTTCACTTAATAATTGTGGAAATTGTAGTGTATTATGTAATCCCAAGTGCTAACCTCACCTCTTTCAAGAGTCTTCTTCTGGCAGACATTTGTGCAAAGTAGAATTTGCCAGACAATTGTCCCTGAGTCCAATCATCTTGCAGGTGTTCCATTTTGCAAGTTTCCTGCCCCTTTAGTGGCACCGTTTCCTCTGCAAAGGCTCTGTGACTAATTCTAAACCAACCCTGTCCTCATTCAATTCAGCCACCACTGCTGACCTCACCAAAGGGGTAATGCAGGGAAGGGCCCTATCTATGAATTTTTGTGAATATTACAAAAAGAAGAGTATACGTGTACAAGACACTTGACTAAAGGATGGGAAATAAACAGAGGTGTTTAAAGTTCTGGCACAGGGAGTAGGGTAGAAAGTAACTTGGATGCCAATTATGGAATTTTCTGGACTCTTAGGCACAGTAGCCAAGATTAAAATCTCCCTGGATTCACCATTTCCTGATTTGTTCCACTGTCTTTAGATATGCTCTCCCTGACCCTGCCACTCCCCTAAAAGGACAGAATGCCCTAAAGCATCACACTTCTCAAAGTCTAGCTATTTGTTTTCAGAAATACACAGAGGTGGGGTGAAGGGAGGCCAGATGGAAAGGGGCTAGTGTACATTTCCCAGAAGACCAGTCCAGGCTGGGTGTGGTGAGGCTCCAGGTCTGATCCCCTGTGTCCTTTACCAGTGTCAGACGATAAGCCTTTCATTTCTCGTCTTCATGGGGAAACTATTAGATCAAACTCTCTCTATACATTTATGCATATGGACATGCATACACTAAAAATTGTAATTCTCACAAAGAAGATGATCTAAATCCATTTTATGAGAGCATTTTTTTCTGAATGCAATAATACACCTTCCTCTGCTCATGATGAAGAGAGAGTTTTGTTTGCATGATTCGGTAGAAAATTATCAGATATCATTTCCTCTTTGTACATCCTCCTCCACTTTAGTGATTTGTAAGAAATACAGTCTCATAACTGTGCTCTTGAAATGATAGGCCATCCCTGAAAATAAAGTTTTTCTTTACCCTCAGAAAAATTTCTTTAGCTTGTTATGTTTCTCCCCTGAGAACTGGTATTTACTTCACTCCTCACCAACTGTTGACTATTTGTTGTTTTCATCTCTCTTGTTAGAGATGTCAACATCAACATTTATAAAGAAACAGGCATGTAGAGTTACTAATAATAGTGAAAACAACAAACTTTTGAAAAACCTGGATTTCATTGACTACCCCAGGGACTTTGGACACATTATTTCAACTTATGTGCTTCAGCCTCTTTCTTTTCAGAATTATAAGAGCAAAGCAGTCTCTGGGATCCTTTCAAACTCTCATCTACACCTCTAAGAATAATTAAATTGGTAAATCTTAGCCTGGAACCAGTTTATCTCCAAATACCTTCACCTGTCAATGATATCAGTCAAATAATTATCATTCACAAAACTAATTATCTTTGATTTAAAGTAGCATTGCATCTGTCCTAGTTATTTGGGAAGAATATTTATTGTATAAAATCAAGGCAAGGGAGAGAGTTGTGGAAAAGTTGGTAATCAGTGAGTAACTAAACCACTTGGATCATTATTGCAGGCTTTCTCCATGCTTTCCTTCACTGAATATTTACTGTTGAGCTCTTGTTATGAGCTGGACACTGTCTTAAGCACCAGGGATCTAGCAGTAAACAAAAAGATTTCTGCCCTAGAGACCTTAAATTCTACATCTAAAGAATCATTAAGCGGTAGACTAAGAGGCTTGTCAGTGATGAACTGGGGAAAGTATGGATGCCCTCATAGATGTGAGGAGGTATGAGACTTTGGTTCCTAAATGGTGTTTGGGGAAGGATAACATGAAGAAGGATCATTTCTACTGAAACAAAATAAAAACCTCTCTAGCCCAAGTCTCAACAACTCATATTTTTGCTTATTTTGGGCAAGGTACCTGGCCTGAGTGATCTCACCTCTTTAGAAGTCTTTAAGTTACTAATATTTTCTTTTGCCTATATTTTGAAATGATGACCAGTAAATTTTGTCTTCTGATTCTATTCCCCAAAACTTCCACATAGTTCTCAGATTCCATTCTCAGTGAGGTAATGATAAAGGCATTCCAACAAGCTGATATTCATTTATGGCTTCCATTTCTCCCCCCAGTCTTTGCCTGAACCAAGGTTCACAAGTCATGATACTCATGTTGGGATCCTGACAGTGGATATATGCTCCCAACCAAACGTTAGGTGTGCTGCCATTTCCACTGGAAATTGAACTGTTTTCAGACCACTGTTGTACTCAATGGAAATGTCACAGTGGAAATTATAGAAGCAATAAGATAAAGTTAAAGGAATTTAGGTTAGGACTGATAAAGATGAAAAGGAAAATCAGTGGCTAAGTACATAAAATGGCAAGATGATAAAATGGATATAGAGGCAGATCCAGATTCTAATATTGACATGACTACCCATAGTGCCAGTGGGTAAATCATGTTACATCTTTGAAATTTAGTATCTTCAGCCATGAAATTAAACAGTTGGGTTAGAATATCTCTAGTATCTAAATATATTGCTTGTATGGTTTAAGCAGTCTTAGTTAAAGCATATAACCCCTGAACTTTTCCAGAGCCACAATTCTATAATTCCTACTTCTCCTAGGATGGTTTCATTCTGGAGACAAGGAGGCTAAGATATGACATAATTACCTTTTTATGTTTTTAAGAACAGGAGTTACTAATAAAATACGTAAAGGATTTTCTTTTACAAGTCCCTGAACAAAGAAAAAATAGCCTAAACTTTTGTAGCGGGAGTATCTTGACTTTCAGAGAAAAGACAAGGAACATTAAGAGAGGTAGCTAAGAAGATAATTGATAACCAGTAGTTTTGGATTAACTATTGGATTCATTTTAATTACAAATAAATCAGTTATTCATCTAATGGGGAGGCAGGAAAGTTGTGGTGCTTTATAAAAATAATTCCAGAAACTATTTGATAATCTTACCTTCAAAAATAGAATATGGCAAAATTTATGGTTTATCTCTTCTGAAAATGAATTGTAAGAAGATTGATTCTTCCACATTTTTCTTTCATTCTGTCTGGTCACTTGCTCTGAGGGAAGCCAGGGGCTATGCTGAGAGCTGCACTGTGGAGAGGCCCATGTGGTGAGGTAGTTGTCTCTGGCTGAGAGCCAGTGAGGACCTGGGGCCTCCAGTCCACCTTCCTGTGAGGAACTAGGGCTACCAACAGTCGACTGAGACTGGATATGGTGTCCCCCAATCAGGCCTTCAGATGAGACTGCAGCACCAGCTGACAGCCTCCCTGCAACCTCCCAAATGACCTTGAGTACAAATTACCTATCTAAGCATTCCTGGATTTCTGACACATAGAAAATGGAAGACAAAAAATTGTTATTTTGAGATACTAAATTTGGGAGTAATCTGCGATGCAGCATTAGGTCATAAACACAGAGATGAACCGTAGACCCTCTCAAATTCCCATTCCCTTTCCATTTCTTTGGAATCTCATTTGTTAAGAAGTGAAATATACACCTCTAAGTCTGATCTCCAAAATCCATTTCAAAGTTTTTCTAAATTTGTCACACTTCATTTCTATATAGATCTTGAGTTGCAGTCTAACTGAAACTAGAATTTTTGCTGAAATTATGTTTTCAGGATAAGGCTTTATATGTTTTTCTGTAGCGTGGAAGGAAAAAAAAAAAACAGCCATTCCCACCAAACCATCCAGGAGTTCCAAGCACATCTCATTCATAGTGTGTCCCAGAGTTTAAATATGTTGACTTTGAGACAAAGGGAACTGAGTTTGAGTTCTGACACTGCTCATTGAAAGTTGTGTGACTCTAAGTGAGTAACATCCTTACATCTAAAAAATGTGCATAATACTTGCCTATTTCAAAGAATTGATGTACAGATTAAGATAGTGTAAAACACTGCATGCTTGACATGTTAGCATTTAATAACCATTTCTTTTCATTATTGTTATTCTGTTCCTTAATTATGGAGTTTTTCTGTGTTATCTAATTCAGATACTCTCCCTTTCTTTTGAAACTTGACTGTACTTTTTTGTTCTTCTCCAAGGGCACTTACTATACTCTTTTTATTATAATTATTTTGACCTCCTAATAATGTTATGTGAGGATAGTAGCTTATCTATTCTCTGAAGTACCTTACATTAGTAACTGCAAGTAAGTAACTCACTCTAAAATATGCTTGTTGACTTGAGTTGAACCTTGGCTGTTGAAATGATTTTTGAAAATGACATTAGCTCCTTTTTTTTTTTTTTTTCAAATCTCACTGAAAATCGGGCCACCCAGGTGGGTGTAGATATTTACCATATTCTTAAATTCTCTGTAAAAAGACTTCCATGAGAGAAATGAACATGTGGGTTCTAGCTTAGGCTCTCGTCTTGCCTCACTGTATGATAGGTCAAGCCAGCCAACTTCACAAACTTAGTTTCTTCAACTCTCAGTCGAGGCCAAGATGTTTAAATTCCTTTTCAAATCTGACTTCTGAAAGTCATCCTTTCCTTGTACATAATCCATCCAACTCCAGGATGGCTTGGTGGGAATGGCTCTTTTTTTCCTTCCATGCTACAGAAAAAACATATAAAGCCTTACATTGGGTTAATCTGCAGGTAGACCAAGAGATTAGCATTTTAGAACTCCAGTTTTTTTTGTCCCTTTCTGGCCTATATTATACGAAATCATTTCCTTGAGGGACAAATAAAATTGACTTTTTAAAATGCTCACTTCGGTCTCCTTCCTTTGGTTTTACAACACGAGTAGTCTGACATGCGAATTTAATGACACAGATAAAATCCTGGTAATGCTCACAAAAACTGCTTTTATGTGTGTTCCGGTTCCTGAGCAGAGTGAAAGCTTATGTGCTGGTCCAAGAAACAGGGGAAAATGGTTATTTGAAAGACAGTAGAAGTTTATTTTATGCCCTAGTCTCATTTATGCCACTAGCTGTGATTACCTTAAAGTCTCACATATATATATGAGATATATATATATATAAATATATATATATAATATAAGGCAATATATAATAAAAGGCAAAGAAAAAATATTTTTGTTTCTAGCAAATTGTGCTGTTTATTAGCCACATAGGTATATTGATAGAATATATTAAAATCATAAATTTTTGGAAAACTGGAAGAGAATTAGCTTGGGCATTATTTTATCTAGTGATTCCTAATCTAGGGTTCCTGAAGAGCGGTTTTCAAATATTTTTCAAAGCCCCATATAAATTATACATTGATCTATGATAGAAATATACAAGAACAATTCTGCAGAAACTTCAGACAAGAGGAGTGGGAATAATAACTGATAATGTTTGGGCTGGTATTTTTCAGCCTTATCCTTTTATAGATAAGGAAATTAAGCCAAAATATTTGAATTATTTTCTCAGGGTGAATCAAGATGCTGGTGTCAGGACTCACAAACCATTTGCTGATCTTGTTCAGAATTCTTCTACCTTCTCTTTTGGCTAAAAATCATCCTGAGTCTGACCTAATTCTTTGTGGTCAAACCAGTCAGGGCCTTATACTTCCATCTGTGGGCCAGAGAGTGCCCAGGTGAAAGCCTTCACAAAAGTAGACTCTTACTTTGTTGCCTCACACCACCACACACCGCCATGTTTGTAACTCTCTGATGGTCACAGCCATCTCCTTTTTTATCCACTCCTCACTTCTTGAGATCTGTGCTATCCCTTTGCTTTCGTGCTGGTAAGAACCTGTCTGGTCCCTCTCTGACTTACTCACAGTCAAAGTTGTTATTACTGTCTCTTTTTTTTTGACTAGCAGTCTAGAGACCAACTTCAGGGAATCTATGAACTCCATGAAATTGAATATGTACTTAGGCAAGTCTCTGTAAGTGTAGTTGTAGGTGTAGTTGAGTCAGTACGTGTACGCATATGTGTAAGAGCACAGTCATGCATGTGTAGGTAAATATTGTTATTATATTTTTCTTGAGACTCCATGCCTTTCACTAGACTCTCAAAAATAATTCAGGACACAAAAAAGATTTTAAAACTCCTGCCTTATAAAAAAATTTAGCATCCTTTTTCATGATGACTACATCTAAACCCAGGCAGATCCTGCCTCACTTATTTCCAAGGATTTCTCATCCTTCTCCCAGATCCTTATGTACTTCTAACACATACTTCAGGCTATAGTGTAGGTCTATTTTTATTAGACTCAGAGCTCTTTGTATAAAATGAATATTTTTCTTGCAGCTCTGCTCTTTTTCCCTTCCTGTCCTGCTCATTCCACTTGATCTCTCTAAATACTTCATACTATTTCTCCTTCCCCTTGTCCCCTCACCAAATGTGATTATCACGGTTATTATTCATAAGAATTAGAATCTCCAAATCAACTTTGTCCAGATCTCTGGCCTGATTGCATCTTGCTTCTATGATGATAATCTCTGCTCTCCACCTGAAGCTGGCATCATGCTTCAGCATTCTCATGAAATTCCTAATAATTTACATGAATTTAAGGAACACAGTGACAAATATTCCCTAATGAAATAAACTTTTTTTAACCTCATTTGCTCCTTAGAATTGGGAGGTTGATAGGGTTCACTACTCTGGATTTTTGAAAAGACAAATCATAATATAATAAAAAAATATTATTATAATAAAAGACAAATCCAAAGTCCAGAGAAATGTAAAATGTTTTCATGTTCAAAAATTCAGTCACTGATATACCTGACACTATGTTGCACATCCCTGAACTGTTCATCAAGGCCTAACTGCAGGCCTCTGTTTAGCTTAGTGACTGGGTAAGGCCAAGAAAGTCTGTACTACCAGAAGACAATGTGTTTGTAATAAGAGAAACTAGATTTAAGCCATAGCATTGTTGTTTACTAGATTTGGGACTTTATGCAAATTTTCAAATAACTTATCATCTCTGGATGTCATCTCATTCATTGTTTATGGGGGGGGCACTCATGTTTGATTCTCTCTCGTCCCTCTCTGCTCTAACACATTTAATAGTCTTTTGTTCATTGACTCTGCTCTCCCACTGGCTGAGGAGCTGCTAACAATCAGGCCAGATGTGTGCATAACTCCATCTTGCTTTTTGGCATTGAGGGTAAGAAACTTGTACTTCCTTGAAGGAAAGAAGGAAATTCTCCTGCAGAATGTAGGTTCATATGACCCTAAATATCTCATCATTCAGCTTCGTAAGGGCAAAGGGAACCAAACGACTTGAAGCGGGATTTTGACACGCCTGTCTTTGCCAATTCCTGCTAAATTGCTGATACTGTTTCTCTTTGTGAATCACTCCACACTCACTCATTTGTGCCATCGCCAACTGCTCTTGTTGGCAGGACCCTCTGAGGGCTTTCCAGGCCACTGCTTGTGGCGTGATGCCAAATGGATTGTGGACGGATGATTGACAATCAAATAAGCATCCTGCCTTGTGGCCGTGCAAAACATAACTGTTATTATTACGTATGGAGCCTTTCAAAACACCATGTTAAATAGCCCATGTGAAAGGAAATTAATGCCAAATTACTATGAGGAGCTACTTTTAAAACAGATGAGTTGAGAGGCCAGGGATGCTCCCTTCTAATCAGTCATGAAGATTTTTCTCATTTCTCTCTCTTCATGTCTTACATAGTTCAGTTACCCATCATTTACCCATTAATTTGTTGCAAGAGCCTCTTAACTAGACTTTTGCTCTTGGTCTTGTCCATTTCAATCTATGTTTCACACTGCTGTGTCTTTCTGGAAGGTCTTTTACATCATTCAAAATAAAATGCAACCCGCTTGGCATTATAAAAAAATGCCTTTCCTGAGAGAGGCCCTTCCAAACTCTCTAGCTTCCTCCTCTGCCCCATCTCACTGCTCACCTTCCATATAACCCTGCCAGTCTTTTTGGTAGTTTTTTGCAACATAGGCAAGTCCTTAGTAACAGTGAATACTTAAATGCAAATTTTTAATGAAATCAGTTAGCTTTCGGAGTCCTGAGTCAGGTATTCCTAGCAGGAGTGGTTTTGGTTGAACTTCAGCGTATGCAGTTGGCCCTGATCATGGAGCACAGCTCAGAGAGAAATAGTTTATATTGAATGCTTTACTGGCCTGAATGGTGGCCTCCAAAAAGCTCTGTCTATGCACTAATCCCTGGAACCCATGCATGTCACCTTCCAGGGCAAAAGTGAACGTTACCGTATGGCTTAGTCTGTTTGGGATGCTACAATACAATACCACATATGGTGGCTTAGACAACAGAAATTTATGGCTCACAGTTCTGGAGGTGGAGAAGTCCTAGGTCATGGTGCTGGCAGATCCGGTATGTGATGAGGGCACTCCTCCCGGAACACAGAGGACTGTTTTCTCATATCCTCACATGGTGGAAAGCACAGGGAGAAGTTGCAAGCTCTTATGTGTCTTCTGTAGGATTCGTGTCCTATTCATGAGGGCTTTACTGTAATGACCTAATCACCTCTCAGAGGCCTCACTTGCTGATACCATCACACTGGGGATTAGGATTTCAGCATACAAATTTTAGAGGGACCCAAACATTTAGATAGTTAAGGGTATTGGGAGGAAATGCTCATCCTGGATGATCTGGGTGGGCTCTAACTGCAATCACAAGTATCCTTATAGGAGAGTGGCCAGGGAGTCTTCAGACAGAAGAGGAGAAAGCAGTGTGCCCAGGGAGGCAGTGATTGGAATGAGGTGACAAGCCAAAGAATTCCTGGAGCCACCAGAAGCTAAAAGAGGCAATGAGGAATTCTCTCCTAGAGGCTTTGGAGTGAGCATGGATCTGCCAACACCTTGATTTTGGAACTTATGACCTCTAGAATGATGAGAGAATACATTTCTGTTGTTTTAAGCCATTAAGTTTGTTATAATTTGTTACAGCAGCCACAGGAAACTGATACAAGCATTTTAGTAAAAAAATATAGGTAACTAGGGAGCGTAGAATCAAGCAGAAGGAGTAACTGAAGGCTTCTAAAAGCATGTAGATGGTTTGCCCAATGCCAAGTCATCAGCCTCACATCAAAGGTAACTTAGAGATCATTTCACTGTATATTTTATATGACAGAGAGGAAAGCTCAAGATCACTGACATTCACTGGCCTCCCAAAGGTGAGTGGCAGAACTGTGACAAGCGCTCAAGTCTCCCAAGGACCCCAAGGCTCCCTTTATCAGCCCTCATGGCCACTCAGTTAAAAATGGCACACTGTTCAATATAATTCTATTTCTAATTGTAAAATGTTGAAATATGGCTAAGTCTCTAATAATAGCTTCAGCTGAATTATGTTACCTTATTATTTTTTATTTCAATTTTTTTTTTGAGTATAGTTGGCACACAATGCTAGTTTGGGGTGTACAACATAGTGGTTCAGCTTCTTTAAATGTTATGCTACACTCACCCCAAGTGTAGCTAAAATCTACCCCCATACAGTGCTACTACAGTATAATTGACTATATTCCCTATGTGCTGTACCTTTCAAAATCAAATTTTTTTTAATTTTTAATTTAAATTCAATTAATTGACACAGTGTAATATTGTTAGGGTACCGGGAAGTCATTAAAAATATTCTAGTCATTGAAATAGATACTATAAAAATTTAAGAATGTACAGGGAAGTGAATTCACAGTATACTTTTAGGGAAAAAAAGAAATTCACACAGAAGAATTCTGAGCACAATCTCATTTTTATAAAGAAATCATAAAAGATACTTCAAAATATAGATTTGAAAGGCTATACACCAAAGTGTTACTTGTAGTTCTCTGTGATCACAAGGATTAGAGATGGCTTTTATTTTTCTTTATTTTTATCATTTCTCTATAATAAATACATATTGATTTTATAATAAAAAAGGTTTTTGTTCTTAAGTTTCAAGGAACTCTTACTGTATGTCTATCCCTCAGGTGCTGCTCAGGAGACCAGATATAGACATCTATATTTCATCTGAAGGTTAAGTTAGGGGGTTGGGATTTAGGGCTAGTACAAGGCAGGAGGTAAAGTAAGAATGAACAGCAAAGAAATGAGAATAAATATGGTTGACAGATGTAAAAAAAGGGGGGGGAGCAGATACACAGGCTGGAAGGTAGCAAGTCTGTAAAGGGCCTTGACATCTTCTCAGTTAGCTAGCTATGTATCCTGTTTTATATTGCCCTAATCAATTCCAGTGAATAGATTACTTTGAAGACCCAAAGTTTTTCTCTAAGTCCGATCTCAGGCAAGGCAGTCAATGGAACATCTAGGCATCATAGTCTGAATGGCATAAAGATGCACCTTCCATGAAGATGGGAGTCTGCTGAAGTCGGCCTGACCAGGGAGGGGATGGCTAGTGATAAGAGTGAGGGGTGCCTTGACCTGAGAACAGGAGAGAATTTAGTCAAGAAGCAAAAGTGTATGCAGATCTATGTCTGTATTCATGTGACCTTCAGCCCTTATGCTACCTTGCTGGCCTTAGGAATTTGGTGAAATTAGTTTTTCATTGAGAGTTGACTTTTGAACAGAGCAGAAGAGAGGATCAAGAGCACTCCAACCCGAAACTAGAATGATAAGAAAAGTAAATCTTTAAAAAAAAAAAATTACTGGTGTTTTGTATCTTGCTCCATAGCCGGTTCTAGCTGTGCTTATAGCCAAAATAAATTGTTATTCATAGCCTCTTTTGGGGATTGTAAATTGATATGACATACTTTTACTGGGAAACAGTTTGGCACATTTAGCAATTTGTCCAAAATCTTGAGGACATAATTTGAAAAGCAGACAAAAATCGTGTATAAATATGCCATCACTGTGATGTTCATAATATTGAAAACCTAAACAAATTAAATATTCAATGTTAGATGAATGATTATTATATGATAGATTAATATGATGGACTATTTTGTAGTCATTAAGAATTATGTTTATAAATAATTTAGTGAAAAAAGCAAGTTATTGTACATGAAACTTTATACTAACCACACATAATTTGCATTTGTGTATGTGTGTGGGTATATATATATATGTATACATATATACACGTATGTATATACATATATATACACATCCATACAGAAAATCCTTTGAAGGGTAGCTTTCATTTATTAAATTTATAAAAAATTAGCTTATGCATACCACTTTGCAAGAGTGTATCTATTGGATGCAGTGAAATATATAAATAATGTCATATTGATCCTTCTCTTCGCAAAGTAATGAATACCTTATTTTTTCTATATCAGAAGTTCCAAAATATTAAAGATACAGACTAATTGGAAAAATGGTGAAAACATCAAAATAAATTTCCTTCTTTATTTTAAAAGAATGGCGTATATTGATAGAATTCATTTCCTCTGTATTTTAACAAGTTATTATTTATAGGTAAATTCTATTAATGCTAGGATAGTTCTTCATAGTTCTGGGTCCTAGAAGAGACAAAATATGAAATACAAAGTCTCCCAGCTAATGAATTCCTTAGAGGCATGCCTTAACACACACACAAAGTAAAACAGGAAAGATGTATAAATAGAATTGCCAACATTAAAATTCCCTCCATATCAAATAATGATTGACATCTTTACTTTCTCATGGACACTGCCTGGCTAACAAAGAATTCCCTGGCATATAGAGGCTGCAATTGTTGTGAACTACTCAGAAGCCTACTCTCTCCTTTCCTCCCTATTAGCAGCCTTTCCTTGCTAAGGTAACTCTCATTTTGTCATATTATAAAAGGCTATGCATTTCAAGAAAGGCTGGATCAGAAGGCAAATCTCGCTGTGTCTAAATCAATCATGGTAGCAACATTCCCCACACCACTGATACGTGAGGTGGTTCTCATCAATGAGATGTGACGAGAAGTCTGCAGATGTTGCTTCTGGGAAGAGTTCTTAGCTCTTAAAGTAATAGGGAAGGGATAATGCCTTTTCTTTCTTATGGATATAGATGCGGGGGGATGTGATGCTGCAGCCATCTTGCAACTATGAAGAAGCTAGACAAACATTAAGAATGACCGAGTAAAAGCTCGGAAGAATGTATGTCTTTTTCAAGACACTTTTCAAGATCCTGAACTAGCCAATTAGGAGCTACCCCAGAGCTATCCTACCTTATACTTCTTTTTATGTGAAGTGACAAAGCTCTTTTATGGTTTAAGTTCTTCTGAGTTGGATATTCTGTTGTTCAAATAATTTGAACTGATATTGAAGGTAAAGAAACTGTTGAGTTGAATTCAGTTATAAGTATTACGTGAGGTCTGGGTTCCACCAGTAGACGCAAAGTGCTGGGAGAAAGTTAGAGAGGGGCCTGTTCATATAGGAGTTTAGGATCTGCATTAAAGCTTCGCAGTGATGAGAAGCCGTTAGTGGTTCTGAACAAGAAAGTGGTAAGATTTGATTTTGCTACTTTAATGCATTTCTGTGTGTCCTCAATTGTTTCCTCTACCCTATTTGGAGTTAATTCTTCAAATATAATAAAGCCGTTTGCTTCTGTTCTTCCCATCTTTTCCCTTAGCCATTTGCCTTTTCATTGATCTTTTATAAGTCTTATGATCTTAACCCTAATGCTATTAATCCAGCTCTCAACTTTTGACCGTATTTCTCTTCTGTTCTCTCTTCTATTTGGCCCTTGGCTCTGGGTATGCTTTTCAGGGCTTTTAGTCTCTCCAAATATAAAAGTCTTTTAAATGCACAAGGTCAGGGTGAGGGCTGCATTTACTAAAGTGAATACCAATGTAATTGAAGAATCTCTTTGCAAACTAATAATTAGTCTTGAATGAATTTTTCTTTTAAATTGAATTTCCATGCTAAGAATTGATTTTTTAGAAGGCCAACTACAAATGAATATTTTTTTTCTCATTTTGAATTCTTCATCTTTTTCATAATATGGAGTCCTTAGATTCTCTCTGAAGACTTAAATTTGCTACTTATATTTCTGTGGAATTTGGAGCTTGAGTGAAATACAATGTATTTAAAATTGAGATGCCTTTTCCTTTTCCTCTTCTCTGCAATTACGTTGTGTTCTGTTACATATCCTCTGGAATATGCCTGCTTAAACATTTAAGCAATATTCATCAAAGACCTTTTAGATTTTATTTCCTTGAATAATTAAAATAGAACTAAACAGATCTGTGCATCACAAGGGCATTGGTTTCAAGCCTGTTGGCTGTTCTGCTACATTGGGGAAATTGCATGTCGAACATCAGTTTAATTATAGAGCATTTAATAAGTTTACTGACGTTATGACATCAATGGAAAAGGTTCTTTTTTTTTTTTTTTAAAGCCTTGATTTACTTAAAGGTCAGTGACTTGATTAAGAAATGAGAGGTAGGCAGCAGTGACCTGCCTTTCAATAGAGTTGGGCATACTTACATCATTTTGAGACTTCATTCTCCACTTTCTGGGCATTTTAGCAGTGGTACCTACCAGGCTGAAGTTGTAGTGGGAGAACCCTCCTATCTGACCTTCCTTTGTAGAGTGCAAAAGCAAAAATAAAGATTCCCCTCGCTTCTGTCTTTTAAGGATCATAAATTATTTTGTTTTGCTGCAAGCATGCTGGCTGATTCACTTCTAAAAGGAAGAAGGCTAATATTTTCCAAATGGACTCATGTGCTCTCTGACAAGGCACATTATGGCAAGACATTCTCATCTTTTCTATGGAAAGCCTAGAGCACAAATGCGTTACTTCAACACTATCTACATTTATTCATTTACTTACTCATTTAACACCCACTGTGTAAGAAATTCTGCAGTGTTTCTCAATGTACATAACCTCATTTATTATTCACGTCCATCTGTGAAATAGCCTTTTTTGGGGGAAATATTATTCTGGGAAATATTATTCCCATTTTACAGATTAAGAAATTGAGGCTCAGAAAGATTATAACTTGCCTAATACTGTACTGCTTATTTGGTTGTTTAAGATCATTTGAAATCAGTGAGGATTAAGTGATAGGCAGTTTTGAAAGAACAAAGATAGAAGCTTGTTTAATAGGATTAAAAGAATAGATAAAACAGACAAAAAGGCCGAAGAAGAGAAGGCCCTGGGAAGGCTGACTTTATCGTCCTGCCATGCGCTGGTCCACAAAGCAGCCTATCCCATGAGCTGTCCTCTGTGCAGACTTTTCTTCTGTGTAGCCTCTTCTATATTTATCCAGTCCTCTCCTTTTTGAAGATCGCATGCACTCTCATCATTTTATTTCTCTCTGAAGAGCTTCCTGTAGCCATTCCAAAAGCTGGACCTAAAAGGTCTGTTAGCAACAAATTTTCTCCCTTTCCTGCCACCTGAGAATGGGTCTATTTCCCTTTCATTCCTAAAGGATCATTTCACCCGATATAAGATATGGGTTGCTAGTTCGTTTCTTTCAATATTTGAAAAATGTTGTGCCACTTTCCTCTGGTCCCCTTGGTTTCATGTGAGACATCTCCTGTCATTTAAATTGTTTTTCCTTTTACTGTTAATGCATCATTTCTCTCTGGTTGCTTTAAAGATTTTTTTCCTTTGTTTTCAGTTTAATCATGGTGTGTCTTAATACAGATTTCTTTGGGCTTATCCTGTTGATAGTTTTCTCAACTTCTTGTATCTGTATGTTTGTGCGTTCCACCCTGGTTTGAGAGATTTTCCGACCTAACTTCTCTGAATTATTTTTCAGTCTGCTCTCCTGTTTTTCTGGAACTTTGATAAAATGAACATTAGATCTTTTGTCATTATGCCACAGAATGCTGATGCTCTGTTCTTTTTTTTTTTTTTTAGTGTAATTGACATACAATGTTACATTAGTTTCAGATATACAACATAATGATTCAGCAGCTCTATACATTATACTGTGCTCACCACGAGTGCAGCTACTATCTGTCCTTGTACAATGCTAGTATAATACCTTTGACTATATTCCCTATGCTGTACCTTTCATCCCCAAGACTTATTCATTCCATAACTGGATGTCCGTACCTCCCAGTCCCCTTCACCCATTTTGCCCATCCCTCTCCCCCCATCCCTGTGGCAATCATTAGTTCTCTGTATTTATGGGTCTGTTTCTGTTTTCGTTGTTGTTGTTGTTGTATTTCTTTGTTTTTATTTTTGTTTTTAGATTCCACATTTAAGTGCAATCGTATGGTATTTGTCTTTGTCTGACTGATTTCACTTAGCATAGTACCGTCTAGGTCCATCCATGTTGTCCCAAATGGCAAGATCTTATTCTTTTTTATGGCCTAGTAATTTTCCTGTGTGTGTGTGTGTATACACAACATCTTTATCCATTCACCTATTGGTGGACACTTAAGTTGCTTCCATATTTTGGCTATTATAAATGATTCTGCAATAAACATAGGGGTTATATTTGAATTAGTGTTTTCATTTTCTTTGGGTAAATCCCCAGTAGTGGGATTACTGGTTCATATGGTATTCCTACTTTTAATTTTTTGAGGAACCTCCATACTGTTTTCCACAGTGGTTGCACCAATTTACATTCCCACCAATAATGCACAAAGTTTCCCTTTTCTCCACATCCTCTTAAGACTTGTTATTTCTTGTCTTTTTGATACTAACCGTTCTGACTGGTGTGAGGTGGTATCTCGTTATGGTTTTAATTTGCATTTCCCTGATAATTAGTGATGTGGAGCATCTTTTCATGAGTATTGTGTTCTTTGGAAAAATGGCTACCCAAATCCTCTGCCCATTTTCATCATTTTATTTGTTTTTCTGGTGTCGAGCTGTATGTTTTTATATATATTTAGGGTATTAACCCTTCTTTGGATATATTGTTTGCAAATATCTTCTCCCATTCAGTAGCTTGCTTTTTTGTTTTGTTGATGGTTTTCTTCACTGTGCACAAGAGACTGTTCATTTTTGTTACAGTCTTCTGTTGTTTAGATTGGGTGAATTCTATTGATCTATTTTCAGATTTACTAATTCTATCCTCTGTCATGTCCATTCTACTTTTGAGATCATTTAATGAGGTGTTTTTTTTAAATTTCAGTTATTGTATTTTTCACTTCTATACTTTGCATTTGGTTCTTTTTTAAAAATTTTTTTCTTTGCTCAGTTTTTCTATCTTTTCTTTTGTTTCAAGAGAATTCATAACTGGTTGTTGAAGCATTTTTATGACAGATGCTTTCAAATCCTTGTCAGATAATTTCAGCATCTGAGTCATCATGGTATCAGCATTAATTGATTGTCTTTTCTTATTCAGATCATGATTTTCCTCATTTTTGGTATCTGTTATATCCTGGACATGTTAGTTATTTTGATAGGAGATTGTTGATCTTACTTAATTTCCAATTCAGATAGATTTGTTGCTTAGGTACATTGCAGAGTTCTGTTCTACTTTTGTGCGCTTTCGTTCCAATGACAGCTCACAGATCCCTTGCAATGTTAATTTGCTCTGCTTCATTATTCTGATCATTATTCTGGTAGTGCTGGGACTCAGTCTCTGCCGGTGCTATATTCATGGGCAAAACGCACTACCCTTCTATCACAAGTCCCTGTTCTGGATAGGCAAGAGGGCAGAAGCCACTGAGTCTGGGTCTCTCTATGCCACTAGGTAGAGGCCAGAGAAGCAGGGCTCCGCTGAAGCTGTCACTTCCAGATTAGATTGCCACCTAGGGCCTCAATCGTGGGGTGGGGGCTGTAGTGTTTTGAAGTTTTGCTATAGCTCCTGGTGATGGTAGTCCTCTACCCACATTGCCCTGGTTCCAAAATGGAACTCTGATGGCTTGGGGTCTCCTAGTGCTAGTGGATCAAACTGCTGTCAGGTCAGATTGTGAAGTAGAAGCTTATATAGTTCAGGTCTGTCTTGTGGGCTATTGCGGGCTGATTGGGCAATTGCTGGGGTCTCGGTTGTGAAACAGAGCCTGGGACTCCCCATTATGCTTCTTTTGGGCTTTATTTTCTCTGTCCTCCCTCCCTCCCCCTTTTCTTTCTTCCTCTCCAGTACATAGTCTGGGAGTATATGAGAAATAATAAAGAGACTCTGAGAACTTATATTGTCATTCCTCAGTTCCTGAGGTTCCTAGCTGGTCTCCTCTTCCAGCTTACAGAGTTATCATTGTCTGATGAAGAATTTCCAGGATATTTTATTTATAGGAGAGAATCAGGGAATAGTTAGTCTCTGCCCTATTTTAGAAACAGAAGTCTCCCCAAACTCATTTTAATCAGTACATATTTGCTGGGAAATTAGGGTTTCTATTTGAAATTTCTACAATCATTCACATAGGTCAACATTGGTGTTTATTTAATAGCCAATAAAGGGTAACACCTCTACTTGTCTCTGCCATAGTGTATTTAAAAAAAAATCTGATTCAGCCCCTTTTTCTGAATTAGAAGGGATAACAAAGGAATGGAAATTAGGAATAAGGAGCCTAAGATTCTAAGCTGGGAGCCTCAAACTTGTTTTGAAACATATATGTAGGGGTGCCTGGGTGGCTCAATCCTTAAGCGTCTGCCTTGGGCTCAGGTCATGATCCCAGCGTTCTGGGATCGAGCCCCGCCTCGAGCCCCCTGTCGGGCTCCCTGCTCAGCGGGAAGCCTGCTTCTCCCTCTCCCACTGCCCCTGCTTGTGCTCCCTCTCTTGATGCCTCTCTCTCTGTCAAATAAATAAATAAAATCTTAAAAAAAAAAAAAAAAAGAAAGAAAGAAAAAAACGCATATGTTTAACTGCATCCCTAGTATCAGGTTAGTCTTATAGGATAAATAACCTGCACTTTGTGAGGCTCGCTGCACTTTCCTTTCTTCTACTGAGATCAACAACAGGGTCAAACTAGAGGCTCGGAAAAAGTTTGAGGGGGAAAAATGCCTTATTCCCTTGTTTCTCACAGATGTAATATATCCTCACCTCATTCATTTCCGTTAGGCACAACCTCTTAAGGCTTGCTGATCTTCCTTCTTTATAAAAAGAGTCTCCAGGTATTGAGCAAACACATCCTGTTTTCTATTAATGAGGTTTGATATCTTCATCTTCCCTCTTTCCTTCATCTCTACGAGCCTGATTAGCTTCTCAATTACAATAAAACAGAACACAACAAAAGAACCTCAGTCAGTTTCTACAGATTGTGTTCTGAGGCTCCAGGAAGTGACCTTAATGAATTGGGATGGGTTGCAGGAATCAACATGTTATAATAGGCAAAGGACTGATGTGTGGAATACCAGCATATTAGCGAACTCTCTAAGGATGTTCAGTGCAATTGTGACCTGCTATAGCCATACTTTCGTAGATAGAGTTGAAAGGATCCTTTCCTAGATTTAATTGAAAAGATATAGTTTAATCAGTTTATTTATCTGCATAAACTCCTTAGTGTGTTCAGAGAAGGGCTTTGTAAAATTCGATGTGAGAAGGAGGAAAGAATATATGGTCATTGCTATGAAAATGACAGCATCACATTTTCCAGAGTGACCTGTTTTCTCAAATTTTTATTCAGCTCTGAGTAAATTATAGGTATTAAATTACATAATTTCTGATAAAACAGAGTTATGGTATTTTACTCTATTCTCCTTCCAGTCTGTTCTCCAGAGCCAGAATTACCGTTTTAAAAGGCAAATAATTTATAATTCATCCGTTAAATCCCTTTGACAGCCTCTCATTTTTCTCAGGATAAAGTCCAAATTCATAACTCTCACCTGAACAGACCTGCATGGTTTTGTTCCAAATTTCTCCTCCTGTCCCCTCACGTCGTAGACCTCTTCTCCTTTCCATCCCTGCTGTACTGACCGACCCCACTTACCGTGCGTCCGCTTGCCTTGGGGCAGATGTGCAGGCTGTCCTTGATGCCTGCAACGCCTCAACATCCTCCCTCTCCACTTGGGCTAAACAAGTTGTGCTTCTCCTTCATATCCCACACAATCTTCGTGTCTTCAGGGAAGTCCTCACTTCCTTAAATCCTCCCATTATGAATGATATTTACATGCCATCACTCTCCTTATAGTATTGGTTATAGTCCCAATTTTAATAGTACAAATTGAAATATCTTATTGCTCTCTTTCTTCCTGATTAGACTCCAAGAGTCCAAGGGCCATCACTGTTTCTGTACAGTTATATCCCCAGATAGGTACTCAGAAATATTTTTTGACATATATATGAATGGTTCAGCTTATTATGTGATTACTGAAAAGTTAGTAAAAAATGTCAAGCAAGGTGTGCTGTATACAACACAAGCTCAAAAATATTAAGTGAATGAATACATGAATAAATGTTGAGTGAATTAACATGATTAAATGTATTTGAGTGAATTAACTACTTGTGAATTAGTAGATCATCTGTCATTTTAGTTTGACGGTTTGGGCCCTAGATTTGCATCTGTAGAGTTCCTCTTTCCTCTCAAACAGGAGGAGGGATACAAATAATTTCTATTAACCTATTAAAAACCTAATAAATTCACAGGATATGCTATAAAATAAATTATGCAAGGTATGCCAAAGACCAAGATGAACCATTCAAAAAAATATCCATCTTTTTGTGTCTTGGCCCCATCCCCATTTTATATGGAAACTGATTAGCACTCAGAAAGGTGAAGGACTTGAATAAGCCAAAGTCACAAAGTCTGTGTGTGATTTAGGCACGATGTGAACTTTGTGTCTGTAATTCATAGTTGTTTTGGCTTTTCCTGTGTCTCGAGGGCAGTGGTACACTGAGAGTGCTTTTATTCCTCTCTTTACCTCTTCTGCACATAAATATACACTCGAATTGCTGTAAGTCCAGCACTTCTCAATAGTGATACATTTTAAATCTTGGGTAAACTCCCCTTAATTGACATGCTCGCCCCCTTGTCGGATGCATTACCGGGAGGGATGACTTACGATAGCATTGCCCTCAGTGTCCTATTGGCCTAAGCTAAAAACGGAGGTAAACAGTCCTCATATTTCATAGATTTTAAAGAGACACTATGGATCTACTCTAGAAACCATATATTTTTCTTAATTTATTACCTGGTTTTAATTACACCTCTAGAGAAAGCTGAATGATACCCAAATTGCAACATAGCCAGTCCACAGAATAAATTATTGTTGTGATCTTAGTGGCATGCTGGGCACATCAGAAAATATGTTTTCCCTTCATTTGAGATCACTTTTACTAAAAATGGAAGTGACAATAACCTAAAGTTATTCTAGCAGAAATTGGTGTCTGGAGTTGCTGACACCTCACGAGCCTGAAGTTGTCACATCTCTCTTCCCTCTCTGCCTCCTCCTTGAGAGAGAAAAAAACATTAAAGGAACAGGCATTTTCAAATTGGTTTTTGTCCTCTTAGGACCCTACTGGGCAGTGAAGGGCATGAAATGGAGGACCAGAATGAGGGTGAGGAGACATGGCTAGAGGATTCTCTTTGCTCTGAACCTCAGAGGGAAGAGGGTTAAATGATTTTTATGGTTGCTTGAAGCACTAGTATTTAATTGATTAACTTACTTATTTTTATTTAAAGTTTTTTTTTAATATACAAAGGCTAATTACTATGGAATATATTTTTTAATATTTATTTGAGAGACAGAGAAAGCATGCATGAGTGGGGGGAGCGGCAAAGGGACAGAGAGAATCCCAAGCAGACTCCCTGCTGAGCCGGGAGCCCAACATGGGGTTCAATCTCATGACCCTGAGATCACAACCTAATCCAAAATCACGAGTTGGATGCCTAACCAATTGAGCCACCCACGTACCCCAGTATGGCATATATTTTTTTTAATGAATTGAATACATATCACACTGATATTATCATTAATTTGATAATACTTTTATAATTACTTTGCACCCGTTTTTACAGAGCTGAAATGTTGATTGATAGGCTTTCCTAGACATAAAATTTAATTATTTACACCAGGATTTTGAAGGGAGAGAATTACACCAAGTTATCTCAGTATGTAATAGAATATTAGAGGCAGAGTAGGACGTGAAGCCAAAAGGGTGAAGGAAGTAGGACATAGTCTGTCTGTGTGAGTTTTGTGTACATGCTTACTCCCTGCCCAGCTTCGGTGGTCAGCATCCCTTTGTCCTTGCACAATCCTGTCACCTTGTTCTATCCTGTATGTCCCTCGTTCCCAGGTACAGAAGGCTGCATGGACCTGTTATCCCCCAAATGATGCATGGTTTAGGTGCTCTTGACTCATAAAAATTCACATGTTCTTTTCCCTTCTACTATAGGCCCATCTGCTCTGCTTTTAAAAATAGCAACTAATCATATGACAAATATATTTATGTTGTTGACATTTTAATAAGAAATTTTCTACTTTCTTACACTTACATTTATAGTGGATATATGGACTGAAAAAAATGATGGCATTTTGCCATCTAACCCCATATAGAAACTCTAATGGGAAAACCTCAAGCAAAGCACAAGGTTTCAAATGCAAGCTGACAGTAGAGGATTTAGGCTAGTTTGGCTTTAGGGCATCTCCTAGTATCATGTAAAGACCCAAACCAGAAGAACTACAACTTCAGTGTATACAAATATGTTCAGAAGACTTAAGGTATTACATGTGTGATGGGGATCTTTATGTTCTGAAATATTTTAAAATATTCTATCTTAAAATTTTTTTTTGATCCATGGCTTTTTTTTAAAAAAGTATGTGACATCTTTATTGAGATAGGTTTCCATATTTCGAAGCAGTAGATTTTGGTGCTTCAGAAGAATAGAAGCCACCTACAACAAGCAAGGCATTTCTCATCTTGGACTATTAAATTCTATTTTCTTATTTATTTTGCATGCCAGCATGTTGTTGAAGGATAACTTAGGGAAAAGAAAAGCATGCAGCCTACTCCCTTCTAGTAGGTGGCTTGTGGAAGAGAGACATGAAAAAGCAAATGGACTATACATCAGGATCCTCTTCCTAATCCCACACCCCAGGTCCCTCTGACTGACAAATTGTGGGAGGTTCCTTACGACCAATGACAGTGAAGTTTGAGAACTTGGGCTAGTAACCAAGTTTCCCGTGGTCATGGACACAGTTAGTGTTTATAGCTGATATGGTACATTCTAATTGATCGATGCTGGTATATCACTTTTGCTAATTAATCCTAAGAGTAAGCTAGATTCCTTCGGGAAGCACATGAGCTCAATAGAGGTGGGGGGCAGAGCTGCAAAGCTTGACTGAGGCAGTGCTCAGGAATCCCCATGGCCTGTGTATGAGAGGTATAGGTGCTGGTAAAAGTGCCTAGAAAAGACCTGGGGTCAGAGTAAAGACACTGTGTTGAGAAGGACCTTGAGATCCAAAGGCAAAGAGCAATTTCATGCACACAAGTAGAAAGTGCCTATTTACCATGGCCCAACCTGCGTACCTCCAACATATCATCAGAGTCAACCAGTCCAATAACAGAATTAGATGGTTGCCAGGGACTGTAGGGAGGGGGAAGTGGGAGTTACTAATCAAAAGCCATAAGGTTTCAAGCAAGATGAATAAGCTCTAGAGAACTGATGCGCAACATTTTACCTCTGGTCAGCAGTAATATATCATATAGTTAAAAATTTATTGAGGGTAGATGTCAATGTCAAGTGATATTATGACAATAAAATGGAGTTTAAAAAAATCAGGCCAGACCCTTATACATTGATTTTGTATCTTGTCACTTTACTGAATTCATTTATCAGTTCTACTAGTTTTTTGGTGGAGTCTTTAGGGTTTTCTATATATATATACTATCATGTCATCTGCAAATAGAGTTTTACTTTTTCTTTACCAAGTTTGTAATTTTTATTTCTTTATGTTGTCTGATTGCTGTGGCTGGGACTTCTAGTACTATGTTGAATAAAAGCGGTGAGAATAGACATCCTTGTCTTGTTCCTGACCTTAGGGGAAAAGCTCTTAGTTTTTCACCATTGAGTATGATGTTAACTATGGGTTTTTCATATAAGGCCTTTATTACATTGAGGTATGTTCTCTCTAAACCTGTGTTGTTGAGGATTTTTATCATGAATGGATGTTGTACTTTGTTGAGTGCTTTTTCTATATCTATTGAAATGATCATGAGGTTTTTATCCTTTTATTGATGTGATGTATTAATTCTTTTGGGAGTACTGAACCACCTTGCATCTTGGAATAAATCCCACTTGATCGTGGTGTATGATTTTTTTAAATGTGTCATTGGATTCCATTTTCTAGTATTTTGTTAAGGATTTTTGTATCTAAGTTCATCAAATATATTGGCCTGTAGTTGTCTGTCTGTGGTACCTTTATCTGGTTTTGGTATCAGGGTAATGCTGACCTCATAGAATGAACTTGGAAGTTTTCCTTCCTTTTCTATTTTTTTGGAATAGTTTGAGAAGACTAGGTATTAACTCTTCTTGAAATGTTTGGTGGAACTCCCCTGTGAAGCCATCTGGTCCTGGACTTTTGTTTGTTGGGAGTTTTTTGATTACTGATTTAATTTCAATGCTGGTAATCAGTCTGTTCAAGTTTTCTCTTTCTTCCTACTTTAGTTTTGATAGGTTATATGTTTCTAGGGACTTATCCTATTCTTCTAAGTTGTCCAGTTTGTTGGCAGACCCTTGGTTAAAAAGATTAAAGAGGATGATGATACTATAGGACTTAGAAGATGAGGAGGGAATTCTGCCATGAGATCATGTAAGCCATGCCTTTCCCCTATAACCACATACTGTTTTGGAAAGGAAAGGAAACAGGACAGAAATTTGAATGATCAAACACTGACCTAAGTACACAATGCAGAGGTTGTGTTATTTAAAGATATTTCTTAAATTATTGCCTCATATTGGCACTAAACTACTGCAATGAATTAAAATTTAGTACCCCCTTGCCCCAGCTACCCTTTAGTCAGGGGCTTGTGAGAAAGAACAGATGAGTTAGAAATAAAGTAGCTGTTTGTTCCTTGCACATCTGAGTATG
Organism: Ursus arctos; assembly: GCF_023065955.2. NCBI lineage: Eukaryota > Metazoa > Chordata > Mammalia > Carnivora > Ursidae > Ursus > Ursus arctos. Next base: position 29,469,398 of record NW_026622841.1, on the reverse strand, counting down.
ATGTGAGTAATGTTTGACCCAAGTGCCCATATTTTTTCCTCACTGGCATTTTCTGTGGAAGTTCCCAAGCTCAACCTGTACCTACTGACCACAAAATATAGTATTTTAGACTGCTATTGTCTCTGATCTGAGAAATTATTTTATCATGGGGACCTACAAGATAGTGAAAAACACCTAAAAATAGATAGATGATACATTTCTGGGTAGTAGAAAACTGTGTTTAGAATTTCCCAAGTGCCTCATTAAACTCACACACACGAGTGTGAGATCTAGAAAAGTGCTTGGTACATAGTAGGCTTTTGGTCACTATTTGATAAATTGTGTTGGGTGATTACACAGTCATCTACAATGGACATGGATGCTTATTTTTAAGACTTTCTTGACACTCCCTTAGCAATGCAGTCATGTGTACTTTGTGGTTTTCTTCTCTGAGCTTTTGAGATTGACTTAGATATTCTAGGTCTGGTTAGAAGTTTTCGGGGATAATGATCAAAAACAAGATCTTGGCATTTAGGTCTTATGCCAAGAGAATGAATCGATAGCCCTTGGGCAGAAACATCTAGGTTTTATTCTTCTGGAACATTTCCTTCTGCCCAGTCTTCCAGAAGAAAGACTGGTTTAAAAGAATGCTTGAAGGCTGCCTTAATCTCTGCTTATAATAACTATCTCAAATTCATGCAGCCCCCAGGTGATAAATTACAGACCTCTTTCCTTCTATAGAGTGAAATAGTAGGACTTGGCAAGTGTTACCCAATCTAAACCTCACTAAAAGTTTCTAAAATATATAAAATATTTATTAGCATTCAAAGAGTATAAAGAAAGAAGAGTAAAAGAGAGATACAAAACTCTAGAGCCAAAGGCAGTGGAGCTTACAATAAAGACTGAGTTGTGTTAGGAAATGAACCAAACACTATTAGTATTCATAGATTAGGTACTCGTCAGGTTTTCAATGATGGAGTTCCATCATATAAAACTAAGTGCCACGTGCTATGTTTCCTAGATTGCATACTCTAGCAAACAGAAGAGTCTGATGGAATGTAGTGTTCACAGGATCTCCTCAGACGTGGAAGGTCAGGGGCTCCAGGAGGCAAAAAATGTACTAACCCCTTACGGGACAGAGTATTAAACATTCAGAACCAATGACAGGAGGAAGCAAAGACCAGTTCTGTAACCCTAAGAATATCTTTATATCATCTCCATGCGTTCTTTTTTAAAATTTGGTTTTTCCCTTAATTAGGAATGCCTGAGAATGAAAAGACGAAGTGGATTTGGTTTCAGGATGCTGTGGAATGGGAAAATACTTTGTGCCCTACACCATAGAATATGAGGGTTGAGAGAACCTAAAGGGAGAGACTTGGCAGCATTTAATTGTATGACTAGTTCATAGGAGCAAGAGCAATGAAGTCCCTGTGGTTTTGACAAAGGCCTTGGTTCCAAGCAATAAAAGGACCCACAAGTACACTATTCTGAAAGGCTGAAACTTTAGTCCACCAGTTAAATATTTATGATCTCTAAATTCCTTCCAGCTGTATCCATGTTACTATGTAACATGTGTTCTCTCATCTCATAATGTATAATCCCACTGTTCTACAGGCAAGTGAGTTTTCCAACTGTATGTTAAGCTACCTTGAGTCATTCCTGCATTTTCAGAGATTAACAAGTTCTAGGGGCACTGTGAAAAAGAGAATGAGTGTTTACATGTTGTATGATAACTATGCCCTTCATCCTTCCTTTTCTCTGATTTATGATAAAAACTGTCCCCAACCCATGAAGACTGGTTGGATAGATTCCATCTCATATTTATTATTTAATACTTGTCTGTTAAACATTCAGAACTGTTCAGGTAAGGTGCTTTCTAAGCTTGAATTTGAATAAAACAAATCACACAGTGGGATCAATGCGTGAATAGACAATTTGATTTTCCATGATGATCCTTTGTAAACAAATAAAAAGAGCCTCTAACTGGTGGTGGTTCATGGTTTGAGTAAGAAGAGAGAAGAAATTATGGCAACAGAGGGAGAATATAGGGTCTCTGGATTAACAAGTTTCTTGCCCTGCAGGTGGTTGGTCCCAGTGTAGGTGAAGCAGTCCTAGGAGGGACTCCCACTGCAAGGAAGCAGGGTGTCTTTTTATGAACATCAGAACCACCAAGTTCCTATTAGCCTCTCTCCGCCTGCTACACAGACAATATCCTTTTGCCACAGCTCAGTGACTTCACTGTGATAATTTTGCCAAAGCCTAACAGGGCAGAGCACTGCAAATACGGGGATATTTCCTTTCAGCCCCCCAATGACCCACAACTGGTTCCTATTATTAATAATTCCTCTAAGGTTTATCTTCACAAAAAAGCACCAAGACTTCTACATTAAGGAAAGACAGGGCTGCAGACTCCTGCTCTGAATTGCTTCCTGAGCTTCTTCATTATTTACTGAGATTCCTGAAATGCAAACAATCAGAGTCTTATCAGGCAAAGGCAGATCCCCTGAGCCTTTTATCATTCTGTCTGCAATTTTGAATTTCCTCTATAACCAGACAGCATACCAAATGAAGCTAGACTCTTTAAAGGGAAATGAGGCAATTGGAATGTCAATTTTATTTAGTAATATATTGTAAAAACTTAAACAGCATATCCGGCTGATTGACAAAATCCTTCCAACGGTTAAGGGCAAAACAAAACTATCTCAAGAGGTACAGTTATGCAGATCTTCTTTTACCTATAGGCAGATATTTAAAGAGAAAAGGAGAGAGAGACAGAAAATATTGAAGCAGAATGCAACATCTGAATTGTCCGACTGATAAAATTCAGAGAGAAGGGAGTTAGAAGCAAGGGTATCATGTCATGTTTTCTTTCTTCTTCTTCAGTGAGCCTTTTAACTTCTTCCACAGGCTGTCTTTTCTCTTCAGTTTCTTTTCCATCAAAGATGGCATGGACTCCTTCTTGCGGATTTCCCTCACCAGACCGTGAAAGGCATCATCAATGCAGAATCTGAGGGCCGCAGAGGTCTCAAGAAAAGCACACTTATATTCCCTGGCCAGGCTCAGGCCTTCTTCTGTGGAGACCTAAGGGAAAAATAGAGGAAGAGATGCTTCAGTCAAAAACTATGTTCTCTATCAGGATTGTGGGCATGTTATATGAAAAAAATACATAACAGAATTTGTTGTAAATGGAGATTTCTAGAATATCTTAACTTGAAGGACAAATGAGAAATCAGAATCCTAAAAGGGCAACTGATTAGAACTTGTGGTCAAAACCAGGGCTTAAGAGTAAAACTGCTTGGTTTCTAAGTTTCAGCTCTCCCACTTTTGAGTTTTGCAAACTTGCATAAATTTCTTAACCTTTCTGGCGTCAGTTTTCTCATTTGTAATCTAGAGTAATGACACCTACCTCCAAGGCTTTTTGTTTGTCTGTATGTCTGATGCACCTTTTACAGATAATGTTGTTGAGTATATATTGAAAGCTTTATAACTACTGTTTTTAATTATAGTCCAGAGCTTTCAGTTAAGAATAAGCAAGCATGAAGTTGTTGTGAACCTGAGAAATGATCTTCTGCCAAAGGAAAACAAAAGCCAAACACCACCATTGTAAGTCTCTAGCTAAGCACTTCAGAGCACGGTTAGAGCTCTACACGAGTTTTGTGGCACTAAACCCGGCTGTGGTGGATGTTATTGCAATGGGTCTTCTAGGGGTGATAGACTGCTTGAGGTCAGGAACTATGCCTTAACATCTCTTTACTGTCCACTACAGTGCCTGGTACCTCAGTCACCACTAGAGAAGAAAGGATGATTACAAAAATACCTGGATTTAAAAAGTATGAATTAAGATGCAAACATAAGTGTTGCCCAAATATTTAAACAGGAGATGATATGACACTGTAGCTGGCTGCTAATAATCCTGCTCAAACTTTAGCATCCCCATTATGCTCTATTAGGTTATTCACACTGGCTTGAAGAAAGCAGGAATAAGGCTGCTTTGACTCAATGTGTTCTGAGTGAGAACTCTCTTTGTCAATTTGTATGTTCATATTTCCTGCCAAATGGGAGTGTATGGTGAACTGGAGAATCCATAAGCCTGTACCCCTGAGTGACTGTGACCAGGACTATGGGGGGTAGAGTGCCCAGTTCACCAGGGTGGATATATTCACCAGACGTAACTAAGGAACTTTATTAAAGTTCATCATCTTAAAGCTTAAGCATCAGCTTAAAGCTGGACGACATTTTGGAGTTGTTTGTAACCAAAACAGAAACCACTTTTCGTAACTAATACACCATGCTGTAATAAATGGTTGAGCTGGGATATAAAAAGGTATCTGATTTCAAAGCCAGGTCCTTTCTAGTCTTTGAAATATCAGCCTCACTGAGGGCTTTCTTTCCTACTGGCAAACACACCAGTACTTTGTTGAGCTCATTTCTATCTTTTAGCAACTAAAGAAATGCAGCTAAAAGTAACCAACTAAAATTATTAAGATTCTGTTTTACCAGCAATTAGACAAAGTCATATATTTATTAACTTGTCTGCTTTCCAAGGAATCACAGGTGACAGTCTTACCAAATGTTTTGACACTGCATACCATGTGTTGCCATTTATTTCTCAGTCTCCTGTAACAATTTGCCCAACTCAGAAGGTCACAGACACATATTCGGTGTTCTTTTATAGCAACACCGCATTTCTGGTATGCTTTTCTAGATCAATCGCTTCATTAGGCTACACACACACACAGCCTCAAAATTTCTGTGGCTTGCAAAAGTGTTTCTTGCTCTTACTGCTTATTAGCAGCTAGAGGGCAGACTGTGTCAGTTCAGCTCCAGGCTAGGGGATGATATCTGGTTTGTCCTTCCTGTCTTCTTCTTCTGAGACTCAGGTTCAAAGAGCCCATCTTCTCTGGGATATGATGTTCCCATGACAGAGCAGTGGGCAAGAGGCAGAGATAACTTTACTTACCTCTCAAAGGTCAGAAGACAAACGGGGAAACCTAAAGTCAATGAAGCAGTATGTATACTCAGCTCACAAAGAATTGTAAAGAAATAGAATCTACCAAAACCATTTATATGTAAGTGCAGCACACTATCCAGTTAAAAAAAAGACAAACATTGTGAGACCAATTTTTTAAAAAAACACTTGTAGTCGAAACACCTTACATGTAAGGATAGAGAAAGAGTGAAATTTTAATGGAAATTAATTAAAAAAGGTGTTATATTGATATAATATCAAAGTAGAAAGTTAAAACTTACTACTTAAAAAGATGAATCTATGATGATATACATTTGTACCAAAAATCACAGCCTCATGTAATAAGCCAACGGAACTAAAATCCAAAATCATAGTGAGAAATTTTAACCATTCTCCCTCAGCAGTTGAAAGAATACATAGATAAGTCAATAAGGACGTAGGTTTGAACAAAACACCACATTTGATCTAGTTTATATAGGTAAGACGCTCTACCCAACAACTGAAAAATTCACATTTTCTTCAAATGAACCTGAAGCATTTATAGAGATTGACTTCATGCTAAGCTATAAAGCAAGTTTCAAAACACTACAAAGAATCAAAGTAGAAACTCAAATTTCGTGATCAAAGTAGCAACCTCAAAAAGTTACCCAAAAAAATCAGCAAATTAGACCTAAGGAAGCAGAGGGAAAGAAAGAATGATAGAAATAAAGAAAATAATCATGCAGTGTAGAAGACTAAATCTGAAGATATTAAATTGATAGAGCCCAAGCAAGACAAGGTTAAAAGAAGTGGAAAAGGGTACAAATAAACAGTATCAAGAATGACAAAGTAGACATAAGCACAGATCCTGCAATCATAAAAACGGTAATTAGGGAATATTCGTGTCAAGAAATCTAACAAGTTAGATGAAGGACAAATTCCTAAAACAAAATTTACCAGAACTTACACAAGAAGAAACAGAAAATCTGTGTTATCCTACATCTTAGACAGGAATTAAATATGTAATTAAGACTTTTCCACAATTAAGTCTCTATAACCAAAAGCCTTCTTGGTTGAATATGTGTGGATATATGTACCAAAAGGCTTGTACAAAACAGTTCATACAGTTCATATCAGCATTATCACAGATTTAAAAAACGTAAAAGCAATGTTACAAGTGAATCTGATAATTTGTTGTATATAAATAGAATGGAATACTGTTAAATGCAAACAAATCATACATTGTTAGATAAGTCTTACAAACATAATAGTGTTTAGTGACAGAAATCAGACCTATGAAGCATTTTTAATAAACTAGTATAGTTGTAGATTTATAGAAATGTGGCAAAGATAGTACAGATAGTTCTCATATACCCAACATCTAATTGTTCTTCTTGTTATATTAATATGGTACACAATTACACTCTTAGAAAGTTGAAACACAAGAAAACTAGGTTAGGAGTCAATATGTATTTCCTTTGGGAGGTGTCATAGGGAGTCTTCTGGGTGCTTTTTATTATCATCCTTGATCTGTATGGTGGCTTCAGGTGGGTTCACTTTGTGATAATTTACAAATTGTATACTTATAATTTGTGTACTTTATGGTGCATCAATGAAAACCTCAAACAAATGTACTATATAATAGGAAGTACCCCTCTGAATTTGGAGCATCACCATTTCCTTAAGTTCAGTAGTATTTCTATAGCTAAATGTTTCAACATCCATAGTAAATAGGATATGTAAAGTCTCAGATCACATCAGATCATGGCTTGTCACAAAATGAATCAGGTCTGGTCAGATTTTGCAAAATTCGTTAAAAATTTTTGTATTTTTGATTTCTGAAATCAGATAACATTGTGGACTTAGGTTTCTAGTGGGAAGGTTCAATACCATAAGGATTGCAAATCATCTCAAAGTAATGTGTAATTTCAATAAAAAATATATTCAAATCCTGAAATCTTTTGAAATGCAGACTGTTATAGTAAAATTCATAGGGAAGAATGAAGGAAAAAATGGGAAAGAACTATTTCAATTCTTGTAAGGAGGAGGCAGCCAGAACAGTAACAATGGCATTAGACTCATCCTACTACAGTTCTCTGTATATTTATAGCAGTGCAGATAGTGGGGTATTAGTTAAGGGCTAGACAGACAGACCAGTACAATGCAATGGGGAATCTAGAAACAAGATGATAAAATATATGGGAGCTTGATATACTATTGGGTAGCATTCTAAATCAAGGTTTGGAAGTGAAGGTACATTCAGCGGTACCCTGACATTGAGTCATATTCATTTTGGGTTATTCTTGATGTATGGAGATTATTTCTACCAGCACAGGAAGGTAGTTTATATTTGGGAAGAATAGAAGTAGAAGGGGGTTGAAGTCTTCAACTGAACATGTATTTTGTTTCTTACACATTTGAAAAAATCTGTTTATACAAACATGTTTATGAAATGTTTCCTAGTTATAAAAATGAATTATACATCATTGGAAACATCAAAATTCAGTTAAAGTCCAACGTAATAATCTTAATCTGAAAAAATTAGAAAAATTCTATCCAAAGGTTCATATTGAAGTGTAATATAAGCAAATAATGATGTAACTGCTTGTTATTGTAGCAGGATGAAGTATTTTTAACTCTATAGCTCCTCGTTGCTTTGGTAAGCAAAGTAGTAATCATGAAATGTAGTTGCATATATTCTTAGATTTATTATCAGAATATTAATTCCATGTTACAACTCAATAATTTTCACATTCATTATAATGAAATCCAAAAGGAAATTAAACTTAGTAAAATATTCAATCTCTTCTATAACTCCTGAAAAATTCTTACTAGATCACCTAAAGTTTTTAAGAAAAATATTAAAGTGTGAAAGCATACTTTAAAATTCCCATGTTTCAATAAAGTTTATCTCACATCAATATTGACAAACCATAATTTGTCATCCCTACATCAGACATTGAGATCAATATACTATATAGCCAATGGAAGAACTTGAGTCCAAACATGTAAAAAGAAAGTAAATTCAAAAAACATTAAATTTTTACACATTCTGGGCTTTATGCTTAGTAATTTTGGTTTTTTCGAAGACTAGAAGTATTTCAGCAATATCACTGGGAATAATTTTTAGTCCACTAATGGTTCTGAGTGGTTCAGAATCAGAGTAACGTAACAAGAAGTAACAACTTCAAATTAGGCCTCAAAACCAGGGTATGTAACATATTCATCCAATATATATTATCATCCTAGCTACCCAAATTATAAGTAAAATTAAGTATTTTTAAATGCCAAATATTCATCCATGCCATACAGTAGCTGCTAAGAAAGAAGCACAGTGTTAGAAGGAATTAATATTTTTTCTTAATCTCCCAAATTAGGAGTTTCAGCTCAAAAAAGGTTAAGCAAATGGTTCAAGGTCACATACCTAATTAAGTAGAACAACCATCAAGTTCTACTCTATTTCATCAAGTATTGTGTCCAATCCTTGCTGTTTCTCATGGGGTCTTTCCAGTTCTCTCTGCAAGTATTCCATATATATATATATATATATATTTGATTATTCTGATCTGAGGTTTTATAACTTGGGATGATTCTTAAATTACAAACAAATGGCATGGAGCATTTTACATTGCATTTACAGAAAAAGAAAATTTTAAATAGACAGGGAAAAATAAATATTGTAGAAGGATTATTTGGGGGTCAGAGAAGGAACAATTGATATGTATTGTTGTACCACTGTGCCCCTCAATTGCATGGATGGGGAGTTTGTGATTAAATGTGCCACCTGCAGGCCTTAGAAAGCATTGGCAGAAAAGGGAATAAAGAAAAATGTTTTATACAATAGAAAATTTCAATAACCCAGGGGAGTCATCTTTTTAATAGATGTGACCTTTTTCACCGAGAAAGATCACTGTGTAATATGCCAGGTACTCCCTGAAATGCCATTTCCCATCTGCCCGAAGAGGCATTAGAGCACAGCCACAGCTGCATGGGGGGTTGAAGAGACCACTGGGGCATGATGGCAAGCACAGCCTGTGCTAGTCCTGGCCCAGCTGCTGGTGGGAAGTGGCAAGCATGCTGGTCAATTAGAGTTCTAGTCTCAACAATCTGCTCACTTCAGGAGCTTCATTGCTCTTTACTGTAAAGGTACTCAGGGTAATGGTGGTCATCTAGTAACCTACATAATTCTGAGTAGCACGAAAGGAAGCTCTGATACTGAGTAGCACAAAAAGGAAACTCTAGTAACCTTGAATGGGGAGAGATTGGCAGAAAGATGAGTCTGACTCTTCCAAGTGAAGCTTCACAAGTGTAATATCTTTGTGGTTCAGCCTACTGGGTACTATTAAAGTATTCAGGGTACAGAACAAATTCTTTGGGATTTGTTTATATTTTTTAATGTCTTCCTGTGTTTCACTTGATTCTTACCCATGAAGATAGTAATTTTCATTATAGAGGCTATGTCATCAAGGTAACAGGAATCAGTTTCTTGAAGATTTGGGACCAAAACATAAGGAAAGTTTGCCCAAACTTAGATTGTTCAGTTTTCATTTTGTTTAGTTGTGTAACTGATTTTGATCAGTTTTAACAATGAGTAGCCTTGCCAGTTTCCTTGACTAGCTCTAATGAAAGTGCTTTTGATTTGTTTGCTGGTTATTTTTTTTTTTTTTTAAGATTGATTTATTTTAGAGGGACAGAGAGAGCACAAGTGGGAGGGGTGGAGGGAGGAGAGAGAATCCCAAGCAGATTCTGTGCTGAGTAGAGCCTGACACAGGGCTCAATCTCACAACTATGAGATCACAACATGAGCTGAAACCTAGTGTCAGATACTTAACCGACACTGCCACCCAGGTACCCCTACAAGTTATTTTTTTTACAGTTATTTTCCATGTAAAGTAAGTGCATACATGTCGTCTTGGACTCCTTGCAGGGAAAACCAATACACAGCAAAGCCCTGGCAAGAATTTCCCACCCTCAGCTGCAGTCACTGACATATGAGAAACTCATTCTTTTTAATTTTCATTCCAGTGTACAGTGTTATATTAACTTCAGGTATACAATATAGTGATTCGACAGTTCCGTATATTACTCAGTTCTCATCGGGTGTACTCTTAATCCCCTTCATCTATTTTACCCATCTCCCCACCTACCTCACCTCTGGTAACCATCAGTTATTCTCCATAATTAAGAGTCCGTTTCTTAGTTTGTGTCTTATTTTCCCTTTCAATGTTTTTTCTTAAATTCTACATATGAGTGAAATTGTATGGTAATTGACATATTTGGCTTAGCATTATACTCTCTAGCTTCATACATGTTGTTGCAATTGGCGAGATTTCATTCTTTCTTATAGCTGAATAATATTCCATTGTTTATATATATATATATGCATATACTATAAATTCTTTATCCATTCATCTGTTGATGGACACTTGGACTGCTTCCATAGTTTGGCTATGGGGAATAATGCTGCAATAAACATAGGGGTGCATATATCCCTTCAAATCAGTGTTTTTGTATTCTTTGGGTAAATACCAAGTACTGTGATTATTGGATTGTAGGGTAGTTCTAATTTTTTGAGGAACCTCCATACCACTTTCCACAGTGGCTGCACCAGTTTGCATTTCCATCAACAGTACCCAAGGGTTCTTTTTTCTCCACATCCTCAACATTTGTTGTTTCCTGAGTTTATTTTAGCCGTTCTGACAGGTATGAGGTGATATCTCATTGTAGTTTTGATTTGCATTTCCATGATGATGAGTAGTGTTGAGCATCTTTTCATGTGTCTGTTGCCCATTCAGATGTCGTCTTTGGAGAAATTTCTATGTATGTCTTCTGCCCATTTTTAATTGGATTATTTGTTTTTTGGGTGTTGAGTTGCATCGGTTTTTCATATATCTTAGATCCTAACCCTTTGTCAGATATGTCACTTACAAATATTTTCTCTCATTCAGTAGGTTGTCTTTTAGTTTTCTTGGCTCTTTCCTTTGCTATGCAGAAGTTTTTTTATTTTAATGTAGTCCCATTAGTTTATTTTTTCTTCTATTTCTCATGCCTCATGAGACCTATCTAGAAAAATGTTGCTGCAGCCAATGTCAGAGAAATTACTACCTATGTTCTCTTCTAGGATTTTTATGGTTTCAGGTCTCAGATTTAGGTTTTTAATTCATTTTTAGTTTATTTTTGTGTATGGTTAAGAAAGTGGTCCAGTTTTCCCCAACACCATTTGTTCAAGAGACTTTTTCCCTGTTGCATACTCTTGCCTCCTTTGTCAGAGATTAATTGGCCACATAATTGCTTATTTCTGGGCTTTCTATTCTGTTCCATTGATCTACGTATCTGTTTTTGTGCCAATACTATACAGTTTTGATTATTGCAGCTTTGTAATATAACTAGAAATTTGTGTTGGTGATACCTAAGTTTTATTTTGCTTATTCCGGGTCTTTCACGGTTCCATATAAACTTTAGGATTGTTTGTTCTTGTTCTGTGAAAAATGCTGTTGGTATTTTAATAGGGATTACATTAAATGTGTAGATTGCTTTGGGTAGTATAGTCATTTTAAAAATATTTGTTCTTCCAATCCATGAGCATGGAGTGTCTTCCCAGTTCTTTGTGTTGTCTTCAATTTCTTTCATCAGTGTTTTATAGTTGCAAAGTACAGGTCTTTCACCTCCTTGGTTAATTTCTAGGTACACTTTATTATTTTTGGTGCAACTGTAAATGGGATTGCTTTCTTATTTTCTCTTTCTGTTGCTTCGTTATTGGTGAATTCATCTATCTGTTCTAGTAGTTTTTTGGTTGAGTCCTTCAGGTTTCCTATATACAGTACCATGTCATCTGCAAAAAGCAGAAGTTTTACTTTACCAATCTGGATACGTTTATTTCTTTTTGTTGTTTAATTGCTGTGGTTAAGAATTCCAGTACGATGTTGAATAAAAGTGGTGAGAGTGGACAGCCTTGTCTTTTTTCTGACCTTAGAGGAAAAGCTCTGAGTATGATGTTAGCTGTGGGTGTTTCATGTATGGCGTTTTTTGTGTTGAGGTATGTTTTCTCTAAACCTACGTTTTTGAGGTTTTTTTTTTTTTTTTTTAATCATGAGTGGGTGTTGTACTCTGTTGAATGCTTTTTCTGCATCTATTGAAGTGATCATAGGGTTTTTATCCTTTCTCTTATTGACATATCATGTTGGTTGATACACAGATATTGAACCACACCTTGTATCCCAGGAATAATCGCAGTTGCTCATGACGAATGATTTTTTTAATGTATTTTTGGATTTGGTTTGCTCATGTTTTGTTGAGGATTACAATTGTATTTCTCTGGTGTTGGTTGCTACCTCTCTCCTCTTTCATATGTGATTTTGTTTGAGTGCTCTCTGTGGTTTTTTGTTTGTTTGATGAGTCTGGCTAGAGCTTTATCAATTTTTTGATCTTGTCCTGGTTTCATTGATGTGTTCTGTTTTTTGTTGTTGTTTAGTTTCCTTATCATTTATGTCTACTCTATTATGTAATTCCTTCTGCTAGTTTTAGGATTTTTTGTTCTTTTTCTAGCTCCCTTCGGTGTAAGGTTAGGTTGTTTGAGATTTTTCTGCTTCTTGAGGTGGCCATTTAAACTTTCCTCTTAGAACCACTTTTGCTGTATCCTAAAGATTGTGGTTTATTTTCATTTGACTCCATGTATTTTTTGATATCAATTTTGATTTCCAGGTTGACCCATTCATTGTTGAGTAGCATGTTTTTAACCTCCATGTATTTGTGCTCTTTCCCGATTTTTTCTTCTGGTAGATTTCTAGGATCATAGTGTTGTGATCAGAAAAGATGCATGGTAGAATTCAGTTTTAATTTGTTGAAAATTGTTTTTCAGCCTAATATGTGACCTATTCTGGAGAATGTTTTCTGTGTACTTGAATGTGTATCCTGATGTTTTAGGATGCAATGTTCTGAATAAGTCTGTTAAATCTGTCTGATCCTATGGGTCATTCAAAGCCACTGTTTTCTTGTTGATTTCTCATTTGGATGATCTGCCCATCAATATAAGTGGGGTATTATTGTATTGCTATCAATTGGTTCCTTTATGTTTGTCATTAGCTACTTAAAGTATTTGGGTGCTTTCATGCTGGGTGTATAAATATTTATAATCATTGTCTTCTTGGATTGTCCCCTTTATTCTTATATAGTGTCCTTTGTCTATTATAGTCTGTTTTGTCCAATGTAAGGATCGTTACCCCAGCTTTCTTTTGACATCCGTTTAGATGTTTCTCCATCTCCTCACTTTCAATATGCAGGTGTCTTTAGCTCTGAAGTGAGTCTCTTGTATAGATGGGTCTTCTTTTTTTTAATCCATTCTGTTACCTTATGTCTTTTGATTGGAGCATTTGGGCCATTAAAGTACTTGGGCCATTACATTCAAAGTACTTATTTTTCTCCTTATATTTTTAAAATTTTTTAATTTGTTAATATACAGTGTTATATTAGTTTTGGGTGTACAACTCAATTGTGATATATTTATTGCCATTTTGGTACTTGTTTTGTGGTTGGTTGTGTAGTTCTTCTCTGACCCTTTCATAATTTGCTGGCTTTCTTTAGTGATATACTGGATTCCTTTCTCTTTATTTTTTGTATATCTATTACTGGTTTTTGATTTGTGGTTATCATTAGGTTTGTATATAACATCTTTTGCATATGGCAGTCTGTATTAAGTTGATGGTCACTTAAGTTTCAACCCATTCTTCTCTCCCTGTCATGTTTTAGGTATATGGTATCATATTTTATGTCCTTTTATTCTGTGAACCCCTTGACTAATTTTTACAAATATACTTATTTTTACTGCTTTTGTGTTTTCCACTTTTCTTATTCCTATTTATGGTCTTTCCTTTCCCCTCAAAGAGTCCCCTTTCACATTGCTGGTTTAGTGGTCATGAACCCCTTTAGCTTTCATTTCTTTGAGAAACTCTCTCTCTCCTTTTATTCTGAATGACAGCCTTGCTGAATAGAGTATTCCTGGTTGCAGATTTTTCCTTTCCTCACTTTGAATATATCATGCTACTCTCTTCTGGCCTGCAGAGTTTCTGCTGAAGTATCAGGTGGTAGCCTTATGGGATTTACCTTATAACGGTCTTCTTTTGCTGCTTTTAAAATTCTGTCATTTTTTGCCAGTTTAATTACTGAATGTCTTGGTGTGGACTTCCTTGGGTTGATTTTGTTGGGGGATTCTCTGTGACTCCTGGATCTGGATATCTGTTTTCCTTCCCCAGTTAGGGAACTTATAACTGTTTCTTTTTTTTTTTAAGATTTTATTTATTTATTCGACAGAGATAGAGACAGCCAGCGAGAGAGGGAACACAAGCAGCAGGAGTGGGAGAGGAAGAAGCAGGCTCATAGCAGAAGAGCCTGATGTGGGGCTCCATCCCAGAATGCCGGGATCACACCCTGAGCTGAAGGCAGACGCTTAACCACTATGCCACCCAGGTGCCCCACTTATAACTGTCTCTTATAAATGTTCTGCCCCCTTTTTCTCTCTTCTCCTTTGGGGATCCTTATAATGCTAATGTTACTATGCTTGATGGAGTTACTGAGTTCCCTAAGTCTGTTCTCATTTGGCATAATTCTTTTTGTCTCTCACCTGCTCAGCTGGATTACTTTCTTTTACTCGGTCTTCCAGGTTGCTAATTTGCTCCTCTGCTTCCTCTAGCCTGCTATTTATTCTATCAAATGAATTTTTAATTTATTGTGTTCTTCATGTCCAGTTGGTTCTTAAGGGTCTCACTGATGTCCTCTACTCTTTTCTCAAGTCCAGCGAGTATGATCATTAATCTCTGTTTTAATTTGCTCTCTTGCCGTGGTTTTGTTCTATTCCTTTGTTTGGGACATATTCCTCTGTGTTAGGAAACTCAGCTATGTCTCCTGCTCTTGAAAATAACAGCCTTATGAAGAAGTCCAGTAGTTCCCTACAATGCAGTATTCCTGTTCACCAGAACCTGGTGCTTCAGGGGGTGTCTCCATTGTGTGGTGCATGCACCCTGCTGGTGGACAGTGGTCGCTAAAACTCTGAGCCCCACCCTGGCAGGGGTCCAAGTCTGCTTGCAAAATGAGACCTGTAGTCACCCCTGGGACTGTGTTTGGCCTGGACAGATCTGCAAAGCAAGCAAAACGAGTAGGGTGCACAGTTGTAACAACAAGGTGTACCTGGGCTATCTCAGGGTCTGCCACTGTTGGTGCCCAGGCTGTGCAAAATGCACAAGTGGGGAGACATGGTGTCAAGGAGAGAGGGGAATCCAA
Source organism: Ursus arctos (assembly GCF_023065955.2). Classification (NCBI taxonomy): domain Eukaryota; kingdom Metazoa; phylum Chordata; class Mammalia; order Carnivora; family Ursidae; genus Ursus; species Ursus arctos. Next base: position 29,454,199 of record NW_026622841.1, on the reverse strand, counting down.
GGACTGAGGCAGACATGGCTGGGGAGGGTAGATCTGCTGAGGTGGGGAGAGGCAGGGCTTAGTAGTGAATGTCAGCACAGTACTGGTTCCTGTAGAAGTCCTTCAGCAATCCCTGCCCCTCTGGGACATGCTTCAACCTGCCCTGAGACCTACTTCTTCTCATGCCCCCTGCAGTGTTCTGGCTTTTTGAGTAATTGTACATTTCCTTCTGCCTGGAATGTGCTCATCCTAGCACTTTTTGTGGTTGTTTTCTTCTCATCAGTCATGTCACAGCTTAAATATCATCTCCTGAGGCACCTTGCCTAACTATTCTACAGAAAATATTCTGCACATTGCCAGTGATTCTGTTCCATTGTTCTGCCTTCTTTCTTTCTTGGCACTTAATTATTCTCTGAAATCATTTTACTAATTTATTCCTCTGTTTATTTTCTGTCTTCCTTCGGTACAGTGTAAGTTTTGTTATAGCAGGAATCTGTCATTCTTATTCACCTGCTGTACCTGGACCCAGTACAATGGCCAGCACTTAGAATGACACTCCTGGATGCCTGGCTATAGGAATTATAGCGCTGGGGTTACAATAAATAGTTGTCAGGGCAATAGGAAAATAAAAAGGAAATTCCAAATCACTATAATCAGTGCCATGACAGGGCCCAGCACAGAGCACTATGGTGACATTTCTAAGTAGTGCCCAGATGCTTATTAGTGGTTCTTGGCTTCCTCAGGGAGGATACCTTTGTAGGAGACCTAAATGATAAGCAGGAATTATATAGATTGGGGGGGGGGGGCAGGGGAACTGGAAGTAGTCTCAGATGGAAGGACTAACAATGGCCTAAGGCAGAGGTGATAATGGTGCTTTTGTGGGATCATCAGCAGTTAATGTGGTTTAGAAGAAAGGAGGAAGGAGAAGATCAAAAGCAGCACTATCAGAAGAAATTTAATGAGCTTAAATGCCTAATCTATGCAGATTCCTGTGAAATTCGTTTGAAACCCATCAATTAAATTTTTTTTAAAGCCTGAGTGCCTACTCTGTGCAAAGAAATGTAAAAGGTGTTCTCTTTCCTGCTGGAGAGATATTGATTGAATGGAGAGAAAAGCAGGACATAATAAATTATATGGTGTAGCCAGTCCTTCTGAGGCACAGGATGGTAATGGCTCTAGGGTAAAGGGTTTAGACTGCTTTGTACGAGACATTTGAAATCTCCAAGGCCTTGTGCTTTTCATCCAAGAAGCCCTGGTATGCTAGGGGGGGAAAGGTTGCCATGGCAGCCAGTAGTTGCTATGAAGGGAAAAAAGAGAAGGTTAATGTTAAATATTTTGCTAAGAGCAATATCTGGCTGCTTCTTTGAAATTTTCTCCTAAGGACTACTTTTAAACTATCTTGTTAAAATTATAAATCAATAAAGCTAGGCAGTCTATGAAATATATATGTCAGAATATATCTATGTAAGTATGCATACATGTACATCCATCCTAGGATATCTTCCTATATTTGCACTAATAAATGTGTATATTTGATGTATATTAAATTACACTTTAAAATTTTGGCCACTTGGAGTACTTCAGTGTCAAAAAATATTTCACCAGTTAATAGAAGGAAGTTATGTATTATAACAACAATTATAATTAAATTGTATAGCTGCCTAATGTCTGGATCCCCTGCAGAATATAAGACTGTGAGGGCAAGGAACATTGCTTTCCAAGCAACACCTCAGTGTTTAGCACATGAATGAAGCTCATCTTCCTTGAATGGGTGGGTGAATAAAGGGATAGAAAGGCAACCAAGGGGGAAGCAACCAACTGCTACTGCAAAAACTCTCCATAGAGAGCTCATAAGCCCAACTCTCATTTGAACTGTCAAGGGTTTTGAGTCCCACAAATGCGCTATTTTATATGTACATATGTATACTGTCTGTATAAGACATGTGCGCTGCAGAATCTCTAAACAGAAAAAAAGAAAAGGGCTGGGTCATGCTGCTTTCTAGAATGGAATCTAGGGATCACAGTGGTAGATGACTCTGATGTGGCCCAAAGGAAAGCCAGAGGTGGCATGAGGGTTCCTCCAAGTTTATGGTTGGTCAACATATGTATCCTTTTGGATTATATTCAGAAAAGGTACGCCTTGCAGAGAAGAATGAACCTGAACAAAGTACATTTGATGCAAGTTCTAAGTCTTGGATCTACAGAATATAAAACTGAACCAGTGTTCCAGGGAACTGGGCATTTTTTTTGAAAAATTTATAAGCCTGTGCTTATTGGCACTACTATAAATTTAGTTTTCCAATTTTAGCAGAGCCATTGGTGCCCTTGTCAATCATTTTACTTATTAGCTAGTGGCCTTGTCTATTCCTCATTTAGGTCTTCAAAATCGTCACTTCTCATTTTCAGCAGATGTCCTTACCCTCTTACTTCACCTCAATGAGAAAATAATTAGTATAACATTCAAGACCAGCACCTAGAAGCTCACCTGTGTTATTACTCTCCCACTCTCAAATGAAGATAGGTTACCAATTCTGTCAAGTCCAACACCTCCATCCAGGCTCTGTCCTCTTCAATACCTGTTTTAGTCTGGCAGCATGAGTTGTACCCCCATCTGCTCTATATTTTAAGCCTTTCTAATAGTCCCTTTTTCCCCCAGAAAAATATTCAAGTCACCTATTTTAAGAGTCCAATTCTTGTTACTTTCTTATATCTGTCCTTTTGTTCACCATTAACTATAGGTAAACCCTTGTACAGGGTTAAAAAGGTGAAGAATGGAGCTGAGGCATGAAAGTCATTGGGAGAGGATATTTGGTAAGGGGTTAATATTCAAAATACATGAAGAATTTACACAACACCAAAAAACAATCTGATTAAAAAATGGGTGGAGGACCTGAATAGACATTTCCCTAATGAAGACATACAAATGGTCAACAGACACATGAAAAGATGCTCAAACATCGCTAATCATCAGGGAAATGCAAACCAAAACCACAATGAGATCACTTCACACCTACCAGAATGGCTACTATCAAAAAGACAAAAATGACAAGTGTTGGTGAAGATATGGAACAAAAGGAACCCTCATGTACTGTTGGTGGGAATGTAAATTTGTATGGCCACTATGGAAAACAGTATGGAGGTTCCTTAAAAAATGAACACTATAAATACTATATGATCCAATAATTCTGGGCATTTACCCAAAAGAAACAAAAACATAAAAGACTTTTTTGCACCTCTATTATTGCAGTGTTATTTACAATAGTCAAGATATGAAAGCAACCTAAGTGGACACTGATAGATGACCAAATAAAGAAACTGTGGGGTACACACACACATATTATTGCTCATAATATAACCGAGCCATAAAAAAGAATGAATGAAATCTGGCCATTTGCAATACTATGGATGGACCTAGAGGATATTATGCTATGTGAAGTAAGTCTGACAGAGAAAGACAAATACCATTCGATTTCACTTATATGTGGCATCTAAAAGAAAGAAAAGAAACAGAAAAAAAAACTAGTGCTGCCAGAGGGGAGAGAGGTGGATAGGCAAAATGGGTAAAGGGAAGTAGAAGGTGTAGGTTTCCAGTTATGGAATGAAGAAGTCATGGGATGGAAGTTACAGAATAGGGAATATAGTCAGTGATACTGTACCGGCACAGTATGGTGACAGATTGGTGAGCATAGCATACAGAATTGTTATCACTCTGTTGTACACCTGGACCTAAAGGAACACTGTGTTTCAACTGTACTTCAATTTTTAAAAAAAGGTATCAGAGGTTTATATGCTGATTTAATCATTTCTGATTTGTACATCACTCTGGATTCTGCTCCCCTCCCCACCCATTCTCCTAAAATGGTTTTGAAAGGTATAAATATGACCCTTGCTGCCAAACCCAATAGGTGCTTCCAGTGATCTTTCAGCATCTGCGATATTTGACAAATTGACTACTTTCTTCTTTAAACTTCTCATCTGACTTGGTGACCTTCTTTCCTGATTTTTCTAACCTTTTTCTGATTACTCTTTCAGTATCTTAAAAATACTATACTATTCTTCACTCACTTTTCCCGTAACTATGTGCCCATGGATTCTGACCTTTACTTTGCTTCTGTTCTTATTTGGCATTTCTTCCTTACATATTCTTATTCAAGCCCATAGCTTTAGTCAGCATTAGAGTTCTCATGAGCCTCTATGAGCTCTTCAAAGCTCATCTCTCAGTTTAAGTCCAGAATCACATGTACCAGTCTCTGCTGGGCAGTTTCTCTGAAATGTCCCATAGGCACTTCAAATTTGTGATCAAATTATTTTTCTTTGCCACATGTTCCATCTTGGCTAATGGCACCAATATTCCTAGTAATCTAGGCAAGATCTTTAAAATCCTTCCAGATTCCTCTGTGTCCCATATCCTTAAATCTAACTGATAACCAAGCCATTTTATTTTCATCTTTTTATTATATACTGACATCTTCCTTCTCCATTTTCATGGTCAGTGCCTTAATTCGGGGCTCTTGTTAAATTATCCCCTAAATGATTTTTCTACCTTCAAGACTTGACCCCCTCAAATCTGTCCTTCATACTCTAACCAGAGAGAAATTTCTAAAAGCAAGTATTTAGTTCTCCAGTTTATTTTTGTGATTCCCCCATCATCAATAACAAAGCAGGTGGCACATAATAAGTGCTCACAAAACAGTGATTTATTCCTACAACGACTGATACTAGATGAAGTCAGGCTCACCTCTTGTTTGGATAAATAACTGCCTCTCAAATCCCAATTTCCTCCTCAAGATAGAAAGGATAATACCATCTCCTTCAGAAGGTTCCTATGCAGATTGTAGATTATGTAGTATTGTGGTCCATAACCCCATAGCACACAGAGTGTACTTAATAAATATGTACTTAGTCATAATTACTAGTGGAGCAGTCTGGGCTCTTAGAAGAATCAAGGGCATCAGATGGGCTACCAGAATTAAAAGGATATGGACCATTGAGAGACTATGGACTCTGGGAAACAAACTGAGGGCTTCAGAGGGGAGGGGGATGGGGGATTGGGATAGGCCTGTGATGGGTATTAAGGAGGGCACATATTGTGTGGAGCACTGGGTGTTATACGCAAGTAATGAATCATGGAACACTACATCAAAAACTAAGGATGTTCTGTATGGTGACATAACATAAAAAAATATTATAAAAATAAAAGGATACGGAATATCCTCAAAACAAAGAATTCAGGATTGCAATGGACTTTAGGGTCATCTTTAAGCCACTAAGTCATTACATGTCATTCCACAACAACTCTGTCCGTGACTACTTTTGGTAGGCACACACCAATTGCACAGTCCTCTGTAAAATGACCCCTTTTTATCAAAGGTTCTTATATTTAGTCATAAGAGAATTTGAATTATAGAGCTGAAATTGCCCCGAGGCATCCTATACTCCAAATCTTAAACAGTTTGAGAATTCCTTCATTTTTGAGATACTGCAGTTCTTCAATGCTGGAGTCGGCACTAAAACCCAAGACTCTCTTTACCCCCACAGATGCCCCATTGTCTACAACACAAAGACTCTGGCCTGAAGCAACATTGCCTGGGACAAGTAGAGCACATGGGCTGTAAAAGTGCAAAGAAACTTCCTGAAGCAAGCAGGCTTGCATGGAGTTGAGGGCAAGACAGAGACTAGAGACTTTCCCCTATTTATTCAACAGCTGAGGACTCTGGGCATCTGGATCTGGGGCTTTCACTTTACTAAATTTAAATTTTTATTTATATTCTATGATTTTTTTAATAATAGAATGTGTATCTACTAGTTTCATCCCTTCGGATCTGGAAGACATGTAGATTCAAGCGGCTGCACAGATGACAGCTTTTAGCTGTTAAAAGAAGCCCCTCTGTGGCCTTAGCAACAACTTCCATTTGTTGCTTCTCAAGCCCAGTTGCCCAGTCCCTTCCCAGGTGGACAAAATGACCTGTTTTCCGATGGCTGTGCACACAGCGTGCCGGAGAGAGGAAGGTAACCTTGACAAGTCTGTTAGGGAGCAGCAGCCTGAGACTGCATCTCCAAGTCAATGACACCTGTTTTCTCTTCCAGATTCTGGTCATGTCAGAGCACAGAGCAAACAACACTATCACAGCGCTGACTTGTCAGCTCCCTGACATTATCTGTGCTCCATCCTCCACAGAAGCAGCTGAGAACATAGTCTGCGTTAGTCAAAACAGCAGGTCTTAGTCAGATACAGGGAGAAAAGTATGCTCCTTGAGAGCATGCTTTGTGAAACCGAAGGGCCTGAGTTCTAATCACATCTCTGCTGCTTACTAGTCGAGTGACCATAATTGAGTTACTTATCCTTTCTAAAACTCAGTGTCCTCATCTTAATGGGGTAAGAGATAGAAAGGAAATAACAGAATGCCTCATACTTATTATATGTTAAATGTACTACAATTTGAACTTTTTTGTTTATGCATTTAGTACATAAAACTGGCTTGTCTCCAGTCAGGAATTGTGCAATGCTGATGAATGAGAAGTTTGATTCTTGTCTTTACAACTACCAGAGTGGGGGAGGGGACCTTCTGTCAGAAGTAGATCAACTTGACTCCATTGCCATATCTATCCTCAGAATGGTTCAGTTCTCCTTTGGGCATATTTTACTAAATGTGTCATAAGAGCATTTTGTTCAAACCACAAGTCTTCCCCTACCCCACACCTCCCCCCAGCCACCATAGTTAATCAGTAGGGGGTGCAGTTACTATTTCTCCTCAATCTACTAAAAACCATGAATACTGTTTTACTTCCTCTATTGTTTCCCTCACCTTTCTCCAGCATAGCCTCTTAAATTTCTTATTTTCCTCCATTTTCCTATTTTCTACCTTTACCTTTTCTTCTCATCCTTCTCTAGATCTTCACCAGCCAACATTCTACTAATCCCTTAGGTTTTTTAAAGTAATTCCCAGACTATTCCTTGAACTGTTTGTTGATCCCCAAGACTCAGTATGATTTCTCCCTCTTTTTAAGTCCCTAAGCATTTGTCTTTTGTCACTCACTCAGTCTTTATTACAATTAATATTTTTCTTGCTCTGTACCAAGGGTAAGTTTCATGGGCACACAAGTAGTGCTCCTTTTACCTGTGTGTCTCCTACACTTGGAATCATCATTAAATTGGCTCCAAAACTGATGCCGTTATTTCCTAAAACTAACTGTTTATGAAATTCTCCCCTCCTCCCAATTAATTCAGTGTTTGCCTTAGGGATTCAGCCCCCCTCCCTTATGGTATGTGCCTATCAACACAACCTAAATTTGCTCTTGTGGTCAGATCTTAGTCTTTCACAGTGACATCTAATTCAGCAAAATTCCCAGTTCCCTTAACCAGTTGTGATTTGGCTAAGTGCAAGCCATGCTGAGTAGAGAGGTAGACCATGGAATCACAGACATTAGAGACAATTAGTGTTGGAAGGAAGTCAGACATCATTGCTTTTATGGCACTCCTGTGAGATGGGGGCACAGAGACCTTTTATAGACACTTCCAGTGATGAGTTTATTCCTATATCAGAGAATCCCAGGCTATCATGTATCTCTCTCACTGGCTGAAAGTCAAGAAGAAAATGTCCTCCCTAGATTTCCTAATTCTGGCCTTGTAGAGACATTCAAAATACCACCTCCCCTCCATCACCTTTTCTTCCATATGACAGCTTTTTTAGTACTGGAAAACATAAATGATGTCTTCCACTCATGGCTTTACCATTGACTGTATTCTGAAAATGGCACTGTCTTATTTTCAGAAGACAGTCTTCATCTTCCAGAATCTTAAACTAAAAAAACAAAAAAAAAAAAACTCAGAAGAAAAATGAGCAGATGGTTCCGTTTTGCTTTGTTCTTAGAGTAATATGTGACCCAAAAAAGTATCTATAAAACAGATAAATAGCAGCAACAACAGTGAAACTTTGGTTGTAAGATCATTACTTTTCTAACCACAGAGGATGCATAACTGCTTAACCACACCAGGCATTAATGTTTTTGTTTTTTAACTATACTTGTTACTCCCTCTGCTAGGATAAGGGAAGATAGTTGGGCCATGACATTTTAATTTCTTTGATAGACAAGCAAAAATGTAAGAGGATGATATATACCCTCTGCAATGGCATTATTGGCACTACTTCCTAGGAAATAGCTTCCTTTGGTGACTCATTCAAAAATATATACATCTTCCCTACCTTTTAGCCTCTTATGGATAGTTGCAGTGCATTTATTCATCTCAAATTAACCAACACACTGAATTTGTCTACTGTAGCTCCTCAATACATATTTACTAAACTAGAATAGTTAAGGTGAACATTAGCAAGAAGAGTCCTGTAATGTATCTGCTTTTTGTGTGTCTAAGGTAGGCAACCCTAAATGGACAGAGAAAGAGGAGGGTGAGCTGGATCAAATAAATAATGCTCAAGGGGAAATCAATGGAATTTAGAAATGACATCGACACGAGTTTCATTCTATGGAGGTGAGCTACATTTGCTCTGCAAAGGAACATATTGACCGCACTGATTTGGACACCAGTGTCCTTATCTATAAAATCAAGGGAAATGATATCTAAGGTTACTTTCACCCCAGTGATTTCTCAGACTCATTATTTTTTTCCCTTTCTCTTGTCATGCCTGCCCAGTCTTTTTTTTTATGTCCCATTTCCAAGAGTATTACCACTGTTCACCCAGTTGGTAACCATTCCCTATCCTCCATACCCTACCCATTTAAAAGTCCCTGCACTTTCCTGGATGCATCATTTCCTCTGCCTAGATACATTGCAAGGAATGTGCCACATCTGTTAAAAGTTTAACCTCCAGTGTCTTTGTAGTAGTAAAATAGTAGCTTCACCCTCCACCCTGTGTATCTATCTTCCCAGCTGCCTTACAGGCTAGATGCCCTTTTGTCCTTATAAATGGCACTTCTTGAGGGTAGAAACTATCAAGTTCATTTTGTACTCAGAATTTAACCATAGCAGGTATCGATAAATATTTGTTGAATGAGTTGGATTCACACATAAAGTCACAGCATCACTAATGTTATCTTCTTTTCTTCAGACTTGTACAAGAGACTGCTATGGAAAAATTTCTGACTGACCTTCTTATTTCGCTAAGTCTGTACCATCTCTGAGAAAGCTATGAAGTATTAGCATAAATAATTAAAACAAAGGCTCAAACTAATTTTTGATGCAGCCGTATAGTGTTTACTTGCTAGCTGATCTGAGAAATTTGAGAGTCCATTTATCCAGCTATCTTGAAAAGTCCTTATTGCCTTAATATTTAGGGGCATTCAATCTATCCATCATCAGAAAGCTTCCCTGAGCCTATGTTTTCTTCTCAATGGGGGCTTGGAATATCCATTAATTTTGCCATTAGTTTATGGATCCGATGTTTGGAATGCATAATGAATGCATTTACAAATTAGCAGGGTGAATATTTTGCAATTATGAAGGCAATTAATATTTTGCGTCAGAAGAAAAAAAAATCTTTCCATAATCAGGCATTCAATAATAAGAAATGTTGCCTGCGCCTGTGTTGTAATTTCAGAAGAGTAATGCCAATGATCCAATTCACGGACAATTTAAACTAACTTGGAAAATGTCTTCATCTTTTCTAAGACCAGTTGCCATACAGCCTGTCCTCATGAAAAAGGAAATATTTACTGTCTCCGTGAGGTATTTTACAACATTAAAATTCTGTTTGTGGCTTTTGTAAACCTCCCCTGGAAAATTACAAGTGAGATTAAAAGGAACTCTGACAGCCTGGGGAGGAATTGATAGATGACCTGCCATCCTGAAGACAGCCGTCTCTCTGCTAAGGTCAGCCCTCACATACCGAGAGGACAAAAGCAAAACACGAGGTCCAGGGAGAGCCAGGAGGCTGAAAGAACAAAGCATGTTGACATCAGTGATCTCTAGTCCTGGCCTAAGGGGAAAGACTATCCTTTTATGTATGTTTATATATACACTTAAATGTTTACTTGCATATTTATTTATACAGGCACATAATTATATATATATATATATATATATATATATATAATTTATGCATGATTTAACATATATCATATGTGTGTGTATCCACATGGGGGCAAAAAACAAAATACAGTGATTTTTTCCATGTCCTTGACTTAGCCTTCCGGGAGATTTCTGCCCCGCATCCTGAACTAGTTGAATTTGTACATTCACCCTTCTGAATGAGTTTGTCAGAATGATACTGGGATCAGCCCAGGATAGATTTTGGTGGGGAGTTGTACCATTAACAAAAATCATCTAAATCAGGATGGCAGGCCCAAGCACTGGTCTTGACACAGCCTAGCAATAAATTGCCCTCAGGGTGCCTAAACCTGCCAACCACCAGTCATTAGAAGTTCAAGGTTTCCATGGATACCTCATCCTGGGTACAGGTGAAATGATAACTCTTCAGAAGCCCTTTGCACAAACAGGGTGGCTTGGAGTTAAGTGGGGGTTAGCCTAATTAGTTACCAGAGGGAAGCAGATTTCTATGAATGGCTTTCAAAGCCCACTTTAATTAAAGGTCAAAAAGGGATGAGAAGTGAAATTTTTAAAACTCAGATGTGATTATATTGCTTCTCTAATACTATTGAGTGATTCCATATTACCTAAGACAGATATCCCTAGGTTTCTGTTTTTCACAGACTAAGTTTTTGGTTTGTTTGTTTTTTAATTAGGAGTGAGGTGGGCTTCTGTAGGCATCTACAGAATGTAGGATTTCAATGATAGACATCTATTTTTGCCTGCCCAGATGACCTTTTCCTCCTTTTTGAAATAGTAGCCCGATATCTTTTGGGACAGCTATCCTTTTTCTATTTATCAGCCTAATAATTATAGCTCCAAGGGTATCTCCCTACCTAAAATTTTGGTTGCAGAATTAAGTAATGATCTAAACAAGGCTAGCCACCCTGCTCCCTTGGAATTTCACTAGCACTATTCAGAAATAATCATGATAGCAATAGATAGGTAAGCACTTGCACTTCACAAACTAAAGTCAATAGAAAAGTAAGAAAAACAAAAATGGAAAGATTCTGATGATATTGTTAGGGGCTCTGAATCTAGTTACGCCTGAAGCAAACGGAATTGGGTTTTCCAGTTAAAGGACTTAATGAATTCATTTTTGTGTGTTTTGTTGTTGTATATATAGAGTTATGTAAGAACTGAATCGGTTCTAATATACTTGTCAAGTTTTTATTTCAGCAAATATTATAAAATGATGTAAAGTGTTACTGAGACTCTTTTCTGGTCCCCTGCGGTTATCAACGACTATAGGAATTACTCTGGAAAGAACCCGCAGTTGGAAACAAGATAAATTTCAAATGGCCAGGTTTAATGAGAGCCTGATTCCTGGTGCCAGGCATTCATATCTTATATCAAATTTCAAACTAGCTAGGTATTATTTGCTTCAGAAATATTTTTAAAGAGACTAAAAAAAAGAAAATTAATTTTAGGTGTGCCAAGAACACAGTGAGTGCAACACTCTTTTCAGTTTTCCATTTCATGAGGGCTACTCTGTGATTGCTTGTAAAATATCCCATTTCCTAGCTGGACACTGGATGTTTTCTGAACCGCAGAATATGCCAACATGCTCAGTGGACTATGGAAATGAACCTTAGGGAGAGGGCAGAGCAATGTAATACACTGGGAACTCCAGTCCTGATTTCCACAGATCCAAGGTGGTCATGGCTGAAATCCCTAGGCTATCTTGTGGCCTGGATTAGGTTTGGGAAGAGATTTCAGTTTCTAGTTGGCCAGGGACTGTCCCGGAAAACCAAGACTTGGTGTCTGGGAGACAATGCAGAGATGTCTGTATGAAAGGAAAGAAGTGTAACCGCAACATGGAATGTTAGAATTATTTCAGGTCTCCTGGGCACTGATAAACAAGCTAATGTAGCAGAGATAATTTGGGTCCTTGTCAACATCAAAGACCAACCTGTAGAGTAGTCTCTAGTACCCACAGCCAGCAGAGAAATCACAGTGACTTAGAACCAGATACCAATCCCTTCTCTGTAATTCCCTCTCTTAAGGTTGATAGAATGGGGAGGGAGACAGTAAGGTGAATTAGCATTCCCTTCCTTTGGCATGAGTCTCATTCTGGATTTGTGAAACCTCAGCCCAGACTTTTAAAGATGGAACTCTGAACCAGACAGTGGCAAACCATAACACCTAGACTTGGTTAAGTATTTACCTAAATTAGGATAGCCTTAAACTAGAACTGATTAAAAAGACTGATATTTTTTAAAAGATTGACAGAGAAAGAGAGCACAAGCAGGCAGAGCATCAGGCAGGAGAAGCAGGTTCCTGACTGAGCGGAGAGCCCAATGCAGGGCTGGATCCCAGGACCCTGGGATCATGACCTAAGCCAACGGCAGATGCTTAACCGACTGAGCCACCCAGGTGCCCCCAGGGTTAATATTTTTAGGAAGTGATAGAGATAGTGTTAATTGGCAATGTAAAATTTCCTACTTTCCTATGCCAGTTTACAATGGATAGGGACTTTAAAAAGCAAAGTAGATTTCAGTTATGTCTGAGTTGAGACTGCTCAATACAATTTTCCCATCCAAGTATAGACACTGAAAGAAGAATGAAGAAAGGAAGGGGGTGGGAAACTAAACCTATTATTACCATCAATTCATTAAAGAAGTTCATTTTCAAAGCAAAATATCAAATGAGGTGGAAAGAACTAAAATGAAAATAAAAGATATAATTTCATATAGGGTAAATGTGAAAAATCACCTACATGGTCCATTTCATGGCAGAATAGTGCAAATTGCATCATGGACTGGCATTTGGACACAATACAGACTTGCATGACACTTCTGTAATTCCTGCCCATTTACCTTTTCAGAACCATCTCTCACTTTGCCCCTAGACTCTTGGCTCAAACCATGCCAAATAATATAGATTTTCTTGAATGTGATTTATTTGTCTACCCTTCATGATTTTTGTGCCTGCTCTTCCCTTAACTGGAATTATCTTTCCTTACTTGTTGGCCTTAACAACCATCAATTGTATATCAAGACAGAAATGAAATGTCACTTTCATTGTGATGCCATTCTTGACCCCTCCAAGGTGATTTAGAAGTTTTCTCTTATGTACTTTGTGCATTCTACATAGTATTTATCACATTTCTTTCCATATTTGTTTTCATATTGATTAACTTGAAATTAAGCTCTTTGAAGACAGGGAGAAGCCTAATGTAGTGGTTATAAGCATGAATTCTTATACTAAGAGAATTATAACATGTTTATAACATGTTATGTGAATTCAAATGCTTGTTCAGTTCTTTGCTCAGGCACTTGCTAGTTAGTGGCATAGGCAGACTATTTACCTCTCTGCACCTTAGTTTATTCATTGTACCCAGAATTCAGTATACTGTTTACCATATTGTGTGTGTATATGTATAGACTATTAAAATTATGGGTGAATTTATTTGAACAAATGCATTGAAGATATTAAGACAACCTTCACCTTGAATAAGAGGAAATGTCCCTAAATAATTTGTAAAATTTTGTTTCTTTTCCAAATGGAATTATGTTATAGCTGATAGAGTATAGCATAAGTAATTGAGTTTGGTGCTTTACTGACTGGTAGCAATGTGATTCTGGGTATATTTATCCCTCAAATGTGAGCTATATTGTAGTGAAAAGAATTACATTGACCTTTTGTGTAAGGCAGGAATTAGAAATATGTCAATATTTCCCTTTGCAACCTTTTTAATGACTGTCAGTCCATGTATTACTTGTTAACATGGCATTTATCTTAGGTCCGAAGAAATATAAAATAATTAAGATCATTGGATGATGATGGCAGAAGACATTCCATTGAGGTTAGTCAAGGAACTAGAAACTGAAGGGAACTTGGAAGTTATCCAGTTCTAGGACTTGGGATCTCCAGAAATTAAATGACTTCTCCTAGGTCACCCAGCAAATTAATGACAGAGCTAACATGAGCCCCTATGTCTTCTGACACCATGCTCAATGCTTAATGACATGAGCGGGACGTAATGAGTGCTTCCGCCTGCCTCAGATTACTCCTTGGAAATCAGTTTCTTTGGAGGCAGAAAAACAACCTGGCATTGACACAAACCTCCTCACTGTTCTTAATGGCAGAGTTTCTTGACCTTATTTTTTTTCTCCAAAACAAGGATCTTCCTCCTGAATTTTAGTTCCGTAACTATATGAAGGCCTCTTCAGCCGCACCCTCAAGTCTCCAACCTTTTATTCTTTGATACAGAAATCCTACAAACTTCTAAGCCTCCTTTAAGTACTCAATTCTTGCCAGATAAAATTGTTCAGACCTCCAAGTTGATTCTTGACGATTTCAGCTGGATGCTCAATCTTTGGCAACCATTCTTTTGCTTTTTTCTGTGGCCATCACCCCTTGTATTTCATATAACTGCTTGACACATTCCTCCTGTCCCAGAGCCAGCTGCTTCCACCATCCACCCAAGAAGACGGCCTGCCCCTCGACTTCCCAAAGAATGTAAGTGGACTAGGCAAAACTGTCTATTTTCTATCATCAAACATCTGGTTTGGACTCTATTGTTTCCTTTTTAGCCCTTAAATGCTTTTTTTTCAAGGCCAATTTTCACACTTGACCTATGGATTTTACTCCTTTTCACTTCCTTCAGAAATTATTTCTTCTCCCATTCACTCTTGCCCTCTTTTTCTTCCTTAGAGCTTCCTTCCTTCACCAAATAAGAGACACTGTATCTTCTAATTTTTTTTTCCTGGATTATTTTTATTTCCCCTGGTCACTATCTATCTTCTCTCCTTTTCCCAGTGTGATTTACTCAAAGAACACTCCATGCTCATATACTACCCATAGATCAACTCACTAAAATTAGGCTTTATCTTTCCACTGAAACTGTTCTGACAAAAATAAACCATTACAAATAAATGGAAAGGCATCTCATGTAAATGGATTGGAAGGCTTAATATTATTAAGATATTAATACTTGCTCACCTACAGATTCAACAAAAGCTACCAATACTAATGACATGTTTTACAGAAAAAGGAAAATTCATCCTAAAACGTATGTGGAATCTCAAGAAATGTGAAGTAGCCAAAACAATCTTGAAAAAGAACAGCAAAGTTGGAGGTCTCATACTTCCAGATTTCAAAACTTATTACAGAGCTGCAGTCCTCCAAGCAGTATAAAACTGGCATAAAGACGACATATAGACCTACGGAATAGAATAGAGATCCCAGAAATAAGCCCTCACATATGTGGTCAAATGATTTTTGACAAGAGTTGCCAAGATATTTCAATTGGAAAGTATATTCATTCATTCATATTCATAAAAGATGTTGGGAAACTGGATGTATTCATGCAAAACAAAGTTGGACCCTTACCTTACGCATACATAAAAATTATCTCACAATGCAACAAAGACCTAAATGTAAGAGCTAAAACCTTGGAAAAACTTCATGACATTGGATTTGGCAATTTCTTGGGTATAACATCAAAAGCACAGGTAATAGGAGAAAAGAAAATAAATTGGACTGCATCAAAATTTTAAAATTCTGTGCAAAGATATAATCAACAGGGGCGTGCCTGCGTGGCACAGCGGTTAAGCGTCCGCCTTCGGCTCAGGGCATGATCCCGGCGTTATAGGATCGAACCCCACATCAGGCTCCTCCACTAGGAGCCTGCTTCTTCCTCTCCCACTCCCCCTGCTTGTGTTCCCTCTCTCGCTGGCTGTCTCCATCTCTGTCAAAGATATAATCAACAGCATGAAAAGGCAACCCACGGGAGAAAATATTTGTAAATTATGTATCTGATAAGGGGTTAACATGTAAAGAACTCATTCAATTCAGTAACAAGACAAGCAAACAATCTGATTAAAAGATGGGCAAAAGACTTAGACATGCCCAATAATAACAAATAATTACTCAACATCACTTATCCTTAGGGAAATGTAAATCAAAACCACAATGAGATACCACCTCATACCTATTAGAATGGCTACTAACAAAAAAAAAAATGTTGGCAAGGATGTGGAAAAACGGCCACCCTTGTGTATTGTTGGTAGGAATTAAAGTGGTACAACCACTATGGAAAATAATACGGCAGTTCCTCAGAAAATTTACATATGATCCAGCAATCCCTCTTCTGAGTATATACACAAAGTAATTGAAAACAGGATGTTGAAGAAATATCTGTACACCCTGTTCATAGCAGCATCATTTGCAATAACTAAAAGGTAGAAGCAACCCAAGTGTCCATGGACAAATGGATAGGCAAGATGTGGTATATACACACAATGGAATGTTATTCAGCCTTAGAAAGAATTTTGACACATGCTACAGCATGAATGAAATGTACTTAACACTACTAAATTATATACTTAAAAATGGCTGAGATGGTAAATGGTATGCTATTTTATGATTCTTAAAAATATTTTAAAATAGAGATCCTACCCCATGTTACTAGGAAAGAGTGGAGTAAAGATTCACTTAGTGTTTATTCTTAAAACAAAACAAAGCAAAACAAAAAAACCCACCCTTATTATCATCTCCAAACCCAGTATTGTTTTGCAGTCTTGGCTTTCAAAAAAATTATCTGTAGTATTTATGACTACTACTCTTCTTACAAATTCCATCCTCACTGGATTTTGTAAAATATGATTCTCTATCTCTCCTACTGGCCCTTTGTCTTCTATCCATACACTAAGGATAGGTATTGCCCAGAAATTTGAACTCAACCTCTTAATACTAGTAGTAATGTCCTTGGGCTTGAGTGACCAAGGCCTTTGCCAGGTAGTCCTTGCCCTATAAAAGAGCCCTCTTTGGGCCTCCTTTGCTGATACCCACCCACATAGTGTGAATAGGTCAAGATTAGCTACTAACCTGGATTCCATACCTTTCTACAATTTGGGACCTCGGAATTACCTGCCCAAATGGTTTTAAACCTGCTTCCTGGGTCTCATCTGTAGATCCATTCTCCCAATGGAAGTCTTCCCTTTACCAGTAAGCAAACCCCTGTAGAGGGAGGTGGTCAGTTGGTGGCTCTCTGAGGCAGATGGAGTATGAGGAGGTATAGAGAGTTTGGATATGTGGGTAGAAGGTCTCTTGAGATGGGGCACCTGGGTGGCTCAGTCGTTAAGCATCTGCCTTCAGCTCAGGGCGTGATCCTGGCATTATGGGATCAAGCCCCACATCAGGCTCCTCCGCTGGGAGCCTGCTTCTTCCTCTCCCACTCCCCCTGCTTGTGTTCCCTCTCTCTCTGGCTGTCTCTAATAAATAAATAAAATCTTAAAAAAAAAAGAAGGTCTCTTGAGATAAAGTCCTAGATGAAAGGAAAGTATGGGCTTGACCTTGGAACCTCCAATGGCATTCATTTTTACTCTTGCCCAGGCAAGATCAAGATTACTAGAGACCTGACTGTATACATTCCCTAGACATATTTATTCACTCCCATATTTTAAAATCTCACCTGCTTGCAATGGATTCCTGCATCTGTGGCCTTGACCAGTATTCCCTCTGCTAAATTCAAACATGAATTTCTCATTGCTCCCCCCTGAATATATCTACCTGGATTTCCCCTACTCTCAAATGTCTAAAGATAAATTCAGCATACCCCTTTCTCACAAACATATTTTGCACTTCCTTGAGCTACTTTACCTTATTAATAGCAAACCAACTTCCTAGCGATTCATTGTAAATCCCTATTTCTCCTTCACCCCCAACAAGCAAATCAATTATTAATAATGTCCCATTACATCCCAGGAATCCCAAATGCAATGTTCATGAACTATTGTGATACCTTCAGGGACAGGAGATAATGATGGATTTTAGAGGCCAGCTGAATGTTTACCCTTCTACATGGGCTACTGAGGTACAACATGTATAGTATAAAGAAGTGTTTATAGCCACCAAAAAACAATCGGGATCATTCAGGAAAAACTGATTCAAAGTAAAAGTGAGCAAATTTTCTCATTGGAGATGTCCATCAGAACTAACGGGGTTCAGGTCATGCTACCCTAAAATATATATTTGTTTTTTGTGGGTTTTTTTATAATAATTTTTTATTATGTTATCTTAGTCACCATACAGTATACCTTAGGTTTTGATATAATGTTCCATGATTCATTATTTGCGTGTAACAACCAGTGCACCATGCAATATGTGCTCTCCTTAATACCCATCACCGGCCTATCCCAGTCTCCCATCCCCCTCCCCTCTGAAGCCCTCAGTTTGTTTCCCAGGGTCCATAGTCTCTCATGGTTCATTCCTTCATTCTTCCCTTCCTTCTCCTACCGATCTTCCTATTTCTTATGTTCCATAAATGAGTGAAACCATATGATAATTGTCTTTCTCTGCTTGACTTATTTCACTTAGAAAATATATATCTGAAGCTGAAGGTATTTGAGAAAACAGCAGAAGCAGGAAGGCCACTCCCAACATTTCTCCCACTGCTATCCCCTGACATAGATCTAATACCCTCATGTGAAAGCTGCCCTCCCTCTACCTGGAAGAAAGGAACATTCTTATCTTCAAAGACAAAGGAACACTGAGAAGAAGCCAAACAAACAGGGCTTGCTGAGTTCCCCCCAGTTCACTTCAGGGTCTTTAACCTATCCTATTCCTCCATGACTTTCCACTTCTCATCAAACCCAGCTGAAAAACACTCAGGTCTTTTTCTTCTGGTATTTGTTTTCCTTATGAAGTCGCCAATGTCATGCAAAACTTATATTAAGTAAGTTTGTATAAAGACAGTTAAGTATCAGTTTAATTTTCAGATGAAGGCAAAGACCCTAGAAGGGTCAAAGAATACTTTCTCTTTCCCTCCAGAACCTAACACTAAGTTTGCTTATATTAATTCATAAGCCTTGGCCTTCAACGAATGTGGATTGAGGGAGGGAAAGGCTGTGGTAGTTTGAAGGATGTTTGTCTTTACCTTTGGGATGCTCTTTATAGATGCTGCTGCCACACACCAGGACTAGGGTTACCTTGGAGAGCCGTTGGTCTGGGTAAAGGGTCAGGAGAAGAGTGCAGACATGTATATTTAAAATTCTCCTCCGGTTTGACATGACTTATCCTCTGAAAAGAGTCATATCTGTACACAGCATAAAGAGCCCTGTTTTTTAATATACTTTAAATATCTACTCATCCAAGGAATAGTAAAATTGTTTTTCAGACCCCTTCTGTGCAAGGCAAAGAGTAAATATTGGTATTTTCTTAATAAATATTTATGTGCATGTAAATAAGTAAAAGTCTTTATTTATGAACTGATCATAAAGTTTGAGGCAGAACCGACATCTCTGGCTCACTGAGAAAAACAGATCGAAAGGAAATCAATTCAAACCAAAGTAACAGAAGGTAGCTCTTTGTATATGCTTGGAATAAATGAGAGAAGCAGAGCAATAACATTGACAAACAATTTAAGGTATGAATATCAGGGATATAAACTGATAGATGAGAAAATAGTTTATTTTCTAGATCTTAGGCATGGCATGCTAAGGTATTAACAATGGCGGACTTCTGTAGTTAGCCCATACAGAGATAAACCAACTGAAATATGTCCTTTTTTAAGCAAATTTGTGCAAGATCTGTGCTATATGCTCGATGAACAAAATCAGATACAGTCCCTGCCCTCAATGAATCTATATTCACTGTGTAGAACACACAGTAATTAATTATTCAACATAAAATAATTGCTATGAAAGATAATTGATTGACACTTTAATGAATACAAACATTTGAATATATCCTATCAATTAAGGCAGAGAAATGAGCCTGAAGAAGTAATAATTGAGTAGATGAGGACAGAATGTTTGGCATTAGCTAGATTTCCCATGTCTGTCTCTGTGATGTGAAAGCTGGATTAGTCCTCTATTATAGTCTTTAATAATTATTTTAAAACACAGGAAAATATCTCCTTTCATTTTATTGACTTTTCTGTAAGTTCTAAAGGCAACATAAAAGAGTTTGTAGAAAATCTTGGACCTGGCATGCATGAGAAGGTAATGGAAGTGACAATTTTACCAATGGTGTGAAAAGCAATTAATCAGTGTCATTAGGAGCCGATAGGTTAGCACTTCCTTTAAACAAAGTTAAAAAGATATTTCCAAGCCCATAGAACTTAAAAAGAAGGAAGGTAATTCAGACCACTTACAAAATGTTTTCTCTCCTTTAAGTGTCAATTCAGGACTAATTCTGTTTCAATGTCTACATATTTAAATGGTAGACTCAAGGGGGTTGATTTTACTTCTTTTTCTAACTGCATGGGTGACTTAGCTGGGTCATTTTCTCAGACACTATCTAATAATTTGACTCTAGGGCAGAAATCACTAAGAGGCCAGAAAGAGGATTTTTGCCCTTTTCCTTGGAGAGTAGCATGCTCTCTCCCTGCCCTACAAATTGACAACATCATTCCACTGTCTGTGAAAAGCCTGGGCCCGAGCCCAGAAGACAAAGCACAGAAACACCACAATTCTGTCTTTTCCCTAGACAGTATCTATGTGGTACAGAGACATATGGTCAGTCAGTTAACAAGACATTTTCTCTACATAGAATCAAGGGTTCACATTGACTACGATTTTATTAACCAAACAACTAATTGGACACCATGGAAATAGAGCCTTATTCCATTTGTTCATTTTTTAATATCAATATTAGCATAAAATAGAAGGAAAATCAGATTTCTAACTAGGTGTCATTTTCCCACAAGCAAACATTTTTTAAATGAGAGGCTCAGAGTAGATTCTGAAATTTCATCTTTGACCTGTAGTGACAGAAATACAAGCACAACCATGACCATATGTATGTTTTTCTTCTAAGTTTAGATGCAAAAGTATGACAGCATACTTAAAATTGTATTATGCTTTTGACTACTTAGCATGTTCCTTATTTATATTTTTCTCATTGCAAAAGAAACAAGTAGAAATGGTATTTTTGTTGAGAAGGTCAACTTATGGTAAGTCAAAATAGGCAAGATTATGTTGTAACGACACACACTGTAAATCTCAGTGGTACAAAATGATGAAAGTTTGTTATCTACACCAAATGTTTGTTACAGATTGCCTGAGGACTCTGCCTATTGTAGTCACTTAGGGACACTACCTATTGGAATAGCTACCATCTTTAATAAGGTCAGTCACCATGCTCAAGAAAAAGCGCTGGAGAGCCTCAAAGTAGCAATTAAATGCTTTAGACTAGAAATGACACATATCCCACTTAAAATTTACTGGTCAAAACCAATCATGTGGCTCTACGCAAGCATAAGGAAACTGTCCAGAAGGCAAAGATCCAAGTATATTTTTGTATACAGTATTAATGACTGTCCTATCCTTTTAGGAGGAAACTGATAGATTTCAGATAGGCATTGATGCATTTCCTCTTTGCTCAATTTCCCAAAACTAGTTTCCAGACAGAAGAAACCTAATACACGTTGTGTACACACACACATATTCATACTTTCTTCTTCCTAATGCTGCTTAGTAGAGAAATAAATATAATATTTAAGGCAGTAAATTGAGAACATGAGAGATCCCTTAAAGGCTCAAAGGTAGGTTCAGCTTACTTTAGTAAGAAAAATGGACAGCTGTCAGTGTGCTGACTTTTTGGATGTATTGTAAAGCAGAGTAGAAGACAGAGTGAACAGAGAGGAAGAGTAGATTCTGAAGAAAGGTTTTTCCAGGTCTTAGGAAGATGTAAGCATATGAACAGTTGGAAAAGAGAAAATCAAAAGGTGAAAAAGGAACTGAGGATAAGGATAGACAATTTTTATAAGATTATTTCATTATTTCATTCATTCAACAATAACTTATTGGTCTGCTGATAGGTACTAACCCCATAGTTAGCTCTGGATGTGGAATATATAAGATAAATGCAGTCTTGTCTTCATGGAATTCACTGGTTCAAGGAGGAGATAACAACATCATCATGATAATCTTTAACCTTGAGTACTTAGTACAGACTCATTCTCTGTGTTCATTAAAAATTATACAAGAAAGTAGAAAATTCCAGTTTTAAGTGATTCTTATCAAATACCTTATTTAATTCACAAAACTAAGAACCTTATGAGGTAGTCGTATTATTATGCCCATTTATAGATAAGGATGTTGAAAGCTTAGAGAGGATTAGTAATTTGATGAAAGTTCCAGAATAGAGTCTAGATTAAAATCTAAGGATTACGACCCTATATCCCACACTCTCAATTATTGATTACACACACATACACACACAAAAGATAGCACACATAAAGCCCTATGCAGGAGTTAAGTGTGATGAGAAGCCACAAGGAGGAGATTAAGAAGAGAAGTGACATTATCAGAGTCACATTTTCAGAAAGATCAATATGTATGCGAATAGCCACAGGGACTCTACAGTAGAAAAAAAGGAAAGAAGGACTCTATTAAGTATTTTGAAAATATATGATAGCAGTTCAGAATGATGGTAGAAAAGGTGGTGGAAAATGGTCAGATTTGACTTTGAAGGTATTGCCCTTGGGTTGCATGTGGGTTTAAAGAAAAACTAGAGATTGTTCCTAATTTTTGGTCTGGTTAATTGGGTGAACAATGTACTATTCACCCAGTATTATTTACTGAAATGAAAAAGCATGGAAGGAAAAGCTTTAGGGGTAGGAAAAATAAAGAATGTTGTTCATAAATCTTTAAGTGTGAGATGCCTTATTAATTATTCTGTTGGAGAAGAGATGTTAGTCTGGCAGTTGAAAATACACATCTGGATTTCAAAGTAAAGAAAAATAAGGCTGGAGACAAAAATTTAGGATTCAAAGGTAGCTAGATAGCGTTTAAGCCATGGTCCTGAGGGTTTGAATCTAAATAAGTCCCTGGGACTTTCCACATTTGCGCATCAGGAAAAGGAAGAGAACCAGTAAAGGAGACTTGTAAGCAGCATCCAATAAAATAATAAGATAATCTGGGAAATGTGGAAACCTAGAAGCCAAATGAGGGATGCTTCAACAAAAACCATGATCATTGGCACATGTTGCTTATAGGTCAAATGAGATAGTCTTGAGAACTAAGCATGGGATTCAGTGCAGTTATGATGGAATTCATCGGCAATATTCATATCATTTAGTTAGAGGTCATCCATCATTTCTGATTTATTGGAGATTTCAGAAACAAAGCCTTATTTGGTAGTCTTATTCTATCTGTGGAATGTAATATTAACAAAAAATTGAATTTTCACAGTTTACCCCATCAAAGAGGCTGGCGACCTTCTCCTAGAATTATATCCTTGCCAGAAGGAGTGTCTGGTTATTATGTGAACACTATAAGATTAAGTTCGTTACAAACATAAAAAACCAGATTATAGAAATAATACCAAATTCGAGTGTAGTATTCAGGCATTAAAATAGAACTATTAAAGGAAGCATAAACTATATCATCTTTAACTATAAAATAATCATAGATAGACAAAATATATTCTATAAAATGATCACCAGTACATAAAGAACAGTGGTGCCATTCTAACTCCAACTTTACTTTTTCTCTTATTGATCTTCATTTGTAAATTGGTTTTCAGGAAAACTTTTTTTGGTCTGTCCTACAGCTACCATCAGGAACTTTGCTATTCAAAGGTCTCCTGTTGTCTGTGGCTGGCTGCTATGCTTTTAAGAGCAAAGGCACAGAGAGGGACTGATGTATACATGTATTCTAAAATCCTATCGTTAAGCCCCTTAGTTAATTAGGTCTGGACTGCTCCCTTCAGCAGTCAAAGCAGGAATTATATGCTCATTTTCTCTCTCATAGTGTCACCAAAAAAAAAAAAAAATCTTTACAGAAAATATGGCAGCTCCAGATGGTGAGTTTCTGTCAATTAAGAGAACAGATAATTTTAGTTAACCCTTGGAAATCTGACAGTCATTTCTCCTCTCCTTTTCATCTATAAACTTCGTAAGATGTCCTCACGTGTGATCACTAATGATTACTTGTACACAAATATCTACTGGACTTTCCACAAGGACCTTTTTCTAAAATATACAGACATAGATTAAAAATGACATTTATGAAAGACCAAGAGATTTTCCTGGTGAACACTTTACATATAAGTAAAAATGACAACACACATACATGGAGTACTTGTAGAAGCTATTCTGTTGCAAGGCTTCCCTCACCAGACCATGTCAGTGACTCTCCAGTCACCATCCCCAACTTTATTATCTTCCAGTTGATGTCTACATCCCTTTCCCTTGAGCCCTAGAGGCTACAGCCTGCATGTAAACATTCCAAATGTCTAAATCCGAACAGCCAATTTCTCATTTCATGCATTTTCCTTATTTCTTGAGCGTCTTAAAACTTTTGAGCACTTCCACCAGAAAATGGGCAAAGACAGCACATACACACAAAGAGGCAATATATTTGACAGTAAGTTACAGCACTAAAAAAAATTGCCTGGGACGAGACATTCATTATGATTCATTAAACTCCCTGACTGATTCATCTGACTTCTCTATGTAACTCCCTCAAAAAATATTAACACAACCCATACACATTGTAAAAATAAGCTTCAAAGCAAGAAGTTTGACTAAGAGCTTTTTGGATTCCAAGGAACATTAAAGAATAAATTAATAAAGCATTAGAGCATTTATTTTTGAAAATTTGCAATTGTAAATTCATTCTCTATCTTTTTGAGATGCAAATCTTCTACAACACAGGAATGTTTTCCTCAAGGTCCAGGGAGCCATTCCTTTGAAACATAATCACTAAAAAGGATAGGATCCCTGTCCCCCATCTCAATGGAAGGGTAGGAACCTGACTTCAATAAGTAGACAAATAGCAAACACAGATGGCCTAATCACACTGAACAAATTCTCTCCACCATCCTCCCGGTTGGTTGGTCGTTTTTTAGTTTTTTTCCCATTACCTCACCCCCATGTTTAAAAATCCTCCCAGCTTTTGTTTCCAGGGAATTGAGTTCAGTCCCTCTGCCTTATTGCAGCATATTGACCCCTATTGCAATGGTCTTGGATAAAGTCTTCCTCTCCATTTTTAACAAGTATCCAGTGCAATTTTTCTTTTATAGTATTATAGCAGGGGCTGAGAAAGATGTGGAAGAAATATAAATACTATTATCATCCTACAGAGTTTATAATCTGTTTAATAAATAAAAATACACAAAAGAATTAATGCAAAAGTAAGAGGAATATAGGTTCTATGAAAAGTGGTCAATGTGATTTGAAAATAGTCTGTAAATGAAATCATTAGTTAACGCCTGTGTGAACACAAAGGTAATATTGTCCAAAGGGTATCTCTGACTTTGCCATTGACTACTCTTTAACTTAAGCAGGTTACTCAATAATATCTGTGCATTCTTGGGGTGCCTGGGTGGCTCAGCTGGTTGAGCTGTCAGCTCTTGATTTTGTCTCAGGACATGATCTCAGGGTCCTGGAATAGAGCCCCACATTGGGCTCCATGCTCAGCCAAGAGTCTAGCTGAGGATTTTCCCTCTGCCCTTCCCCCCACTTGCACACACACTCTAAATAAATACATAAATCTTTAAAAAATACTAATATCTATGCATTCTTTATGAAATAGGGAGAGTAGCTGATTTACCTATGAGACTTAAAAATAGCCAATAATTATTGAGCACTTAGGATGGGGCAGGTGTTATGTTCTAAAATGCTTTACCTGTACAAATCATTTCATTCTCACAACTTTAGGTATAACTATTTTCATCCTTATTTTACAGGGGAGGAAACTGATGCACAAAGATAGTAAATATCTTGATCAAAAGTATCATCTTGTAAATGGCCACCCTAATGAAAACCCAAGCACTATACCCTACTGTTTACTTAAATCTGTGGAAGTGTTTTCAAACCACAAAAACCAAATACATGGAAAATAAATATAAAAAGAAATGAAGGTCCACTCTGAGAAAAAGGGAAAACTTAGTTGATTTCTGAAATTTCTCTGATTTTATGCATTCTGGTATGCAGGGAATAATAAACATAAACTCTGTAAATTGTAATTTCCTGTTACACCTTCCAGTTTCTACATTCTAAACACAAATCTGTCTCTCGTTTTCTTATTTAAAATGCTGCTTAAATATCTATACGCTTGGATCAGAAGCATCATCTCTCATGAATGTTTTTCTTCATAATACTGAGAAGGACAGATGGGAATTCGTGCCTTCTCTCCACTGAAAGCAACAGGGAGAAAGCCTTGGAGCTGTGAACCCTTCCTTTTGTTTACTCTGCCTGGCCCCCCACCCCATAGCAGCCTCTCGGATCTCTCCCTGAGAGCTTCAATGGCAGCTATTCTGAAGGTCAGGTCTGTGCTCCACGTATCTGTCACTATATCCCTTACGATTTTCAGGCAGAAGACTGGTAGAATTGAGCTGAGTTATTGATAAATATTGATAGTTGTGTATGAAAATGTACCAGTGCATATGAGCTTGTTCTGATGTGGGAGGGATTTCTGCTGTCTTGACTCTCCTCTCTCTTGCTCTTTGCTTTTCAGTTATTTGCATACTTGTTAACACACATCCTGTAGGACACGCAAGGACAAGGAGAGCTATGTAAACTTCAATGAAACCATTCAGGTAGAGTTGTAAGTAAGGGTCTGACAAGACCAAGCTAGAAATGACAGACTTCTGCTCTTTGATGGTGGAGCAATAAGGAATTTTCCTCTTTTTTGCATTGTTTCTTTCTGGCATATTTTTCATAATTATGAATAAAATAAACATACTACTTTGCAAATGCATTAAATGTTAGCTTCATTTTTCAGAAAAGAATTAACCATTCAATATCTTTGAAAACATAAGCAAAATGTGCAGTTTCTTTGTATGTTCAATATTGATTTTATCTGGATGCCAAGTATTGGATCAACCCTAGAAGTCTAGAAGAAAACCATTTAACCATCGATTCAACAGACATTAAGTTGGGCTACTCAAAAATTGTCTCTGGCTCCTATAGATTATTAGTAGCATTAACAAGAATTACTGCTCATGTATTATTGAGCACCTAATATGCTCCCAGATATGAGTGTTACATGATGTGGTACTCAGCTTACTCGAACTAAATTATTACACCAAACAAGCAGCAAGATGATCTATCTTTTCAATGTAGATATTTATCCTCTATAAATTATTATTCCTTCATATATTTTGCTGCCTGGCTAGCAAGATGATTGGTAGGTAGGTAGAGGATACATGTATATGACATAAGACAATAGTATTTTATAAATTCAAGACAATTCAGATTTTAAAAAAGAGGGGCGCCTGGGTGGCACAGTGGTTAAGCGTCTGCCTTCGGCTCAGGGCGTGATCCCGGCGTTATGGGATCGAGCCCCACATCAGGCTCCTCTGCTATGAGCCTGCTTCTTCCTCTCCCACTCCCCCTGCTTGTGTTCCCTCTCTCGCTGGCTGTCTCTATCTCTGTCAAATAAATAAAATCTTAAAAAAAAAAAAAAGAATAGCATACAAAACAACATGCAAGCTATAAAATGAACGTTCTAAGAATAAGATTTCTGGAGATCAATGTTCATAGGGTGAGTCAAGGAAACTAAAAAGTAGGTAAGGTCTAGCAGTTTTGCTTTTAAGCCCAAGCACAATGTGACCCCCAAGAGAATCTAAATGCTTCAGTGACAAGACAGAGAACCTTAAATGTAAGGCCTGGGGGAAGTTTAATCTTCTCTCTTCTCCTGGGGAAAAGTAAAGTGTCAAAGATAGACACAGAATAAGGAAGATTATTTCTAGGGAGCCAGGAAAGTGAATGATCATAAGGAGCCAAAGAGAGAAGGTGAGAAACAGAGGGCAATCACCAGTGCATAAAGTCACACATGATCCGTCACCAACTAGTGCAAGAGCCGGATTATTCCAGGAACTAAGCTGGCGCTTATAAAGTCTATAGATTCTAGTATTGGGAATGTGTTTAAGTCCCATTCCTTTGGTTCTAAATATTAGCGCTTTACTAAACAAATGCCTCTGCAGATTCTAACACCATAAGTGGAATTAATTGTGTGACATGTATACCTGTCACTCAAAATACCCAAGAAATTAAGAGGAATGTGAAGATTAGTGAGGGCTGGAGTGGCCAGGGGAGACTTCATGAATGAAACAGAACCTGAACTGGACATTGATGAATGGGCAGAAATGGACTGGCAGAGAGTGGTGAGGGAGAAATCAGGGCAAGAAAAATTCTAGGAGGAAAGGAGTGGAAGCAGCAATGAGGGAATGTCAAGATTTGTAGAAGGAAATTAGGCATTTTACATGAATTGGTCCAAATTCTAGTTGGCCTGTGCAATTTTAAATGCACTCCTGAACACTAACTTCCAAGAGTAACAAAATTATATGATTTGCTCAACTCAAATAACAAAATTTATGCTAGTTGAAGTAAAAATGTTGACTTCTTAGTTTACAATTTTTTTTTTTTTAATTTTGCGGTGGCTGAACAGAAAGGATGATGGAGTACACAGCCCGAGTGAGGCCTGCATTGAAATGTATGTGTTCAGAGTTACATCAAGCACTATTTAGTTCGCTTGAAGCCTTCCATGGGCAACTGTGAAGAGAAGACTGAGTCTGAAGAGGGAGAAGAGAGAACTCAATAGTTTTTCCCTAGGTTTTCTCAAATATCAGGCAAGTCTCACAGAAAGTGATACTGTATTGTCAATGCTCACTTCACGTTAGGAATAGTTTAGTTTATGTGTGAACATTTAGCGGACAGAGACAAAATGGTCAGATTATAATTTGATATCCAATGAAGGTGGCAGTTCAATTCTGGCAAGGTCATTCATTGTCCCTTTTGGGTAATATATTATGGATATTTGTTCCTCGAACCTTTGGTCAGTCATAACTCAACATCCATGTACTCCCAGTTGTTCAAGGAAAACTTTCAGTGGAAGAAAATTTCAAAGAATTAACACTGGCAAAGCCGTATTTTCCTTGTTCACTAGTTGATTAGAATGAATGTAGTTGTACATACACAGTGCAGCCATAGTTACAAACTCGTACTCACATTAACATATCTTCCCACACCCCTTTTGCATATCTAAATTGTACAGTGTATATCTAAGTCTCTTAAGGCCAAACTCAATATATAGTCCCAGCATACAACCTTCCTTGCCAATTCCCATCTTCACTAATCTCTCCCTTATAGACTTTTTTTTTTTAATCTTAAAATAGAATGAGAGATTAAGGCAACAGAGCATTATGGTTTATGAACTTAGGTGATGGATTTAGATAATACTTCAGTATGGACCATTGTTCTGCTATTTTCTTTAGGCTATCAGGCAAATTACTTAATCTCCCCTTAGCCTCAATTTTCTCTTTGTTAGAATGAGACCAAGAGCAGTCCTCAGGAATGTTATGTGAATTGAATGAGACATTTTCCAGTATGCTCTGCATGGTGCTTGACTGTAAACTCTCGATAAATGGAAGGCATCTTTGGAAATAATGATAGTGATATTACTATTAGTCATCCAAAACAGAGGAATTTTTAAAAAATGGAATGACAATTTTTGATACTGTGACTATAGTGCTTTTTCTGTCAATAAAAATCCTAAATATCCTTTAATACTCTGTTCAAATCTTACATCTATCATTAAGACTCTCTCAAATACCTCAGTAACCATTAGTCTCCTTTGAAATATCCTACTAGTCAGAGGAAGTTACGCAAAATTTTAACATGATTTATTGAATACAGAATGTGCTTTGAATTCCAGCACACCTATGCTTGAAACTCTTCTCTGTAATTTCCTAGCTATATAGCATTAGACAAGTCTCTACAATTGATCAAATACAAGGGACTTTCCAAGTTCCAAATGAGAGGATCCAAAAGAAGTTTTAAGTTTGTAAAGTGAATTACCTATTTAACATTTAATTCTAAATCCAGTAATAAATTCAAAAGGAATTATTAAATAATGTATTTAAGGCATTCTTTTCTCCTATTTTAAAAAATGTATCTAAACTCTTCATAATCATCTTTGACATCAATTATAAATAGAAGCATTTGTAAGGTCCTCAAATCCTGTTTTCCAGATCTGGTTGAGACACTGCACTTTCAAAATTTCTGAAAAATGCAGTCAGTGGAAACTTTACTTCAAGTCTCAAGTTTCTTTGCAGAGCTTTGGCACAGTTGATTTTTATTTCCACTTGTTTTATAGGAATAACTGGGATCCTAATGATTTACGGTATTCTTTTTCTAAATGATCTTCAAAAGTCTTATTTATACTCATCTCCATTATTTGGAATCATCATTAAACCCAGGTTAAATTTCTTGGCATTAAGTGTTTTGGTTTTTTTCCCCCCAACTCTATTTCTGTAAACACTTAACACTAGCTATGACTGAGGTTTTTCAAGCTAGGGTGTCTTCCCTGTATGCCATTTTCTTGTGGAAATAAGGTAATTTGAGAGAGTACTCCAAATCTTGAGCATAACTGAAGAACTCAACCATAAGGCTATTCCTTTTTTAAGGGATAGTTTCATATCTGAGCATATGTGGAACTTACCTTCCTTGAGCTTCAGCCATCTTCTAAAATGGTGCTATCTGTATCTACAGTTACAGAACTGTTAGATCGTTAACTAAATGAGATGGCATGTAGAACACCTGGTATTGTGTCTAGCACATTTTGCATTTTTTATACATTTCAGAATTATAAGGAATCACAGTTATCATCAAAGAATACAGATGCCTGGATCATTTGCCCAAAGCAATGCAGCTAAAATGAGAAGCCAGGTTTCCCCAGTCTATATTCAGCTCACCCTTGGGTAAGCATTTAAAATGCCTTTTTTTAAATTGAATATACTATGGATGAAAGTAAATCATTTCACAACTAGATTAGTGGAATACTGATTTGTAGCAGATTTTTAAAAGATGAAAAAGAGAGGTGAGTGGCCCCAATCTCTGGCATATAGGGGTTAAAAAAAAAAAAAGTCAATGACTGGGGAATTGTCACAGAAACGTAACTGGCAAGGAGACAATACATTGACAATTAGGTTATCTGTTAGGACTTTTTGCTTGATAGTTGCTTGATTCCTGCTAGTATAAGTTTTAGGTTTCCAGTACACAGAAGATCTGAATTTATTCTGATCATGTTTAACCTTTCAAATAAGAAGAGTTTTCTAATCACAATTGTTTAATTAGGTATCTGCATTTCATATGTACTATTATTTACTTGAGGCATTTAAAAATTGACTCACTATTCCAGAAGTTAATATATTTATAGAAGAATTTTATATCACTACAATTATATCTTTGTAACTAGTTGGGTATATTTGTTACTAATAGAAATTAAATTCACTCATTAAAATACATACACAACTATCAAAACATACAGATATTAAAATGTAAATATATGTTTATTTAAATGTGCTTGCCTTTGCTAGTTCACACAGCGGTTTGGGAGCACATGTTTGGCAATTAGATAGAGTCCCAAGTCCTAAGTCTCAGGACTGCCCATCATCCTGTTTCATCACTGGTGGTAATTATCATTGGTCTTTTATGTGAACTCTTTGCTGTAGTCAGATAGAGCTCCTCATTTTTACTCACACGTTCTTGTAAAAATTCTCAATATTATGACTTTGTGTTACACCTGAAAAGACTACCACTTTTCTTGCCATCTATCAAACTTGCTGATTTTTCAGATCCACTCTTACCACTCCAGAGAACTTCCCTATGACCCTGTATTGTCTTAGCCCCATCTCGTTCAGAGTTCATATAGCTCTTACTGTCATACTAGGCCATGTAGAGTTTCCAAGCAGAATGAAACCTGAGAGGTCATGAAAGTTATCAGTAGGAAGACTGGAGCCCCAAAGGGCAAAATGAAATTTCCAGATAAGGGAAATATGTTCATTTTAGCCTGTGTTGCTTGTGCTTTTGTTGTTTCATCTAAGAAATCATTGCCACGACCAGTGTCAATGAGCTTTTTTCCTATTTCCTTCTAGGGTTTTTATTACAGTTTCAGGTCTTACATCTAAGTCTTTAATTTATTTTGAGTTAATTTTTGTGAGCAGTGTAAGATAAGGGTCAGGACCCCACTCTTAAAAATTGAAAATTCTATAGCTCTTTTATTCATAGGGGTTATATATTAAAACAGAGACTTTAAAGTCTTAACACGTTTTAAAAAATAATAAACCCCATTATGTGTTGACATAAATAAATTCTATGAAACAAGTAATTTACAAAACAGTATTTGATGAGAATAGTATTGTTTCACATTTTTGAAAATCCATGTGTCTTAACGAAAGACAGGTTTTCATATCTGCTTCTTCTATGGCTAATTTTATGTGGAGACTGGGCTAAGGAATGTGTGGCAAAACATTAGATCTGGATGTGTCTGTGAGGGTATTTCTGAAAATGATTAGCATTTACATCAGTAGACTGAGTAAAGATCTACCCTCCTCACCACATCAACTGAGCATCATCCAATCCAATCCCTTGGGAGACTGAATAGAACAGAAAGGAAGAGGAAGGGTGAAGTTGTTCTTTTTGCTTGACCTGGGACATCCATCTTCTGCCCTCAGACATTGGACTGGGACTTGTCCCCTAGGATCCCCTGGTTCTCAGTCCTTCAGATTCAAACTGGATACCACCCACTTCCCTGGTTCTCTAGCTTTCAGATAGCAGATAAAACCCTTACTGATACAGCAACTTAATTCCATATTTGCTAATGTTATTTGGTTAAAGTATATAATGAAAATCTGGGCTCACACAGATACATAGTTGGGAGGTTTTTTTCCCAGATAGTTGCACATATTCCCTTTTGATACTACACCAGAAGCTGGAAGGAGTCGTCTCTTAAAGGCTAGTTTCAGTGTGGAAATTTAAGACCACATCAGTAAACACTTTAAACCTTAATACATTTAAAATCCATTGGTCAATCTTGAATTTTGAATGAATCTTTTTGTTTTTTAAAGATTTTATTAATTCATCTGAGAGAGAGTGTGTGTGTGTGTTCGCATGGGCACCATGCGCAGGAGCAGGGGAGGGGAAGAAGGAGGAGCAGACTTCCTGCTGAGCAGGGAGCCAGATGTGGGGCTGGATCCCAAGACCCCGGGATCATGACCTGAGCCGAAGGCAGACGCTTTGCTGACTGAGCCACCCTGGAGTCCCTGAATGAATCTTTATCCATAAATTGTTTTTGAAAACAGCTACAACTTTCATTTGGAAAACACTGGTTTATGATCAAAGCTGAATTTCTAAATGTTGACACATTTCATTATAAGCTATCAAGAAGTCAGATTCATTAACATTGCCATTGATTTCATCAGAAACGCTTTTGGACAGCTATCCGGGCTCACGTGATACATACAGATTTTCCAAACTACTAACTTTTATTTGAAAGTTTGATAATACGGTCATTTGTTTTCCTTGAAGTAACAAGCTCATTCATTTGCTTTTGAGAAAATACCTAAGTCTGAATAACTGTATTTTGTCAGTCAGTCATTATTGCAAGTAAAAAGTGATTTTTCTGTGAACAGAGTGGCTAATTTAGCATGCCACTGGATTGCCCAAGTGGTTTTCCTGGAGAAAACCATCCAACGTCACTATGGGACAGAAGTACTTTATGTGCACCTACCATTTTTTTCATACAGAATATTAAAGACATATTTTCAAGGGTAGAAATTTAACAAAATTTCTACCAATTCACCAAAGACATTCTTAAATGAAACTGATATATTTTTACTGCAAGTGTGGGGTGATCAAAAATAAAAAGCATTACTAGTATAATTTGGTACCATCACATTGACTTATTCTAAGGCACCAGCAGTTTTATGTATTATAATTTCAGTACTGTCAGTGCACATGTCAACACACTGAGAAAATGAAACACTGAAAATATTAAAACACACTGCTTTAGTAGTATTATAAAAAGAATTTTGACATTAAGGATTCTCTGAATTGGTCTGGGGATCCCCCAGTGGTCAATGTACCATGCTTTGAGAACCACTGATTTGAAGTTTAATATTTTATGTATATATGGAGAGAGAGACACACACACCAGTGACTGCTTTGGCCAAAATATGTTTTCCATAGCCAACAGCAGTGCCACAAATTTTATACTCTCAGAAAATAATTACTTCCTCCTCTTAAATCCAGGAACGCTATTTATAAGGTCTCTAAGTAACAGTAGTTTCCCTAGTGTTTGCTTTCTATTCTACAACTGTTAATCATTCTGAACTACCAGCTCAGTTAGGATCAAGCACAGACTCATAAATTGACGAGTAGCTAATGACGATTATTATCTTGACTGTAACCCTCTCTTCTGTGGAATCACTTTGACTCTCAACTATCAAATCACCACCACAAAGCACTTCATATTATCAGTTTGGGAAATACATGGGGGTGTGTATTATAAATACATTTTTTAAAGCACTGGTTTTTTTCCCATCTTTCCTCTTAAGAATATTTATTTATGAAGCATGGCACTCTTTTGCACAACACCAGGCAGCTTTCAAAAGAGAAGCAGAACACCAGGAAAAGGAAGAGAGAACAATGAAGAGTGAACATCTATCTACCTGATAGTTGATAGTAATTCATTCCAAATACCTATGCAGAGATAAATATTTTAGGAGTGGAGATATGGAGGACTACATATGTGTGTGAAAGGAGTGCTTGCTTTTAATTGTGTTTAAGATAAAAAAACAAACAAAAGTGAAACCCCAGTGCTCAACAATCTTAACATCTTGGGAAAATAGCTTATTGTGTCACCACCTAAAGTAGCCTGATGATGAGATAATGCTGATTCCTCACTTGATTTTGTGTGGGCCGTCAGCTTAATAATGACCATAACAAAGGCAGTGTTTCCTGAGATGAGAAGGAAAGAAGTAGACCCATTTGTCAGGTAGTTCAGAAGGCTGCATGGAGTGTTTGACATATATGACCTGACGTGAGTCCTCCCTAGAGTCCCCAGACAAGAGGCTGCTGCATTCCCTGCATGTTCTTGCTTGGGGGACTATAGTTTAAACAACAACAAAAATCGGGAAAACTGTATCAGTCTTCAGTGTCTTACTGCGAATTTTTCCATTGCCTTGTCTTACATATTTTTGTGTGTGAGTTTTACTATTGAACATGTTGTTTGATTTTCTTTTTAATGAAATGTTTTTTTTTTTAATGAAATGTTTTTCTGTTTCCTTTGAGATTCCAAGAGACAGTTGTCGTGTAGCACATGAATAGGGCAGATACGGTTCCAAAGGTTTATTGGGTTTATGAGCCACAATATTGGAATAGTTAATATTTTCTATTAAAATATAATTCTGCTTATCACATTACATTGCCTTGTCTTACATATTTTTGTGTGTGAGTTTTACTATTGAACATGTTGTTTGATTTTCTTTTTAATGAAATGTTTTTTTTTTTTAATGAAATGTTTTTCTGTTTCCTTTGAGATTCCAAGAGACAGTTGTCGTGTAGCACATGAATAGGGCAGATACGGTTCCAAAGGTTTATTGGGTTTATGAGCCACAATATTGGAATAGTTAATATTTTCTATTAAAATATAATTCTGCTTATCACATTAAAAAGTAGTTAAAAGGGTAAAAAAACTGAATTGAAAGGGAGAAAAACCTGAACCCCAAATTAATTTCTTGTTAGTCATAGGACAAATAAAAATTACCTGATTAATGTCAGCTTTTATTCCAAGGTCTAATTCTAGTCTTTCTGCCCTCCTGTGCAAAACTGTAGTGAAAGTCATGTTCTGTTAACCGTACTTTCCTCCTCCAAAGTAATAGCTAATTATCGAGTACTCTTATCCAAACAGCAGGGTAAGTTTGGGAACCTCTCCTTCCCCATGAACATCCTTACTGTAAACTTCAAGCCCTCAAAAAGAATATGTGTTTTAATACTAATGCTTTCATTAGTTTCCAACTCCTCATTAGAATGGTTTGAATTGGCTTTAGCAGTAAGGCAACCTGGTATACTATTTGTGGGTCCTTTAAATGTGTAGGTTACAGGAGGGGGCAGCTACATGTAAAATACAATTCATCTAATTTTGTCCATAAAATGATCCTAATCAAATTTTCTAAGTATTTTTCTCCATGTTTCCCAAAATCCATTCTCCATTTAAACTGAACTATTTTACTTCTTGGCCCCGTGGACAGGACATGGGCATTTTTAAGCAAGTCCTATAAACCGCACATATCCTTCTTCTCTGTTTAGAAACCTATTCCTTCATTTAAAACTAGCTCAGATCTCACGAGTTCCACCAAGCCCATCCCCACTTCTTAAAACCCAGTCATCTTTCTTATCTGAACACTTCTTATTTAAGGGCATTGTCTTACTTAGAGAACCGAGGGACTTCGGCATAGTGATGCTAAAAAATGTCTTGAAACTGAATGAGATCACGTAGCAATTGAGTGCAGTTAGAATATAAGGTCTGAACACTGGTAACATAAGGAGGAACCAGAGGAAAAACAACTAAGAAGAATCAGACAGGAAATCCAAAGTGGGAAAAAAAAAAATCAAGCAAAATAAGCCAGTATTTCATGGAGGAGAGAGTCGGTCTACTCTGTTGAGTACTGATAAATCCTGAGTTATTTTACTCCCAGATTCTTTTTATTAAGTGTTAGAGGAGATGAGGATGAAGATTAACTAAAAAGTTTGATTTTTTTTTTTTCTTTTCATGTTTTTCCTTGGACAGCCTGATAACTTTTGGGAATGCCTTCTCTCATCTCTAAGCCTTGTTTTGTTTCCCATTAGCACCCCACCATGAGCACTTTTTCTGATACTTCTGTTTTCTGTGCTACCCAGTTTAGCACTTAACTAATGTACATGAAAGAACACAGTAATTTCATAAACATGTATTTTATTTACCCCCAAGAGGGCCAGACCCTCCTCCTCTTCCCCCTTCCACAGTAGGGAGCTCGGCCACACATTACCACTCACGGTAAGAACTGTACCAAGTGTAAGGTGTAGAATGTACTTGTCCGGGCTCTAACATGGACTCAGTACCCAGTCAAGTCACTTGTTTTTTAATCATCGGGGTCCTCATTTTTAAAGCACAAATATCTATGGGTCACATCAAGTCAGTCATTTATATATCACATGGAATAATATAAATCATTGAATAATTTATTATATGAAAATAATGGGTTTAGCTAATTAACTTGTCAGTTCTGCATTTGTTACAGTGTTTGGTTCTACATTATTCTTCCAAAATTCTTGTAAAAATTCTCTGCATTAGGAGGGTAAGAAATACAAGTAGCAAGGGTTGGCTTTTCTTTTTAATGTTAAAATAGATAGTGAGGTCTTAGAACAGGTTATACCTCTGATTTCTACTTTTGATTTTAAAAACGGCTTACATGGATGTCTCAGAACAAACAGCTAAAATAAACTCCAAATCCAGTAAAGGCAATGGAATTGTCATATGGTATACTTTTATTATAGGAAACAGTTCATATTGTACAGTTAAAGCTGATTCATATCATGCCATTTATCAAAAGAGGAATGAAAAATCTTCAAGTCCTGCCTTGCTAGCTGGGAAGGATGCAATTTTTCTTTCAACATTATGAGAAATAATACATATTAAAAATGATGAAAATAACTGTCAAGTCAGTTGACACTGGTGAGAGGCATACACTGTTTACCTACGGCATCTTCCACAGAAAAATCTTGAATATGTCAAAGGTGTAGAAAAATTGTCATGAACATTTAAATTGTTCCCCTCCCTTGAAACTAAGGAGGGGGACAGGCAAGAGCACCCACATCTGCTCCTGAACACAGTGAGCTAGGTGTTAGGTACAGGGGCTTATGGGATTTTTCTCACTGGGTTGTCTTTCATTAGGCATCTGTATGAGGTGGACACTACTATCCTGGTTTTCAAAAAAAAAAAAAAAAGTTCATGTAGTATGTGATAGGATTAAATACAGTTCTAAAAGATGTCCATCTTTTATTTTTTTTTTTAACCTTGGAATGTTACATGTTTCAATATTTTTTTCCTTTCACTTCAGACCTTCATCCAACCTCCTCTAAACTGAACTCATCATAGTTCTTCAGAATCTGCTCCTCTTCCTGTTTCCTTAGTCAACAGGACTAGTATCCTTTGTGTCTCTAAAATCCCCTTTAACAGTTTCCCTCATATATATTCTGGGTTCTTCCAGAGTTCAGTTAGGAGAACTGCAATGTAAGGTCAAAATGGGATGAATTGCAAAGATTATTTGACACCTGTCTTGTAAAGCATCCAGCTATTCCTGCCTTCTTCGGTAAAGAGAGGAGTTAGCTTGGAGCGTCAGGGTAATGGAATAAGTAGACTTTTGATGACAGCATTACAAATAAGTTAAAATCCCATTTTTTTCTGCAACCATCTGCTGCCTAATCTTAGATATCCCCAAATTCCTATTTGCCCATTTGTAACAAGAACTCATAGAACCTCATAGGTGACTGAGAGATTTAAGGAACACTAACATGTGTTCTACAGAAAGCATCTATACATTAGGTCCTCACTACATATTAATCTCCTTCTCTTCTCTTTGCTTACTTTGTAGCCAGGTAGAAGAAATGGAAAGGATAGGAAACCAGGCACATAATCTAAAAAGAAACTCAAACTCCCAAGAAAGGATCACTAAAGAAATTAGAACACTTCATGGTTGCGGATTGCAGTACCAAGAAGATGGAGACGATGGATTTACTTTAGTGGTGTCGCTATCTTTTTTCACTGAAAACCCAGGAAGAGAACACACTTCTACGTGAAGTCCTGGGATCTATAGCCAAAATTTCATCTCTTTCTATTGCACAAGATTAACAATTACAAAAACCCACAAGGGAATAAGATTGAGTATTACAGAGCTTAGATTACAGCTCTCTATTTTGTTACAAGTAATTAATTTGAAAAATTGGGCATTTTATATATTGTTTATTACAAATCATGAGGAAGAGCCCGCACAACCCACCTCAGCACAGGCAGATCTAAGACAATCAAGACTTGGTTGTGACTGTGGCTCTGGGTCACTATTTGGCTTTGAAGCAGGACTGCCCCAGAGGCTTTCAGAATACATTTGCCTCTTCAGCTGAGGTCCAACTATAGACTGGATTTACATGGGAAGAACGCATGGGAAACAACATAGTTGTCCCTAGTGGGAGGAACTAAGGAATTTACTTATTTAAAAGGCAAATTTAAATGTCTCAGAGAACACTAAAATGACAAGGTATGATCTCCTGGAATACAGTAGCCAAATAATGGTAACTTTGGTAGAGTAGAAGTTAAGACCTGGATTAAAATTCTGCCTCCATCATTTTGACTAGGATTTTGAGTTTACATAACTTAGATCCTGGATTCTGTGTACACTTACTCGTCCATCTTCTTTATTTGCTTTCATGTCTGCATATTCTGTTACTCTAGATCATAATTCTTAACTTCTGTAAAGATAAGTAGGCTGTTACATGGTTCCATGGAATATATGATTTCAATGATCTGATCTTTGGAGACATTACCCCTATAGAACTTTAGCCTGTGTTTCAGTGTATGTATTTGAGATTGTTCTGTATTTACTACTCGTTACCGCTGTCTTCAATCACTAATTATTCATCAACTACCCCCAGGTATGAAGAACCATTCTGAGTTCAGAAAGCCCTAAACAACTGTCTCAAGAAATTTGCTTTTGGATTCATTATTATTAATTCTGAAGGAAACAAAAACAGCCTAGGATTTATGAACCTCATATTACAGAAAATTTTACTCTACAGTCAAATGAAGTTAAAGCTGAAATCACTTCCAGGAAACGGTCCCCTTCTTATTTTTTTAAGCATTGAGATTATGTATAGTTGATGAAAACTAATTTGCTTTAATTCAATTTCCAATAGTTTATTATAATATTGGCTTTCCCTCCTAATAAAGTCTATTGAGCCAAAATTAAGTATTACAAAAATAAATAGAATAGAACACATAACCAATAGATATTAGATTGGAAAGATAATTACAGATCTTCAATCAGACTGTCCTGTCTAATGGGGCTACAGGAAAGCAAACTTGTTAAAGGACATTAAATTGTGCTTTATGTTCAATTCTGACCTACTCTCTCCCTAACCTCTTCCCCCTACTATTGGCACCTAGCCAATTAATGGCTACACTGCTTGTTGAAAATTGGGTTGCCACAGATTTCCAGACAATTGCTTCAGAAAAATGTTTTGTCTTTCTTCACAAAGGCTTAATTGGAAACCTCCTGTCCCTCTGTTAGAGAAAGGCTAGTGATAACTCAGATGCAGATGGAGCCATAAAGAACCCTCCCCTCAGGAGCTCAGCATGCTGGAAAGAGGATTTTCACAGGTCTTTAATCATGATCAACCCAAGGAAATGCACCCAATCTTACTGCCTAAACTGTTTATTTTAGTTTTAGTGTTTGTTTGTAATTACTTGTTATCCTCCACTTCTGTCACACTGTCAACATATTAACTTTAGCAGTTACCAGGAGGGAATTAAGTAATCTGAAAAATAAATAAACAGGGCACCTCTGTCAGGCCTTCAGAGGTTGAAGAAATAAGAATACCGTGAATCACATAAAATTCCACCTCCTTGCCCTCCCTGCCCCTAGTGAAGCTTTGACAATGGATTCAAAGTTTGTTCTCTTT
The DNA here is from genome assembly GCF_023065955.2 of Ursus arctos. Lineage (NCBI taxonomy): Eukaryota > Metazoa > Chordata > Mammalia > Carnivora > Ursidae > Ursus > Ursus arctos. The sequence goes on along the minus strand of NW_026622841.1, from coordinate 29,413,724 downwards.
TCATGAAATTCCAATGTAAGTATGTATTAAGGTGTTACAGCAGAGTAAGATTATAGACTTTCCAGGAATGGACCTTAGAGATAACCTAGTCACCCCCTTTATCCAAAGCACAATTTCTCACTCCTGGATTTCTCATTAAATATTCATCTTTCATATCCATTCAAACACCAAGATGAATGTGTGAAAATATACTGAATTCGCTTGTTCATCTTCATTGCCATTACTGTAGCCTAAGCTAATACTGTGCCGATTGAGCTATTGCAATATCCCCCTAATTATTACTTCCTTACACTCAGCTTCACTCACCTGTTTTCCTCTCAGCGGCTGGAATAATCTTTGAAATCAATCCATGTCACTTCTTTTGATAATTACTGCTTCATGTTAAAATAAAGATTAACGTCTCACAGAACCCTGAAGGATCTGGATTCTGCCTAACCTTCTGGTCCCATCTAAGAATATCCCTCCCCATGATGACACCTCTCCAGCCATACTGGCTTTCTTTTTGTTTTTTATTTGCAATGAGCAACCTTCTGTCTCCTGTTTTTGTGCTTCCTCTGCCTCTTCATTTGGCAGGCTTCTCAGCTAGAACATCGCCCCAATTAGGCTAGTCTGAGAGACTAGCCTAATTCTCCCACTGATGAGGAAGCAGAAGGCTAGCTGAAGACAAAGGATAAGCAGACACCCTGCAACCTCCCTCAACCCCCCAACTCCTGGATGGAATATGTGTGATACTCTTCCAGGAAGCTCCCAACTGTCTTAAGGTTATTGCTTTACTAGAGGGAAAGACAACCTTAACTTGACAATGGCAAGGCCTCCAGTATCTTGTAGGTCCTCTTCAGCATATGAAAGTTCTTTTGAAAATGCCCCTTTTCCCTTACCTTCCCCAACCCCATAGTATCTAATCAGCTGCTCCTCACAACCCCAATGCAGCTCTTTCTGCCCCTAGGTCTTGTCCCAGTGCTTTAATAAAACCACCTTTTTGCACCAAAGACATCTCGAGTCTCAAGAATTATTTCTTGGCTGTTGGCTCTGGACCTCACCCCACCACACCTCACCTATGTTCCAAAACCACATCACCACTACAAGTTATTATAGATCTTGCACTTGTGTTTCATTGAGTTTATCATAATTGAAATTTAGGTATTTGCATATAGGTTTTATATCTCCCCTCCTCACCTAGGCTATAGGCTCCATGAAGTAAGGAACGTTCTTATGTCTGTCTTCATTTTATCCTGGCACTTTAAAAAGTATCTGACATATGGTCTGGCTCAATAAGCGTTGGTTAATCAAAAGAGTAGCTGAATAAATGACATTCATTAAAAAAATAGCATTTCCAACTACTTTGTGAGATGGATCATCGCACAAATGGCACAACAAATTCCATCCATTCTTGGTCTGGTTCTCGAGCTACAGACGATTGGTCCTATACGGGTTTTGAGACAGTATATTTCCGTATGCACTTACTGCTATTTTTTTAGGATGACTTTTACTCTATCTACTTTACATAGCATTAGGTTTCAACTACTAGTAGCTCTCCTCAGGATCTTGATTTCTACGTTACTTCAGGGATTTTTATTTAAACCGTTATTCACACTCACTTTAACCTGCTCAACTTCCTCCAAGAGGTAAACTTCAGAGCTGAATCCTTATGGTAATTGTCCCTCCTTTTGTTCTCAGGACAATGATTGGTTCTTCAACCTCCCTCACATTTTCCTCTTAGTTTCCTTTTCTCTCTGAACAGCTCCTACTTTTTTGAATTAATAATCATATCCTCTGCTCCATTCTATCAATTCTGCACGCATTCCCTTAGCAATTTCATATTCTCGCATAGGCTTCACTAGCACCAATGATTGGTGACTGCCATTCTTTACCTCTCATAATCAGCTTCTGAGTTACAAGGAAGAAGCTTAAGCAGCTATTTGAAAGTGTTTCTCAGGACAGTCTTTTGTATAATATGCAAAAATACTAATTGGATGTTAGTGCTAGTAGATATAGCTGCAGTTTGTTGAGCAATGTACTCACAGCTTATGACACTGGACCTCTGCTCAGTGTCACTTTAGACATCAGATTTGAAGAACTACAGGGCTTTGCCTGCAATCCTGTCTGTAGTTTATTTATCCATCTATTTTTATTTGACATAAAAATGACTTATAAAGCAGGTATGTAAATAATACAAGAAACAAACTGCAAAGCTCAAATGCAAAATATAGGAGATATAAGAATCAAAATTGAATTGAAATTTCAGAATTAAATAGAATTAAAAATCGGGTAAAAATTGAAAGCATGAATTATTTTAATTAGGATTATAATTAGGATCAATGTTATTTATCCTAATAGTCTTATACTTGCATTCAAAAATCATAAAAAATACAGAGATGCTTGAGATCTTATTTAAAAACCGTTCATGCAGAATGATAGCAGTTTATTAGGCTGCATGCTCCATACGATAAGCCCAGGGGTATGCTGTAGTTACAAAGAGGAGATGCAATTTTAGGTTGAATAAATATAAAAATATATATAAATATAAAAGTGCTAAAAATAAGAAATTGAGCAATTGTATTGCTTTTGGCACAGGTCAAAAAATATCTGTTGTCTGCAGTTTGGAGCAGCATGTTTTGATGAAAACATTTATTGAAGTATGCACTAACATGAAAGACTGATGAACAGTGTCTAATATCATTTCCTATTTGCACACTGACAATATAAAAATAGGAAACACTGCTAAAAAGAGTAAAGGCTAAAAGGATGGAGGCATTATTTCTTTTGTAAATCCTTCCTGGGATTGACAGTATGTTTCATCATAAAGTGACTCTTTAAACTACATACGGGGATCTTTTTTTTCCCCCTCTATTCCTTGTTAGGATTGATTGTCCTGATAACTTGATATTGTTGATTATGTAGATGTTTATATTCTCTCTCATTTACTCTCTATGTGGGTGTCCTAGAATCCCAAAACTATGTTGATGTCAGGCAATTTGAAAGCTTATGCCTTATCTACTTCTGAAACAAAGCAAAACAAACCTCTAACATTTCATTTTATGCTTCTTTCCTGGCAGTAACTATGGGTTTAGGAATTAGCCCTCAGGGAGTTGTGGCTCTGTCACCTACCTGCATTGTGACCTTGGGCAAGATACTTAAGTCTAGTTTCCTCATCTGTAGGACGGAGATAACAGTGCCACTAATCCCTTTATTCACTGATTCGATACACATTCACTGTTTTATCAACAGTAAATTCCAACAACTTCATCATCTCAACCTGGGCTTCCTTCAAGGTTTGTTTGCTTCTTTGGGTAAACTGTACCAAATTTTCCCAGCCTCACGTTATCCAAAGAAAAGAACTAAGCGACATTATTTAATACGAAAATAAATTAGGAGAAGAAAAGAAGTAGCTTGTTGCCTTTTTAATTTACTAATGTCTTTTTATTTACAGAAACCACCTACCTCTCAAATGGCCATTTATTAATTAGTCATTGTTTTTAACTTATGAATACTATAGCAGAAGTGATATTTTAGGTGATGGAGTTAATTATCTTTCTATTCCATTTACCTCTTTGTTGAAATTTCCCCTCAAGTTATCCAGAATTATGTCTCCCTTATCTGGTAAGATTACTGCAATTCAGACTCAAAAGGCATTTTCAAACAGGTTTTGGTAGTAATTTTGGTCAAAAAGATCAGTGGTGATCAATAGAGCTAGAAAGTAAATTATTAGTCTATATATATTAAAATAATCTAAAAAGAGTTTTGTAGGTGATGTCATAAGGCAAGACAATGTTTTTTTAAAATGTAAAACAAGTTAAGAAATGTATAAAAGCATTCAGTTTAAAATAAAAATATGTTAATTCTCAATGAGTTTTGATATAATTATCTTTTTTTCAACTGAATAAATAACACATGTTTTAAGTTAAACTTTAGAATGGCACATATCTCACTTGATATAGAAATTTGATATTCTGATAACTTTAGAGTTCTTACATTGTTAATGGTTTTTATTATCTAAAAATGACTCCGATAAAATAATATCTGAAATAATTTTTAAATTGTTCACTAAAGAAGGAAATGTTAAACTATCTCAATAAGCTAATCTTTTTATGATACATTAGTTGACAAGCAGTAAGTTTCTAGTGTGATAAAGCAAGCACAAAAAATTCCTATGCAGATGAGTGACATCAGCAAGATGGCCAAATAAGATGCCCCTTGTCTGTATCCCTTCTCCCTCAACAATAATTAGGCATTCATCCACTAAGTGGCTTTGTGGGAGCTGTGGGATCCAGCGCAATACACCAAGGGACTCAGTGGGAGTCCTGATGAACTCTGCCTTGTGAAATGCACATGCAAATCTCAGTCCCACTCTGAGCCCTGAGGGGGCTCATAAAATGACTCTGGTCTCTCTCGATTATAGTCCAGTAGCCTCTGGAGAACTCTAATTTAGATAATTTGCCCATGGTCAAGAGAGTATTTGTGGAGTCCAGAAGTCCAGTGGAGAAGTTCCAGCCCACCATTAGAGGGGAAAATAATCATCCAAGTTTGGACACATAGGATAAGAGAAGAGAAACCATTTGACTTTTCCCACATCACCCGTCTCATAATGTGGCACAGCTAAGTGTCAGAAGAATCCTTCTCAGCCATGATTTCTTTGGCGTGGGAAAGTGAGAGCATGTGAGTGAGTGCCCAGCCTCCCTAGCTGTGCCAGACACTGCCAAAGAGATCCATTTCTCTCTTGTCTTATCCAGAGTACTGAGTCATGAGCTGTACAACCAGGGGGCAGTGAGCTGTTGGGAGAACAGCACCCAGGGCTCTCAATATATCTGAAAGTACACAGATCCTACAAACATTGTCCTGGACTCTTTTGGGAGACCCACCCATGAGCCACAGGGGTGCCTTACTTGTGCCTTTCCCCAGATGGCCCATGGGCATCCCAGCACTCCACATGCCTTACCCATACACTTCCCCATCCCATGGGCAGCTCCCTATGGGCACTCCCCAGTGGCTGTGAAAGCAAGCTCTCACAAATGGCTAGTGAAGAGAAAGCCAGCTAATTCTGTGGGTAGGAAAGACCACAAATTTGAGCCTTTACACTGCCTTGGAGAAGCAAAAGGGAGGGTGTTGGCATCTGGCATGGTGTATGACAAGAAAGCTTACAATCTTAAGAATTCTGCCACAGGAAGGAGCAATAAGTGCAGGGTAAATGCATCTATAAAAGGGTCTAAGAAAGTCTCAGAATCCCTAGCAGGGCTAACAGAAGGTTTTTCTCTCTGGAAGGAGTCAATAATAATTAGAGGAGGTGACTGCTACTTAAAATGTGAAAATAGCAACGCAAGACTTGAAGGAACATGAAAAATCAATGAAACATGACACCAACAAAGTATCACAGTATTCTTCCAGTAACTGACCCCAAAGAAATGGCAATGTGCAATTTACCCAATAAAGAATTCAAAATAGCTGTTTCAATAATTTCAATGAGCTATAAGGAAACACAGTTCAATGAAACCAGAAAAACAATACACACCCAAAATGAGTTTAATGAAGAGATGAAAATCATAAAAAAAAAAAATTAGAAATTTGGGAGCTGAAGGATACAAAGAACGAAATGAAAAATATAAAGCAGAAATAAATGGAGACCAGGAAAACAACAGAAAAGATTAATGAAACTAAGAGATGGCTTGTTTTTTTTTTTTAAGATTAACAAAACTTATAAACCTTTAGCTAAACTAAGAAAGAAAAAAAATCAGAAATGGAAGAGGAAACATTACAACTGATACTACAAAAGAAAAACAAAGATTCATAAGAGACTACTATAAACAATTATTTACCAACAAATTGGATAACCTAAAAAAAAATCCCCAGAAATGCACAACCCACCAAGACTGAATCATGAGGACCCAGAAAATCTAAGCAGACCAATAATGAGTTAAAAGATTGAATCAAAAACCTCCCAACAAATAAAAGGCCAGAAACAGATGGTTTCATGGCTGAATCCTACCAAAATTCTACCAAATGCATAAAGAAGAATTAATGTCAATCATTTTCAAACTCTTCCAAAATAACAAAGAGGGAACACTCCCAAACTAATTTTACAAGGCCAGCATTACCATCAAAACTGAGCCAAATAAGGACACTATAAGAAAAGTACAGGCCAGTATTTCTGATGAATATAGATGCAAAAATTCTCAACATAGTATTAGCAAACAGAATTCAACAGCACAGTAAAAAGATCATACACCATTATCAAGGGGAATTTATCCCTGGGATGCAAGAATGGTCCAATACGTACAAATCAATAAATATGATTCACCACATTAATAGAATGAGAGATCAAAATCCTATAATTATCTCAATAGATGCAGAAAAAGCATTTGACAAAATACAGCATCTGCTCATGATGAAAAACTCAACAAGTTGGGTCTAGAAGGAGTGTACCTTAACTTAATAAATGCCATATACGACAAACCCACAGCTATCATCATACTCAACAGTAAAAGGTTGAAAGCTTTCCCTCTAAGATTAGGAGCAAGACAAGTGATCCATTCTAACCAGTACTGAAAGTATTAACCAGAGTGATTAGGCAGGAAAAAGAAATAAAAGGCATCCAAATTGGAAAGGAAAAAGTAAAGTTTTCTCTGTTTACAGATGTTATGATCATATATATAGAAAATCCTACAGACTCCACCGAAAAAACTACTGGAACTAATCAACAAATTCAGTAAAGTTGCAGGATGCAAAAGCAACATGCAGAAATCAATTGCAATTCTATACACAAACAACAACCTAAAAAAGAAATAAAACAATCACATTTGTAATAGCATCAAAAGCAAGAAAATACTTAAGATTAAATATAACTAAGAGGTGAAAAATCTATACCCTGAAAACTATATGACTGTGATGAAAGAAACTAAAGACAACACAATATAAAGACATCCCATATTCATGGATCTGAAGAATTCATATTGTTAAAATGTCATTACTCTTCAAAGCTGTCTATAGATTCAATCCCGATCAAAATTCCAATGGAATTTTTCATACAAATAGAAAAAAAAAACCCTTAAAATTTATATAGAAACCCAAAAGACCCCCAATAACCAAAACAGTCTTGAAAAAGAACAAAGCTGGAAGCATCACACTTTCTCATTTCAAACTATATTACAAAGTTATAGTAATGAATACAGCATGGCACTAACATAAAATAGACATAACCAATGGAACACAATAAAGAGCCAGAAATAAATCCTTACATACAACTATTATTTGGCAAGGTACCAATAATAATGGGGACAGGATAGTCTCTTCAATAAATGGTACTGGGAAAACTGGATAATCACATCCAGAAAGATGAAATTGACGCCTATCTTATACCAGTTACAAAAATTAACTTGAAATGGATTAAAGACTTCAATAGGAGAAGGAAGGAAAGAATGAAGGGGGGGTGGTAAACAGAAGAGGGAATGAACCACGAGAGACTATGAACTCTGAGAAACAAAATGAGGGTTTCAGAGGGGAGAGGGGTAGGGGAATGGGCTAGGCTGGTGATGGGTATTAAGGAGGGCACGTATTGTATTGCATGGAGCACTGGGTGTTATACGCAAACAATGAATCATGGAACACTACATCAAAAACTAATGATGTACTGTATGGTGACTAACATAAAAAAAAAAAATACTTCGATGTAAACCTGAAACCATAAACTCCTATAAGAAAACATTGGTGAAATGCTTCTTGACATCGGTCTTAACAATGATTTTTTCAATATGACACCAAAAGCACATGCAAAAAAAGCAAAATAAATAAGCAGGACTACATTAAACTAAAAAGCTTCTGCACAGTAGAAAGATCAACAAAATGAAAAGGCAGCTAGAGAATGGGAGAAAATACTTGCAAACCACGTATGTAATAATTGGTTCATATGCAAAATATAAATGGAACTCATATAGTCCTATATCAAAAAAACAAAAAACCCCGAACAATCCAATTAAAAACCGGGCAGAGGACCTGAATAGACATTTTTCCAAAGAACATATACAAATTGCCAACAGGTGCGTAAAAAGATGCTATCACTAATCATCAGAAAAATGCAAATCAAAACCACCATCAGATATCACCTCACACCTGTTAAAATAGCTATTATCAAAAATATAAAAGATAAACGTTAGCAAGGATGTAGAGAAAAGGGAATCCTTGTACACTGTTGGTGAGAATGTAAATTGGTACAGTCACTATGGATAATAATAAGATAATCTAGTATTCTTAGTTCTCAGGATATATCAAAAGAAATGAAATCAGAAACTTGAAGACGTTTGTATTCCTAGGTTCATTGCAGCATTATTCACAATAACCAAGATATGGAAACAATCTAAGTGTCTGCTGATGGATGAATGCATAATGAAGATGTGGTATAGACACACAATGGATTATTATTAAACCATAAAAAGGAGGAATTCCTGACATTTGTGACAACATGGATGGACCCTGAGGGCATCATGCTAAGTAAAATAAGTGAGACAGAAAAAGACCAATACTGTATTATCTCCCTTATATGTGGAATCTAAACAAACTAAATTCATAGGAACAGAGAGTAGAATGACTGTTGCCTAGGGCTGGGGGTGGAGGAAATGGCGAGATGTTGGTCAAAGAGTACAAACTTTCAGTTATAAGAAGAATAAGATCTGGGAATCTAGGATGTAACATGGTGACTATAATTAACAATACTGTATTATATACTTGGAAGTTGCTAAGAGTGAATCTTCAATGTTCTTACCCCCCCCCCCAAATGGTAATTCTGTGGGGTGATAGGATGCTACTTATCTCTATCATGGTAATCATTATATAATACATAACACATCATATACCTCAAACTTACATGATGTTATATATCAATTATACCACAATAAAGCCGAAAGAATTCTTATGCACTTTTGTAGTTACTTAAGGTATTGACCAACTCAAATCCTTACAAAAATTCAAAGTTGCTTCCTTTCTCTGAATGTTAAAATAATGGAGAAAAAAAATAATAAATCTTGACCTAATCAGTTATATGTATTAATTTTCTCAAAGAGAAATATAATGACTATCCAGATCAGCGTCACTGAGTCTCCTCTAAATGTTTTTTCAATGTATAGGAGGCAGTCAGTGTTTGTTATTGCTGGTAAGATATCAGATGGGGAAGAATTTTTTTTCAAATTTGGTATTTTAATATTGTACCAAGACTTTATGTGTTTTCATATAATTCACATGCTAGGGTATATTTTATTAAACAAATAGGAAATTATCAATTGGTTATTTTTTAATAATTGGTTATTAGTTATGTATTTTGGTACAAGGAATTCTTCAAAGCCCTAATACCACAAGGAGCAAGACAAGATTTTCACAAGTGACACAATAAAATTGAAAATGAGGTATGTATAAATTCAGAATTTTAAGAATTTATACTTTCAGAAGAAATACAGAAAAGTAGAAAGCAGGTGAAAGAAGACTGGTCAGGGAAGTTGTCACGGGAAGATAATTACTCTTTGTTGAGTTTATTTCACATGTGTTATCATAGACTTTTTCTTTGTTAAACTGAATGCTTTGGGGAGCAGTCTGGATCTTTTTTTTAACATAAACCGTTGGTAAAATGAATATAAATTCTGAATCAGCTATTGAGAACTTCTACATAACCTCCCAACCTAGGGAAACATTCTTAAAGAAAGGCCTATACAGAGCCTTTTTGAATATTTCATACAATATATTCTCATAAAGATCAATTGCCTTTTTTAGTTTTTAACTATACCAGTCTCCGAGCCAGTGATCTGATTGGTGAGCAGACAACATTATGGGGTTTAAAGGAGACAATTAGACCAAGATCCAGATCTCGTCTCCTGTTCTGATTAAATATTGAAATCATTTTATTCATTTTAACAGCTTGGGAAAATTATTTGGCTGACTGTTGAGGAAAAGTTGGTGAAGGAAGGATTACAGTAGGAAACTGCACAATACTTAACTATAAATATCCTCCAATTATAATAAATTCTAGTATCAGTTTTAGAATCTCTGCTGGTAAGATGTTAAAAGTCTCCAGATAATGGTGTTTTTTTATGTCTCATTAACCAGTTTTCTAGCCTATGTCCCCACTGTAGATAGAACTGTCTTTGGCAAAACTTCACCATTTTATTTGTCACATATATGTATTTGAATTTTCAGTGTCTTAACTTAGGCTTTTAGAATTGAAAGGGAAATCAGAGGCCAACTACTGTATCCAGGAAAGTTCTCAGAAGTGATCCTGATAGATTATTTCCAGAGATAGCTGGCCTCTTAATACTAAGAACCTCAAGACCTCATAAGGCAACTCTTGGAATGGTTAGAGGATTCCAGTGTCTGTCAAAGAATGTATTCTACTGAACAATATTTCCTGCTACCTTTCTCTACCAAATTGTCTCAGTTCCTCCTATAGAACTATGTATAAGTAAGTATAATTTCTGCTTCACTGGCACTTCTCTCATTATTTAAATACAGACCTCATCTCACCCCAGTGACAGGCACTTACTGAGTGCCTAGAGTTTTATGGGCAATATGCTAGCCATCCCAAGTTTCTTCAGTCTTCATCTTATGATTTGCCCTGGGGCTTGGATCACCTCTGTTCTCACCAGGTTCCGCTGAGGGATTCAAATATCAATGAATAGACATCCCACTCACATATTATGAGTACATGACACACAGGCAAAAGCTCTGTAGAGTGAACACATGTCTTTCACTATATAATCCTTATATAGGGCATCTGAATTCCTTACTGTGGTAGAGATAGGCTAAATGCTCACCAGTCCCAATTCTTCTTTTTGGACATGTAGGAAGACTATTTCCCAGCTTTCATACTTACGCAGGGGCCATGTAACAGGAAGCTGACAAACGTAGGGTGGTCAAAGTGAGGTCAGGTATTTCCAGGTCTAGCATAGACCCCTGTGTCATTATCACTCTAATTTCCAAACCACAATGGAAATGGCACAAGCCTGAGAGAAGCCTGGACCCCTGAGTCATCCTCTGGACAAAAGCTGTCCAAACGACATCAGATTCTAATATGAGTAGCCTGCGTCAAGTCCCTGAGAGTTTCTCTTTTACTGCAACAGAGTCTAACCTTCTTCAGTTTACTGAGTGATGCCTGAAGTAGGATGCTGTTGTAACCCCAAATTGGTTTGCTAATTGGGTGGCATGCAAGCTAAAAACTGATATCAGATTGATATCAGATGCTAGAAAGACGGAATTCAGTGATATACAGTGGAAAACATATTAGCAAAATTGTTGCTGAATAGATCCTAGAAGCCAATGCACTTGCCTAATGAGATTATGGCACTAAGGCAAGATTTGGAAAATAAAAACGTTAGCCTTATGTGTTGGGTTTTATTGTCTGTGCTTGGCAAGGGGTTCTAAGAAATAATTGTCTAGTTTCAAAAAGATATGAAAGAGAACGTAGGCAATCCAGAAAAATGGTACCTTACTTGGACAATTGCTTCTAGACCATTATTTTCAAATAGAAATATGAGTCACATGGGTAATTTAAAATTTTCACTAGGAAATATGGCTACTAAGCCATATTTAAAAGGTAAAAAGAACCTGGTGAAAAAAAATATGTCTTTTAAAAATTTTTATGAACTATTATTTCAACATGCAATCAATATAAAAATGTTATTTTTATTTTACACTTTTTCATACTAAGACTTCAAAATCCAGCATGTACATCACATCTCAGTTTGTACTAGCTACACCTGGATGTTCAGGAGCCATATGTAACTGGTAAGTACAACATCAGACAGTACTATCTATCTAAATAGATACAGAATTCTGTAAATGTTCTGTGTAGCAATGGGCCAATTAAAGTTCTCGGTTGAGTAAAGTGATTCAGGAGAGACCAGGTTAGGTTACAGCTATCTCTGTTATTATAGAGGACATCTCTAATGTGGCTGCCAGCATAGAAAGAGACACAGTATAAAAAAGCAAATAAATTAGATTTAAAAGTTGTATCTTGCAAAGAATATTGAGAGTAGTTACAAAAGCACATCGATCAGAAGTTTAATAGCTTTTTCTGGGAAGTGCATTTTCAAAGAAACCATACACTCAATTTAAACATGGCTGACTATTCAACACTTAAAATTGAGCTTTCAGCTCCCAACGTTTCACGGACAAGAATCAGCTTTTAGGTCTATATAGGCCCTGAAGACAGTATGTTTCCCAATGCTCAAATCAGAGATTAAGATCAGGTATTATAGATTAGGTAACCCACCTTGACTCCTGGTAGGGAGTCCTTTAAAATAACTGTCAAACTCAGCTTCAGAACTACTAAGGAGAGGTGACTGCTATATTTCTCATTTGTTCCCTTTACTGAATGGTAAAGTCTATTGGATTATTCAGTTTGTATTCTGTCACTATATGGGATGTGACAAGAGGTCTATAACATCTTTTTTGGTGCATAGGTCACTGGATGAAGAATCACACACACACACACACACACACACACACACAAAGTGAAACTGACTGTACTTCTACCATAAAACCATCTGTGTAATCACACATTTTCTTACTCTCTGCAGCAACTATAGATACTGTGTTAAAGAGGACAGCTTCGCAAGGTGGAAGAAGCCTAGTCCTTGAGTCACTACTTGGAAAAAAGCCACCCAACAGAGTTGCTCAACCTACATCAGATCATGGCATGAACTAGAATAAATCCCCCTGCTGTTCAGCCACAAGATTTTTCTTCACAGTTGTGATAAGAGCTAGCAAGCATGACCCTCAGGAACCTCCTTACTCTAGTAAAGCTTCTAGACTTTAGAATCAAAAAGTAGCCACCTTCTGCCACTATCAAGGCACTTTGCACTTAATAAAGAAAAACAATGCATGAATAAATAATGAGGCAATAGTTCAGACACCCAAAGGTGGATCATGCTTAGACTCTCACTTGAAACAAAAGATCGATCGCTTTTTTCATGCACTGGGAACGTACTGGAAAGTTAAGAGAATATGTTCATGCTCATGCATCGTGACTTTAGTGCCCATATGGAAAGCCTTTGCTGTCAGTTTCAAAGGTTCATTGAAAATAGCTGGTATCTGACCTGTTTTGTTCCCATCTAATGTTGTTTGTAACTGAATACTTTGTGTCAGTGTGAGTGTATTTGCAGTCGAGTGTAAACAATGAGAACTCTTCATTTCTGTGCAGCTTTTCTGTTAGCCTTTCTGTAAGTGGAGCATGGAATTTCCTATGCCCGCTTTTAGCCAGAGTGGCATTGTAGGATGCAAGAGTTGCCTTGGCAACTCCACCTGATTTAAGCAATAAGACACAACAGAGCATGTTTTATGGGGCAATTAATACATGTTTTGGTACATTTCAACCTGATATTATTTGCTGCCCAAGGTGCTTATTAATAGTCCTATAAAGCATTTTGCAAACAACATTGCTCTGATAAAAATGGAAGCATTCATTTTAAAAATCCAATTTCAGCAAGAACTCTTTTAATTACTTTTCAGAGATGTTTCCGTTTTAAGAAATAGAATCTGATTCTTGGCTAGAATAGGACTGGACCCTGAATAGGACAGAGTACAGGTAAGTTTTGAGGCATCATGCTGCTTTAAAACAGTCTGTTAACGTCACAACTTTTATTACATTCAGATCTAAAAAGAAACCATGAGCCGAAGGGGCTTAAGGCATTCTGACTAGCAAGTGAATCAAGCCAGTTATAGGTGAAGAATTACAGTAATAATTGAAGTATGGAGTCACAGATGGTGGGTTAGATATCAAAAATATGAAAATAAACTTTTAAAGACAGGATGTCCCAGGGGAGCTTTTTACAAATACATCAGCATTTCTAGGCCAACAATATACCTATCAAATATAAATTGGAGAAGAAGGAACATACATCCCAACGTGGATTAGGATCTATATTCTTAGGAAATTGAAGATAACTATCTTCTATGTATCCCCAACCTTTCATCCGTATCTAACAAAATACATTTGATTAACTTATGGCCTTGGTCCTCAAAGTAGGTGTTCCCTATCCCAGCCCACTGTGACCCAAGCCAACTGTCTCTACTTGTTTGAGACTCCTTATCATCACCACCTGACCAAAGCTGATAGTCTCTAACTCCCATTTTAATTTCCAGGTAGGATGAATTTGAAAACCTGTACTCTTGTCATTCTGTTTTTCTAGCTATGTCCTAATTAGGAAAAGAGAATATGAGCTAGGGTGTGCAGTTTGAGGACATGGGAGATGGAAGATTATTAATGGAGAGGAGTAAAGGTTATTAAGGCAATCTTTACCACTTTTAACAGCAAAAGCAAAACCAAGAACAAAACGAAAACGCCTTTCTTTGTATATCAAAATCTGAGACTAAATTTCTAGATCAGTGGCTTCTAATGGTTTATATGAATCCTACCTGCTGATATGTACCATTTTAGATGTTAAACTAAGAATTTTAATTATATTTATTAATTCATTTAAAAATAACAATGATAAATCATTGTTTGTTACCATAACTTTTTTATTAAAAGGGCTTTTTTCCAAAACAAAACGTTTGTGAGACGAATGGCATTGTGTTACCTTTCTACAAATCTTGTCTCAGGACAAATATAAGAAAGTTGAATTCTGATATTTGGTTTTTCATTTAATATGGTAGAATATATTGTTTTGGGTAGTACATGCAGACGGTCTGGGCTTATGAAGTTGCAAAAGGAAGGAGTATTTGAAGAGACTTTCTGGGTAATGGTGGATATTGTTGTTTGCTATCATACCAAAACAATAACTAACAGTTCCTTGTGCCATAAAGACTGAAACTGAGTGAATGGCTTGTACCTTCTTACATTTAAATTGATTTTTCTATCTTACATTTTGAATAGATTTTTTACTCATGCCTGATTTTGTAACCTCCTGTATCGATCATTTGGAAAATATTGGTTCACTGAGCAATGCTGATCTTCCAAATGTTAACACATTGATTTTATAATATCAAAGAAATCATATTTATTAATATCATGGCCAAGCTCATGAGAGAAATCTTTACGTAGAGAAGCTGCAACTACTATTGGGCTTCTCTGTGCCACAGAAGTGTCTTTTGTGGACTTTCTATTTCATCGATAAAATACTTTTAAAAAGACATGTACTCAAGGGAGGAGATTCAAAAAAATTCATAATTTTTACTGACTTAGCAAGGGTATTTTTAAGTGAAGCTGGCTTTCTTTTTTCCTTTTTTTTTCTTTTGGACCGCATGGCCATGAAGAATACAAGGACTACTAATGCAATTCAGTACCACTGCCTTGATTTTTGCTAAAGAGCCAACAGCATCATAGTAAAGAGGCTAGTAGCAACTTAGTATTATTATGAAAATAGTTTCCATTTGTAGGGCCTCAGGGGTCTGTGGTTTGTGTTTTGACTGCAACTATTCTAGATTAACATTTTGCAAAGAAATTAACCCTAAATTTACTTGATTTAAGTAAATGACTCCTGAATTTGCGAATGCCATATAAAATTTTCAGTCCTCCCCTAATAGAGGAGGCATAATTAAGCAATACTGAGGAAATGCAAAACGCTTCATTGTAAATAGGAATTTCTAGGCTCAGCATGTGAAAAGAATTATTTTTCTTTTGAAGGAAATAACTTTTTATCACAATAATTTTGAAGGATGATTCCTATGATATGTTTATGGGGAGTGTATGGCTTTAAAAATACCTTATATGGGTCACAATTGTTCATATATAATTACATTTTTGTTTTGATTTATTATCCCTGTGGTATTGATTTTTTAAATTATATGTCTCTAAGTTTTCAATGTATAAGTTTGTTACCTTAAATTAAAAAAGAAACAACAATAAAAGACCCTTTTATTATGGGTAGGTCATTTCTTCCTTAGAATTTTCTTGATAAGACACAGTCCTTAAGCAATTCTGTTTTTTAGAATGGGTTATGACATTTTATAGTTTTAGACAGCCTTGAATAAAGCATTCATGTTCTGAGAACACTGCTGCTAATTTAAACCTGGTATCTGAAAAAAAGAAAAACATGGTGTCTGAAAACTGTATCATAGATACTAAGTCAGAATAAAAAATAAATAAAAACTATTTCCAGTCCTTGTGCTTTTGCTATTATAAAAACTACTGTCCCTTAAAAGCACAAAGGCTAAAGAGACAAGATTATTTTAATACAAAGTGAGTGCATATCTCATCTGAAATAAAATAAATTAGATGTGAGTTTGCTTGGAAGCTTCAGCAGGTGTTGGTAGAAGGAACAATCGATGCTAAAGATGTTAAGGTAGGATTTTTGATTATACTGGCTTATAGAGAAATGAAAAAAGATTCAGGACTGGTTCTTTTAGCATATGTGGGTGATGTGTTAGGAAGAACCCAGCAGACTTACTGAGCTGTCAGGTGGCCGTATAGTCAGGATTTTCAGTATGCTGGAATAAATATGAACAAAGGCTTAATGACTATCTGGAAGGCTTAGCATGGCATCTCTCAAGGTTGTTTTGCTCAATGAGCAAAAGCAAAATCATTTAGCATCTATCCCCTCACCTCAGTGTTGAATGAGCTAACTGAAGACACTGAGTCACTGCCGGGAAGGAGTAGAGTATTGACACAGCGTCCTACCTCACAGATGCCGGCTCTTTAGCATGCTTTGGGGTCTGCATTCTGTTACAACACATCAAGAGAATCTGGAAAATGATGTACTTCATAGGAAAGTACACTCATGCAAAGAACACACATAAAGGACGTGTAAAGTCATGATTTTGTAGTACATAATCACTAAAGGGAAGAGCTATTGTTTCTTCTCTAAAGAGAAAGGATAGTTCTATATCCTTTTTCAACATAGATGCCATGATTAAAAAAACTAAAATCTATGTTTTAATTAACTACACGTCATATGAATCAGAAAGCTGGCTAAAAAGGAAAGAAAAGGATTTAGTATCTTTTCTTGGGGAGCAAGAGGAAAAGGGGGCTACCAACTGAAAGTTGGATTAAACTAAAAATTAAATCATCTGTGCTTAGTATAGTTTCTTCATAAAACTACTTTGGCCTTACTTTGTAAATATGTGAAAGAATGTAGGAGATATAAACCATCACTATGTGTAAAAATTCACCAAAGGCTGGACTCAGTAAGTAGTTGTGAACAACTCTAGCAATAACCAAACTACAATTCTACTCTTCTATTTAGATGAGTTCTCTACCAGTACTAGTTACTAAATGTAAAATGATATGGATACTGCCAGAAATTTTAGCCTCTTAAGGTTTGCAAAAATGAGCTGGCTTTCCCAAACTTTATATTAGTACCATTCCAATAAGAGGACTTAATTTAGAATGTGTTTACATTGGGGGAAATTTGTATTAGATTTAACCTCGTTTTCAAGGATTTTACAATACTGGTGAAATAGGACAGGCAAAACAAAAAATTAAGGTCATATGTACTCATCACATTATATGATAGGTAACAAAGATAGCAGAAACATGAAATACAATGTTTAAAAATTCTGATTTTATTATGCTATGAAAATAATCTGGGTCATAACGTTTTAGTACTAGAAATAAATTTTGAGAAAATGAAGCAAATTATTTATTCAAATGAAAAAAGTAGGGATGACAAGATTAAAAGACTTGACCAAAATTCTCTAACTAGAGGTAGACTTAAATTACTTAAATTCAAATCTCCTAAATCCCTGTGTTATTTCCTCTCCATCACACTAAGCTACTCAATCATATGTTACATGGATTTTCATCAAACAAAGCTTCATTTTGAGCCATGAAACTAGAAAATTTCAAATGAATTTTCAAAGCCATATTGAATTATTTACTTAGTTATCAAGAGACAGTTCTAAATAAAATCTTGTATATCTCATCCATTGGGATAAATGTTCAACCTTTTCAATCTCACCTGTATGCCTACTTTGTACAACTAATTATTACCAGCCCTGAAAAATGTTTTACATGAATCTGCATGTAATAAAGTAACTGTCTAAAGAGAAAGGCAGAGAATTAAAGAACTGTAGGGTAATATTTAAGAAGGTATGATTTGGGGTCATACTAATAAATAATGGGATTCATTGTTGTGGGTTATTACAAATACTCCTGTCAAGATTACTTACCTATGGAAAAGAAATCATTGCTAGCCTTTATAGTTAAACTCCTCCAGTGAACTTGCAACACAATCTAAGAAAGACATGCTCATTAGTGGCTCATTACTTAGCTGGATAATTGCTGTTCATATCAGCAACACAAATCACAGAAAAAACTTATTAAGGTAACCTATTAATTTTTTTTTCCTGACGAGCTTCATTATACAGTATCTTCTCCTAATTAATGTAATCAGTACCATAAAAAATCCAAGATGAAAGAGAACTATTAGGTCATCTGCATTCAACTACCTAGAAATGGAGAGGCCATTCTCTGCAATGACCAGTCCATTAATCTCAAGCAAAGAACCTCATAGACTCTACTATAAATAACAGCTTTCCCTTTAAAAAGCCCTACCTATGACATTAAGTCTCTTTACTCCTGAGAAAAATTCTTTGATTTCTTTAAGAGGAGGCCAGGAGCTAAAATTCAAAGCACCTCCTCCACATGAAACTTTTAATGCCGTCTCACTAACTCCAGTATGAAGCTCCCAAATCTTAAGGTATGAAATCTAAACTATTCCCTTTGCATGGCCTTTAAACAGTGTGACCCACACTAGCTTTCCAGTTTCAGCTTCCTAGTATTGCCTGCTCTCTTAATTTGAATCCTAAAACTTCAGATACGTCTTCCCAAGTGTTATCTCCCCAAGAGAGATAGCTTTGCTTTAGTCTATTCCATTTTCCCAGTCTGGAAGGCCAGACTCATTCCCTTCAACTTTACGAATATGCAGGAAATTTTAGACTTTGGGTATGAAGTTAGAATAGATAACCCCAAACCCTCTTCCAATACTCGGATATTATTATTTTTTATTTCTTATCAATCCCTGAGATGTCATCTGTCATTCAGATCATATAGACCATGCAGACAAAATAGAAAGTCTAGAATGGGATGATTAGCACAGACAAAAAAAAGAACAAAAAAAACCAAAACAAAACAAAAAAACAAAACACAATCTCCAATGCTGCCTTGATTCTTGACCAGTTGCAGCATTATCTATGGTTTCCCACTGAGTATTAAATGATAGGATCATATCACCAGTAACAGAAACTGTCAGAGTTTACAAACTGTTCACATTGAAGGCATATTTGTAGAAGACAACTATGTGCAAGGATATCTAAAGCAGAAATTGTTACGCAGGGCCACAGCCAGAAAATAAAGTGCTGAACTAAAATTGAAGGATCCTACGAATACTTGAGGCCACAAAGGACAATGTAACTATCTAGGAATGTAACCCAGGCTAAAAGATCTAGCAAGAATTGAAAAGTTATGTACAATCAAATGATTAAACTTTGTGTTTAATCTCCTTAGTAATGGGGCCTGAAAATTTTTGTCTTTGGGGGGGGAGGGTAAAAGAGATAAATTTTAAAATAGCTGGTAAAGTGAGAAAGTGATAAATAGCCAGTAGATAAAAATAAATACTATCTAGAAATCTACAAATCACCACGTTTAGTTGAACAATATAATGAGAATTGAATGATTCATTTGAAACACAGGGTAAGGTACTAGAATTTTGGATTTATGATCACTGACAGGCACAAAATATCAAGAGAACATATATAAAGTGGGGAGGAAAAAAATCAACAAATGTTATAGAAAAATAATTACCCAAAGAATGCAGGGACTCATATTTAATGGCAAGCAAGCATCAGGTAAAGTATGAGGGACTTGTAAGTATTGAACATTTCTTCGATTTTATTTATTTGAGAGAGAGAGAGAGCGTGCACGAGTGAGGAGGGGCAGAGGGTGAGGAAGCAGCAGACTCCCTGCTGAGCAGGGAGCCCTACACGGGGCTTGATCCCAGGACCCTGAGATCATGACCTGAGCCAAAGTTAGAGGTTTAACTGACTGAACCACCCAGGCACCCCAGTATTGAACATTTCTATACAAATATGGAAGTCCTGGACCTGTAAGTACATAAAGAGGATACCTGCAAGCAGAAGAAACCCCAGAGATGTAGAAGTACGCAGAGGAGTGCGCTGCATTAGATAGGAGCGACACAAGTCTCTTGTGTGGACATTATTAATGCTATTCAACTATTTCTATTTTCTAGGACACAGTAGGATTGTGTATATATAGGTCGCCTTTAAAGTTAGTTGTGGCCATGTGACAGGTTTTGACCAATAAGATATGAGAAGTTTTTAAAACTGTGTATAAGTCTTTATATTCCCATATTCCTGCCTTGAGAGCTATGGACATCCAAATAAGGAGCTTCCCTCAACTTGGGCCCCTTAGCAAGGATCACATGAAGTAGAACTTTCTGCCAACCAACCCAAAATTGACAAGAGTGTGAATAAAAAAATAAATTTTGTTGTTTTAACTCACTGAAATTAGAGAAACATTTTCAGCATG
Organism: Ursus arctos; assembly: GCF_023065955.2. NCBI lineage: Eukaryota > Metazoa > Chordata > Mammalia > Carnivora > Ursidae > Ursus > Ursus arctos. The sequence continues at coordinate 29,393,269 of NW_026622841.1, read as the reverse complement.
AACTATGTCATCTTGAATGATATATTTGCCTTGGGAGGAATTGTTAGAATGCATCTATCTCTTTACTTTGTTATATTTGTCATGTAACATGGTGAATGTTTGATTATGACTATTCCATGCCTAAACTCTTTACCTTCTCAAAGACAGGATGTATATCTTCCTTATTTTGCATCCTTAGGGCCTAGCACAATACTTGACTTTTAACAAGATCTCTAATGCATTTTTATGGAAGGAGGGAGAGAGGAAAAGAAATGAAGAAAGGGAGGATTAATGCAAGTCTCTTGGGTTTTTCATGCTGATTGCATATCTGAAAGAATGATCTATTCTAGAGAGTTTGTGACTTATATTTAACCCTCCCAGAGATGAATCCATTCTAAAAAACCTTCAAATAGTTGTAATGCTCCAATCATACAGGGAATATTTCTCAAAATATGGAGTCTGTAAACCTTTTAGTTTGTTCACAAGTTTAACAACAAATTTTTAAATTTAAGTTTCCAATGGATATCTATATTGTTTTTAAAGGATATTCTGTTTTATTTGCATGACCACCTCAAGGAATAGTGGATCCTGAGGTTAGGTTCATGTTACAGTCGATTTTGGTCTACTTAAAAGCTAAGTGACTTTAGGGGAGCCTGGGTGGCTCAGTCATTAAGCATCTGCCTTCGGCTCAGGTCATGATCCCAGTGTTCTGGGATTGAGCCCAGCATGGAGCTCCACATTGGGCTCCCTGCTCAGCAGGAAGCCTGCTTCTCCCTCTCCTGCTCCCCCTGCTTGTGTTCCCTCTCTCCCTGCCTCTCTCTCTGTGAAATAAATAAAATCTTTAAAAAAAAAAAAAAAAAAAAAAGCTAAGTGACTTTATGGCATGGAGCAAAAGAGGAAGTATAAAAACGCAGTGAGCAACTTTCATTTTGCATATATAAACTTCTAAGAATTCAATAGCAGTTAATTGAGTAGTCAAAGTGAATGAAGAATTTTTACTGAAGACTATTTTTATATACTCAATATTTTGTTTTGAAGGTGTTTAATGAGTTGCCTTCTTTTCGTTGCCGGCAAACTCCCAGAGGGTGCTATACTGATGGTCTGATGACCACGCTTCAGATAACAAAAATCTGGATTTTAGTAAAACATTTGTTTAGTTTCCTCAGACTACAATCTGTCTCTGAAGTAAAAGAGAGAAAAGAGCTAGACTGATCTTCCTATTCAAACTTGGTCAAGCTGAAATCAGAGCCCAGATACAGCCTGAACACAATTCCCGAGTAGCTCAGAAAATGGCATTTTTAGACTCAGCCAGGCAGCATGCAGGATTGGTAGAGAGAAAATCTGTTAGAATTACATCAGCATTTTTAACAGGTCTGAACTCACTTGGTAGGCAAAACATTCACAATTCCGTTGAAGCTAAATTGATCATTTGATCACGATGTTCTCAAAGTTTATTCTCTTTTAATACTTTTCATCTACTTAAGTGGTTTCGCAGAATGAAAGACAATGGATTAGATCTGCAGAGTTTTGTTGGCATAATGGAAAAGAAAATCCATTTTGTGACCAGTTTGATCTATAATAATTAGTTTCACAATTATTATCCAACAATGTCTTTGAATAATTAATTGGATAATGTTCATGTAGGTTTGAAATTACTTCCATCAAAAGGTTAACATTTATTAGATGTCATAATTATGATATGTACTAAAGGAGTTTAAAATAACAGATTAGCATAGATTTGAAGGCAATTGCAATATAATGGAAGTAAAACTGGTTAAAATTCAAAATCTGTCTGCATTGGGTTTTTTTATGTTACTTATCTTTAAAGGGGGATTGAGAGATGGAGCTTAGTCCAGGGGAAAGAGGGAAGATTTTGGAACCAATGGTATATCTGGGCTTGAAATTTTCATTGGCCAAGTAATAATTATATGACCTGAGACAGGCCAGATTGTCTGAACCTCAATTTCTTTATAGATAAAATAGTAAGAATCCTATCTTTCAGGACCGTTGTGAGTATAAGATATAATAAAGTATCTAGTGGAGTGCATACACAAAGCAAGCATTCAATAATTAGCCATTTATAATAACCATTATCATGGTTAATATGGAAATTTTTATATTTTCTGTGCTACATTTTTTAAAATAATATATAACATGAATAATTTAAATATAAAGCTTACATTTATACTAGAGTACATGTTAAAGAAATATATTAGTCATGTTATTTTGATACTTCATGAGTTTTTATTGAAAACTGTAATCACTATTATTAATGAAACATCTGCTTAATCTGCTCAGTTAAGATAAAATGAGATACTATATGTGAAACTTCTTTTAAAAACTATAAAGTATGGTGTAAACATGCGTTAGCTCATCAGTCAAAATGAATTGGCTACCCATTACCAGATATACACAGTCAAAATACTGATGCTCAGAATAGGCAAAATTAGGCAAGCTAGATCCATAGGGGAACTTTGTAATACTACTTTTGCCTGTTTCTACTATGCATTACAAATGGTACTATGAGAAACATTTTAAAATTGTAAAAGATGATCCTTTTCTCCTACGAAATGTGGGGACAGAATTCACACATGAAGCAATTAGACTTTTAAATGGTAGAGTGTATGGTGCTATTTTTTTTGTATATGTAAATATTGAGAAAAGAGTGCACTCTTTGGGTAACACAATCATGGAATAAATCTGTGTGGAGGTCTTGGTGTCTAACGTTCATCTTTGAAGGTTCGGTTGGATTCGGAGTGGTTGCTGCAAGCAGCAATAGATCACATTCACTTAGCTGAGGATGTCAAGGAGCACGGGCAAAGCGTAAGGAATAAGCAAAGAACACTGTAAGCACATCACTAATTGTAGTGAAAAGTGGATCCGTGGAAGACATGGTCAATATAGTTGGGTAGATAGCATGGGGCACATTATGGAGCATCTGGACTAAAATACAGCAGCATTTGGGAGCAATGTGAGAAAACAGCGACGCAATAAAGGCAGTGCACTCAGTCAACAATGAAGGGGTGTTCTATGTCAAAAGAATTGGAATGGAGAAAAATTCAGTCACCAGAAGGCTCATAAATATTGAATAAAGTATTTTCCCATTTCTCATTTATATTTCAAGTGTTAAATGTGATGAAAACACTGCACAGAATTGAGAAGAGGACAAAAAGCCCTATCACTGATGTACAAATGTTAGATCAAAAAATCATTTGTTCAAGAAAACAAATTACAAATGAAGACAGAGATGGTAAGAAATTCAGTTTGTGAGCAAAAGTGGGATATTTTTACACAAAACAAGTGTTTCTCTTTCTGCATTATATGATACGATGATATAACTGAAAAGGAACTGGTAGCATCCAAAATCATGAGAGTTACCAAATTTGTATTCAGCATGTCATAGGATTATGCAAAAACAACATAAATGCTACAATCCTTGCATTTGTATTCTAACACTTGATGCTGAAGCCCCTTAGCTCCGTTTCATTAGAAATCACCAGATATTTGGACTAGCATGTAAACAATATGTCAAACATAGAAAATACTGCAATTCATAGAAGTGTTTATTTCCAAAGAATATCTTGTTAAATCTTTATTATTTTAGATATGATTTTGTCTTTCTTCTTCTAAAGCAAGCCTGTCTTTATGATGTTGTATTCTCCACACGGTGGGCTTTTATTAACTGTTTTTAATGCACACCCTTATGCATAACTCATTGTACTTTACATATATGAATTAATTCACCCTGTTCATATTATCCCCAGGTCTTAAAAGATGGAGTTCCTATTTTATATTACATAGGAAAACAGTGATTTTGCTAACACGTACCACTGATATGACTGAACTCATCACCCAATTCCATCTACCAGTTAAGTTCATTCAACAGAGAATTCAGTAAAACACCACCAACAAAAAGCAATAGGTACAAAATACAAACCAACTTGTACACACACACACACACACACCAAAAATGACAATTTGGGTCACGAATTTTTTATCCAAATTACTTGAACAGTTTAGTGAAATTGGGTGCTTTCTATGTGACTCCAACCTGAGTATTCAACTGCATTTTTATTATACCACTGGCATTCACCTGTAGTTTAGCTTTGGAAGAACATTCATTCATTCATTCATTTGTTCACTACCTTTTAAGTATCAGACACTATGCTCAAAGCTAGAGATCTGAAGATGAATATCATCAGGACCCTGACCTTGAACAGAAACAGAATGTCTAATGTGAGGCAGAAACGATGCAGTTTAACCTCATGGCAAATTCTGAGGGTTCTTACAAAAATAATGCATGAGAGGGCATATGTTCATTCATTCATTCGTTGGCAGTCATGGCAAATTCTGAGGGTTCTTACAAAAATAATGCATGAGAGGGCATATGTTCATTCATTCATTCGTTGGCAGTCAAGGAAAAGAGGGCACATAAATTCATTCACAAATGAAGGATGCAGGAGTCAGAGAAACCTTGTTAGGATTAGAGGACAGTTTAAGCTTCTTGAAGGACGAGTAGGAGTCTCCTACATGAGTACCTGTGGGATGTTCCAGGAAGCAGGAACAGCAAAAGCAAAGGAGCAAAAGAATGTGCAAGCCTGATATACTTAAAGAATTCATAACTGTGCAGTATTAACAAACTGTAAAGTGCAAGTTGAGAAAAAGTGGGAGCTTATACAAATGTGATTAAAACAAGACCATTGAGAAGCTAGAGAGCTCTAGAAAGGTTTAAGCAGCAGAGTGCTATGATAGCATCTCTATTTCAAAACACCACAGTGGCAATATAGAAGAGTGAATGGGAACAAGGTACCATTAGGGGACAGACATTCATTAGCAAGTTATAATCTATCTCAACCATATAGATTTTATTAAACACAGCATATGCAGGGACCTGGTAGTTCATTATGGGATGCAGTCACTCTGTTGATATTTTACCCATTCATCCTTCACTTTCTCCCAGGGCTGACATACAGCCAAATTATAGTTAAGCTGTACTAATTCCATACCAGATGGCAGAAAACCTCTACCTTGAGCCCCAGTAGAGCCCTCCACTTGCTGTTCCACTCATATTAGTCTCTCTTTGGCATCCCAAAACTTTCTCAATCTACAGGATCTTGCTCTAAGTCTATGGCCAGCGTCCTTTTTGGTAGGTGGGTGCCAAAACTATATAGATTTTAAAATACTTTGAATATTAATCCTGCTATCATCTACATCTTGTTTTATACAAGTCTCCCTCTTGTTCTCGACTCTTGGCTCTCTCTTGGTTGATCATCTTTGTTTCTCTTCGGACTTCATGTTTGCATTCTGTCTCTCCACCTACTGACTTTTTTGTGATCTAACTGGGAGCTATTGACATTTTCTCACCACTTTTGACTAACTTAGTATTGTTGACTTTTCGAGAACTATTTCAAATCCCTGGGCTTGGACGGACAGAACAGATTCCAACCAGTTCTTACGTAGAGCACACAAAAGACAGGAGATTCTGATAATAGATAATGCACAGAGACCTGGGGTTTCATCTAAAGCACATTACATGAAGGATGAGATACAGCAAACAGAACTGAAAAAGTTATTTAGAAAATAAACTACATAGATTTATAAAGGATTAACTATGGTTAATTAGAAAGGGAAGCTGGGTAGGATATTAGCTAGGATTATTCTGAGGTTTTTGATGATTCTGAGGTAGACAGCATTGCTGTCATTTGACACAGAGAAACCAGGATGAAATGCTACTTTGGGAAAGAACACTAAGTTTAATTTTGGAAAAATTTAGTTTGACGGCCTCTGGGACATCACATGATGATGCTTGAAGATACACAGGGAGGGACTATGAGTACGTAGGTATAATTTATATCAATGAGTAATACACAGTATTACCTAGGAAGAATATTCAGAGCAAAAAGAGAAATGAACATAGAGAACACTACCATTTAGAGAGCTCATAGAGAAAATGGGACAAAGTAGAAGAAATGGTCAGAGAATTAGGAGGAAAAAATTCATTGTCCTAGAAACTGGTAAAAGACAGTTTTAAGGAAAGGACAATGTCATCATTATCAAATAATGCAGGAGATTCTGATAGGAAAATGAAATGGCACATCTACTGATACAGACTAATATCAGACCAAAATTCAGTGCCGTGAAGAAAGTGGCATACTAATTACAGTGGGGTTAAACGGTAAACAAGAAGTGACAACCATTTGCAACAATGTGGGTGGAGCTAGAGAGTATTACCCTCAATGACATAGTCAGTCAGAGAAAGACAAATACCATATGATTTCACTCATATGTGGAATTTAAGAAACAAAAAATGATCAAAGGGCGGGGGAAGGAGAGGCAAACCAAGGAACAGGCTCTTAACTATAGAGAACAATGATGGTCACCAGAGGGGAGGTGGCGAGGGATGGGTGAAATAGGTGATGGGGATTAAGAGGACACTGAGTGTTGTATGAAAGCGTTGAATCACTATATTGTACACTTGACACTAATATACTGTATGTTAACTGAAATGTAAATAAAAACCAAAAAAAAAAAACATGTGGGAAGAAAAAAGTGACAAGAAGGGACATTTTGCTTTAGGAAGTTGGTCAAGATTAGAAGAGAACAAGAAAGAGATGTTTGTACTTGTCATGCTTTCCACTTAGAAATCAAAACTAATGTAAATGGTAACAATAATATTACAGTTTTAAAACTTGTCTCTAGTAATCGACTGTGTCCAAGAGAAGGCACTAAAACACAGTCCCTGCTTTTAAAGATGTTCAGAATCACTCTCATTGTGTGCTAACACATAAACAAGGGAGGATTTGTTTTAAAAAACAAATCAAGGCAATTAAGGAAGAGCTGTTGTACCACAGAAGTTAATTTCACAGGAATAATACAAATTATATGTTATAAATGCTCAAGGCTATTCTGTTTTGTTTACGAAGGTAGAGAGAAAAGGTGGGCTGAATAGTCTTCCATTTGTGTCTCCAGCTTCACACTATCTTCTGCACTCTGATCTCTACAAAAGTTTGATCCACAGGGGCTTTCAAGGCTTTCTTACTCTAATTTTCAGTAGGATTCAGCCAGTGGGGAACCATGGAAGTGATTGATGTGAGGAAGGGTAATATCAGACTATTTATTTTCCTGGCTTCCTCCTTAAAGGGTCACCTTGGTTTGCCTCAGACCCTCTACTGAGAGGCACAGAGCCTGTCATATGGTGCCCTTTCTTCCTGGTTTTGTTAACCACTCCTGCTCTCTATTCTGTCAGGTCTTAGTGATGAGGGAACACAAGGCTAGCTGAAGACAAAGCATAAGCTGACACCCTGCAGCCTCTCCCCACGCTCCTACTCCTGGGTGGGATATGTGTGATACTCTTCCAGGAAGCACCCAACTGTCTTAAGGTTATTGCTTTACTAGAGGGAAAAACAACCTTAACTCCACAATGGCAAGGCCTCTGGTATCTTGTAGGTCCTCTTTAGCATATGAAAGTTCTCTTGAAACCTCCCTTTTTCCCTATCCCAAACTCCCAAGTATATAATCAGCCATGCCCCCCCCCCCCCCTCCAATGCTGGTGCAGCAGCTCTTTCAGCCCCCAGGTCCTGTCCCTGGGCTTTAATAAAAACCACCTTTTTCTTTTTTTTCTTCAACCAAAGATGTCTCAAGAATTCTTTCTTGGTCATTGGCTCCAGACCCCACACCACCAAACCTCACCTATATTCCAAAACCACATCATTAGGATCTTAACAACTATGGGATACCATACGTATACATTTTTTTTCTTGACTACAACTTTGCCTACCCTTGCATATAGTCCTTTTATCTTTTTTGAGTGGGTCCTCTGTTTCCTGTTAGGACCCTGACTGATAGAGAAAGCTTCACGTAACTGATGGAAATTGGAACCAGGCTCTGTAGAAAGAGGATCTGAGGGACTGAAGTCAATGAGGAAGAAGGAGCAATGAACAAAAATACCACCTTAAACAATGGCCTAAGGATGGTACAAGGTAGATTTACATGACTATAATAATTTTGATAAAGTAGACAATTCATGCTGTGAAAATGGTGAAATAGGCTGTAATTATTACTTTAAAGCAATGGTTGTCAACCAGGGAGGATTTTGCCCCCAGGGGGTATTTGGCTACATGTGGAGACATTTATGGTTGTCAAGACTGGGTGGGGGGAGGGGGGCCGGGGGAGGGGGGCCAGGAGAGGGGGAGTGGGTAGTGAGGGAAATGCTACTAACTTCTAGTGGCTAGATCCCAGGAATGATGCTAAGCATCTTACCAGGCACAGGATAGCACAACAAAAAATGATCTGGCCTAAAATGTCAATAGTGCCAAGGTTACAAAACCTTACTTCACAGCCAATTGTGGAGCACATTCAGGAACCCTTCATTGCTTGTCCTTCCAGAAACACTCAGCCAGGCAGGGAAGATTCATGAATTACTTCAGCAAATACTGATTACACACTTTGTGCACAACACTATGAAAAGCACTGTATTACAAGAGTATCAAACACCGTCCCTAAGCTCCCAGAGCTTCGAATCCTATGGAGAAAGAAGACATTTGTCAAATAATTACACAAATAAATGTGAAATAGAAGCTATGTTAAGTGTGGCCACTGAAAATACAGCAACTTAAAATAGGCGGTAGGAAGGATTGGTCTAATCAATGAGGTCAAAAAAGACTTGCGAGGGGAGAAATTCAGTAGGAATTAAGTAAGGCAGGAAAGAAAGCTAAATCCAGAGGAGACAGCATGTACAGCCATTGGAGATATGAACCGTTGGCCAATACCATCTATGTGTGTGTGTGTCTGTGTGTGCACACGTGCGTGCACGCGCGTATACTTAAATTGTAAAGCATACTGTTTTCTTGTTAAAGTATTTTTATTTTGGAACACCTGCGTGGCTCAGTCACTAAAGCAACTGACTTCCCCTCAGGTCATGATCCCAGGGTCCTGGGTTTGAGGCCTGTATCAGACTCCCTGCTCAGTGGGGAGTCTGCTTCTCCCTCTCCCTCTGGCTCCTTCCCCCAACTCATGCTCTCTTTCTCTCTCAAATAAATAAAATCTTTTTAAAAATAATGTATTTTTATTTCGTGATTGCATTTGTGTTTGAAACTGTTTAATCTCCAACTGAAGAATAAATTCACTAGAACTAAGAGTTGTTTCCCATTCCTTTCAAGGCTTCCATACCTACAAGGAATATTCTGTAAATTGTACGAATTATAAGCTCTGCTCTAACAACTCTGATCCACAGAAACTTCCTTCAACTGTAGGTCTGCTGCTCTCTTGCTAAAGAGGTGTACTAATAAAATTTTCATTCTGCATTTTTAAGACAACAATGATACCATGTCTTTGAGACCGCAGTAAAAAGCACAAAGTACTATGCCTACGTAAGGGCATATGCAGCAATTTGAGAAAAAGAATTGGGAATTCACAGCTTAAAAAGCATCCACATGAAATTCAAAATGCAAAACATTGGCCAACATCCAAAGAGAATAACAACCACAATAAAATTGGCAAGGCAGGCATTTACTCTTGGCAGCACAGTTCAAACACAGGGAAGAAGCTGATTGATACCCACTGCTGAGACTACCAGAGAAGGCTATTGTGGGAAGCCCATCTGTGGCAAAGAAATCCACATCAGAATGGCCACAATATGGCATCTAGATCCTATAGAGGTCCTGCTAGGCCAGATGTATTGATAACTTCAAATCAGACAACTCTGAAGTCTGCTTTTTGACAGGTTAGGACAAACAATACTTTGATCTTTCATCAGAAAAAGCTCTAGGGGCGCCTGGGTAGCGCAGTCCTTAAGCGTCTGCCTTCGGCTCAGGGCGTGATCCCTGCATCCGGGATCGAGTCCCACATCGGGCTCCTCCGCTGGGAGCCTGCTTCTTCCTCTCCCACTCTCCCTGCTTGTGTTCCCTCTCTCACTGGCTGTCTCTCTGTCAAATAAATAAATAAAATCTTAAAAAAAAAAAAAAAGAAAGAAAGAAAGAAAAAGCTCTAGGAATGCTCCCTCAACTGTACTACTTTACAAAATAAAACTGCAGAACTCATCAAATTCAACTGTAAGGGCATGTATCAAAAAACGTCTCACGCATTTGCTTCAGAATTATGGAAGTGAACACAGCAAATAACTAATCCCTGACAGATATTTAGGCTTTCCCCTTACACAGCTTGGATGAAAAATCAGCCAGAGAAAAATGAACTTGTTGTCCATACATTTAAATCCCACGGGCATTTGTCAAATGCCTACTTTGTGTGAAACACTGGTAAGACTATAGAAACAAATATTAGGCAATTAAATAATTGTTAGGATAAAAAGCATATTTGGTGGAAATAGCATTGTAGGAGAGTCATATGATCAAGCTTCTTCTAAGATCTGCCTAATATGCTTATGTGTGAGGCTGGCAACTTCCCTCTGTACACTTCAGTTCACTAATAGTAAAAAGAGAAGTGGATTGGAAAAAAATAATAGTAAAAACAATGTGTAATTTATTGCCTATTATGCATGGATACTATACCAGGACTTTTTACATCTATAACTTATTTAATGTTCACAGCAAATGTTTGAGGTAGATATCCATGTTTAATGAAGAAGGAAACTGAAGGTGAATTCACAGAGCCAAATTCACAAAGTGGGCAAGAGACAGAGCTGGGATTGAAGCCTATTCTTTGCCTTACCTGTTTCCCACTCTAGTATGGGGGTGCTGCGTGGTGGGGGTTGGTGAACAAGCATGTGTTCAATCTAACTACATTTTGTAAAATTTGATGATAACATCAATCATTGTCTTTTCAGATGAGGTCTTTTGGTTCATCTTCATATAGCTTCCATTCACTTCTTTATTTATATCAAAATAACTTGTTAATAAATCACAAAAAAAGATCAATTTTACTATTACCAATGGCTTCTAGATTCACAAGTTTAGGACTTTGGAAGAAAGATTTGAACTTCCATTTCTCTCTTTCAACGTGTAGGACCTTGTTAATTTTGAATGCCACACACTGATGGAAGTGAAAGTGGAGTTGGTTAAATCCTCTTGGTTTAATTTCGTACATTCACTATTTAAAAGTGTAAGAACGGGGACGGGGTCGTAACACAGGAAGTCAATTAGACTGTAACAAAGAATAGTCATAAACAAGGAATGACTTATGAAGATATGTGCTTTCACTCCATTGTCCCTTCTTGCTTGGAATTAAGTCAATATGAGGGGGCGATATTCACAGCTATTCTTGACACTACATTTCCAACTGTAACAGTAGACAGAAGATTCATATCCATGCTACTTTTCAACCTTTTTTCTCAAAGATGCATAAAATTATATGGTAATCTAAGTATTAAGCTGAGGAGATAATAACTGACATTTCAGATCTAATAATGCATAGTTATAAATCAGATAATTTTATATCTCTGCAGATATATTAATCTAAAAATCCATTTGAAGCAGTGGGATTTTAATAATGATATTCATATCAAATTATTCTCCTAGGCGAATCTCTTGCTAAAGCTAGTTTAAATCCTGTTTTTTTTTTCTTTTTCATTATAGGAAGAAAGAACTAAGGAGAAAAATTGTGAGAAAAGAAAAATGTAGACCACATAATATCACTGCTTTATTTGTAGAATTTCAAAAAGTTATGTCTGCGTCTGATAGAAGGTCACGTTCAGAGGGCCATGTACATGAAGCTGAATTAACTTCCATTTACAGGCTAAAAGGAAAAATATTGGATTGGACCATTCTCATCAATTTCAATAATTGCAGGAATTTGACATTTTGCACACATAACCAGTTCTACAATTTTTACTGAATTAATAATTCTGTTTAGTCAAATAACTTGATGATTTAGTTAAACTTATGTTTCTCAATTTAATGAAAAATAATGGTCACCAGTTTTTTTTTTAATTGGTCAAAGCAATTTCCATAAATACACATAATTCATCAAGACAAAACAAATATTATATGGAGAAAATGGGGCAAAGAAAACAGTAAGAAAAGTGCAGGAAGCCAAATTCTTTCCATAATCTCTTCAATATAAGCTAGAGGTGGATTATGAATTGAGCTCTAACCTTTTAGTAGACAGTGCAAACAAGGAGACATGGCCAGCCAGCCACATGAGTGTCTTTAAGATAGATATTAAACGACTGCTCAATGAATACCAAATATTTCTAGTACTAGGACCAAATAGAAATTTTTCTTAAAGGAGTAATTCCTTGAATCAATGTTCCTTAAAACATCCTCCAAGTATACACCACTGGTATATTAACATATAATGTTGGCTAGAATATATTTGATTAAAAATATATAAATAAGGCATTCCATAGAAAATTATAGCCCAATTTACTTAAGCATATAGATATAAAAATGCTAAGGTATGAATAAACCAACTTGACTAGTATATAAAATAATATCAATGACAGTAACAGCTATAATGACTGAATTTTATGTACACAGTATATAGTTTATATCTATATATATTAATTCACAACACTCTCTAGGGAAAATTAGGATTTTTAAATGAAACAAAAAGATATTGTTCATTTGAAAACTCGTGATTATCCAGCACATCCTCTGGGCTTATCTGATTCTATAGACTCTCTGTGTCTTTCATTGTCTTTGAGCTATTTCACAGCTCTAAAAATTATAGAAAACTGATTTAATGCAAATAATTCTTGAGTATAGAAATGCAAATATTTGTGTGTTGTGGAATACAATTTATTATTGCCCTGTGGCATATAAGTTGGCATATCTTTGTAAATTTATTTCAATATTGCTTATTGCCTATATGTGTGATACTTTTAATTCTCCTTTGAATCAATTGTGACACCTTGATGAGTCCCTCATTAATTAAATTATTGATGCCTGTTCATTTCATTTTCGTATGAAAGTCAGGATTTTATATTTTTCTTAAAAAATTTACACACACACACACACACACACACACACACACACACACACAATGAGGTAGGCACTCTTTTATATCCATTTTACAAAAGAAAAAGCTAAAATGTAGAGGTATCAAGTAGCTTCTCCGAGTAGCACTTCTACTCACACAGAAGTGATATGGCCAGAACTGAAACGCGAGAGTAGTTAGGTTTGTTCCAACATTAGGACATCTGTTATTGTAATAGAATACAGGAACAGGGGTGCTCGGGTGGTACAGTTGTTTAAGCCTCTGACTCTTGGTTTTGGCTCAGGTCATGAACTCAGGGTCATGAGATTAAGCCCTTTAGAAGAGGTATTAGAAATTGTTGGGGAAAAGGACAAAGTTTTAACAAAGAGTCTTGAGACAATTGACTTGCCATTTGGAAAAAAAAAAAAATAGCCCAAGATTCCTTCACTGAATCACATACAAAACAAACATCAAATGGATTAAAGATCCAAGAAGAAAAATTAAAACACAGAAATTATAAGAGGCTGACTTTAAAACCTCAGGGTAGTCAAAGATCTCAAATCAGACTTAAAAGGCAAAAATCATATATAAAATAAGAGACATTTTTGTTTAAAAATCAAACACCTCTTTATAGCAAAGGGCTCCAACAAGGTAAAAATCAAAGGATAAGTAAAAAACTAGGTAAAAATATTTGAAGCATAAAGTAAATAAGGGATTCATTTTTGGGAAAAATATAAAAAGAATTTTCACACTCTGTGGAAAGCAAACAAATAGAACACAATAGAAATTAGCTATAGGCTATGAGTAGGCAAGAGAAAATGTAATGGTCACTCAACATACAAAGATTTCCAATCCATAAGTAGTAAGAAAAATGTAAAATAAAACAACAATGAAATACCTTTTTATCTCCACAGATTAAGAAAAAAAAGGGAAGAAGTTTGACATGCCAAATGTTGATAAGGATATATGTTGATGAGGAACTCTGAGACTGCTAGCAATATCATAAATTATTACAGCCACTTTGGAGAGTGGTTTGTCAATATTTAATATATTTTACATGTATATTCATCAATCCTAAAAATAGCTTAGGAAATATTTAGTGCAATTATTATCCAACACTTACAGCAGTCATTAAAATAAACCTCACAGTTGTATGCCAATAGAATAAATATATTATCTTGAACATTACTGGAAGCATCCTTAAAAATTATATATTTGCAAAATATCTACTTAAGGTGACTTGTTTAATTTGCCAGTGGATTTCTCAGTTACCATCCAATTACATGATTAGAGGCTTCCATTTAAAGTAGTAACCCTAGTTTTAGAACAGTTGACATGTAGCCCTTCATTTTGGCAGAAATTAACAAGATAATTAAAAGAATTTAATTTGTTGAGTTAATGTAAAACAATCAATCAGCCAGCTTAGACAATAATGGGTCAAGACCCTTCACAGAATGAGAACTGACCCAGGGTGGTATCTTGAAAGGAGACTTAACATCAATCCCAAGGAGAGAAATGTGGAAAGTCAAGGGAATTGTCATCATGTCCTAGAGCCTGAAGATTCATAGAATCCTGCTCTCCCGTGGGAAACAAACAGAAGACTGAAAAAACCTTGCCTCGGTCTCATCATGTTTCCCAAAAACGAAATCTGTGTTCTCGAAGTACGATGAGCATCCTTCTCCTTACGCTCTGCTCTCCCGTGCAGGAAGAGAGTATAATAAGTCCTGGAAAAATGGGGGTTCTGACAACAGGAGCACAGCTTTTGCCTATTTTGAGTACACCTTTCACCATGGTCTATTGGTTGTGAGCACAGAGAAGTGCCCGGACGCCCTGCCTGGATGGTTGGAGGAGATCTTTAGGGATGTGGAAGTAAGTATACTAGAGACGGATCAGAGCCAGCAACTTCACTGTTCTCCTTACACAGCCCATCCCTGGAGCTCCAGTTCTGATTCTTTAGAAAAATCAGTCCTGGCAGAAGAGGATGGGAGAGAGAGCAAAGAAGGCACTTCTCTGAGGAAGACTTACCTTTTTTCTTTTTTTGAATAATGAATAACAGATCACAACTCTTAAAGCAGTTTTAAAAACTAAGATTATAGAAGTAAAAGATAACCTTAATTTTAGAAAACACACATCCCCTCGGATATCAGGTCTAGACTGTCTAAGCTGACAGGAAGTAATACCTTCACAGAAGTAAAATTATGCTACCTATACAGGGATAATTAGTCCTTGTTGGAGGGTTGACTCATGTGTTTCCTGTGTTGCTAGACAGAGCTTAGCAAGGAGGTATTCTGAGGAAGAGGAGAAGAGCTCAGGTATGGCTTCCAGTACTGGGCAGCATATGGTAGCAGCTAAAGGTCAAGGAGAAAGCCCCCCTGACTCTGTTGTTGGACTGGACTTTCTCAAACCAATACCATCTTCCTATATATGCTTCTTAAAAAATCGGTGAAAAGAGCAATCAAACTTAAGGAAACTAGGAAAACTATAAGAAACAATGTAAATGTTGTGGGAGGTAAGGACGTGTGAATTAAAAAGTAATTAAAATGAAAATAAATAAAAGTAGTAAAAACAAAAAATACAGTATAATTAAAAGAATTAAAGGACCAGAAAATAAAAATATTGCAAAATTGAAGTGAAAAAATTAAATATAAAATTAGATGGGCTTAAAAACCAATGGTAGGAATTAAAAAATAAATAAAATGGAATAAAGCCATATTTAAATGACAAACAAAAAAAAGAGTAACACATGAGGAAAGGGGGAAAATTAAAATTTCTAGAAACAACCGAAGAGAGAGAATTTGTAAGAGGCTTCAGAGCTGCCCAGCTTTCCTTCTTGGTATTCTACAATGCCCCATCACGTGATACTCACGGGCAGAACTCAGAGACAGTGCCTTGCCAGCTGTACCTACTCAGCCATCCCTTCCTTAAGGAGCAAGCTGATAAAGTTACTATCTGTAAAGGTAAAAACACGAGTTTTTATGGCAGAGCTATTGGTATAGTTTCTGACTTACAAAAGCAACTGCCAGTGTAGGCTGATAAAACATTTTCGTTTGGTGTTGCCTGGTCAAATGTTTTCTCTTCACAGCAATCGTTGGAAAGAGCAGCGTATACTACTCTCCACTCTAACATGGTCAACCTAGTAATGGTTTCACTTGATTCACGTAAATGGATGCCAGTGAGAACTCTTTCAATAAAAACTTCACTTGGTTGTTGAGGAATATTCCAGGAGGAGAGCCTCTATAAAGGGCTGAGGGGGAATTATACACTGCCCATTCACTGAACTTGATAGAATAGTGGAAGATTATTAAACTTTGGATCTATAAAATGTATAGACTCAAAATCTACCGGAACTAAAGACAGGAAGTTTGCTAATCATCTGGAGCTAGAAACAGAGCTTCTGTTAGAAAGTAAAACTCAGGGGTCTTCCCTATCACTCTGTACATCTTGGCTGAATGCCCTATAAGTGTAAAACAATAGGTGATCTGAGAATTTGAGGGAAGATAAGGAACAAATCCTGATCCAATCATAGATAGGCTTGTAATAAATGTCTTTGATGATAGTGTGCTGGAGCTTTTTCCTTACCAGGACCATTAAATGAATCGAAGCTGATCAAGGTTTCCGCTTAAAATCAGAATCACTGGGTCACCAATTTTACTTTCTTTCCGAAAGTAATTGGTAGAAATGGATTCCTTGTCCCATAGTATTTTCCAATTTCCTCTTCTGAAGAAGGGCACAGAGCAAAGATGTAGGAACTGGAAGTGCTTTTCCTTATTGCCTAATGAAATTCTAGTGTGCTGACCTCTTGACCGTGATATATAAGCCTAATGATTTTAAAATTACTTTTGCCTGCTGAGTTGTACATTCTAGCCTGGGACTAACTAATTATCATTTTAAACTGAACAGATTATGTAAATGAGTGTGCTTGATAGTTTATTCTTTTCTTTGTGTATACTAGGAGAAGCAGGAATGGTTTCTCAAATAAAATGAATTAAACATCTGTGCTTAGGATCATCTCAGTGCTAAAACGCTTGTTTTCTCATAAAGCCGGTTTTATATCTAAACAAGCAAATGCTTCAGAGGAAGATTGATTTGAAGGACAGCAAGAGGCTCCCATTCTCCACAAAACTAGCTCCTGTTTTTGTTTTTGCTTTTCTCCTAGATTCTTCCTTTTGGGTTAAGAATTGCCCTCAGTGATTTTTTTTTTAATATAAATCCACTAATAGTTGGGACATATTTCCCATGGTAGGATGGTTTATCTTATCCTCTCTTCTTCAAATTTTTTTATTTAAAGTCAATTTAATTAACATATAGTGTATTACTTGTTCCAGAGGTAGTGTTTAGTGATTCATCAATTGCATATAATACCCAATGCTCCAAGTGACAAGAGGACAAGGGCATATATGCTCAGTGTGAGGGTGGAAGTGCCTTTTGTTTGAGGTCCTAAAGGAGAGTCTCCAAAGAGCAGAAACTGACAGAGTCAAAGGACATTTCTTCCTGGGGAAAAAGAAGATTAAAGAAAGAAGAGAATTAAGTTTACATCTGTGAATGTTAAGAAATCTTACATTTGATCCAATTCCTGCAAGGCTGAAACATAGACAAAATACAAAGTAAACTTGCAGAAGTATGTCCAAGGAGAGTTGACCGTTGTTTCTCCTCCACTCCCTCATGTCACGTAAGAATCCCGGTTGGGAAAATCATCTGAATGATCAACCCTGCTTCTATTCTTTGCCGCCTCTTCCCTTCCCTGCAACAGCTGAGATCCTGCAATGATCTCCTGGCTTCTAGAACACTAATTTGGATGATCAGACTTGAAACCCACCTGATTTTCTTTTGACCCTACAAGCTCTTGGGCAAACCCAAACCACAGCAGATCATGTCCCTTGTTTTCATCGTTGAGTTTCTTTTCCTAGGTCAGGTGCAGACTCAGAGGAGAAAGCTTCGGGGCAGGCTACCACCAGAGAAGAAGTTTTATATGAAATTCTGGAAATGGGTTGGAAATGAGGAATCAGAGAGGAGGTTGGTGAAGAGGCAGCTAGTGGTACAGTGTGTGCCACTAGATTTGGCCCTTAATCACTCAGTGTTTGGTCCAAGAATGAACCCAACCATCAGGCTTAATCATAAGACTGAAGCAGCAGCAAATAGCCCAGTATTTTAAATAAATACGCAATCAGGCAGTTACCAAATAACATAAATGCCAAGTTAGAAAGCATCGGTGAAATAAATTTATAGTCACTTCTCCACCCCATTTACAAAGTCATAAGAACAGGTATTCTCCTTCTCAGTTATTTTTTCCTCAAAAGCTGATTTTCAAGTAATTTCCACTCAGAATATGGCTTAAGTGCTCTCCTAATAAATAGTACTGAATGGTCCTGAATGCAAGTCTTGACTTTTAAATGAGAGCACATACTCTCAGCAATAAAGTTACTTGAATTTGTATAGCACTTTGCAGTACATGTGCATTCACATATACTGGCTCATCTAACAAAATAAGTAAAATAACGCACCCATGATCATGAAGGTTGAAAGTCACAGATGGACTCACAATGATTCTCTTGAGCCAAAATCTCAAGTTATCTCAATCGCAAATTAAACTAGAATCACTTATTCAATGTATTATTAATTCAACTCAAATGAGTTAATATAATTCAAGCACTAACTATGTCCAGCATTTTTTGTAAGCATTGACAGAAAAAAAAGGAAACAAGATATTGTACCACTGTCAGGAAAATTGTACAGGAAGATTGTAGTGAAAGGCATATAGCCAATAAAAATGGAAGGGCGAAGAAACATCATGTTGTCTTATTGTCTCCCAGGTAAGATGCTTGGTAATTTAAAACATGCTATTTTAATCTTACAAACAATCATACAAAGCACCTATCGCTCCATTCTACGTGGTGAAATTGCAAACAGAGAACTTGTGTAACTTGTTGTCACCCCCTTTGAAGCTGGTGTGGCATGAACGTCTTCAGCCTCATCTTCTCCCCACCATACTATGCCCTTTCCCTGAGATTATAAAGAAATAAAGGGCAAAACTCATCTACTAAACAATAAGAGAGACTATCGAAGGACCCTGTTTTGTTCATGGTATGATTGAAAGTTTCCTAGATTGAGGATCAAAAAGTCTGCAGTCTAGATTTCTATCTGCTTTAAACTCATTTTGTAGGCTGGGGCAACTCATGTAAAATACACTAAGAACCTTAGTTTTCCCACCTATAAATGGATGGGTTGGATTGGACAAACTCAGAGGTTCAGCTTATTTCTAAAATAGTGCTTTAACTGATCTTGGTCCATCTACAATAATTACATCACTGAATATTTGTGACTCCACTATTTATATATGCAATAGGCCGGGGGGATAGAATTTTGCATGCTCTCTCTCTCTCACACACACACACACTTCCCACAATGGTTTTGAATAGCTTTCAAAATTTCTTTCCAGTGATAACAGGATTATCTCTATATAAATTATTTTCTACTAAATAATAAAGGAAAATAATTTGAATTACAGAGATAAAGATTTTAAAAATTAGAAGATATGTAAATGTAAAGTTATACAGTGGAGACTCATATTATTTTCTCAAAAATCACACTAATAGGTCTGTACAATAATTTTGAAAACTTAAGTACGAACCTAAAAATTAAGCTGAAAAGAGTTTGATGCCACAGTGAATTCATTGCATCTTTCAGAATGCTTTTGACATGCTTGACATAAATTAGTCCCATAACAGACATGATTGCTAAACTATCTAAGCACAAAACAAAATTCATTAAATTTTGCTGAATGAACTGGTCAAACAGGAGTCCTCGAACTGTCCTCACTCTACAGTTCAAAATAAGAAGACAAATGATTCTACTTGAGGTCCACATGCAGTTATAACTCAAGACTCTTCCAAGTTAAGATTTCTCACTTTATTTCTAACCAGAGTGAAATTTCAAATCAAATGATTCTGGAAATCCATGTTTTACTTTGGCCATACCCAATGCACTTGTAAAGACATTATTTCTCCCAAGCTTACATTAGTCCACCCTATTCATTAGACATTTTCTTTTAAAAACTTCCACTTCTATTTGTTGATTCAAAGGTTTCTACTCAAGATTCAATAGCTATGACAGGTCATGTACAAACATGTGCAGAGAAACACACATGAAATTAGAACTGTACCTTAGAATGGCAACCTTTGAAAAGAAGGTTTTCAGTATGAAGTAAATAATGCCTGCAAATATTGAAACCAACTTCAGATAACATGGGGACCAGGTACTTTCAAACTCAAAATTAATGAAGAGTCTTAAATGAATGGGTACCACATTGCTCTGGCCAGAATATTTGATTTGCTCAAAATGGAATTACTTAAATAAAATTAATAAATTTGTATTCATCTAAATATGAAATGGTTTCATTATCATCAATAATGTATTTGTTTGTATGAAAGTATCCAAATCATTGCACTTTTTAGGGCTTCATTTTTTTACTTTGTAAAATGATGGTAGAGAACTAGCTAATCATTAAGTTCTCCTCCTGGGTACAATATGCTTATTTCTCACCTAAGAACTTATTTCTTACATTCTTCCTATGAGTTGTGGATAGAAAAGAAATTGGGACAGTAATAATCCATAAAGGTATATGGTACACAAACTTTAACCAGACCAAAAATAAATAAGTAAACCTTCATTTCATATTTGATCATCTTTTTTGTTTTTCAAGAAAGTGTCTGTACTTCCTTGACTTTCAGCTCCCTGCTAGGTTAATGCCTCCCAGAAAACAGTGATTTACACAGCCATTTTAGATTTAGACTCATCAGTGTCTGATAGAGGCTCCAGGAGATGACTCAGAGTAGAATGGGTGGGGCTGGGGCCATAGCAGAAGTCTCCTGCTCCGTCTTGGGAGCCTGGACCTGTGGAATAGTTGGAGACCAGGAGGCAGCATGACAGTCCTGGGCATTGGACACCAGAAAGTCAGAAGACAAGAGAAAAAAGAGTGATGAGAAGGCAGAGTAGGTAAACCTCACTTCAGAGTTTTACCTCAAAACGGTACTGAGGAGAGCCCTGGGGATGACAACTCAACTTTTCCCCCATACGAGGTTAATAATCACAAAGGAAAATTAAGCCCATAGAAACGATATGGGGGTGCCTGTGTGGCTCAGTTGCGTAAGTGTCTGACTCTTGATTTTGGCTCAGGTCAGGATCCCAGGGTGGTGAGATGGAGATCTGTGGCAAGCTCCTTGCTGAGCATGGAACCTGCTTGGGATTCTCTCTTTCCCTCTCCCTCTGCCCTTCCCCCCTCTCTACATGGTCTCTTGCTCTTGAAAAGGAAGGAAGGAAGGAAGGAAGGAAGGAAGGAAGGAAGGAAGGAAAGAAAAAGAAAAAGAAATGATATGAACAATAACAGAAAACAAAAACACCACCAGGCTGTTTAGCTTTTGTAAGGAATAGCTATGCCCTGGTAATGATCACTTTACATTGAGATCACCAAATTATTCTGAGAGGAGAGAGCATCCTCTATGCCTAGCCTTCAAAATGGAAAGAGTTACAAGTTGAGTACTTCAGGGTTGTTTTTTTTTTAATGTTTTGTCATTTGCATACAGATTTAATCATGCCTTTCCCTAATATCTAGAACTGCAAGAATGCTGTTCTTGATGGTGTGCACTGTGGCTGTGTGTAGTACAGGCCTGGACCACGAGAAACATCTCAGACCCACTAACGTCATTAATGCAGTGTTTTTCTAACTTTCTGTGGGTAAGGCTCACTTTTTTATTTTCTTTTTCCAGCCATCACAGGTGGATACACAGTCCTGCTGTGGTCTCCTGTGTAGCTCAAGCTATCTGGAAATAACCATGTCAATTCAATCACATTCAAAACAGTCTATATCCTCTTCAGTGGAACAGTTCAACTTATTATGCCCTTGAATACGATGACAATGTTAAAATGCTCTAAAAATTTTTTTTCTAAGATTTTATTTATTTATCCGACAGAGAGAGACAGCCAGCGAGAGAGGGAACACAAGCAGGGGGAGTGGGAGAGGAAGAAGCAGGCTCCCAGCGGAGGAGCCTGATGCGGGGCTCGATCCCAGAACGCCGGGATCA
Source organism: Ursus arctos (assembly GCF_023065955.2). Classification (NCBI taxonomy): domain Eukaryota; kingdom Metazoa; phylum Chordata; class Mammalia; order Carnivora; family Ursidae; genus Ursus; species Ursus arctos. Next base: position 29,371,343 of record NW_026622841.1, on the reverse strand, counting down.
CGCCCTGAGCCGGAGGCAGACACTTAACGACTGCGCTACCCAGGCGCCCCTGGACTCATTTAATTCTTATTCATTCATTTGTTCACCAGATTATTGTGTATGTGTTTTTGCTGGGTACGTTTTAACTGTTGGGAGCTGCTTTAGATTCAGTCAGTTATTTCAGTTCCTTACCAATTCACTAGCACATTTCAAATGAGTAAGTCATTTTTATTTTTTATTATTTTTTTTCAAAGATTTTATTTATTTATTCGACAGAGATAGAGACAGCCAGCGAGAGAGGGAACACAAGCAGGGGGAGTGGGAGAGGAAGAAGCAGGCTCATAGCGGAGGAGCCTGATGTGGGGCTCGATCCCACAACGCCGGGATCACGCCCTGAGCCAAAGGCAGACGCTTAACCGCTGTGCCACCCAGGCGCCCCTAAAATGCTCTAAAATTTTTGAAATACTTTCCAGTTTTGTATTATTTCATCTTATACTATTAAAACACAGTTCATGGACTGGCATCTGTTCAGAGGACTACTTTGAGCAGAAATGCTATTCAAAGCTATTGGTTGATTTGAATATGAATTTGAAAAATCTTCTCCAATAACAAGATTCTCTACATTAAGGGAACACAACTACATGAAAGGAAGATGAATAAAGAAAATACTGGAATTTAGAGCAAATCATGGTTTTTCTGTAGTCCCTGTTTGAGCCATTAAATGAAACTAGGGCAAAACTATTAGTTTTATTAAATTACATTTTTAAAAACATTCCTTTAATTGAAATTAGGTATTTTAAGAACCTGCATACTTGAGGTTTGGGTCTACACAGTACCAAGGATATTAGGTAAATATAGATAAGGAACAGTGAAACATTGCACAGAAAAATAAGTAAAGCATGTTACCAAGTATAATTCAGGAAGGAGAACACGTGAGTGAATTTTTTTGGCGGGGAGAGAAGGGTCGGGAGGAGGGAGGGTGGATTACGGAAGAATGAGTACAGATTATCAAGACAATATAAAAACTTCACCAACTTAAGGATGACAAATTTCTTCTCTGAAGTACTGGAAATCCTAGGTTGCACATGCAATCTGACCCCTGATTATATTCCACTGTACTGCTAATTGTTTTTATATGTTTTAGAGACTTTTATCCAAGCAGATTAAAAGCTCATCAAAGGTCAGTTTCATTAATACTGTCCTTCTTCTTTGACTCCATAGAACTGATGTTGATTTCTGCTGTATAGGGCAGAATAAGGTCCCAGGGAATAGCCCTACTTTTTTCAGCCCTTTTAAAAATATTCTTCCAAAAGTTTACTCTTCAGTAGCACTTTTTTATTAGAAAATATGGTGGACTGGAGCTCCGTTGATTTTTAAAAAATAACTTCTAGAAGTCCTTCATCTTCTAATTATTATAATTACTAATTATTAGTGGTACATGCTGATATCAACACTCCATGTTATGTTTTATAATATTGCCTCTAATCTGCCACAGCACCTGGGTATTATGCCCTACTTTATATATGAGAAAACTGAAATTCAGAGAGGTCCCATGACTTTCCATGTTCACATAGCTACTAAGTGGCAGTGTTATTATGAAGTATTCAAGTATTGAATGTATTGAAGTATTCTGTCTGGATCCAAAACTTCTTTTTCTTCATAGTGCTTGGTGTTTCCTATAGAGCATGCTATCTTTTCAATTCCCTATATCTTTTTGTCTGAAGGTCTCAGAATTTGAAAACCGGAAGTTTCAACTTTTAGATACCCTAAAACCCACGGGTTCCGAATAAGCACTAGATAGCTTGCTTCAGCTGTTATTTACAACCAAAAAGAACAAGCATCAGAAACAGCCACATATGTTATTGAAACTGGCATACACAACTTTCCCTCGCTTGAGAAGAAGGAGCTTGCCAGAGTTCATGCACACCTCAGCCTGCAGAGCAACTTCCGGCAACAACTGCCCAAGCCAGATGGGTCCGGGCGGTACGCATCACAACACCCAGCCCAGAATGACAGGGTGAGGGGAACATGACAGAAATAAGCCCAGCTAGTAAACATGTAAAAAATTCTTCCCTCATCCCAAACAATCCATTGTACACTGGAAAATGAGAAGAGCAAAATCCCAATAACAAAAATCAAGAAAGGCCCACGCTCCATGTCTGACTTTAGCTGACCCCCATTAGAGAGCCATTCCTTCAGAATCAATACTCCTAATGCATAACTATAGACACCACCAATCAATGGGAAGTGATAAAGGAAGCAGAATCAATAAACATTAGAGGGGCTAGAGAGAGTGAAGAAAGGGAAAAAATGCAGTGCGAATACTGTGCTTTGTTAAAATGAGAGGTATGGGAATTGCTTGAGAACCACCTGCTTTCTCCCTAATCTAAACTATTTCCCTCCACCTGAAAAAAAGCTTATGTTTTGGCCTTAGTTGACTTTATGAGCAGATGGTTAATAGCAGTGCGACTTGAGGACTTCATTGACCTAAAAAGTCTGCTCAAGAAAATACCATGGTCTGGAATGACACCATGAGAGACTCACTTTGTCACATTAAAGTGTTCTGTTCTCATTGGTCTTCTTATAAAATGCAAGCGCTCCTGGAAGATTAACATGCCATGTCATTACCACTGAAATATTAGTTATACAGCATCAACTACTTAGCAAGTACTTAATATTAGTGTTGCCAGATAGAATTCACAACACCAAACAATACTCAGGGCTAAGAAACCGAATATATGAATGGACAAGAGCCCGATTTTTTATACATACATATTTTTATATATTTTATTATTTATATATACATCAAACTCTGACCCCTAACATCCAGCAACCTGTCAAAGAAACCAGCCGCAGAAGCCAGACTGCTATAAATCAGACTTGTAGAAAGCCGGACCGCTCTCTACAGTGACAATCCAGGAAGCCAACTACTCTTTTATCCACTGGCCCAAAATGGCCAGGACTTGACAAATAACTGATTAAGCTTCCCTCATTTTTGTCCCTGCTTGGAATTTAGGACCCCCCAAAAGAAGCAAACCATACACCCCTAACCAATTACACAGGATGCCCACTTCCAGTTAGCATACGTGCACCACTTTATTTTTAACGGACAGCCTCCCTCCATCAGGTTATACCTGAAAACTTCTGGGTTTTGTTTGTTTTGTTTTTGTTTTTTATTATAAAGCTTTCTCATTCCTTTGCCTGCCTTTGACTCTCTGCCAGAATGCAAGGGACAGTGGCTGATTCCCTTGCTATGAATAAATAGACTTTGCTTGTTCTCATGTGTTGGTCTTCATTTATTTTCACAGAAACTACTTACACTAAAAAAAATTATTGTTTATCTGAAATTCAAGGTTAACCAGGTATTTTGGGGTTTTTCTTAAAAGATTTTATTTGAGAGAGAGTGTGAGTGAGAGAAAGAGAGCGCGCGCACATGAGCAGGGGGAGAGGCAGACGGAGAAGCAGGCTCCCCCGCTGAGCAGGGAGCCTGACTTAGGGCTGGATCCCGGGACCCTGAAATTATGACTTGAGCCAAAGGCAGATGCTTAACCTACTGAGCCACCCAGGCACCCCTGTTTTTTGGGGGGGTTTTGTTTGTTTGGGGTTTTTTTTTTTCTTGTTTTTGTATCTGCTAATTCAGGCAACCCTACTTACTATATACCAAGAACTGTTGTGAGCATTTGACATATATTGCTTTTACCTCACAATATTCTGAAGTAGCTATTGTCATTCCCAAATAGGGCAATGGTGGTTTAGTGACAATACGCCCCAGTGCTAGAATGAGGGAGTAGAAACTCCATCTGTCAGACGGCAAAGCCCATGCCCTTTACGACTTGACTTTCAAAGTCTGGCGTTTCCACCATAAAATTTGCACCAAATTCCTACTTAGGAGCACCTGAATGTTGATCTGTGAGCCAGAGAGAGGCAGAAATTGGGACATAAAGATCCTAAGTAGAGAAAACACAGCTGATGTGCTAGATCAGGGAGAGGAAGGAAATGAGAGCAAGTGAATGACGTGGACGGCATGTTTCTGTACAAGCTCTGATGAAAATCCCATTTAAAAAATGTCAAATAACAAGCATAATAATTATGATAGACATATCAGAGAAACTCACACATATTTTCCTTTCTCTCTCTGCCTTGCTTACCTTAAACTTGGAGGGAAAAAAACAGCCTTCAGTTAGCACTACCACAGCTTCTCATTCATAAAGCCTAAACTAAATACACCAACAGCTTCCTTGAAGGAAAGTGTGCAGTTTTTAAATTATGGAATGATAAAATGTTGTTTTCTAATTTCCCTTCTCTAAAGAGCTATATGATAAATTTAGGGGAAATGTGGTTCTACAAAAATATATATAGATATATTTCTTGCTCCTGATAGTTTGCTTCTATCATTTAACAATAAAAATATATAACCCATAATTTTTCCTCTTTATATCCTGGCAACCCAAAATTAGAGTCTAATTTAGGACTAATCTAAATTCTAATCTAAACTGCATTTCAGATTGCACACCCTAAGCTTCTTTAAGATCTTGCCTTCTCTCTATATTTTGATATCTACCATTCAATAATTTTATTATGAAACACCAATAGACTCAGTATATTAATTTAGACTGTTTCAGTTATTTCCCTTTCCACTTATGGATTTTAGTTTTCTCTTTTAAAATTATAAAATACGTAAATGCTTCCATGATTGTACAAGAGAGCAACCTCCTTATTTTTATTAGTTCAGCCTAAGATTCTCAAGTTTTTAAGGCAGTTAATTTTTGCCATGAGGGCACATTGAGTCTCTGTTTTCACTCAGCCTTCCAGAGCTGTGTCAGATAGCTCATGGCACCTCAGTGCCGTATATACCGCATCCTATATTCATATAATGGAGGCTTTTAAACAAAGTCAGAACTTCACATTTATTCCTACTAAATTTCATTCCTGCTGTGTTTCCCCATTGTTCCAGGTAACTTCCAATCAATTGAGGTGGTAAAAAAGCATTTATTTGCTCTGGGATGATATGCAACTAATTTGTCTATTAATGACGTTTTTCTCCCGGGGAAAGTATTCCTTCAGGATCTTTGCCAGATTCACCTTCTGCTGTGATGCACGTCTGACTGTCATTTGTTAATTTTATTTGCGCTCATTGATCCATTAATATATATCACACCCACAACTTAACTTAGTTTCCATCTGGTGGAAAGGGTACAGGGATGTTATCAAATTGTCTAGGAAATAAAATCGCCTTGGGTCTCTCATTATCGATGTCTGTCATCCTCTAACAAAAGTGTATAAATTACCTAGTCAGAAAGAGGCTGAAATTGAAGATGCAAATATAAATTACTGATGTAAAATATTTGATTTCCCTCAAACCATTTTATTGAAAATAACTCTGTATAAAAATTAATTTATGTACATCTCTATTATAGGAGGTGGAGTGACTAGAAGTCTTATAAATATGTTCCTCAGATGTTTATCAAACATATAAGCAGAGCTGGAACTTTAAGAGAAAACTCATTTACTTCACCTTCCTACCTCAAGCTGAGATAAAATTTCAATCCCTCACTTTAAGAAGAAATGTATTACAGCTTGATAAAGAAAATACCCAGTCCTGATAGTTTCTGCTATGGCAAAACTAAGTTTCCACCAAATCACTTATTAGCTTAATAAAGAAGTCAACGCACACGTAGTTAGCATATGGTGAATGTCCAGTGTTGGCCTTAAGCTAGGGTAGATGAAAGGAAGTATAAACATGTGAAACTATTTTTAATGATATATACCAATAAGAGATGAATGTCAAATAAGGTATAGCTTGAAAATACAAATTACAACACTGAGTAGGATCCATATTCTTTTTAACATAACAAAGTTTCCAAAGGACATATATTAGGAGGGAATGCTTTCTCTCCAGATGTTAAATTTGCACTTATTTGGGGTACTAAGTGTTAATATTTAGGTTGTTCATTCATTGTAGTGGGCATTTGTGAAATTGCTTTTTGAATACTCACTATGCTTTCTCCTTACCTAGGTTAACAACATCAAATTCTCCATATGGTAATTATCTTATTAAACATTTATATGGTTTAAATGAGGCTGACTCAAGCTCCCAACCCAGATGTGAGTATGCAACCCATGCCTAAATCAATTAGTGAATTATATCTCCTCTCACAATGGTGATGATGGGCATTGGACCACATCTTTCAGGTCAATGAGAATCAGGTATAAGACTTTCATTCAAGCTATTAGGGAAGAGAAAATCTCTTTGCTGTTTGTATAGTCCTTGAGATGTACTATTGGCAACCATCGTGCAAGCACGAGGAATGACTATTTAGGAATGAAGTCATCTAAAAGAAAATGTGCTCAAGAAATGAAGAGGACCAGGTGACTTCAACCCCCTTAGAATTGTAATGTTAGAGTGGAAAGAAAACTTGGAGATAATTTCTTCTAATATCATTCTAAGTTATAGAAAACTGAGGCTCAAGGAAGTTCAGTGAATTTATTAGGTCTCCATCAATCTCTAAGCCAGTGATATTTTTAATATCATGTCTTTGTTGGAATCAGTTAAATTCACCATATTTACCTAGCAACTACTGTACAGTAGATATTATTCTAAGCGTTAGGGATATAATGGGGAATAATGTTAAGTGTCTTGTTGTCAAATAGCTATTGACTTCTTGTCAAGGCAGTAAACAGGCAATCACATAGAGTGTAATGAGTGCCATAGTAGGGGTAAGGACAGTGCTGTGGGAGCACCAAAGAGACACCACGCTTGAATTATAGGAGAGAATGAGAAAGGGACAACATGTTCAACTAAAACCACCATCCATGAAGACTTCTTATATTAATGAGTAATGCCTAAAACCCATGAACTTTAAAATCTGCCATCTCTGCCTTTCAAAAATCTTCAGCTGCTTATAGGTCTCTTCTGTGAACTCCTGTGTCCCCACTAATAAAATACCAAAAGGAAGCAATAAAACATTAATCTCGCGATAATAATTTTGAGATTATCAGATAAAGTTTTATGAAACCCTTTGATGCTCTGGTTAAGATCCCTTCCATGGCATGACTACCTGTCTGAAAATTTGGTGCATAGAACTCAGACACAGAGTCACAAAGGAAAAGAACTAAAGTAGGAATATGCGCACAGGCACACACACGCGTGCGCGCACACACGCACACACACACACGTTTTTAGAGCTCCAGATTTAAACTACAACTCTCTTCATTTATCATTTTATTGGCCTCAGTGACATTGGAATAAAGCAAGCAAGCCTAGGGGTTTCCCAATTTAGAAAGTCATTGTGACCTATTGCTATAGAATTTTGGCAGGTATACAACTGAGACTTGGATATCAGAAAATTGCTGAGGTTTGTAGCAATGACCACAGAGACAGTGATGAAACAGGGTCTCTCAGCTCAAAAGATGTCTCAGAACACAGATTAAGTTTCCCAAAGGAAGTGATGTAAAAAACAGCATCTGAAAGACAATTCTAGTTACTCTGGTAAAGAAAAGGGATAAAAATATTCTTAGAAGAAGGGTATATATTACTTGTGGCAGAGATAGGACTAGAATGATTTAAGAACTATTAACAATGCAGAATCTAATTGATAACTAAAACAGTGCCATACATCTAAAAGCCATTTGAAAATATGTGATTATTAGTTGTACAGAAGGATGGTGAGGTAATTAAGGGTAATATTAAAGTTTTTGTGCACATTGCTGCCATTAATTGCCACACAAACATAAGAATGTTTGTAGGAAGATGAGGAGTTCAATTTTTAATGCCTTGAATTTGAGAAACCTATAAGATATAAAAATTGAGAAGCTGGATATATAGGATTGTATATCCTATATATAACCAGTAAAAAAAAAATTGATAATATAGATTTAGTATCATTAGCATATTGAAGACCACTGGAACTATGAGAATGGAAGAGATTGCTGAGATCTCTATTTAGAGAAAAAGAGTTGAAGATAAAACTCCATGGGGCAGTAAAAATTAAAGGCTAAAAGGAAAATACATTAGAGCCTAGGCAGTAGTTAACCTTTTCAGTAGTGTGAAGAGGTCACATAAAATACTAAACGAAGAAGTCCATCAAATTAGACAATAAATAAGTTATTGGTAAGCTTGACTAGGGTAATCCCAATATGGTATTTGGAAAAGAGGGCTGAATGCATTGTGATGAAGAATGAAGCAGGTAATCACCATGGTTTCTTCAATAATTAGCAGTGGCTAAGTCAACATCCTTTGAGAACCTTTACAAAGATTCCCTGATCTCTTGTCTTTGTGATGACTATCAAATGTAGCCTGCATTATTTTGTTTGCTATATAACAAATTACCACACATTTAATGGCTTAAAAAAACACCCATTCATTATTTCATGGTTCTGTAAGTCATATATCTGGGATGACTCACCACGGTTCTCTCCTTAAGATCTCACAAGGCCAAAATAAAGATGTCAAGTGGGCTGGACTGTCATGTAGATGCTCAGGGGAAAGAGACCATTTTCAACTCATTCAGCCAATTGGTAGAATTCAGTTCTTAATAGTCTATAGATCGGAGGTCCTGGTTTCCTTGGTGGTTATCAGACTAGAAGTGTTCTCTGCCCACATTCCTTCTCTTATGGCCATCTCCATCCTAAAAGCATCAAGGCTGACAATATCTTTGACTTCCCTTCCTTCCGCCACCAGCTAGGAAAAACTCTGCTTTCTAAGAATTTATGTGATTCGATTGAGCCTGCCTGGAGAATCTTCCTTTCTTCAAATAATGTGTCAGAATCACAGAAGTGAGATCTCATCATATTCATGCCCAAGTGGAGGGGATTATATAAAACCAAGGGTCATTTAGGGTCATCTTATCGAATATACTTCCCTCTTTTCTTCAGGAGAATAGAAATTTTTACTAGAATTGTCACTTTTCTTTTTATATAGTCGAAACCAATTACAATAACTATAAAGTCTCTGTATTATACTATGAATAATAGGAATAAAATAAGCACTCTGAATTATAATAAAATAACTACTGGTATTCTATTTCTAATAGTGGTACAGGAACATTGGATAAAACTTCCTGTGAGTCACACACACACACACCCCAAACAAAAAGGAAAAATCAAAGCATGGACTTGAAGGCATCAGAGAGCTACAAAGACAGTAAAAAGCTGGAAAATATGAAAATCCAGAGTAGTCAGCACAGAACTTGGTATCACTTTTCCCTTCTATGAAAATCGTCCTGATTCTAAAAAAATATAGGTGAGAGTCTCAGAAACAAATGACAAAAAAAGTTCAGATCTTCTGGGAGATAGAAGGATAAATATTGGAGCCCTGGATCCACTAACATTTGGTCCTGATAGATCCATATGCCCTGGATTGGGACCATAGAGGGTTTTATCATAGGAATGAGCCAGAAATGAATGAGGTCTTGAAATGTTAAACCCAAATTCAAATAATCTCAAACACTGAAGATAGATTGTTTAACTGTCCTTTGTCACCACCCAGAAAAAAATAAAGTTTGGCTAAAAGGAAAATACTAGGACTTATGCTAGTTCCAAAGTATTTAATACTCAGGTCTTAAAAAATTAAGCATATGATTAAAAAAAGGAATTAAACCCAAAAGAAACAATGGGTATTATAAACAGAACAACAGTGGATCCAGCCAAGCACAGTTAGCCAGAATAGACTTTTATATAACTATGACTAACATATTCAAGAAATAAGACAAAGTTGAAAATTTAAGGGGTACACTTCAAAAGTCCAAAGAAAAGTTCATAGCATCAGAAAAATACAACAATTCCAAATGTAGATAATCCTAATAACATACTCAACCATGTGACAAAATTGACCTAACTTGACTGATAAAACTGACAAAAATTTCAGTAGAAATATACATTTAAGGTGCATTGTTGGGAAACTTGACCTACTTACAGAACAATATACTCAGTAACTGTAATATAAACATTCTTTTCATATGCACATGAAACACTTATAAGTATTGACCATGTATTTGCATTAGGAAAGCTTCAAATTCCAAAGAACAGAAATCATGGAATATTCCAAAACAGTGGAATTAAGCTTAAAAATCATTTAAAAATGGAAGGAAATTTTTATGTTTAGCTATTAATAAATATATAAATAACCAAGGCCTGAACCACACTAAAATAAAAAGCTCTGCCCAGCAAAGAAATCCATCAATGGAACAAAAAGGCAACCTATTAAATGGAAGATATATCTGAAAAGGGGTTAATATGCAAAGTATATAAAGAACTCCTACAATACCAAAAATAATCTGATTAAAATGAGAAGAGGACCTGAATAGACATTTTTCCAAAGATGACATTCAGATGGCCAACAGACACATGAAAAATGCTCAACATCACTAATCATCAGGAAAATGAAAATTAAAACCACAGTGAGGTACCACCTCACACCACTCAGAATGGCAAATATCAAAAAGACCAGAAATAACAAGCATTGGTGTGGTTGTGGAAAAAAGGAAACCCCTGCATACTGTTAGTGAGAATGTAAATAGATACAACCACTGTGGAGTGGAGATTCCTCAAAAAATTAAAAATAGAAATACCATGTGGTCCAGTAATTCCACCACCAGGTATTTACCCAAAGAATACAAAAACATTAATTAAAAAAGATACATACAGCTCTATGTATATTGCAACATTATTTGCAATAGCCAAGATATAGAAGCAACCCGAGTGTCTATTGATAGATGAATGAAGATGTGATTCCTCTCTCTTTCTCCATTTCTCTCTCTCTCTCTCTCTCACACACACACACACACGCATGCACGCGCACAGGAATATTACTTGGCCATAAAAAAGAGTGAGAGCTTTCCATTTGGGAAAATATGGATGAACCTACAGGGTATTATGCTAAGTGAAATAAGATAAAGACAAATACCATATTATCTCACTTATATGTGGAATCTAAAAAATAAAATGACAACAGAAACACAGAAAAAAGACTTTTAAATGCAGAGAACAAATTGGTAGCTGCCAGAGGGGAGGTGGGTGGAGGGATAGGTGAAATAGGTGAAGGGGATTAGGAGGGGGGGAAATCCAGTTATAAAATAAATAAGTCATGGAGATGAAAAGTGCAGAATATAGTCAAAATATAATAACATTGTATGGTAACAGGTGGTGACCACATTTATCATGGTCAATACTGAGTAATATACAGAATTTTCAAATCACTGTGCTGCACTCCTGAAACTAATATAACATTGTATGTCAACTATACTTGAATAAAAACAACAACAACTAATGCATCAAAGAAGAAATCACTATGAAAATAAGAAAATGCTTTGAAATAAATTATAAAGAAATAATATGTTTAAAATGGGGAATATCGCTAAAGCTGTGTCCTGAGGGAAACTCAAAGCTTTTTTCTTTTTATGAATATATGAGAAATAAAATCTAAATATTAGAAAGGTAAATATCAATCTTAAGAATTAAGCAAAATAGAAAATTTAACTCCAAGGCATAATAGATGCTAAAAAGCAAACAAGCATAAGAGCATAAATTAATCTAATAAAAAAGCTAAAAAAAGCCCTGAAAAAAACTAATAAAGTTGAAATAACTCCTAGGCATACTGAACAAGGAGAAAGAGAAAATGGAAAGTTGGCAAAATTGGGGGGGGGGGGAAGGTGGCATATATACCTCCTCTATTAGACACTGAAAAAATGACAAGGAAGAATACTCTGAAAAATTTTTTTTAAATTGACAAATTCCCAGAAAAATACTTAAAGCTGACAAAGAAAAAAAATCAGAATTGTCTTATAATGATTAAAGAAGATGTGTCCATAACTAAGAAATTTTACAAAAAAAATGGTAAATTTCACCATGAATTTTACCACATACTTAAGGAAAAAATGATCTTATATAAATTCTTCTAGCTTGGTATTGTGTCAGTTTTGATAATAAAGTCTAGCATGGGAGTTACAACCATGGAAAAGTACAGACCAATCTTACACAGATGATAAAATCCTAAACTAAATATTAGCAAACTAAATCTATTAATATAAAAAAGGCAATACATCACAAGTTGAGTTTATTCTAGGAATTCAAAATATTTTAAAAAGCCAAACAATGTAATTCACCTCATTGACAGGAGGAAAAAATACACAATCACCTCAGTAGATGAAGAAAAATTCTATAAAATATTTATTCATATTAAAATACTCAGCAAACTAGGAGTAAAAAACGGGAATTTCTTCAAACTCATTAGAAGTAACCAGAAAAAATCCAGAACAAATATCATACTTAAACGTAAATGTTGAAATTTTTCCTTTAGTTGAGCTTGAGTTTTCCATGAATAACCATGACTGTTTTTCTGTATTCTATCAGACTCCATAGGAAGTAGTTTTAAGTTAAAAGGGAAAAAGTGCAAATTGTCCTTAAAGATATTTTTCTGTTCTAAATAAATTGTAGGTAATTCTTTTAATAAATAGAATGAACGCCAATCTAGATGGTCAAACCTGCGTAGGGGAACAAATTTTACCACAAAGCTATGCCTCTTTGATATATATTTGCAGATACAAGAGAAGCTCTGAAAACCTAATAGAAGTTACCGTTTTGTAAGAAACATTTATAAGGGAAATTTCCATTAGTTAAAATATTTCCCTTGCTCTACCAGGAAAAGGGAGATAATTCAATCTCTAGAAACCCTTATCAATGGAGAAAGCATGGATTTATAACTGTATAACAAACTTACTGTTCTTACTGTGCTACACCTGGTAACTTCTCATAACTGACTCCACATTCTCAACATCATCTTCTGTCTTTGGGTGGAGATGGTATTTACAGTGATGGCTCCAATTATATGGGGAAGTTACCCAATTTTCCTGGGTCTCTCTCATGTATATAGTAGATATGCAAGTCATTAAATTTTATTTTTCTCCTGTTCACCCATCTCATTTCAATTTGATTCTTATACCAGCCAGAAGAATTTAAAAGGGTAGAGAATTTTTTTTGCTCCACAACACCTGTCATTTTTCCAGTTTCCAGTTTATATAACCATGATTTCTAACCTTTAAAAATACATATATTTTTATCAAAGAAATTTAACTTTTACTTCATATTTTCTTTGCTGGGCAGATAGCTGAAATAATTTAATAACTATGCTCTATGTAGGCCTTTGGGGAGTAATAATTATAGTCTGAAATATCATAATTTTTAGGGTTCCAAGAAGGAAGACATTATATATATATATACACACATTATATATATATATATATACACACACACATTATATATATATATACACACATTATATATATACACACATTATATATATATATATACACACATTATATATATATATACACAATATATATGTATACATACACATATAATACAAATTTATATATATATAATATACACATTATATATATATATATGTATACACACACATAATATACACATACACGTATGTATATATGCATATATACAAACATTTTATAAAAACAAAGGAAATGAGCATTAGCATTTAACAGAGTGATGCATGTCCCGGGCAGTCAGTCAGCAGAACCTCAGTAAGAGAGATAACTAAACATGTTATCAGGCTGGCTGTCAAATTTATAAACCTATTTTTTCATGAATTTACAAAGTTTTATCATAGACACCATGATGTTCCATTTAAGTCCCCCTACAATAAAGACCTTATTGCCTAGCTTCCAGAAGCATGGTGGTCACTGGACAGTCTTCTTTATTAGCTCCTTTGGGAATTGGCTTTCTCCAAACCGCCCAGCCCAAGTGCCATTCCAGTGTGATTCCAGGGTGATACAAAGTCTGAACCCATGTTGAAATATAAAGGTCTGGCCATCTTGACACAATTGAGGACAATCCAAGAAGGCAATTCAAACTCTCTCAAATGGATTTAGCTGAGACTGTCCTTCGGAATTTATTGCAACATGAATTCTCCCTCTGTTCCCTTCTCCTTTTTTCTCTTCCCTTTCTCAGGCGTGGGATCCCAGTACTCTTTAATAAATATCATACATCCTAAAGTTTCATCTGAGAGTCTATTTCCCACAAAATCCAACCTATGACAAGTCCTAAGGTTTTAAAAGAGTTACAGTAGCATAACCTTTCCAGGAATGTGAAGCCTGAGAGGTCTTTTCAATTTAAGTTAAACAAGTGTGTATCTCATCACATATCACAGGTCTAAGTTGCAACAATTAGAACCTGGCACTTAGCATAGAATAATAAGATAGCTAACATTTATACAGTACTTATCATTTGGCAAGTTTCTGCATATTTGTTTATGTATTTATTCCTTATAACAGTCTTGTGAGGTAGGAATTATTCTTCTATTTTTTTAACAGATGAGAAAATGGATGACATACATAGTAAAGAGCTAGTCCAGGTCATAAAGACAGAAAGTGGCTGAGCCAAATTCAAACAGGCTATGGGGCCACAGTGCTTTTATCTATTAGGCTGGACTGCTTATTGTTCGCAGAAGCAATTTGTAAAGTTTTGTTAAATAGGAATAAATAGTTTCAAAGTATAGTTCTGAAGGGATCATTAGAGCGCTCCAATTTAGGAACTAGTAATTGGAAAAACTTGATTGAAACAACTATTTTGGTGCTTGCAATTGTTGACCTAATTTCAAGAAAAATAAAATCGCTGATTATTGTCATTTTTCTAAGATAATTCTGTAAGTATGTAGATCACTATTTCCAGGTCTCCTATCCTTTTGTAATTATGAAACCAAATTATGGGAAACCACAGGGATGACTCTTGATTTACTGTCTGTGTTTCCCAGTGCATCTAAACATATTTTAGTCAGACTACCCGAATTCAAATCCTATACCCCCTCCCACCCCTTACCAGCCTTAGGACCTTAGGCAAGTTATCACTCATTTGAACCTCAGGTCTCCCATGGGTAAGAGCAGATGCACAATATTTCTCAGGCTAACTGTGGGGATTAACTGAGATGATGTATGTTAAGTGTTCATCATGTGTGTGGCATGTGGTAAGCACCCAATACAATTATTAATATTGGTATTAGTACTACTGAAGCACCAAAATTATTTTTGAGAGTGGGCTTTGTCAAGAAGAAAAACAAGAAAAACCCTCTTCAACACAAACTCTGTAAATCATATAGGGAATCATGGGAGTATATCATCAGGGAATCACCCCATATAAACCTAACAGGATAATGTCTATGAGTTATCTATCTCTAACCAACCTAGCATGATGAGCTGGGAAATTCTCAAGAGGCAGGAAATATAGCAGGTTCTTAGCTCAACAGCCAACAATGATCTAACCTGGGGTAAGCCATTTAACCCTCTTGGACCTCAGTTTTCTCATCAATTAGGACTGTATGAGATAAATTCTAAGTTTCCTTTGAAATATAATAATACATAATTTTCATGCTAAGTATTCTAAAATCAAGGCCCAAAGTACACTTCCCTCCCAGTTCTAAAATATCCTAGGGAGCAAAATTTGTATTTAAGCAAAACACCGTGTGTGTGTGTGTGTGTGTGTGTGTGTGTGTGTGTATGTGTGTGTGTGTGTGTCAGAATAAAGTAACAAGGTGAATAAAATGTGAATAAATCCATTTTGGGGCCACACGGGGACATCTAAGGAAGAAAGAGATCTGTCAATGATAACTCTTTGGAGTGCTCCCCCTTTTACATCTCTCTGTTTAATTTGCTATCAAAACAATCAGTTAACATCTGGCCAGGAAATTTAAAATGCCACCAGTTTTGAATCATTTTACCCTGGGGCATGGCTATCACTCAGTTTCACCATTACCCACATTATCTAAATTGCTTGAACATGTTTATGCACAGTTAATGGATTGTATTGTAAAGAGTAAGGATGGTCTGGACATAAATCTGGTGGCAGACCTCATTTGATGATGAATGTGTTAATAGCCTTTACACATGAATTCCTTTTACAAGTCAAGCAGAATCACTGGCATAGATATTCCTAGAAGATGGAATGATTTCAAAGGCTGGGGCAGATAATTGAAAATGGATGAATGGAAAGAAAAAATGTCCATAGAAGCCAGGTGTAGAAGACTCAAATTTACCTTTTGATGTTCCTGGCCTTCATAGGAGATCAATTAAAGTTGTCTCTTTGACAGAGAGTTTCAGGTGCCTACCTACTCCTTCTTCCTGGTTGCAAGTCCCACTTTGTCCAGGATGCTTCCTTAACTCTCTGCTCCCAGACCCAATGATCTCATCCACTTCTGAAATTACCATCTTGACAGCTCATTAGGCATTCTCTCTACTACCATGTCCTGTCACTGTTACATGCATCGTTTCTCCAACTACTCTCTAATTATCACAAGTCAGGAGCCAGAGGTTATAGTCTTTTATATCCTCCACATTGCCTCCCACAGTCGTGTACATATAAGAGGTAGTCATGAGTAAGGAAATGAAGAAAATAAATGAATTCATGAATTCACAAACTAAGTGGTAATGTCAACGACCAAAAACAAAAAACAAAACAAACAAAAAAAACCAAGAACTTTGCCTAATTTTGTTCGATTCCACTATTTTCTCAGATAATGCCAAAAATCCAGCAAAAATAAGACTGCTATGACTCAGCTGTCCCGGACCATTTGAGGAGGTCATTCTCTTTCCTGCCTCTGCAAAACCACTGGATACTTTACATTTGTGATATGCTTATCATTTATAATTTACTTTCTAATATAGGATCTTCTTTAATCTTGACAGTAAGCTAGAAGCCGATGTAAAAATCCTAATTTTGCCTGTAAATTGTCTTAGAGTCTTAGTATTACAGAATAGGACATTGGGAAGTCATGTGTTTTGGAACTATAAAACAACAGCAACAACACGGTAACAAAACAGAAACAGAAAGTGAGAGATTCTTCAGAATTGTGCTCAATAGCTCCTAACACGTCTTACGTTTAAAACCAGAGACACTGGTGGAACAGTTGAAAGGCAGTTGTTTATAACATTTTCTTCCTTTCTACCTCTGTCCTCTTGAAAGACAGGTAAGGGTCTCATAGCAGGAAACTAACACTTATGGGTAAAGTGTGCTCAACGAGGGGCTGTAGAGCTGAGATGGACTGCAGGATACAGGAGATTCTGTGTATGCATGCAAAGTCACCCCTGATCTCTGCCTGTTGGCAGACTCTAGGCTTGCATCTGACTCCAGTCAGAAGTCCAGCACAAAGAAGTCCAGCACAAGGACGCAGCAGTGCTAACCTCTGCACACTATCACTCTCAATTCTCCACCATGGATTTGTAACCTCTAAATTAAGTCATTAATTTCTCAAGACATTGATTCACATACAAAGTGTACCTTAAGAGAATAAAGTGGCAGATTATGATACAGCTCACTCTCATTTAAAGTTTAAAAACATCTAGATGAATTAGTTAATCAGGCTCCTAGGTGTTGCTTTAAAATCCATGAATATGGTTCTAAAACTTAGGAAAGGTCAGTTTTGATAGAAATTGAAGGTTGTAAAAAAAAAGGCTATAATGAATTTAGAGTACAAAGGATCACAGATAAAAACCCTAGTGAATTAGGGGACATGAGCAAATACCAATAAGGCGCTGAACAGCTGAGCTGAGTCTGAAGTAACGTGGCCTTTATCACACAGTTTTCAGACAGGAGCTCCTTCCTCACTCACTCACACCATGTGTTTGCTGTTCAGAGATGTTGTTGAGCAACACGGAGTCAAAGGTAAATGACAATGAGGTCCATTTCCAAACATTCTCCTTTTCAAAGATTCACCCTCTTTTGTGATCACATGTCCTCTACAACTATATTGCTTCTGCCTATACAGCTTATAATTTACATGTCTCTGTAAAATTAAGTGGATTCAATTTAACTCTCTTTTGAAATGTTCTTTTAAGGATTCTGTAATAACTTGAGATGAATCTATGATACCTTTCTTGTATGTGTGCTTAAAGTTAGCTCCTTTTGCCTTTACTATTGATAAAGTGATTTAAAAAATAGTTCTATCTGCTAGGACATTTGGGCTACTTAATGACTTGCTGTAGGATTGTCACAATGGAGACTGCTTTGCTGCATGTGACAAGCTCTTATATTTTCATAAACCTTGATCATGCACAAGTCAGAACCCAAATGAATCACAGGCACAAACTCAGGCTATGTCTAAGCATAGCAACTAAATACATCATTTAGAATAAATGTATAAAGTCTCTGTTCTCTGAATTCCTATTACTTCATCACGAGCACTTATTTTTTAACATTTACATGTTAAAAGCATAAAATATGAAGGAAACAGAGAATCTTACACTTGAACAGACTGCCCATTTTCTTCACCTATGACTGTATTTTAGGCTCCTCTCCTCAGACCTTAAACTATTATTATTGTTTTAATTCTGATTCTGTAGTAGAATTTCTGAAAATCTGAGGTCCCTTTCTTATAGATCTGTAGCTCTTACAGAAGCTGTTGAAGTCCTGTATACATGCACAATAGTTTTAACTAATTACATTGGTTTTCAAACTAATTTTGGTTCTGCAAAAAATGCAAATATTTCTTCCTAAATCTCTCACCTCTGTGTTTAAAAACAGGTTGAAATAAATGCTTACAGAGAAATTCTGGGTTCATACACTGATCAAAGGATTAAACTTGATCCATGCAAAAACCTTATCTTCCACTTGGAAGTTCCTTTGAACTTCATAGAAATATCCTTCTCTACCTTCTCTTCTTATTTCACATGACTGGCATAGCTTATTACATTGATCCTTTAACTGTATCATACAATTTAGCAATTTTTAACTTAAAAAAATTATTCTTTACAAATTTGCTGTCTCTACAATTAGGTTGTGAACTCCTTGAAGGTAAGATCCACATCTTACACTTCTTTGGTTTCCATATTCTATAGCCCAGAACTTTGCCCAAAGTGATTACACTATATATACCTTTATTGCTTTCTTGGTTAATAAGGATCCCAATTCCCCAACCAATAAGTCAGAGAAAGATAATATAACTTTTGCTTGATTGGCAGGGGCCAACGTATTGTTCATATTATATCTCTACAGCTCCTTGCCTAGGATCTTTAATACAGTGAGCATATAATAACGAACTGGCAAGTAAAAGATCTGAGAAAAAAAATTCCACCCTATGTTCCCAATAAACACAGGGTTAGAGAATTCTTATGTGGGGTTATTTTGGACCTTCTGTCTTACCCAGGATGCTCTGTTTTTAATATTAGTCTCTACATTTCTTTTAGGATCTTAATAGTAACTGTGAATTTAAATTGACCTTTGGAACAGAAATGGACATAATTTTCCTTCCCTGTCTTATTGGAATCAGGCATATTTTCCTGTCTATGTGTTAAACAATAAAGGGACCAGGCATACAGTCAACAATACTGAGAATGAGCCAAAAAAACTAAATTATTTGATCCAGGAAATACTTCTAGAAGGTAAGATTATGACCTAACTAAAATAGCTTTGTATGAAGGCTTACAACTTGCTTATCAAATTCACATTAAGACCTTACTGTATCCACCAATTCAAAGCCAGTATCTCACAAATTCTAAACTATCTCAACCATATACTCTCTTTGCAAGACCTGCTTAAAAATTACACATCCTAAATCAAAAATCATAACCTCCTCTGATCTCCCCACTCTGAGACACAGCTAAGAGCCTCTAAAGGTGGTGCTCTCTCTTATTGCATTTGATGTTAATAAAATAAATTTAAGTTTTTTACAAGTTTTTATGGTGATCCTCTGAGAGAGTCAACAGTAAACAAACCTTTAGGGCAAGAAGGAAATCAGTCAGGTGAATTACACATTATAAGCATTCTCATTTCTGGAAACCAGCACAACGTTTTGCACAGCTAAGACATGTCTTTCATCGAATGTTATTTTAGGAGATTTGAAATATTTTTTACATTCTTCACATAACAAAGCCTGTTGCGAACTTGCTTTTGTTTGAAATCAGCTTATCAGTAAAAACTTTTCTTCATCAAGGAAATACTCTTAACCCTTTTAAGAGTTTCATTTAAGCATTACCATTTGAAATTTATATAGAGATTAAGAGGTAAATTTTTATTCCAGAAGCACTTGGAAAGGGCAGAATAGTCACTCAAGATATACAATTATAAGAGAGGTTAACCATCTTCTGCTCACTGCTATAATTCACCAAATGTATCACACAATAAAATTCTGTGATAACTCACTTTTCCTGACAAAACCTGTAATGAGAACAGAAAATGGAATAAATTCATCTATTCACTTGACCCGACATATAAGTAGAAAGGGGGAAATGCCACAGAATTACACCTTTTAAAAGTCACCATTCAGCTATAATCTCATGGTTTTCCTTAGATTACTTAGCAATATATCTTTTATAAATCTTACCTCTCTTCCATTTAAAAAAGTTCAGAAAGTCTAGTCAGCATTGCGGACAGTATTATAGAGTTTAACCTAAAAGAACACACAACCTGGTTCTTTCTATTGTCTGTAGGACTACCTTGTTTCAGACATTATATCAAAGGCAATAGAAAGAGGAAGATAGGCAAACGTTTGATAAATATTGAACTATATACCTGTCACTAGTTCAGTTGAATCATAAAATTAGTAAAATTTCAGTGTTTTAAGATCTAGTATGTCTTCATATCTTTATTGAGAGTGATATCAAGAGGAACACTGGACAAGAAGTCACAAAAGTCCTCTAACAGGATTTTGCTTTTACTTGTATGTCACCAAAATCAACTCGTTTGAAATCACTAAGCTTCAATTTCCCTTCTAAACATAAAAGGGTTAGACTAAAAAGTGATGCTTGCTTGGTGGGGGAGAAGAATTATTGCTCTCTCCCCTAAAAGAAACGTTGTTGATTGTCATTACCTGGGTGGGGAAGCTATTGGCACCTATTCAGAAGAGGCTGGGAATGCTAAGCATCCTACAATGCAACAAAGCATTATCCTTCCCAAAATGTCAATAGTTTCGCAGTTGAGAACCTGGCCTAGAGTACTCAGAGACCCTTTCAAACTCTATAATTCTTGTCTAACCGCTTTGTCCAAGAGACTCTTTTCAGCTAATTTTTACATCGAACTACACATGTGTACAACGGCACTGAATTCTTATGAAATACACTAGTGTTATTTTTTATTCTAGGGTTTGTTTTTTCTGACCTAGTCTGCTCCTTAGCACATAAAGTTATAATTATACACACAAAATAATAAAATAGAAATGAATTACTAGAGAAAAAGATACACATTATAGAACAAGACATTTTAGATCAAAGAGCTCAGCCTTGCTGGTGTATTTATACAATGACACCCCATGCACATCACAGCCAATGCTTGGAAAAGGCCTCCATAATGCACAATATTAGAATTGTGCAATGAAGTGGTCGTGCATCCACTGATCTAAATGGGGTCCTTACTTTTGCAACTGGGGCACATAGAATGCATTGGTAAGGAGTAGGTTGTAGGCTAAAGACAGCTTTATGGAGAGAATTGCATAGTATCTGAGCAAAAGCCTATGGATAGAAAGATAAGAGTAAAAGCTGATGGAATAACATTCATTAAAGACTCCTATTTTGGGCTCAGGTAGAACTTCCTTTGGTATGTAGGCAATAAAATATGACACAGTTATGGAGAGAGGGCATCACTCTGCTCCTGTATGAACACACATGCTGCTCTGGAACTTGAGAGCTTTCAGAAGTATAGACATTAGAGCTGGGGTGAGAAAGAGGCAGCGAATGGGACATGTTAAAATACTGCAAAGCTTGGGAGAGTCAGACATATTTATTTAATAAATACTCATTGACTGCTACAAGCATATGGTTATTGTTCAGAGGTGTGAAAAAGTTGATTTTGACATTTTTTGAAAATGTTCTCATTAGGTTTATGGTGAAGATTTCTGGAGGCCCTTCGCCATTTCATAAGGGCTCTTCTGTTACATTATAACTTGAACAAAAATTATTATTATTTTTAATCTCTAGTTGGGGAGAGGAAGGAAATAATAGAGTGGGAATACCCTTCCTTGGAGGAGTACTCCCTAGGCTGAGATACAGAAACATTTCTGCCAGTCCCTGAGTAGCCCTCAGTAGGCTGTTGAGGCCTTTGTAATAAACCTGCTGGTTATGCTTTTTTTTTTTTTTTTTTTTTTTTTTTTTTTTTTAATTTCAGGGGCAAGGCTTTAGGCAGAGGCTGAAAGAGATGAACCAAAGAGAAAAATGACATCACTCTGTCCAGCCATGTTCATATACTCCCAGGATGGCAAGGGTCTCTGAGGGTTATACTTCATGTAAGGAAATGATTTTTCTTCCTTATTACCTACCTCTGAGAATTAATCTTCATCTTTACGAAGGGTATGTGTGTGTCTGGGTCACAAGTCTATTCATATTGTACCCAAATGTACAAAGATAAAGTAACATATCTTGTCTCTAACTGATCTGATCTTTCTTATAAGACTTATACCTATGCATAGTGAGGAAATAAGACAGCTGTATTTGGGGCCATCTGCTTTTAAGTCTGTTAGGACTCAATAATTCAAATGCTCCATTTTGATTTACATTGGATGATTTACTCAATATTCCACATTCATCTCCTCTGCTGCCAGACACTCTCAAATGGCATGTGAGTATGGAGAAAGTATTTGAGTAACCTAGTGTCTAGGCAAGATTTATCATTCCTTTCCTGGGTGTCATCCTCTGAGATGTATCTGACCCTGTTCAACCTCTGGATTCTACCAGTAAGAGACTATGATTTGGATATCTGAATCTATTTTTGGTACTCTGACAGGGCCTGCCAGCTGCTTCAACTTCCTCTTGTCTCTCATGCCTCTATGTCTCTGCCATGTGTTTAATTAGGTACTTATTTCAGACTCTCCAACCCACGTCTCTGTGGTGACACCACCAGGTACTCTGACACAGTATGACCAATAGCAGGCACATTAGCTCTCGGTGGAACATTCACAGGAAGGAGAACAAAGTAGGGCTCAGAAATACAAAGAGTCCTGTTTGTCTGACAATGCTGTTCCACCCTTATTAATAATTTGACATTTTTCTTATGTTGGTTTGGGTCATTCATTTTGTTCAGAGATCCTGCAGAAAAGTGTTCCTCAATAGTTTCTAAAAGTGTGTCAATAATCTGTCTTCTATTTCTGTCAATTTATCCTCTTCGCTAGATGCTAAACAGGGCCTAAAGGAGATTAGAAAATTCTCTCTCAGTGATAGCTGGCTTTTGATCCTGTCATCTCAAAGCATACTATAATTTTGATTTCTAGAAGTTCTAGCTTTCTCTGTATTCCTGCTACCACATCTTAATCCTACCCTACACTCTGGAAGTTGGATTTTTAAACTTTATGGGGGGATGGGGGAGAAGGTCAGGCATGTTGTTTTTACTGTTTTTCTTTTTAAAAAATACTGCCATTTCATATGTATGTAATGTGATTCAGAGAGGCAGAGAGATGGTCTAATTTATGAAGCCAAACATATTTTACCATAGTGCTTAATAGAATTGCATTAATCAAAGATTAGGAATCAACTTGAGGCCACGTTTTCCAAAGTATAACTTGTGAATGTCATGTAGATTCCATATTTTTTTGAGTTCATCAAAACCTAACCTAATTCTAATTCTCACAGGATCTCTACACAGTTTTTGCCAATGTCCTTAATCTATGTTACATATCATACATTGTGCTCTACGACCTAAATTCAACCTGTCTGAACGCACACCTACAGTGACCCAGCCTCCTGACAAGGTCTTGCTTTTCACCTCAACTTAACTCTATTGCTGGCATATGTAATCCACCTAGTAAGACTATGAAACTTCTCAGAACAAAGGACACATGTCTTAATTCTTTATATTTTCACCAACACGTATGATTAGGTTGGGCATAATGCTGGAGAACATAAAATACATACTAATACATACATATATAAGGTACATAATATATACATCTATTAATACTTAGAATCTGTAAATCCCCAAAAAGGTATCAATTTTGGATTTGCATGTTTCTTGTTTTATTCTGTTACTTCTGTTTTGGGGGAGAGAGATATCAAAAAGATCAACTACTTTCATGCAATGATTTGAACAAAAGCCTCAGTCTGGGTAATTGTAGACTAATACTTGTAGATCATTGATCATACTCATAGAATTTACTATGTTGACATGCCAATGAAATAAACCCCATTATAGAGGAGAATTTTCACAGAACTATACTTCAGTAAAATTTCCTTGAGGTGCCTGTGTGGCTCAGTGGGTTGAGCGTCTGCCTTCAGCTCAGGTCAGGTCTCAGGGTCCTGGGATAGAGCCCCACATCAGGCTCCCTGCTCTGGAGCCTGCTCTCCCCACAGAGCAGGGAGCCTGCTTCTCTCTCTCTCTCTCTCTTTCTGTCTGCTGCTCCCCCAGCTTGCACATATTCTCTCTCTCTGTCAAACAAATTTAAAAAAATCTTTTTCAAAAATTAAAAAAAAAAAATAATTTCCTCTTGTTGCCTTTTGGCATTCAAGAGTGTGTGCATGTGTTTAAATATTTTGGACTTCTAATTGGTCAAAAGGCCACTTTGAAGAATACATGTTTCGACTCAGTAATGGCCAGAAAGATTTCCATCCATGCATACTCCTTCATAATCCTCAAGAGTACTTGTTTTAAAATGCAAAATCTTAGGTCCTATCCCAGATATATTGAATCAGACTGGTGAGTTAGGTAACTCAGTCTGCTTTTAAAAAACAAAAATGCTTTCTGGGTTAGACGAAGTTTGTGAATCACTAATTTAAACACACTGTGGGTCCTTGGGGCATCGATTCAGGCTGTTGTGGATTCAGTGAAATACAAGAGTGTATGACACATCAATCCAAGGTTGGCCATAGCACAAGTGTAGGAGGAATTAAAATCTTCCTTCAGTGAAGCTTGAAAAAAAATCAAAGGAGTCTTAATTGAAACTGTCATGGTTTACCATTATTTTCCCATTAAATATGCCAATATTTAACCATTCTTGATTTTCCTTTTGTTTTTAAAAATGAGAAGAGAATTTTCCCTCTATGCTTCTATGCTTTTCCTAGTTTCTGTAGTTCAGCTAGAAAAAAATTCTCTGGATGGAGCAACAAGGAATTTATCTGGACCTCTTATAAAATAGTAAAGCAAATACTTTTCAAGTTAGAGTTGAAAGCCAAACATGCTCCCTTAGGAATTCTAGGAAACGGACTTCACAATTATTCTTCTATATTAACTCCTATGACATTCATGGAATCTTCCCCATTTCTCCAGCCTTGTTTCCACTACTGATTACTGAGTTATCCTCCCAGTGCATAAGCTTGGAATAGGTCTGCAAAATACCTCACTGCTAATCTCAGGTCATGCTATCTATTTTCAAATAACCACAAAAAGGTGTGTATTTCAAGAATAACTCTAAATTAGAGAAAAGCAGAAATGATTGATATCTATGAATTGGGAGACTGAAAAAACCAATTAGGTATTAGTTTCATAGAAAATGAACAAATAATGAAATATCATAAGACATTGATTTGGGGAACTAGCAACTCTATCCATAAATTGAAAAAAAAGACTATTTAAAGAAATGGAGAAAAACTATAGAAAGGTAATACTATTAAACCGAATCAATCAACCCTTTCAATAACTTCCTGAACCAGAACACACTAAATAACACTTTTTTATCCATCACTCATGCCTGCCTGCTGCTTATCATGCCTGTCTGTCTTTTACTTGAAAAGCCTAAACCATCACAGAAGTAGGACCTGGTATCAGCTCTTGAGATACCCACATCACTAATGAGATTTTCAATTTGCTTTTCAATTTCATCTTTTTCCACGTTATGCCCCTGAATAATTGAAAAAAAAAGTTTTATAAATTATAAATCCCCATGAAACCTCTGTGTACAATAGTCATTTAATCATTCAATCCTTTCTACTGTTATCATTAATAGAGCAATTGGCATTTCCACTGCACACTCTGTACCCGCTACACTGAATGGAAGCTACCGTTCTTTCACAGAAATTAGCAGAAGTCTGGGCCCTGACTCAGAATGAGAGAAACACAGGAAAGAAACTAAGAGCCCTTTCTTTAGTTAGTTAGATACTTCAAAGAGACTCACTCATATTGAAATTACCGGTCTTTTTTTTTTTTTTTTTGGTAAGAAGTTCTATGCTGTTTTTTTTTTTTTTTAAAGATTTTATGTATTTGACAGAGACAGCCAGCGAGAGAGGGAACACAAGCAGGGGGAGTGGGAGAGGAAGAAGCAGGCTCCCAGCGGAGGAGCCCGATGTGGGACTCGATCCCGGAACACGAGGATCACACCCTGAGCCAAAGGCAGACGCTTAACGACTGCGCCACCCAGGTGCCCCAGAAGTTCTATGCTATTAGAACCATATCACTTAATCTGCCATTCCCTCTATGCCTTGTAAAGAACCATGATCCTTTTTTCACCAAGCCTAAGTCTATACTACTTTCCTCATTCCTGTCCAGCTAGAAATTCCAGGAATTTCAGCCTACAGGTTCAACACTGCCCAGTCCCCCACTAAACCTTACCAAGACAGGTGATTTTTAGGAGGCTCCATATGCATTGGCAGGTGAGGGTTGCTTTAGACCCAGCCCACCATATGACCTATGCGCCATGGTCTTTGCTGATCTATGAAAATTTTTGCCTAGTGTAAAGCCCAAAACACTTTCTTCGTTTACTAGGTAGACTGCCAGCTATTCTATACCTGAGTATCCCGATGAACTTCAATCTGATTGACTACAGTCCAGACTTTGTGACTCATTCTTCTGAGCTCTCATTCCCAAGAGGACTGACTCAGTACTTCATATCCAGAGCTGCTTATAGGCCAGGTACTAACTGAACTGGAACCATGAGCATTGTTATCTAATTTTTCCTGAAGACCCCTGTTAGACCTCAGCATAATAATGCTAATCTTAATCCAGCATAAATTTTGAGGATTGTGATAGGTGCCGCCCCTATGTCTCCCTAGACCATGGTCTTCTGGGTCTCAGTCTACTGTGCTTCTCAGTCTAGAGCTGTTGAAGCCCCTGTGCAACTTAGACCCAAGTATATCTCTTATTGTTGTTACCAGCCCACAAAGGTTGAATTCTTTGACAAAAGCTTTCCCTGTGACTTTCACATGGTATATGGTGATATTTCTAAAAAATGGGCAGATGAAGATGTATGTCTATTACCATGAAATTTAGCATAGGAGATCTTCCCCAAATTTGTAATACATTCTAGATATCACTCACTTATTCATTTAAGAACATATTCCTAGATCCTTTTGCAGGATAATAAGCAGCAAAATAATCTAGTACAGTATTTTGCTGTATCTGGTTTTTAAAATAGAAATAAGACATTAAAATCCTAAGAAGAGATTATGGTTTTGAAACAGTTGCCATGAGAAGCTCATGGGTTATTTCTTTCCATCTCCACCATCTTAAAACATTTAAGTTAGCAATGTACACCTTAAAATAATGTGTGTGTCTTATCAGTTCTTGCTCAGAAAAATATTTAATGTTTAAAATGAACAAATGTACATCTAGATTAGGACACCCAGAATATTGGCTAATATTTGTAAAACAAAAATACACCCATTCATAGGCAAGTAATCTGTGGGCAGAGTCAACACTGGGCAAAACTCTGAAGAAAAGATTATATTCTTGTCCCTTCCAGCCCCTAAATTCTCCATTAAACTACCTTCCCCTTGCTCTCGAATCTCTATTTTATCCCAAATCAAGCATGTACAACCCATTATTCAAATTGAGAATGGCATGCTTCTTCTCCATGTTCTAAGGTTATATACCCTTCAGAATTGGCCTTAGTGCTATTCAAGAGGACAATTATTTCAATATTTATTTTGTGCCAGTAAAAGAATGATGTTGAAGACATCGTCTTCTGGGGTCATTCTCTTTTCAGATAATTTATGAATGTAATTTTGTAATCTTTAGAAAATATCTGCAACCCTTTATTCTAAATATTCGCCCACAGTATTACTTAGCTCAGATGAATAATAAATTGATACATATATTTAAAAGGGTCATTATCCTTTGGATTTAAACATCTTGAGACAAATCAAAAAGTCCTTACTGTAGAATCTTATTTCTTATATTCATGTAATGTACTTCTTTTGCCCTGTTTTGCTTGATTATACCTAGTTCTAGGTCACCAAAGGCACTTAGTCATTTCATCCCCTGCCTCAGGTTTAATACCTTCACATTTTAAGTTAGAAAAATCTCTATTTTGTCAAAATGGAGCCATCATTTATTCAACTTGAAATATGATTTAATGCTCCTTACAAGATTGTTCTTTACCTTAATTAGGAGGGAAGCTTCTTTATGACCTCCTCCTGATTTTCTTTCACTTTAAATTTTTACTTTTTTTTTTTTTTTAACACTGCCAATTCTGCTAACCTGAGAATGTTAATTAAATGTGGCTGGTGACAAGAGGCTTTGCAGGGATTCTTTAAATTTTATATTTCTTATGGCAGTGATTTTTAAGTGAGAATGCATTAAAATCACCTGAACAAAACATAGTTTTTGGGCCCTAATCCTAGATTTAGATTTCAGAAAATGTGGGGTTGATTTAAAAAAAAAAAAAGTGTATTTCTAACAAGTGCCCAATAGATGCAACTGGTCCAAGGACCACGCTTTGAGAACCACAGTCCTGTAGAATTCCGTCTCATTGTACTCTATCAGCACTTAGTCCAACAGGCAATCAATACCCTAAATAGAGCAGGTGATTTAAAAAAGTGTTATTCCTGCCCACATGGTTCTCAGCAATGGCTGCATGCTAAAATTATCTGCCGGGGGTTGGGGGGGGGTATTCTTAAATCTCTGGAACCCCAGGTCAATTAAAGTGGAATTTCTGGGGTTGGATCTCAGGCATAGTAGTTTCCATAGGTGATTCCAACATATAGCCAACCTCGAGATCCACCATTTTACTTTAAGGAGTATTTTCACAGGATAAGTCAAAATCAGTAAGTTTGAAAGTTGGGAACACAAAATTAGTCTTATCAATTTACACTATATGATTTACCAATCTACAAAAAGGACACACGCAGATTTTCCATAATTCTTTTTAAGTCACTAAGTTTATTTATCTACTTCCCTGCCCAACCACACACATTAAAAAGAAAAGAGATTTAGATCCATGGTAATTCACTTGTGTATTCCTGTGTTTTCTTCCCCAGTAGGAGCTCTCATACATGCCCCTTTATCTCCATGTCCATACTGAATAACTTACTAATAATGACAGCCAACATTATGCTGGCCATTTGGGGAAGAAAAAGGGGTGAGGTTCTATTTTGAAAACCTAATTTTAAAGAAACTGAGAAACCCGAGGCTGGATCAAAGATATTCCATAATTTTCTCAATGTCTTATGACTAGCAAGTTGAAGTATAGCAGACAATAGTTTTAATTTCACACATTCTTTCACTGAAAAACTATTAAATGAGTGTTTATTATTTACTAGGCAGCAGTATAGGCACTGCATACACTTTTAACTTCTACTGTGTAAGAAGTCAATAAATACTTGAGTAATGCTCAACTATATGAAGGTTCAATATACAGAGATCTCATGAGGAGATAGTGCCATCTTCGTTAACACCCAAACAAAAGGATCTGTGCAGTGAGGCTCATCAATGACTTAGAGCTAACCATGTGCCAGGATGCTACAATTCATTACTGGCAGCATTCTCTTGGAAATTGGAATACCATAGAATCACTGGAGAATCAAGAATCTCAATGGCCATCTTTTTTCTCAGCCTTCCTCCTAATTTAGTATACCTATCATAAAACATCTTTCACAGATAATGATCTAGTCCTGGCTTGAGCACAGAATGAAGGGGCTCTCACTTCTTTGCTAGACAGCCTGTCACATTGCTAGAAGCACTAATTGGTGAATTCTGCCCCAAGTGTGTTTCTATGCACATCATCCCTTTGGCTTAAGTCATAACATCATTTGTGGGACAAATATACCCTTTATCCACATGATCGTCTTTCAATCCTGGTTTCTTAGATGATAATTATTTAGGGGCCATTTGTCTCAATACTTTGCTGAGCTTTAGAAAATATAGTTTTCTCTTCTGATGACCTTGTTATCTGGTTCAAATTTATATACAAAGCAAATATTGATAACCAGAATTCTTTGTAGTAATAGAACCAAGTGAGGTGTACCTAGTTAATATTCTGAGGATGTTCTACCTTCTAAAGTCCTTTTTTCCTAGGATTGTATTGTTACTTAATTATTAAACGACATTCTAAAAAGTATTACTTTAAAACAAGGACTCATCTTTGAAGTATCACTAAAGAAGACAGCATACTTGAGGGAAATCTGAGCAGGAAGCCAATCAACAAGACCACCTCACTCACTGTATTCCATGTGAATGGTTCCCTATCAAGTTGCGTAATATGATAGCTCTGCTGAGACGATAAAAAATAAACTCATTGATAACAGCACTCAAGATAGAAGTTTTACCTTAAATCCTGGGAACTTTACTCTCAGCTGTTCGCCAACATCCCACTTAATTTTCTTCCAAAAGACTGAGTATTTCATTTCAGGGATTAACTTTCTCATCAATAGAAAAAGGTTATAATCATTGTTATAATGTGGACTGCTATTAAGCTATTAATTAACAAGCTACTGTGTGCTCTGACTGTGATGACCTACATCACACAATGGGCCACTCTTGCAATAGCCACCTTATGATGGGAGATAAGTATTCAGTTCATGTTTGTAAAGCACTTCTAACAGTAAGTCTTCCATAACTGTTCCAGTCAATATTTACCTAAACCCTCTTAATGCTATTGCATTAATAAGCAATAACACATTTTACAGTTATTCCTTAATATTCCTCTATTTGTCTGCTCTTTCATCTAAGAAACTATTTTTAAAATTTTATTTTTTTAAATTATATTTTTTAAAATTTATTTAAGCTCTTCCTGGAAGTCATAAAAATATTTATGAAGTGAAGATATGTGTGTCTGTATAGGTATACATGTGTATATGTGTGTGTGTGTGTGTGCGCGCGTGTGTGGTGGTGGTGGGTGGGTGGGTGGGGGACTTGCCTTGGCCTGCAGGAAGAAGAGCTTGCAAATAGAAGCATTTCAGAGAAACTGTGAACCTCATCCCTTCACAGGCAAAAAATGTATAGGCAGCCTAAGAGCTGCTAAGTAACTTCGTTTTTCTAAGTAAGGAGCTATTTCAAATGATCTGTGAATCCAGGAACCACAGTAGGGAATGCATACAAGGGTCCTAAAATTACCCTCGTGTGTCAAGAATATGGACATCACCAATGGCCTTGTCACAGGCTTGCTCAATCCAGGGAACTAGCTCCCTGCTAGGCTGCCAAATGAAGGAAGGGAATGAGCGTTCAAGGCTATCCCTGTTTGTCTCTTATCAAAGTACTGTAAAGAGTGATCCCTCTATATGTAAATTTGATATTTAAAAAAAAAACAGGATTTTACAGTGTTTTATCTTTCAGTGTAACATTTTAAGTTATTTTAGTTACAGATAAACTGGTTCTCAAAATGGCTAAGACAATAAAGGGAATTGCTTGGCTCATATAGTTTAAAAGTCCAGAGACAGGACTGGATTCAGATGTGTCTTGTATTAGTCGTTCAGTTGTCACAAAGACCCCAATTTCTTTCTTCCCCCTTCTTGGTCCATTGCATTTGGCTTCATCTTCAAGGTCTGCATTGTAGACCTATATAAATTCCAGACACCCCAAGCCCACCCCTATGATCACAAAATCACTGCCAGTGAAAGGGGGCTCCTCTTCGCCATAGCAGCTGAATAGCAGCCTCATCCTAGAACTCATTGGCTAGATTTGCATTTTGCGTCCAACCCTGAATTCAGCGCTGAAGTCCAGGTGAGCCCAAACTTTTTCTGCGCACATCACCCTGTATGTCAATAGTTTTGTGGGGTTTTTTACGCCCCAGTCTAAATAAAACACAAAACACTTCTGTTTACTTGGTGATTAGGTCCAAACATCTTAATAAGTATGTTTTAACAGTGTAGTAGCTGTTCAAAAATATAATGTTAAAGTTATTTTTATTTTTAAAAAATCACAATTACTAATGGGATACATGGGCCCCACACAACTTCTCAAACCTTGGAATCAGATGGGACACCTCCACCCTTGTTTCCTGTTCCACTTCAATTTTTCATTCAGCACCGATTATTTTTATTACAACCACTGCTGAAGAACCAATTTCACAAACATAAATGCTATGAAAAGTAAGGCTTTACAGTCCAGTGTTGTTTGTAATGTCCAAGAGAAGACATGGATCACTGTTTCTCTTGAAATTTTAGAATATCCCATGGCGCACAGTTTGAGAACTATGAACGTCATCAGAATGACAGAATATACTATTTAGGTTTAGCTGTTCTTAACTCAGTCCCTAACCACAGGGTGAGGTTGACTCCACATGGCGGAGACTGGGGACAGCTGCTTCATGAAGGGGAATAATTCAAGGTGCTGTTTGTTAAAACCATTGAGAGTGTTGCTGGGCGGTAAGATGCCCATTATATCCAGTTTGTTTTCCTTAGGATTGAAATGTAACTATTTGCTTCTCGTGTTTTATCTACGGAATGAAACTTTTGGCTCCCCAAAGGAAGAAACTTTCGGTAGTTGATACAGTTACATTTAAAGTCGATACTTTTCCTACATTAAAGTCCTTACAATTCATATTATTAGATTCCCTTCTGTGAGTAGAGTGATGCCGATCGAGTAATAGGTGGTGTTCAAGAACTGATTACTGGCTGACCGTGAGTGTGGTGAATTCTCATGAGTGAAAACAAGGAAGCAAACCAAGGAACATTTTCATTCTAAATAATGTTCCCTCCATTTATTTTACAGTTCTTGAATGTTTTTGTTCTTCTCCTAGCTGCTCCTTGATGTCTTAATTTTTTTTTTTAATTTAAGTATATTAAGGAGAAAGAACATTTTTCTTAGGCTGAACAGAAAGAATATTCAAGATGATGAAAGCAGATATTGGAAAATTTTTAAAGCAATTCTTCCACAAAATTAAAAGGAAAGAACACTGCATTCCTAAAAAGTCATTTCTCTGCAGAAAGAGGGGGGCACATTTCTAAGCTAATAAAAGAAAATTAACTTCTCTGTCCTTGGCAATGGTTTTGAAGCAGGAGGAGGCTAGATGGCATAATGCAGAGAATACAGACTTGGGAATCAGAAAACACAATGGTGAATGATCTGTGGTCCCTAGGAGAACACAATGTCACTTTCTTGCTGATAATTGCCGAGTTTAACTTAGAGAGTGCAACTCTAGATACAGAATGGGAAATAAAAGCTGATTCCCCATCACAGCATCATTCCGCTGAGAGATGGACGGGAGCAAATTATGAATCAACATAACCCTGCTCTCGCCTCTGAATTATTGAGTATAAAACTAAAACCTTGGAGAGGCTTAAACAATCTATCAGCTGCTAAGCTTTCGTTAGAAAATTAGCTCGTGATATGTAATGGTCTTTCTTATACATTTTAATTCCTTTAACAGTTTAAATAGAATTTGAGTAATAGCTTCTTAATGTTCACCACAGAAGGTAACTAAATCTTTAATGGACTCCTGCTGCAGCCTTCTTAATATTGTAATTTAATTGAGGTTATGTAAAAGATTTTTTTTTCATATTTATACTTGCAGATTTGTTGAGATCCATGTTTTCATCAAACTGTTTTTGCATAAACACAACTAATATTCGTATGTGCCTGAAATGGGGATCTTTACAATAGACGAAGCCTCCTTCTCTTCTGCATTGTCGAATCCCTAGATTTGAAGATATTGGATTTTAACAGAAAAAGTAATGGTTGGCTAAATGCTTAATTTTTATTCACACATGTACAGAACCAAGAACCTATCTTGTCTTTCCCTGGTCTTGCCACTGTGAACCCTCTGTTTGACTTCCTGTTACACCGCTCACTTTTCTCCATAATCAAATTCTTCATCATAGTTACAGAATCTTCATCATAGAAAAACAATTAAAAAATGTTTTTCTCCTTTAGTGGGGAATTAAATTTTTCTTAGGGACCAAAATGTAAAGCTGTAGTTATGATTTTGCCTACCTCCCACAGTTGGGAGGAAAGAAGTGAAATCCATGTAAGGGACAGTTTGCACAGACTGCGGAGAAGGCTCATTCAGGGTTGCCTGGAGAATCATACCACCGAGTAGCCCGTAATCTATTCCTGCTAAGTTTGAACTGATCACGTGCATGAAGCCTGTGGTTTCATAGTATACTCCCATACTTGGGCTGAAGCAGGTAGAAAAATTCAGAAGCAGCATAGTCAACATGTCACCATGACTGGCATCATGGAGAGCCGTGGCCTCCAATAGATGGCTTCTGCATATTGCTGTCTCCTCTCTTAGCTTGCCCTACAGCACTGGGTGTCACCACTGTTCCGCAGCCCCTTCCACTCAGTCTTCTCTTTCTTCTCATCTTTTGTATTCTCTCTGTAGCTTTAGCCTGGTATTCTTGTTCTTTTAGGCAAATGACAATGGCTATGGTCTCACTTTGATTCAAATTCTGGCTCTCCCCCTTGGACATACTAATTTACTCCTTCCTAGTACCAGTTGGAAGCCTTCTTGTCTTCTCTACTTTAAAAAAAAAAAGGCGGGGGGCGGGGGGAAGGGGGGGGGTGTTCCTGGCTGGTTCAGTCCAGAGCAGAGCTCACCACTCTTAACCTCAGGGTCAGGAGTTCAAGCCACGTGGTGACTTGGAGCCTACTTGAAATAGAAAAGAGAGAGAAAGCAAGCAAGCAAGCAAGCTATCCTATCTGCTTCACAGCACTGTTGTGAGGCTTGAGAGAGTACGTAGAGCATAGCACTTCACATACTATAATGTACTAGGAAGGGTCTCTTGTTAGTGATGCTTTTATTTCTGCATGAATAACAAACTTTTCAAGATGTAGAAACAGAGATGATTGGTGGTAGGCAGGCAAAACCTTCAGTTGATGCCATTTCTGTACTCTTTATTCAATGTTGATTTCATGCATCCACACTATTGTTTAAAAACTTATTTTATATTTGTAAAAAGTACATTTAGAAACCAGGATGATTTTTATTACCATTACAGATAACTTCAGGAAAAGTAGAAAAAAAGATGGGAAAAAAAAAAAAAGAAAAAAGATGGAATAAACTCTTTCACTAATACCAGCCCTCTTAGTTTCCTTTATCCAGCTCCACCCATTCTTTTTTTCCAGCCTTTCCTCAGCGGTGGAGGGTGATCTAATCAACTGAAAGAGTTCTAGGGACACAATGCACTGCTTGATTTTGCTATTTGCATTTGAGAAGAGCACAAAAGGGGAAAGAATGCTTTATACCAAGGATTTAACCTTAGGTGATGTCATTCTTAGTGTGGAGTTTAGGAAGGAGATGGTTCAGCACTGTGTTGTCTTAAACTAGGATCCCTCTTAAGGCATCAACCTAATGACTAACCTAATGACTAAATGTCCATTCACTAACACACACACACAAAAGCACACACACTCAACTCAATTAGTCACTGGATTATATTAGAGTCAAAAAAGTTTGGAGCTGGAAAGGTCTTCACAGACCATTTACTAGTTCAATATTCTGACTTTTTAGTATAAAAATTAGGTGTCAGAGAAGTGAGGTGATGAATACATCTCTCATTAGGATAGCCAAGATTATATAACTCAGGCATTCTGGCTCACAGTTCAGCTTATTTTCATCTCATATTCAAATACTCACAATGCATCTTGAAATCAAACATCAATTGAATTGTCTATGAATTTTTTTTTCCAAGAAAATACACTGACTTGTTCAGAAAGATTGTTCATATGAGTTATTACTTCTAAGGGAGTAGAGAGAAAGGGAGTATCTAGGATGATGCAGAAAAGGAATGAGGTATTAAATTAACTTTGTTTTCAATTTCATGCCTCTTTGCTCTCCTTGGTACCCACCACTTGTGAGAAAAGTAATCACAAGGGGTGGAAGAAGTAAAAACATTGAATAACATTATTACTGGATGTTGTAAAGTTAATAAATAAAACTAGAAAATACATTTCTAAGTAGTTTTGAGTAATTCATTCTTCATGTCCATTTATTTAGAATTCCATATTTATTTTAGTATTTTTTTTCTAATAAGTAACAGATAATGGTCTGGAAAGCAAATTGTTAAGTGATAGCATTTGTACTCTTATGTGTTTTGTTTTGTTTTTTTATGGGTACATTCAGTTTTTTTTGTTCTTACACAAATTAACACTTTGTGAAAATTAACTGCTATCACACGCATGAAAATATTTGAAGGTCAAGTCTTAAGAAATTCAGAGATCTAGATTTTTAGAATTCCTGCCAGTCCTGGCAGGTACAATGGAAAATCTAAGCCCTTTGAGATATACCCTTCAACATTTTAAAGTCTACTTTCCCTAGATGGACTACTTTCTGTACTGAAAAATGGCATGGATCATTAGCGCTGGAGGAAATTTCTCCTAGTTTTCAAAACCTTTCTCTTTTACAGATTGTCTTAAGAGTTCCCATATTTCCAGGGCACCCAAGGAGTAAATAATAATTCTGTGTTTCTCTCACCTCCCATGACCCATGGGAGGTATCATTTTCAGAGTTTCACTTTCTGTGAAAGAGAAAGGCGTTCTTGAAGCAAAACAAGAACACTACCAAACTATGAAAAGAATCAAGTCAGCTCAGATATAGGTAGAAAATAAATGATTAGGACGTATATACACACGAAGTTAATGTGATCATGTTTCTCTAGAAATTTTCAACATTATGTTCATTATGTGCCATTACGTTAAGCGTTCAGTGGTCCATTAGATCAAGGGTGAAGATTGTATCTTATTCATGTCCAGTAACTGATTACTTAGGTACCGGGTAAGGAAGGTGTATTGGCTGAATGAATGAAAGCAAGGTTGAATGAGCAAAACTGACTCTAGTTATGAACACCACCTGTTGTGTATGTACAGGCAATGAGTAGAGAGAGGTGAATATCCAAAGAGACACATTTGGAGACAGGAAGGAGTTGGGAGGGAGAAGACCAAACTTGAATTATTCATAATTTTGCTCAGATTTATTCCCGTCTGTGTCCATCAGCCTGTGTGGAACAAAAGAGAGCTTATTCCTAATTCAGATTGTGGTATGACCAGTCTTGAAATGAACAGAGAACAGCTGATTTACTATATTCAGTCATGCTTTATAGTAAGTAGTGAGGCAATTGATTGGACTTACCATGCAGCAAGGCAAATTTAAAACAACCAGTCAGCCAAGACCCTCCATATACTATTGTCCGAGTTCACTTTGAGTTTCCATTCTGCTTTCCTCTACCCAGTTTATGCTCTGAATCACATCATCTGAATGTTTTATAATGGAAGCATGTATCTTAAATTTCTAATTATATTCTGGGCATAGGAATGGATCATTCCAGAGATCATTGTTCATTTAATTTTTTTTCCACATCATTGTAAAGATCTTATTTTCTCCTTGCTACAGAAAATAAGCATTTCATGCTTTTTCCAAATTAGCCTCTGGTTGCCATTTACACCTCCACATTTCAGATGAATGAGATCATGTTGGGCTCTTGCCTTCCACTTGATTAGTTTTTAACTATTTATTTTCTGCCATTCAAGTTTATTGCTGAGCAGTAAAAGACAAGCTTAATGGGCCAGTATTCAAGGATGGGAAATCATCCAGCTATTGAGGCATTGAAGATATCAAATTAGAGGCAATGCTGATCCATTCTCTCCACACTTGACATCTGTCTGCAAATGCTTGTTGGCCAGAATGTAGGCTGGATCTCAGACTGTGGTGTGCTATTTATTATAAGGCTGAGAATTTTCCATTCTTCCATTTCTATTTAGAAATGTTATCCTTGTAGCAGTGTTTGTTAAATTCAATGATGACCAATTACTTATAACTGGGACTCTGGCTATATACTTTAAGTACTTTGACCTGGAATGAATTATCAGTCCAGTTAATTCACACTGATGCTTTACACTGCATGTACTAGTATTGGCTGGTGGAACTGACTAGGTAATTCAGTCAAAGGGGATGAGTTTTTCATGTCAGCACGTAAAAAGGCTAAAAGTTGATATCAAGATCATGAAGTCTAGTCACCAGCACTGTTAGCTAGCTTGACTTGGGTCAATGAGTGAAACTCTAAGGTTTGATTTTTGCTTCTGGTAAATGAGGTGCTTAGGTGAGAGGAGGATCACAGTCTACTGCCGAGCATATAGCTCTACTTGGATAATGAATTCTGGTCCCGGGACACCTCTTGCAGTCTATGGGTATGCTGCTTGTAATTCTAGTAAATTATGGAGAACTAAGAACATTTTTAGATTTTTAATATGCCTTCCCCCAAACTTTATTTTTTATAGTGGGTAAGAGGGTTGATATCCAAGGGGGTCATTGTAGGACCAACATGTATTTTGCAGATAGGGACTTTACTGACAGCACCTGCCTGTAGCCTTACTTTTCCAAATAGGCATCTTACTCCAATAAAAATCCTATGTTTACAGAATGTTCCTTGTGTGCCAGAAACTATTCTAGGTGCTAATATCACAGTGATAAATAGTCCAATGTCCTTCATAAGCTCACATTAATTGCATATGTGGGTGTGGGTATATATGTATACAAGTAGTGATTTTCTCCACGCAGAAAAGAAGTAGTTGGGGAAAAAAACAAAAACAAAACCTTAAGAGGTTATATTTATATTACGATGTGAGGAAATTTTCTTCCAGGAAAATTTTTACTCTGGAATTGTACATACAGGAGAGTTGTAAGTTTGTTTTGCCTAGAGCATTTTCCAACCAGATAAAGATAGCATCCAGGAGGATTTGGATAATCTATTTGGAAGCAGTAATAATAGCAGGGAATCTGATAGTGAAATAATTTCTTCCTCAATAAAAATCCCTTATGATATTTAAAAAATTCACACATAACATACAAACATGAAATTATCATATATGAAACTATAACAAAAATGATATATTAACAGAATCATTTAAGAATTTAAAAAAAAATTCTCACCACACAACACACACCACTACTTAGGTCTACAATACAAAATAAGAGTACTTTTGGATTGCAACTAAAGAAAGAATGAAGTGGGGTGTGTGTGTGTGTGTGTGTGTGTGTGTGTGTGTGTGTGTGTGTTTTAAAAATGCATTTCAGAACCCTGGGTAGACCTAGTGTGTTCACATATGTAAAATCCTGAGTGCTACACAAAATACTACTAAGCTAAGTTAGTTTTGTTCCTCACAATAAAGCCAGTAACACAGGAAGCTGGTGATCTAATATTGCTTAATGGACTACTGCACAGTGCACGATGTCATTGTAATTGCTCTGTAGTTAATTTGAGGTACTTTCTGTATTTGTTCCGTCTATGACTATGTTAATTTCCTTGCCAAACATTATCATACTTCATGTGTAAATCCTCTGTCAAAGAAATTGGACATTAGAGCCTCAGCAGGAGACAGATTCCAAATAGCACTTTTGCAAATTGGTTACTACAGGTGAATGCTTGAGGTTTCTCAAATTTCCTTTGGCTTTGTCCAACATTTGTGAGGAAGAGCAAATCTTTTCTCTCAGTGGGAAGCCCCAGTGCTATTTTCAGAAATAGTTGAATTGTGAATATGTAAATAATCCTTTGAAGTAGCATTTTATGATTCTGGGCATATAAAAAGAGTAAAGTTTTATTCATAGGTTGGGGATCCCAAATGTTTGGGACGTTTGACTCCCCAGTGGATCCTCTGTTCAGATAACTCTTCAGTAAAACTATTACTTCTAAAAAAGAGGACTTCAAGGTCATGAGTCCAACTGTCCTCATTTTCTGATCAGAATCCCAGTGGGGTTAAACAGTATCCCTAAAAGGGTGTGGCTCATTAGTAACAAACCAGTGTCTTTTCTCCCATATTGTAAATAATATAAGCTTAAGGGTAATTCAGCCTTAAAAAAAATCTTTAAAAGTTTGCAAGACAATAACAGTATACATAAGCATACAAATAAATGTAAATTATAAGTGTCACAACATTAAGAGTTCTAATGTCCTGAGACTTAATAGTTTAGAAATACGTTCTTAAAACTCCTGCCGGTTTAAAGACAGAGCGTAGCAGTGAATCTCAAAGGCTTTTCTAAGAAGACAAGGGTAACCCAGGATCTAAAGCAGCCCCTCCTGGGAGCTGACAGCTCTTGAACTTTATATATCTTCTGAGGCTGACTTTCTCCATGGACTGTCAGTTGAATTTTCGAAGCACAAAGGGTACAGACTCTCAAAGGAAATCAACCTCTCACACTTCCCTAATGTTAACAGTTATGATTATAACTATGAGAACCCAAAGGCAATTCTAGTCATCTGAGAAAAGTTCCCTTTGGAGATCTCCATATATAACCCTGAAATAAACAAAAGGAACTTAAAGTCTAACCTTTGTCACAGTTGATGGGTTTCTATCAAATATTTTCTCCATCAAGGTTGTTGATGTTATGTAGACCTCTTAGGTTGTGTCATTCCAGACATGCTGTATGCCTACTTCTCAATATTCATTCTCCAATCCCACCCCCATTATTAGAGATGTTCATTTGATCTGCAAAGAGAGTTCTGTCAGTCCATATTTATGTTACCCAGAATACTAATCCAGTAATTTGCTCTTGTCCATAGATCACAGATTTGTCAGATGAGCAAAATATCACCTAACAGGCTCTAGTTCACCCTTTACTCAGTTGCCAGAAGCTTCTACTACAGAGTCCCATTGAAACTGTTCCTACCAAGTTTATCAAAGTGAATGGCTTGGTAGCCACTAGATCATTCCACTGGACTGACTCCTAAGTTGCCATACTGAATTGCTTCTTTTGCTACTTCATCTTAACAATTGGTTAACTTCATGTTAACAAATGGTTAAAAGAGGTGTGGCTAGAAGCAAGCTAAAAAGAGAGCATTGAAATGGAAGCAGAAAGCAAACACAGATAACTCAAAAACTTTAGGTGCTGCTTTTATGAGTAACATTCGTTTCAAAGGTGACAAATTGGACTCAATTATACCTCTAATAAAAACACTGATCACTAATGGAAATGAGATGGGAAGAGCACCCTATTGCAAATTAGAGAACAGTCAACTGGAATCCACAGTAGGAAGAGATACAGGAAACATAAATACATTTTCATGAATGTTTACTATTAAAGGAGAAGGCTAGTGGGATAGCAGTAATATCCCAGTGTCTTCATATTGTAAGACTTCCTATAGAGATATTAAAGACCAACAATCAAAGTCACTTAAAATAAATGTAAGACTTTTTTGAAAGATTCAAAACTTATTTGCATATACAATTTCTGGGATTCTTGCTTAATAATCAATTCCACAGCTTTATACTTCCAATGCTCCAATATTTTACAAACTTCATCAATCACCAAGGGACCAGACATGGAAGTGAACTTATTACATTAGTTCTCTCACATGATAACTAAAGGATCTAAGTCTAAAAATAACACTGCTTCCTCCTTAGGAAGTGTTTTATTAGCAACAAGAATGTGTGATTAAATTAATTTAGTGTGGGTTTTTTTTTTCCTTCAAAATGAATTCAAGTTATTCTTCAAATGAAACTAGGAAATAAAAGCAAAGTGGTCAAAACAAACAAACAAAAAAGCAATTTGATTTATTGCCCCCTGTGGTTTTCCATGATAGGCTGCCGATTGAAGCATATATTTTAAAAGTATAAATTTTGAAATATATTTCTATTTCTGTCAGTTACAGTATTTGCTTCCCACCTAAAAATCATGAAAACTCCATCAGACAACAGAGGGATGAATATTTTAAACAGATTTTAGTAATTGCATTGTGAGCAGAA
Source organism: Ursus arctos (assembly GCF_023065955.2). Lineage (NCBI taxonomy): Eukaryota > Metazoa > Chordata > Mammalia > Carnivora > Ursidae > Ursus > Ursus arctos. The sequence goes on along the minus strand of NW_026622841.1, from coordinate 29,329,625 downwards.
TAATATAATGAGCTTAATAACAAATAGTGGGGTATAAATAGATTCTAATATAAAAATGATGGCATGCTAGATTTCAAAATAGGAAAAGATAGACCATTAATAAATTGAGCTGTCTGGATTTTATGAACCTATATCCTAGCTATTTTGCCTCTACTATGAACAGAGAAATTCCAATGCCAGTCTCTCACATTCTTTCATGGTCAAGTAGGTCTGCAGCAACATTTGGGAAATTATGTACATTGTTGTGAATCTTAGAAAAGGGAAGGTAACTGGGCACTTAAGTTTTATTGCCCTTTCTTCATTTAATGAAATCTATGCAGTATGTGAGTGGATTGGCAGATTATTTTGTAGCACATAATGAATGCTAACATGATTTCTGGTGCAGTGCCTTAATACAACAAATGAACCAATATAGAGAGTAATAGGAGGGGAATGTATAAATTAAACTACAAATAATCACAGTAGTAAGATTGGCTGTTTTCTAATTATGAGATAATGTGAGGGATGCCTGGCTGCCCCCAAATTTCTTTGTATTAGATACAATTTATCTAGAAAAGCACACAAGAGAGGTCTAATATTCTCTCTTTGCAAGAACTCAGTGACACATTCACAACCAAAGAATTAGAGTTGAAATCTTATGTCATTTAGGGTTGTTCCTAAAAAGAAAAGGTAGAAGTTGACAGGGTTGGTGTGCTATAAAATTATGATGTATAAAATAATTTTGTTACTAAAATTTGTCTACATCTGAATAATGTTTTGCTCCATTTCGTTCATTTTAAAATGTGATTTGGGAGAAAAAGAGATGTAATGGTGCTGAGACTAATCATATCTAGTCAGATACAAGGCTAAATAAAAGCACCAAGAACCTAAAAGATTTGTTAGAGGAGTTACTATGGAGATAACATATATACAATACAAATAATAAATATTGCACAAATATGAAGAGAGAAAACAGGGGTTTTCCTTAAGGAAAAATATAACTTCTAGATGGAAAAATAATCTTAACTAGAATTTTATACGAGATGATGTACATGTTTGATTCCATGGTAGCTTCTCCTTGAGTTTGACAAGCAGTATGAAATAGGAAGTTTCAGAGTTTAGGTTTAGTTGATGATGTAACAACTGGGTCAAATAGAGCTTCCGGAAATTCAGATAAACAGATGGCCAAGTTCAGAAAGGTACAGAGGTGGCTGACACATATTGTCATGGAAAGGTGGGGAGTACTGGCAACATGCTACAGGGGCTCATACACGGAGCATGCAATTCAGTGTACAGAAAGTTAATACTCTGTCCTTCTTGGACAGTGCACAGTTACATATTAAAAGAGATACAGAATCATGTAGTCAAATCTCAAGCCATCCTTCAGTACATCTAAACCTTACTCCCCATCTATCTGAACTCAAAAACCCCTACTTACTGGGCCATCTGACCCAGTCTAGTTTAAGAAGCAATCTATTTTGCCCAACAGTACACTCTCAAAAAATCACCTCCACATGTGGTCTCAGGGGGGTACACTGTACCCTAATCAAGTAGTACTCTTTCTGCTTTTGCCCTCAGAGGGTCTTTTAGGGACATTCAGATGCAAGAAATCCCTAGTACCCAGAAGTAGAAACTACAGAGACGGGGAAGAAGTGAAAGGGTACAACTGAGTCAAGCAAAGGGAAGAAACTATAGTTTTAGAAATCAAACTTGATAATTGGAGGATGTTCTAGAGGCCAGGTATAAAAAAAGTGCAAAGTAAAGAAAAGCATGGGTTTTGGAGTCAGGCTGACCTTTATCAGAACAAAAGATGCCAATATAACTTGTAAAACTTGGGAAAGATATTGAATTTTCTCTAAGCTTTACGTTCATCATCTGAAAAACTAATATATTACAGATTTGGTTATAAGTTTTAATAGTATGTTGTGTTTATATTATTTATATGTTTATTCATATTTACCCATAGCAATGCTTGGCATTCCATGTGTGCATAATCAGTAGTAACTGCTTCTATTAGTATTTCTGCTATTCAGTTTGCTCCAAGTTAATCAATAAGCTATGCCTCTAAGGTTTTTACTTTTTCCTTTTCCTTCCTCTCTCCTTGGGAGTTAAGATGAAGACAGTTCAGATGTGCTAACAAAGGCATGCTATATGGTACTGGTCATAACAACCAAGGCAGGGCTATTTGGTGCATTACCTTTAATATGAAAAACTGTTCAGAAGCAACAGCAGAGATTCAAATATGTTCAAAGTTCAAAATGCCCAACTTATCCTGTACCCTGTGATAACTGATTCATAATTGTGTGTCATCGAACAACTCTCCCGACAAACTATCATCGTCAACATATCTTACAAGTAACAATGCACAATTCTGTAGATTCCTGGGTGGTTTTTTGTTTTGTTTTGTTTTTTTAAAATAGATGTTTCATTGTTTAACATAGTGATTTTTTTTTTTTTTAACATCTTAGTTCCAGACCTGCTATCAACCTTGATGCAAAGGAATTGGCAGCTTCAGGATCTTATTTACTGAGATGCTATCATATTGAACAACAGAAACAGGATCCTTCTTGATGTCTATAGTCTTTGACATAAGAAAAGTTTTTCTTTCCAAGCAGGATTTTATCATACAGAATGAAGGAAAACAAATCATCCATCTGCTCTGGGCCCTATAACCCAGGGACTGTTAAATAAATACATCAGAATGATAAAATAACTTCCAAAGATACCATCAGGAGCCAGCTAAATCACTGAAAAAATCCAATTTCTTTTCTTGTCCGTTAACATAGAGGAAATGGATAGTTAGAAAGCAAAGGACTAGGAATGAGTCACAATAAGGTGCTAATATTTTTTTCTTTGTATTGTGTAATAAGGTATTATGTTTTCTCTGCAGTGTACTAAAGATTTTCTTCTTTTCCTTTTCATATCCTGCAATGTAGCCTCTAACCTGGAGTCCCCAGCCAATGGCCCCAAGCTAATCTTAGTTTCCCCAGTAATTTGCCAGCTGATGAAATGGTAAGATTTGGGGACTGATCAGTGTTTCTAAATATCCTCATCATATTATATAGTAGTGATTTACTTTGCCTCAAAGCATGAATTTTGGGAAAAGAATTGAACCACATCTTCACAAGTATGGATTAAAATGGGGTGAGGATATAAACCCTTAGGTTAATTCCTTTTTAGGCAATTACCAAGAAGATTGCTGATTTCAATCTCACATTGTAATATTTGATTTTAATAATGAACTAATTAATGGACTCAATTTCTTTCAAAATGAAGAATAGCTTCTGTGATACTATTCTTTCAGCTGCCCTTAATTTGTAGATCTGGATATACTATCACCATCAAAAGAGTGGCTGCTCTATTTTATAATTGTGCAGGGAAATAATATTTTTCTTTTATATGCTCCCCCAGATCCATCTGCCTTGTCTAAAACACATCAAATCAGACAGGAAATTTCCTTTAATGAATACCTTACTCAGAATGTTAGTTATTAATAAATTAAAAGGATCTATAACTTGATCATTTTAGCATCCTCTCTATACCAGTGTACACGTGAATGTCTACCACTACACCTATAATTGGTGTTAAATGTGTACTAACTTTGTTGTTGCAATGAATCTTGAGACATAACCAATAGAAAACTGGTAAAACTGTAAGAAGTAGGTGAATCCACTAATCTAGTTGGAGATTTTAACACCCTAACAGAAATGGATAGATCCAACAAGCAGAAAACTGGTAAGGTCATAATACAATTCAACAGCACTACCATCAACTGGATAGAATTGGCATCTATAAGCAACAGCAGAATATGCATTCTTCTCAAGCTTACATTGAACATTCACCAAGATGGACCACATCCTGAGCCATAAAGCACAGCTTAAGTTTAAAAGAATAGAAATCATACAATGTCTGTTCTCAATGACAGAATTAAATTAGAAATCAATTACCCCTCCCCCCAACACACACAAAAAGCTGGACAAATCCCCAAATACTTGGAGATTAAACACACTTCTAAATAACATTTGGGTCAAAGAGGAAAGTCTCAAGAGAATTTTAAAAATACATATACTTTTAACTAAGTGAAAATGAAATCACAATCTATCAAAATTTATAAAATACAGCAAAAGTAGGACTTAGAGGGAAATTTATAGTATTGAATGCATTTATTAGAAAAAAAGATCTAAAATCATCTGGTCGTTTGCCTTATGAAACCAGGAAAAGAATAAATTAAATCTAAGTAAGCAGAAGAAAAATAAAAATTAGAGTAGAAATCAATGAAATTGAAAACAGGAAATCAAGAGATCAATAAAACAAAAAGGTTGCTCTTTGAAAAGATCAATAAAATTAATTGCTAGCCAGAATAACTAAGAAAAAACAAACCACGTCACTAATAGTGAAAATAGTAGAGATCATTACAGATCCCATGAACATTTAAAGAAACATAAAAGAATCTTATGAACTCTGTTCCCGTAAATTTTAACCTAGATAAAATCAAGCAATTTCTTGGAAAACACAATTTGCCTAAAATCACAAAAATAATCTGACAACCTGAATAGGTGTATATTCATTAAAGAAACAATATTTCAATAAGGGATAGCTAGAAATCAACAGGCCCAAATTGATTCACTGTAGAATTTTACCAAATTATGCCAATTCTCCATAATCTCTTCCAGAAGTTAGAAGCAGAGGAAATCTTTCCTGGATCATTCTATGACAGCAACATTACCCAAAAGACATTTCAAGAAAACTCCAGACCACTATCTCCCATAAGCAAAGGTGCAAAAATCCTCAGCAAAATATTAGCAAATCAAATCCAAAAATGTATTAAAAATTATACACCATGACTGAGTGGGATTTAACCCAGGGTTCAAGACTGGTTCAGTTTTCAAAAACCAATTAATGCAATCGATTACATCAAAAGGCTGAAAAAGGAAAATATGTGATCATATCAATACAGAAAAAACTTTTGATGAAATTCAACACCCATTAGTGAAAGAAGCTCTCAGCACACTAGGAATAGAGAGTAACCTCCTCAGTTTGATTTTTTTAAAAATCTACAAAAAAGGAAAATCTACAACTAACATCACACATAATGGTAAGAAACCTGAAACTTTCCTGCTAAGATCGGGAATAAGGCAAGGATGTCTCCTCTCACCATTTATTCTCAACATTGTAGTAGTAGTTATCCTAGCTAATTTGGGGGTGGGGGGAAGTGTGTATGTGGTGGGGGTGGGGGTGGATAAAAGGTATACAGATTGGGAAGAAATAAGACTTTGTTCACAGGTCACATGACCCCATCTATGTAGAAATCTAAATGAAAAAACAAAAAAATCCTACAGGTAAAGCCACAATAGCAAAGTTACACAATATAAAGTTAAAAAAGAGAGGAAGTAAAGCATTAAGACACTCTTAAGTATGGAGAACTGAGGGTTGCTGGAGGGAAGGTGTGTGGGGAGTGGCCTAAATGGGTGATGGGTATTAAGGTGGGAACTTGTGATGAGCACTGGGTGTTGCATGTAAGTGATGAATCACTAAATTCTACTTCCAAAACCAATGTTACACTATATGTTAACTACCTAGAATGTAAATAAAGCACTGATACCAAAACAACAACAACAAAAAACACCCAATACAAGGTTAATGTCCAAAAATCACTTGCTCTCCTATATACCAGCAATGAACAAGTGGAATTTGAAATTATCATAGTGATCATTTTGTAATGTACAAAGATATCTAATCCCTACCTTGTGCATCTGAAATATTGTATGTCAATTACAGTTAAAAAAAAAAACAATACCATTTACATTAGCACCCCCAAAATGAAATACTTAGATATAAACAAAATAGTACAAGATTCATATGATAAAAACTATAAAACTGTAATGAGAGATATCAAAGAACTAAATAAATGGAGAGATACACCATATTCATGGTTAGAAAGACTCAATATTGTCAAGGTAACAGTTTCTCCAAACTTGATCTACAGATTCAATACAATCCCAATCAAAATTCCAGCCAATTATTTTGTGGATACTGACAAGCAGATTCTAAAGTTTATATGGAGGCAAAAGACCCAGAAAAGCCAATACAATATTGAAGGACAAGAACAAAATCAAGAGGACTAACACTACTTGACTTCAAGGTTTCCTATAAAGCAGTAGTAATTAAGGCAATGCAGTATAGGTGAAAGAACAGGCAAATAGATCACTAGAACAGAATACAGAGCCCAAAAATAGACCTCCATAAATACAATCGACTGATATTTGCCAAAGTAACAAAGATGATACAACAGAGCAAAAAATCTTCAACAAATGTTATTGGAACAGCTATACATTCACATGCGCGCGCACACACACACACACACACACACACACACACACACACACACAACAACCTACATGCAGACTTTTCGACCTCCGCAAAATTTAACTCAAAATTGATTAAAAAAAAGATAGATTTAAATGTAAAAGGCAAAACTATAAAATGCCTAGAAGATAACATAGGAGAAAACCAAGATAACCTTGGGTATGGCAATGACTTTTTAGAAGAAAATGCTTTTTAGATAGATTTTTTTCTCATAATCCATGAAAAATTTATTGGTAAACTGGAGCTCACTAAAATTAAAAATGTCTGCTCTGTGAACACAATGTCGAGAGAATGAAAAGACAAGCTACAGACGGAAAAAAATTTGCAAAAGACATCTGATGAAAGACTGTTACCCAAAATATGCAAAGAAAAACTTGACAAGAAAACAAACAACCCAATTAAAGAATGGACCAAAGATCTTATCACTCACAACGAGGATATACAAAGACATATAAGCATATGAAAAGATGCTCAACATCATGTGTCACTAGAAAAATGCAAATTAAAACAATGAGATAAATGAGATGTCACTATGTACCTATCACAATAGGCAAACTCCACAACAGTGACACCACCAAATGCTGGTGAGAATGTGGAGCAATAGAAATTCTCATTCATTGCTGGTGGGACTGCAAAATGGTAGAGCCACTTTAGAAAACAATTTGGCAGTTTCCTTAAATTCAATATTATCCTTGTTGTACCAAACAGCAATCATGCTCCTTGATATTTACCCAAAAGAGTCGAAAATATATGTTCACACAAAAGCAGGCACATGGATATTTATAGCAGTTTTACTAATAATTTTCAACATTTGGAGGTAATCAAAATACCTTTCAGTAGGTGAATGGATAAACTATGTACATCCAGACAATGGAATATTACTCATTACTAAAAAGATATGTATTATCAAGCCATGAAAAGACTTGGAGGAACCTTAAATGCATAGTACAAAGTGAATGAAGACAATCTGAAAAAGCTACATAATGTATGACCCCACTGTAGGACACTCTGGGAAGGGCAAAACTATGGAGACAGTAAAAGGTTAAATGGTTGCCTGACATTGTAGGGGCTGCGGACAGGTAAATAAAATACAGAGGAAATTTAGGGCAGTGAAGCTATTTTGTATGATACTATGATGGTGAATACATGTCATTATACATTTGTCAAAAATCCCTAGAATGCATACCAAGACTGAACCCTGATGTACACAATGTTTCAACTTAGATTCATCCATTTTGACAAATACACCACCAAGATGTGGAATGTTGATAGTAGGGAAGGTTGTGCATGTTTGGAACAGAGGGCATATAGCAACTCTGTACTTTCCACTCAATTTTGCTATAAACCTAAAACTGCTCTAAAAATATAAAGTTTGTTAATTTAAAAAGATATAAAAATTAAAATGCATTTTAATATAACGGACAGTTCAATCGATTGTATTTGTTATATATGTTCCAAAAATAAATGTTATATACCCTTTATAAAACATCTAGGTATTCAGCTCCCGTTGGGTATACTGATATATGAAAAGATTCTATACTGACTCAACACTAATCAATGTATTTGCCAAGGTATAGTTATAGTATGTAATTAACTTAGATAACTTCTCTTTAACTAGGATTCCTTGCCTTCACCACATGCTAAAATTTTCAATTTCACTTCACCTTAGATTATATTATTTGTCATTATAACTATACGTGGCTAGTTGCATTGCTTTCTTGCAATAAAGGAGACTCACCATTGACCATACGACACCATGGATATCTAATTTCTTAATATCCCTGCCATGGTGGGGAACTTATGATCTTGAACATGTTAATTCAAAAGGGTTGTTGCTAGAAGAAAGGTGCTGTTTTTACAATGTTCCAACTGGTTAAGTCAGTTGTCTGCTTTAGAATGGGATGATGAATGGCAAATATGCCTTAAAGCTAAGGAGAAAAGTCATTCTGTGATGGACACATTATTGACAAGCTTCCTTTTAAAAATGTATACTGCTATCAAACATTTATACATATAATTACAGAAGATAAACACACACACTGTATCTCATGTAACATAAGCAGGCATGTGTGTTGACAACAAAGGGACAGAGAAATGCAGAAAGAACATTAGGTTGTATTGATATTTATACCCTTTTACTTGAATACTCTCAAGTAGGGATAAGAATCACCACTCATTTAACCAGACTTGCCCTTGTGCTATGAATTTGTTTTGTTTTCTTCTAAGAACATACATCTATAGAGATGAAACCTCCTCTCATTTCCTCCAAATGATCAGATCCTTTTGAGTTCTTTTAATTATCATTAAATATATTTACATGTTTAGGCATTATGATATTAGATATTAAACATTATGCTATCTTACAAGGAGCTGGGTGATTTCTGGCTACCACTGAGATGACCTTAAGAAAATCATTTGACTTGAGTGGTTTCAACTTATAAAATGTGAGTTTTATGGTAGTTTATCATTATATTGCCTTCCAGTTCTAAATGTCTATTTCTTTATGAAGCAAACACAGTTATTCTTTATTTTTACTATTCATTACCATCCTATTTTAAGCAAGTCTAAACAGAAACTTTCAAAGTTCCTCATAGCAAAAACAAAAAAACCAAAACAACAACAACAACAACAACAACAAAAAAAACAACATAGAAAAATGTACCTAACATTGTGAATTGTTCTTTAAATACGATTTCCTAGATAGCGGGAGGGCCATTTTGCAAAACAAACTTACCTTTTGTAATTCTTGAAATGTGAAGAAAGGAAGAGGAGGGAAAAAGGACTGAAAAGCCAATAAAAAGGCCCAGAATATTTGCCATCTTAGACATTTGCTATGTAGTGGCCAAGGTCATTAATGTGCCTGTAATTGAGACTCAGTTTGGTTCCATGTACCCTTAGCTATGTTGCCAAGTCTAAAAAGCCAAACATCAAATTAAAAATAATAAAGATAAGTCCTCTCACCTCTGCCTTCTTAAGTTTCCATAAACACAGAGCTATTTTAAGGAACAGAACAGCTGCCTGGGGTATAACTGTGGGAGGGAATCTAAAATATCATTGGAAATAGACACAATGAAGAAATTCATATCTACCAGAAGTTATTTTCAGTTTCTAGTTGGGAGATCTTGATAAGCCTTTTTGGGTGAAGGGGAAGTTTGAGCCCTCTGATAGACAGACTCAACTCAAAATAGATTATTCAATGGCTTAAAAATGGAAAGAACTAGTTAACTGCAAAGCTTGTATTTGGCAACGTGCAGAGCATGGGGACAGGGCACAGTGATACAGCCAAGACGGACACTGGCATCATCAGCTCATCTTCCTTGCCTTTCTCTAATGCTACATTCAGCCTCAATCTTAAACTAAACATTTTGCTCATATTTTAAAAATAGCCGCTTGAATGTCCATCAAACTTACCAGATATTTACATGCTTTTATTTGTCATATGGTCCTCTATCTCCATATTACAAACCAAATGATTATGATGATCTCAAAATAAGTTACTCAATTTATTAAAATGTTTTCTCTGTGTCTTATCTACATAGGTCATAAAAACCCCACCAAATGTCCAAACAAAAACCTGCACATGGATGTTTATAGCAGCTTTATTCATAATTACAAAAACTTGGAAGTACCCAAGATGTCTTTCAGTAGGTGAATGAATCACCTGGGGTACATCCAGATCATGGAATATTATTTACTGCCAAGAAGAAATGAACTATCAAGCTATGAAAGGACATGGAGGAAACTTAAATATATATGGCTAAGTAAAAGAAGCCAATCTTAAAATGGCTACATACGGTATGATTCCAACCATATGACATTCTGGAAAAGGCAAAAGTATGGAGACACGTGTTTGCCATAGGTTGGGAAGAGGGAGGAATGAAGCAGCAGAGGATTTTTAGGGCAGTAAAATGACTCTGACACTGCAGGGGTGGATACAAGTCACAGAAGGTAGAACACGAATGTAAATTGTAGACTTTGGGTGATCATGACATATTGGTGTAGATTCATTGATGGTGATGAATGTAGCACTCTGGTGAGGGAGTTTCGGTAGTCAGGAGGCTGTGAGTGTACAGGGATGGGAGGTGTATGAAAACTCTGTACTCTATGCTCAATTTTGCTATAAACATGAAACGTCTGAAATAATGCAATCTATTAAAAATAAAAACAACAATGAACCTATCCACGGTCAAAGGCCCAGATCAGTGTTACCTCCTGCCAAATTTCATGCTTGCCTCCTCTGATCTATACTCTGTGTGCTCACTTCTGAGCTCCAAGCACTTCTCACTTGGAGCACTAATTCAGACCTTGCCATACATCCTAGCCTACATTGTTAAAAACTCTTTCATAGGTGTAGGCCACATTTTTCATCAAGTGAATATTTTTTTGTAAAATCTAACCCAGGGTTGGACTTATTATGATCACAAAATCCTCATATTAATGTATTTAATACTAACTTAATTGGAACTCATTGAATTATACAGATCCTTAAGCTATTTAAAAAAGACAAATCTCTGTTCTTAGAATATCTTGCTGCTTCAGAGAAAATAATCCTGCTTAAGAAGTTGAGATCTGCATTCCTAAAGGATTTTGCCCATATTAAATCTTATCTGCCATTGTGCTGTCTGACTCAAATGTTCAGAATCTGGAGTTGCTTTGAATCTAAACAAGACACACCATTTGAAAATGTAGCTGGACAAAACACCAAAAGCTGTTTGGGAAATAAAGGGACTAGAATTATGTATATAAAATATCCATTAGTGACAGAATGCTTCTGAGAAAACCAAGAACACCTATTTTTTTTTCTTCAGAGAAAAATGGCTAAGTAAAATTACCTGCAATTCTGTTGTCTTATAAAAAGATTGTCTAACTCATTCTACTCTGCCTGGGAGGAAATTTGCTTACTGAATTCACAGTGGAGTATTAACAGGTCTCTGGTTGGTCCATTCTCAAAGTGGTCTAAGTTAGGTTCCTTGAAATGTGAGAACCAACACTGCTTATCTCTGCTTACTGCTTCAACCTTTACCAGACTTTGAGACAAAAAGTCATGACTACAGCATAGTGGACTTTATTGAATTTTTATTACATATATAGTATCAGTGAACCCTAAAATCCAAAGCCCAGGGCATTTTGAGACCTCAGATTTACACCAGGCTCTTTAAACCTGATAGTTGGATCTGAAAAACATGGAGTTGGTTATATTAAGAAATGAACCATAATAGAAATGAAACACCACCTTTGAAATAGCGTCCTATATGTTCTTGTTAGTAGGAGGGTTACAAATATCTGTAACAAAGATGGAAGAGATAAAGAAAGAGGAAGTCAAAGATAGAAAGAGCCATCATCTTCATTCTATCACGGGCTGCTTTACCACCACTCTCATTTTTATTCCTCTGATCTTTTTTGCTCTTACTCAGTCAAAACCCATATTCATGGAAGTGTTTTTAGCTCATCAGCTTCAAACAATTGACACTGGAATATGACTAAGCTATAGGATTCATCTCTTCGTGAAATCTTTACATCTAAAAGATCAAGATTTAGTAATAGTAATTTACCAGTGGAGAGATTGCGAGCTGTGTCCAGGATAGCAAGCCTGAGAGAGCTCTTTGTCTATGTCAGAAGGCTGACAGCATTCAGTGGCCACAGCACAGCTTAGCTGAGCCCTTGCAGCCATACATCACTACCGTCAGATCCCAATGTACCCTGTGGTGTCAGCGACGTAGAAAAATGTGGAGACGAGACATTGTCATAGTCAAAGCAGCAAGTACTTTGTAAGGTAGCTGGCAAAACAAAAAGATTGTCTATCAAAAAGGCATAGATGTCACGGACTATGAATTTCTTGGAGGCAAATTTTAGCTGAAACCAACAGAAAACCAACGGGAACCAATCATTATCAAGACATATGGAAAGATTTCAGTCTCGAGGGAAGCAAAACTTAAGAAAGCAGCAGGCAGAGGTGGGTACAAACTTCAGGGACAAGATGAAGAAGATCTGAGGATCTAATGTCTAACATGGTGACTACAGTTGATAATACTGTATTATATAATTGAAATTTGCTAAAAGGGTAAAACTTAAGGGTTCTTATAAAAAAAAAACCCTAAATATGTGAAGTAACAGACATTTTAATTACCCCCAGGGTGGGAATCAAATCATCATGTTGTGAATGTTAAACATATTACAATTTTATTTGGCAATTAAACCTCAGAAAATCTGAAAAAGTAACTATTCAAAACTGTAATTCCAATTTGTTAAAAATAAAATATTCCCTGTTAGAGAAGGTCACATCCACAGTTATTGAGTATTGAAGCACAGACATATCTTTTGTGGGCACAATATTCAACCCACTACAAGGTGTAAGACATCTGACCAACAAGAAACCAAGTTCAGATGGTAAAAAGGAATCTGAGTCCCTGTAAGGATATCTAGAGAGTGAAAAAGAATAAGCAGGTGAGTGAGCAGAGGATGAATAAGGACGGACCAAATGATGTAATGCGAGACATATGTTAATAGCCTGGGTAAAACAAAGAGAATGAGTCGTCTCTGGATAGAACTGAAGTTCTAGATCAGAGCTGTCAAAACATCACAACAGTGAGTCTGACTTGAAAACTGGAGATTGGGAAATATAATATGGGCTCCATAGGAAGGCTGAGTTAGGCTGTGTTTCTCACAGAGTAGTGCACACACCATCTACCTGTATTAGCATCACCCTGAGTCCTAGGTCATCATGCACCTTCTGCTGCCCCATCATGGCCACAAAGAATCTCAATCTGCAGGTAAGGAATAGGAAGGTTCAAAACTGATGCTGGGTTATTTGTATGCCCACAGAAAGGGAGGAACTTTTGAGGTAGTTGAAAGTTAAAATGCTTCCACTATGGGGCTTGGTGGGTGAGACAGAGATGCAGACTGGTGAGAGAGATTGAGAGTTGAGATTCCCGTATATAGAGAGCATATATAGAGAACAAGGCTGTGTTGTCTGTGATGCCCACCTCTGCCTCTTCTGTGCCCCTGTCATCTGTTCTTCCTCAGCATTTCCTCATTTACTCTATACCTAAAGATCTTTTCCTCCTGTATCTATTTTAAAAAAGGTTCCCCCATTTCCAAGACTCTGTTCATGTTGGTTTTTTCACATGAGTTCTAGGATAATCACCTCTATTTTGATGCACGGTCAAAGGCGTGAGGTAATGCAAACCTGAGGTGCACTAAAAGCTCAACTTTGAGGCGTTCATTTCCTTCTTGAAATATCACTTAAGATATAAAAGTGTTTGAACATGCTGTGGAATTTGGATATTCTAATGTTCAAAGCAAAGGCCTATCTTGGCAGCATCTCTTTTTCCCTCTAACGGGAGAATTTCAAGGCAATTTTTCTATACACATTACTCATTCAGATGAGTTGGTTGTAAAATAGCTAAGAAAACATGACCCAAGACATTTGTGTAGTTAAATGAATCAGGAAAGAGTATTTTTCTCCAAGGGATTACAGTATTTAATTCAAAGGGCAGCATTCAAAAAGTATTTAAGAAATCTCCGTAACTACATAGCACCATTCAACAACAGTTTACATTAAAAAAAAAAAAAATCTTAGTAAAGGGGTGCCTGGGTGCAGTCTGTTGAGCACCTGACTTGATTTTGGCTCAGGTCATGATCTCAGGGTCCTGGGATCTAGCCCTGCACCAGGTTCTGTGCTCAGCCTTTATTCTGCTTGTCCCTCTCTCCTCCTGCTTGTGCTCGCTCTCTCGCTCTCTCTCTAATAAATGAAATCTTAAAAAAAAAATCTTAGTGAAAGAACATATTTCTTCAACAGTGTGCTACATATATAATCCTATATATTATTAAATCAAGCAAGTTAGACTAAAAATATGAAACTATACAATCTCAAAAGAATTAACAGAATTGAATAAATGAAATTAATGAAAATGAATCAGAAACTAATTAAGTTGATTATTAACTAAATCCCAGTAATATTTAATAATCAATTAGTACATACAGAACATGCATTATATTTCTTAATTTAAATTAAGTGTGTGATTAAAAAAACTTAATTTAACTTTAATGATGTGATTTTCATTCTACAAAAGTTAATGCTGTATAATTTGGGTGAAAGTTCTGCTTCTCGTCTCAGGTGGAAGATACTACAATACCTCACATGTGACAGATACTTCACAGTCACATAATGAGTTTTAAAATTAAAAGTCTCTGTGGTTTTTTTCACAAAACCTACCTTGGAGTCAAGATTCTATGTGGGAAAGTGAGATTAGTAGTCCATGCCATGACAGGCAGGCAAGCACCTGTTGAAATTAAGCTAATCCCCAGATCCAAATGATTAGGTTCTGCATGTGCCAGGTTAGCACTGCATGGCTCTTGCACTTATTGTACCATAGCTTTCAGAGAGAGAGAAGGTAAAAAGCACACCTGTGAATACCTTTCAGTGAAAGAGTTTCTTTTGATGGTACTGGCTGTATCTAAATACCATGCCATTATCTCCCTGGTTCAAACTTCTACCACAGGCTTCCATAAAAGGATAAATATTCTATTAAACAACATTCCCTTTTTAAAGATCAATGTTGATAGTATTTCAGTGAACAAGATATGTGTGGATAATAGAGATTCGACTTTGTAGGCTGAGTCAGGAGGGCTCAAGAGGAAAGAAAAAAGTTTGAAGGATGTTAAATGGAAAAAAATTATGTAATGATATACCAGAAAAAATAACAAGTGATGCAATCAGAAAGTAAAGAAGGTTTATCTTCAACAGTGATTCTCAAATTGTGAAACATAGAATTTTGGGCATTCTCAAGAGTTTTTCCGCAGATCTAAAAGGTCAAATTATTTTCATACTATTGCTAAGATTTTATTTGGCATTTTTCCCACTGTGCTGGCATTTGTACTGATGTGTGCAAAAGCAATATTGGGTAAAGGGGCTGTGGCTTTAGCATGAATCAAGGTAGTGACACCAAATCGAACTAGTACTGTTGTATTCTTTGCTGCCACATACTCATAAAGGATAGCAGTTTAAGAATAAACTTGATGAAGCAGTCAAAATTAATTTCATTAAATATTGACCCTTGAATTAACATATTTTTAATGAAATGTGAAGTGTGCATAAAGCAGCTCTCTGCCGCCAATATACAAGGGTTTTCTAGAGTTAAAGCACTTACACAATTGGCTTGAGTTATGTGCTGAGCCAGCCACATTTTTAGAAAAAACTACTTTGCTTGAAAGAATGATTAACAGATAAACCATAGTTATTCAGGCTTAAATATCTGGCATACATTTTTCTTGACAATTAAGGAAATGAAAGTTTCATATCAAGGAGTACTACTGACAATATTTGTGGCCAATAAGAAAACTTAAGCATTCAAGCAAAAATTAGAATTTTGGAAACCTTACATCCTCAGTCGTGGACTTCCCAATTCTAGAAGACTTTTAAAATGAAACTGATAAGTAGAATTAATGAACCTGATATTTTATAATATTTAATCAAATGTGTTACCATTTGGATGATCTGTACACCTTAGTGAACGAACCAGTATTGTCCAAGAGACCAATGTATATTACAAAACTATGTGGATTTTCATAAAAGGTCTATTAAAAATGCAAAGTAAACCAATGAATTTTAAGATATGAGAGTATGAAATTCCATTGACATGGCTTTAGATTCTACTAAGCAACTAATTTTTAAGAAAATACCCCTTCTTGAATTTTCTATGTTGTCAAAGAAGAATATCCATGGCTATCTGTAAGAGCTATGAAAATGTTTTCCCTTTTCTAAACTTAAATTTTCTCCATGTACTGAACCAAAACATGTTCACTGCAGATTGAATTAAAAAGCAGATGAGAATTCAGCTGTCTTCTTTTAGGCCAGACATTAAAGAGATTTGCAAACAGTATAAAACAATGTCACTATCAGTAAATTTGGGGGGGGGGGGAATATAGGTTGATTTCATTTAAAAAATATGTTATTGATCCTAACATGTAATCAGCTTACTATTAATTTGAATCATGTATAATAAATTTAAAAGTTGTTTTAATTTTTAATATGGTAAATATCAATAGATAAAACTCAGATAAACAGGTCTTTGGGGGTCTTCAATAGTTGTAAGAATGTAAAGGGATCCTTGAAAAACACTAGCCTTTATGTTTGTTCACTTATAAAATGTGTATAAATGTCATGATGATGACTAGTGCATAGATACGTAGTAAAAGTTTAAATTAAAGCAAATTACTATGAATAAAAGTTCAGAAGAGGACAAGAGGAAAATGAAATCATGTAAAGGCCTAGAGGGAGTTTCAAATGTTACTAAGAATGCTCTGATTCTCTAGTTGGATGTAGTTTGTTCATGTGCATTTTATTATTATGTATTTCATAATTTACATACATTCTGTTACATCTACTATTTCAAAATCTTAAAGTTAGAAGTAGGATTCTAAATAACAATTAGAAGGTAGGAATGGGAAAAATTGTAGGGCAGTTGAAGCATGCTAAGGCTTCGTTTCTCAAAATATAAGAACACCTACTAATTGTGGCTTCTCTTTGGGAAAAAGATAAATATGTTTGTAGAAACCTGGAAGATAACATATGAGGTATAAACCAGAACTCCCAAACAATGAGATAAAAAAATTATTAACTAAAGACAGGAATACATCAAAAGCTAAATAAAGAGAAATATCACAAATGGGGAAACATTATATAAATCTTAATATATAGTTATGAAATATGCAAATAGTTTACATTGCTTTTCTGTCTATAATACTGGATTTAAAATTGATACAATATTTTTACATGCTAGTTACAAGAAGGACAATTTAAACAATATGACAGAACATAAAGGAATAGAGAACTCAAAAAAGGTATAGTAATAGAATGTGGGATATAGAACAGTTTAAAAAAAGAGATGGAGAAAAAATAGTAAGAGAAGCAATCTGGAGACTTCCAGGGAGGATGGTGTAGTAAAGTCTCCTAGGCTCACCTCGACTCATGGATACAGCTGGATAGCACCCACATCAGTGTCAATAATCCAGAAAATGATCTGAAGAACAGAAGAACAAACTCTCCACAGCTAAATTTAGAGAAGGGGCCATGTTAAAGAGGGTAGGAAGGGCAGGCATGTAGTCAGGGACCACACAGACCCATGGGGCTATCTGGTGGATGTAGGGACACAACAGGAGCAGAGAAGAGAGAGGAGCAGACCCCCCACCAGAGGCACTTCAGGCTAGGGGACCCACATGAAGAAGATAAATCCCTGTAATATCTGACTTTGAAAACCAGAGGGGCAAAACTTAAAGGTCAGCAGGCTCAGCTCTGGGAGAGATGGAAGGGCAGAGTCTCTTCCCTTGAAAAGACAGCACAACGAAAATCACACTGAGATACAGAAAAGAAGAAGCAGTTTGAAACCAGACCTGGGATCTGGGGAGGAGACCAATATGCTGGAGGTGTGAGGAACTTTGGGAGAAACCTCCAAGAACAAAAGAGCTGGCAGGCACCATTTCCCTCCCCGTCCCCCAGTCTAGATACACAGATACCTGCAGGAACCAGCAACGTACCAACACTCTCCATCTAGCTTGCCACCAGTACCTTGCCTGCATGCACTTTTGCAGATCCATACCCTCCAATCTGGCCAGCCTGGGAAGGAGTTTTCTCAGGCAGCTACATGTTCCCTCCTACAGCAGACCAGCAGGAACTTTGCTGGCATCACCACACCCTTGATCTTCTGTGGACCCACCTCTCTGACTCAGCAGGCCTCAGCAGTTTTCCTAGGAGCTATAAGGACCTTCCTGCAGTGGTCCAGTGCAAACCTTGATGGCACCGCATGCCTCACCACTGCGTTCTTCTGCAGACCTACTCCCTCCAATGTGCCCTTGGCCACAGTCCAAAGTGGGGTCACAAGCCTTGCAGTATGCAAGCAGCCATGACAAGGGAAAGCACAACTCCAAAGTGACTTCTGCCCCAGGGAGAGAGGAAGATAACCATCAGTCTGATTATGGCCCAGGCAGTGAACAGGGGGCAGATATCAGGTCTGACTGCAGGCCCATCCACCAATGAAAACTCAAGAGACAACACAGGGGAAGCACCCTCTGGCCTAGTGCAACTGCATCTCTGCTAAATGCCTCATATGATTTCTTTCAAGCCCAAGGCAACCCCAGACTGGCCCACTAACAACACAGGGACTAAATCTTGCCTCCAAAGGCAAAGAGAGCTATTGCAGACGACTAGACTGACAGCAAATACAGCTCAGCCACAATAGCGTGGTATATGCAGCACACACAGGCAACACCCTTGGAGTAAGAAGTTCTGATGAACAGGAGACATTGCACAACAGGGAACTATACAACCTCTTCTTCATAAGGCCACTGTTTTCAAGAGCAGGAGACATAGCTGACTTTCCTAACACATAGAAACAGACACAGAGAGTTAGACAAAATGAGGAAAGAGAGGAATGTGTCCCAAATGAAAAAACAGGACAAAACCACAGCAAGAGAACTAAAATAAATGGAGATAAGTAACATGCCTGATAGAGAATTTACAGTAATGCTCATAAAGATACTCACTGAAATTGAGAAAAGAGTGGAGGACATAAGTGAGAGATAACTCAATAACTGAAATTAATAATATGCTAAGTAGAATAAGTCATAGACTAGAGGAAGCAGAAGAATGGATCAATGACCTGGGAGACAGTCATGGAAAGCCATCAAGCTGAACAGAAGAGAAAAAAATAACAAAATGAATAGACTAGAGGAATGCAGCGGCACCATTAAGCATAATAACATTTGCATTATAGGGATCTCAGAAGGAGGAGAGAGAGAAAGGAATGGGTTCAATCTTAAGTGACCATCAATTTAACATAGACTGCTATATGCACACAATTTATATACAAACCTAATGATAAACACAAATCAAAACTGATAACAGATATGCAAGAAATAAAGAGAAAAGAAGTCAAGTACATTGCTAAAGAAAGCCAATAAATTTGTTACAGAAGAGACCAAGACAAGAATGAACAGAGAACTACAAAAACAAACATTAAACAAGTAATAAAATAGAAATAACTATATACCTGTCAGTAATTACTTTGAATGTATATGGACTAAATGTACCAAACAAAAGACATAGGGTGACAGAATGGATAAAAAAGCAAGACCCATCAATAGGCTGCTTACAAGAGATTCATTTCAGACCTAAAGACACATGCAGATTGAAAGTTAAGGTTTGGAAAAGTATTTATCATGCAAATGGAAGTGAAAAGAAAGCCAGGGTAGTAATACTTATAATAGACAAAATGGACTTAAAATAAAGACTGTAACACGAGACAAAGAAAGACATTATAGAATCAAAAAGGGAACAACCAACAAGAACATATAACAATTGTTAATGCATCCAACATGGGAGCACCCAAATACATAAAGCAGCTCATAACAAAGTAATCAAGAGCAATACATTAATAGCAGGGATTTTAACACCTCACTTACATCAACAGATAGATCATCTAAACAGAAAATCAACAAGTAAACAATGGCTTTGAGTGACATATTGGACAAGATACATCTAACAGATATATTACTCAGCATATTCCATACTAAACAGAATACACTTTTTAAAGTGCAATGGAATTTTCCAGAATAGATCACATATGAGGTCACAAGTCTCAACAAACTGAAAAATATTGAAGTCATACCATACATCTTTTCCAATCACACTATGAAACTAGAAATCAACCACAACAAAAATACTAGAAAGTGCACAAATATATGCTATTAACAATGAACGGATCAACCAGGAAATCAGAGGAAATAAAAAAAAATTATATGGAGACAAATGAAAACAAAAACACATTGGTCCAAAATCTTTGGGATGCAGCAAAAGCTCTTTTAATAGGGAAGTTTATAGCAATACAGCCCTACTTCAAAAAGTAAGAAAAACCTCAAACAACATAGCCTCACTCTTAAAGGAGCTTTAAAAAAAAAAAAAAAAAAAAGAGACAAAACCCCAAACCAGTAGAAAGAAGGAAATAAAGACTAGAGCAGAAATAAATGAAATAGAAACTCAAAAAACAATAGAACAAATCAATGAAGCCAGGATCTAGTTCTTTGAAAAGATCAATGAAATTGACAAACCTTTAGCCAGACTCATCAAAAAAAAACAAAACAAAACAAAACAAAACAAAAAACAAAACAAAAAAACAACAGAGGACCCAAATGAACAAAATCCACAAATGAAAGAGGAGAAATAACTGACACAACACAAATTTTGTATTTATAAGCATTATAAGAGAATGAGAAATTAGATGCCAACAATTTTGACAATGTAGAATAAATGCCTAGAAACATAAAATCTACAAACCCTGAAGCAGGAAGAAATAGAAAACTTGAACAGACCAATTACCAGCAATGAAATTGAATCCATAATCCAACAACTCCCAACAAACAAAAGCCCAGGACCAGATGGCTTCACAGATGAATTCTACCAAACATTTAAAGAGTTCATACCTTTTCTTCTCCAAGAATTCCAGAAAACAGAAGAGGAAGGAAAACTTCCAAGTTCATTCTATGAGGTCAGCATTACCCTAAAACCAAAACCAAATAAAGACCCTACAAAAAAAGAGAACTACAGGCCAATATCTCTGATGAACATAGATGCAAAATTCCTCAACAAAATATTAGCAAACCAAGCCAAATAATACATTAAAAAAAATCATTCATCATGATCAAGTGAGACAGATTCCAAGGATGCAAGGGTAGTGGTTCAATATATGCAAATCAATCAATATGATACATCACATCAACAAGGGTAAAAAACCCCCACATGATCATTTCAATAAATGGACAAAAAACATTTGACAAAGTACAACATCCACTCATGATAAAAACCCTCAACAAAGTAGATTTAGAGAGAACATATCTCAACATAATAAAGACCACATATGAAAAACCCATAGCAAACAGCATACAATGGGGAAAACTGAGAGCTTCTCCCCTAAGGTCAGGAACAAGACAAAGATGACCACTCCTACCCACTCTCATTCAACATAGTACTGGAAGTACTAGCCACTGCAATCAGACAAAAAGAAATAAAAGGTATCCAAATAGGTGAGGAAGAAGTAAAACTTTCACTATTTGCAGAAGACCTGATACTACATATAGAAAACCCAAAAGACTCCATCAAAAATCTATTTGAACTGATAAATGAATTCAGTAAGGTCACAGGATACAAAATCAATGTACAGAAATTTGTTGCATTTCTATACACCAATAATGCAGGTACTGAAAGAGAAATTAATTAAACAATTCCATTCATAATTGCAACAAAAATAATAAAATACTTAGATATGAACTTAACCAAGGAGGTGAAAGACCTGTACTCTGAAAACTATAAAACTGATAAAAGAACTTGAAGACGGGGCGCCTGGGTGGCACAGCGGTTAAGCGCCTGCCTTCGGCTCAGGGCATGATCCCGGCATTATGGAATCAGGCCCCACATCAGGCTCCTCCGCTATGAGCCTGCTTCTTCCTCTCCCACTCCCCCTCCTTGTGTTCCCTCTCTCGCTGGCTGTCTCTATCTCTGTCAAATAAATAAATAAAATCTTTAAAAAAAAAAAAACAAAAAACAAAAACAAAAACTTGAAGACAACACAAAGAAATGTAAACATATTGCATGCCCATGAATTAGAGGAACAACTATTGTTAAAATGTCTATACTATCCCAAAGCAATCTGCAGATTGAATGCAATCCCTATCAAAATACCAATAATATTTTTCACAGAACTAGAACAAACAATCCTAACATACATATGGAACCACAAAAGTCCCTGAATAGCCAAAAGAATCTTGAAATACAAAACTGGAAGTATCAACATCCCAACGACCAAGATACACTACAAAGTTGTAATAATACAAACCATGTGGTACTGGCACAAAAGTAGACAGATCAATGGAATAGAACAGAAAGCCCAGAAATAAACCCATGATTACACAGTCAATTAATCTTTTATAAAGGTGGAAAGACTATGCAATGGGAAAAAGTCTCTTCTACAAATGGTGTTGGGAATACTGGACAGCCACATGCAAAAGAGTAAAACTGGACTACTCTAACTATACACAAAAAAACTCAAGATAGATTAAAGACCTAAATCTGAGACCTGAAACTATAAAACAACAAGAGGGCACAGGCAGTAATTGCTCTGACATTACCCAACATTTTTCTAGATATGTCTCCTGAGCAAAGGAAACAAAAGCAAAAACCAACAATTGGGAATACATCAAAATAAAATACTTCTGCACAGCAAAGGAAACAATCGACAAAACTCCCAGGGAGCCCGATGCGGGGCTCGATCCCAGGACTCTGGGATCATGCCCTGAGCCAAAGGCAGACACTTAACGACTGAGCCACCCAGGCGCCCCGAGTATTTTCATTTTAAACCTTGTCTCTCCCTTGGAATGAAAGTTTGCATTCCCCAATACTGATTAGCAAGTATCAGTAGAGGGAGAGATGTGTTCTATGGTTGAGAGCTGCCAGCCAGCCTGAATTCACATTACATATTCAGTTTACGCTCTGCCCATTATTATGACTCTCTTTGCCATCAGGCAAGAACTAAGTAATACAAGTTTTCTTTTATTCTCAAAACAAAAACCAACCCGTTCTCTCTTATAATGTCTCATTTTTATAGACATATACTGAATATACAGCAAAACAATCAAAAAAGTGCTGAAATCACATTGTCATCACTGCATGGATTTCTTTATAAGAAATGTCTTTTTTGATTGTCTTTATTCCTTGATCTTTCCTATTTAAAGCAAATTTTATAAGAAAAAGATAAATCTTAATATAATAGTAGCATAATATACTTAAGATATTCCAACAATGTTTCTGATATTGGTCTCTTAGAGAAAAACCATCTTCTATCCAGCCTCTCCCCTGCTGTTCCTCATGGCAATTTTAATTGCAGATTCTCATTTTTGTAACATTACTGATAGACTGGAAACAGATGACATACATCATTAATTGGCTGTGTATAGAGCACTGCATTTCAGAACCTGTCTTTTTTTGCAAGAGATTTTGTCTGATATTAGGAAATCACTTAGTTTCCTCCATTAGGACAATCATGACTGAAAACAATGCAGCTTTTCCAATTATTCCCAGTTTCCTTACACTACACTTGAGGCTTGGACTAGCCTACCTTCCTTCCTGGTAACTTTCATGATTTCCATTATTACACATAGTGTTGGTGCTTTAAAGGATGTACACACATATTTTCAAATTGCCTTTCCTTACCATGTTGACATTCCATGGGATTATCTCTAACTTTCTGTTTCTCTCCATCTTTCCTCAGTTTGTGTCTAACAAAAAGAATCAAAAAGCAATATTTTTTGCCTATCTTTGTTTAAAGTCTTTCTTCTGACTTTTTAGTTTAGTATACAAGAAGTTCCTCTTCCATTCAGTGCATAATTTTTGTAGGCAGATGTACACAAAATGGATACAGCGTGAAAAGTACAAAGGCACTCGCAAGTGTAGAGGTCACAACAGGAAGGGCACCCCAGTGTGTGATGTTCAGCGAACAATTGGTTTAGTGTGCTGATGGTTTAAAATTCAAGGCATGGGAAGCTGGCATAACAGAGGTACACAAGGGCTGTGATTAGATGGGATCAGGCACTGGACTTTACTCTGCAGACTATCAGAATGATTATGTACAAAGGACAAAATTACCAGATACATTCATATTTAGAGAAAAACAAACACAAGGCTCAAAGTAGGGACCTACCAAGGGTGTTTGACACAGGCTGGGAAAAATCTACCATAACCCCTTTCCCACCTGTTGGTGATTGACCCTGCTTCCCTTTATTTCTACCATCTACTAACTAGGCTTCTGCCTCCCAAGTCCCAACAGAGGACCAGATGGGTATAGTCGGTATAGTCCTGGCTCTTATCAAGACTAGTGGGCCCTCAGGGGCCAGGATCTGGTAAAAACTCTCACAGAGTTTTTCAAAAATAAAACTTAATCCTACTCATTGGTATTTAATTTATGATCAGTTTAGAACAGCTAGATGTATGTACAAGGCCGGCAAGCTTAACTGCTATAACAAAGAATCCACTGGCCAATGAAAGAACATGTCATTAAAATTTGAGGGTAAATTCTCATTCTGGCAATAGCCTACCAGGTAATTTGGAACAACCCTTCCACTGAAATAAGCTAGGAGACTTGGAGGGATAGATCATGACAAAGTTCCTGATTAGATTAAGTTGATGTGGGACTTTTTTTTAATTTTAGTCTTTCTAGTTTCCTACAGAAGTAAATTTGATAGGTCACAGTGACTCAAAAATGAAGAGTAATTAAAAAAATTTAGGTGGATAAAATAGCTATTCATCACATTTTTAAATAAATGTGTTTTGCATTTTCAAAGACATAAAAGATTAAATTCTTTAGTGAGATGAAATTTTAAAAGAATTACTAGAATTTAAAAATACAACAGTTGAAATTAAGAACTCAGTGGATGAGTTTAAATCAAATTAGGTATAAGAGAAACAGTAAACAAAAAGAACATTCAGAAGAAGATATCTAGAACAAAACATAGGGAGATAAAATGATGGAAAATACAGGGGGGAAAAAAGTATAACTCAGATGCAGGATAAGGTGAAAAGGACTAATATAGGTCTAACTGAATCTTAGAAGGGAATACAAAATAATATAAGAGTAATATTTGAAGAGGTAATGACTAAGAATGTTACAAATCTCATTTTTTCCAAAAATAAGCCCTAACTCAAAGAGCACAGATTTTAACAAGTAACACACACCCAGACAGAGAGCAAATAAGCAAGAGAGAGAAATCCACATAGGTACATCAGAGTAAACTTCTTGAAAATTAAAGACAAAAAGAAAAATCTTAAAATCATCAGGGGTGGGAGATGTGGTATAGGAGGTGTGGTGCAGAGTACCTTCAATTAACAATTGGATGGGTATCTGATTTTCCAACACAAAGGATACCAGAAGAAATGGAATTCTATCTTCAAATTGTTGAAAGAAAATTACTGCAAATTGGCATACATGAACTGCCACCCAAAAGTATATATTCTTATCAAATATATATGGGACATTTACCAAAAGTGATCATATGGCATGTTAAAAATCAACACTTAAATTTCAAAGGACTAAAATTATACAGAGTATATGAAAAATGGTGGAAAATAAGTTCAAGAATGAAATACCTCATAAGTCACCACACGCCCAGAAATTAAGGGCTGTCCTTCTGAAAAACCCGTGACACAAAGCAGAAATCACAATCAAAATTAGAACATATCTTGAACTTAATGATAAAATAGGACATAAGAATTTAGGGGATGGTTATAGCAAAGCCTTCAGCGGGGGGACAGTTACAACCTTAAATGCACATAAATCAGAAACGGAGACATGAACAGATGAAAGTCAATGATCTGAGTATCCATCTCAAGCACTCAAAAAGAATAGTAAGTACAATTCCAAATAATTAAGAAAAAGAACTAATCAAAATAAAAACCTGACAATTATAAAGTAGGAAAATTCCAAGATAATCTAATAAAAATAGTGAGATATATAAAGGATAATATATTAAGACATGGGTTTATTCCAGAACTCTTGGTATGTTTTATAACTAAAAATGAATAAAATTCACTATTAATAAAGCCCAAAGTTGTGCTTTGAAAAGACTAACAACATTGAAAATGCATGCCAGTGCAGTTCAGTAAAAAAAGAAGCACAAATTAACACTATCAGGAATTTAAAGGGGTTATCATTTCAGTTTCTACAGACACGAAAATGATCAGAAGAGCCTATTACAACAATTTCATGCCAATAAATTTGCAAATTTGACAAAGTAGAAAAAATACTTAAAAAAATTATTCAAAGAAAAAAAGACCCTCGCTGAATGGTCTATATGGTAAAGAAGGCAAAGGACTGAATTAGTAAATTGAAGACAGATCAATAGAATGTACTCAATCTGAACAGAGAGAAAACAGATCAAAAGAAAAAATGGAATCCTCTGAAGTATTTCAGTACAGAGGGGATAGCCTTTCCAATAAATGGTGCTAGAGCAATTAAACATCCATCATCAAAAAACCCCCAAAGTAAAAAAACCCAAACACTTCATATAAAAAATAATTCAAGATCTGTGTTGCCTGGATGGCTCAGTTGGTTAAGCAGCTGCCTTCCGCTCAGGTCATGATCCTAGGGCTGTGGGATCGAGCCCCGTGTCGGGCTCTGTGCTTAGCGGAGGGCCTGCTTCTCCCTCTCCCTGGCACTCTGCCTACTTGTGCTCTCTCTTGTCAAATAAATAAAATCTTAAAAAAATAATAATTCAAGATGGATTGTGCTCTTAATTGTAAAACATAAAACTTCAAGAAAAGAACATAGATGAAAATCTTTGGGACCTAGGACTAAGTGGTAGTCTTTGATTTGATACCAAAATCATGATTTATTCAAGAAAAAGAAAAAATAGACATCATCAAAATGGAAGTTTTTCCTGCAAAAGAGCCTGTTAAAAGGATGAAAAGGCAAATTACAGACTGGGAAAAAATATTTGCAAATCATATATCTGACAAATCTCAAGTAAACAAAGAACTCTCAAAACTTAATAGTAAAAAAAATAATGGAATAATCTAATTATACAATAGTCAAAGGACATGCACAGACATTTTACCGAAGAGGCAATACAGATGGCAAATAAACACATGAAAAGATGTCTGATATTATTAGCCATTGGAGAAATGCAAATTAAAACCATAATGGGATATCACTATACACCTAACAGAATGTCCGAAACGAAAAATAGTGATAACATCTAATGCTGGCAAGGGTGACAATGTAAAGTAAGTACAGACACTCTGGAAAATGCATTGGTATCTTCTTTCAAAACTAAAAACGGACATATCCTAAGACCCAGCAATTTCACTCTTGGGCCTTTATCCCAGAGAATTATAGACTTGAGTTCATGTAGGAATTTGTATATAAATGTTCATAGCAGCCTTATTTATAATAAATGAAAACTGGAAACTATCCAAATGTGTTTAAAGGGTGAATGGATAAACTGTGGTTACATCCAAACTGAATGTTATCCAGTAATAAGAAGGAACACATTACTGATAAACAAAACTTGGATGTGCCTCAGGATATAGTCCTGAATGAAAAAGCCAATCTCAAAAGGATGTGTACTGGATGATTCCACGTATGTAACAATCATGAAATGAACTATTTGTGTAGAGATAGAGAATGGAGTGGTGGACTGATGGTTGCCAGGAGATAGGGATTGGGGTAGGTAGGGGATCCATGTGGCTATAAGGAGTAACAAGGGAGTCTTATGGTAATGGTACAACTAGGTATCTTGATTATAGTGGTGGTTATGCAAGCTACATCAATGATAGAACACATATACCCACAAATGAGTATAACTGGTGAAATTCAGTAAATTCTATGGATTAAACCAATATCAATTTCTCATTTTTGATATTTTATAGTTATGTAACATAATACTGGGGATGCTAAGAGAAGGGTGTACAGGGCTTCTCTACCCATTTGTTTGTGATCTCCTGTGCCTGCACAATTATTTTAAAATAAATTTAAAAGAGGATTATGTAATTTCCTAAACATATGGTCGAATGAAGTTAAAGAGTTTCCAGTATGCAAACAGGAAGTGTTCCTCTTTCAGAAAATAGGTTTCCTTCACTACCAGAAAGTTCACTTTAGAAAACTCACTTTTGCTAAGACCTACATTCGTATCTGTTTTTGCTATTGGAATGAAATCTGAAGATGATTTTTTCACTTTTACGGAATTATTTACTTCTTTGCTTTATGTCCTTCCGGCTCATGAAGGGTTTCATAGAAACACTCTACTTGGCAGATAGCAAGGAAAACCTGTATTTGTAATTCAACCTATCAATATCATTCTTTTGAATTTACAGGATTGTCTTGGTCTCTATGATACCTATACTTATACATATACCTGCAGACATACAATGTTTTGTTTTGTTTTGTTTTGGATAAAGCCAGAAGCCTGAGAATTGAAAATTATCACAAATGTCAGAGTTTGGCTACACAAGGATACCTAGGGAAGGTCACAGAAAGCTGAAATCTCCAGTAGGATAAGAATTTTAAAGCTTCACTTACTTGGTATTTCTTTTTGGACAGCCCTTTTAAGTGATAGATTTAAAAAATTATAAGTGATCAGAGCAATTTTATAATCTTGAATTTCATTTCGGAGCTCCAATCTGATTCCCCATGTAGCTTTTCTTTCCTCTTTTCCTTGAAAAGAAGCTTATTTCTAGATGCCTCTAATGACTTGTCAATTTTACAAATGTGACCAATGATCCATGAAAACCAAACAATTCACTGTAACGCCATTTTAAAAAGGAAGGGAAGCAAACAGTTATGTCAGTTCAAACTGAATAGACACAACCTTTGTTCTAATGAAACACGACACTGCCAAATGGAATGCCACTTAGTTGTAGGTGCCCAATATATGCGCAGCAAAGTTTAAATTTTTTATGACACATTTGACTGGAGAAGTGGATTTAATTCGTGTTATTTTCATCACTGTTCTTTTGATATAAGCATTAATTTTTATTTAAAAATTTTTATTTTGTATGTATGTAGGTGCTTGTGTGCATATGCGTGTGCGTATGTGTACGTACGTGTGCATGAAAGTGCATGTGTTTTTCTTTTAGGTTTCTGATATCTCATTTAAGACTTTGGAAAATGCGTATAGGGTCTAGATTCTCTCATATGGAGTCTCAAGTATAAATGATCTCATGTCCTTTCATCAATATGCCTTCTAGCTCAATGGTTCTCTAGCTTGCTGCAAAATCACCCCATTTGTTCAAACAGACTTTTGTGCCTACTTCCATTGTTTCTGATTTATGAGGACTAAGAGCCTGAGAACGTGTGTTTGCAACAATGTTTCTACGTGATACAGATTCTTTTGTTTAGGGGACTATTATTTGAGAACCACAGATCTCATCCAGGTTGAGTTTGTCCATACATGGAAATATTAGCTTTTCTGGAATGGCCAATAATCTTTTTTATGTCTTTCTCATTTATTGCCAGTTTTTACTCAGTTTGACTTCATTTATGATCTAACAGAAAAAAAGCGCTCATTCCTCCAAAGCTTTGTTCAAAATTCATTTACTCCAAGATTGCTACTTTGTTTCACATTTGAAAATTAGGAAAATAATTCCAGAATTGATTTTACAAAGTCTGTGCACCAAAGCCTATACACTTTGGTTATCAGAAAACTTGCTAGGCCTTCCTCCAGTTTTAATTTATCTTCCTTTTGAAACAATCCTTACATATTTCATTTGCTAGAGTCTAACTTGTGAAACAGATTAGAGCATAGTAACACAAAGAGAATTTAAATGATCCAGGTGAGGCATGAGGACGGTAGTACATAGTATTTATTGAGTCCCTAGTTTGTACTGAGTACTGTGCTAGATAAGCTAATGACATTATCTCATCTACCCTACCCGAAAACCTATGAAAGTGGTATTATCCCTGTTCTACAGAAGCAGACACTGAGACAGATTTTGGAGTGCACGAGATTGGTTAGGGATCAACACTTGCGAAGGAAGAAGTAAGAAACTGGATTGAGTCAAGGGAGAAGCTGAATGACAATGCAAGCCCAACAGAGTCTTTGCCAAACCAGCATGCAGATCTGGAACAAGATTTGCTTGTCGTGATGTCCCACTGGGTTGCAATGGCTAGATATTTATGTCCACACTTCACTGGAAATGGGTATCCCTGGGAAGAGTATGACCTGACAAGGACGCTTTGTGTAGCTGGGCATAGCCCTGAAGTGGTCTACTGACTATGCCTCTTATCTCTGTGCTGGGAGGATGTACTTCTTTGAAGGAGAATTTGGGTGTTCGTTGAATTTGCCACTGATTTGTCCAAGAACACAGTGATTGTCTCAGTGAAAATTCAAACTCAGGACTATCGGATTCTTTTGATGATATACTTTGTTATTTTCTGAAAAATACTTGCTAAGTAATGCCTTAACCTTGTCTTGAGGAGTCCATCATGGGCATTCACTGTCCTGTGTGACAATGCAACAATGACCTCAGGTACCACTGAACAATGTAGCAGTTTGTCCCTACATGCAAGGTCTCTATCCTCACTGTAATTTTGTCACCTGTCATCCTGTCAGGGTGCTGCACGAGCATGGAATCCATGAATAGTCTATTGCTTTCACCCAAGCTGCCATCATTCTTCATCCTGATGACTAAATCTCCTGACTGGTCTTCCTACCTTCGTTCTTGCCTCCCTCCAAGAACTAGATGGATAACGAAAATGTATTCATGCCACAACTCTGCTCAAATATTTGAAGTTATTTCTCTTCCTATGTATGTATATACAGATGTATTCTATGTGTGTATAGTTTTATTCCTGACACCATTTTTACAGTGTGCAGTTGATACATACACACTGAAATCGATCATTATCTCCCCTATTATAATTTCAGATTCTTCTAAAGTTTTTATTGGTCATTTTCATTCCTGAACAACCAGATTCTAAAAAAATGCCCATTATCCATTCAGTTATCACTACGTATTTCCTAAATAAAATGAATGAAAAAATGGTGTTCACAAAAAGAAAAAAAAGATATATAAGGATCACAAAACTGATTTGGGTTCAAATTCTAGTTTCAAAACCTACTCAAACTAGATAAATTACATCAAACTCTAACCTTTGTTTTTCTTTGTCTTCTATCTCAATTGGAATTAATGCATTGGCATTTTTAATGAAATGAAATAGAATAAGGCAATGTTATGGAAAAAGATAAGTAGGGCTAGATAATTGTGAAATTTAAATGTGTATCCCTATAATATTGTATAAATTACAACTCTCTTCCCATAAAAAATATAAACCCTCATCATTGGGAAAATGTGTTGATAGGGATTATCTAATGTACTGATAATAGATGAATTACTATTTTTTTCCCACTTTTTAAAATCTAAGTGGTATTTGCAATTACTGCATTATAGCATATCCAAGACACTCTGGTACATATTTATGCTTTGTGTGTGACAAAGTGTGTCTTCAAGGCAGGCCCTATCTCTGAAATTATTCTGAGGCTACTTGATATGTATGTACCAGGCAGGCTGGTCTTCCCAACCCCTCCTCCTCAATATTCCATGGCTTGTGCACACCCACAGCCCCACGATTCATTTCCTCCTTTATCTACTCTTATTGGCCCTTCCCAAAAGAATTGTCACCATTCATCTGCTCCTTCGTACCTGGTTGGGATGCTTCTCCATTCCGCATCTCCCTTCCCCCAAAATGCTGTCTCTACTGGTTTTCAGCAACAATTGCACATATGCGTGGTGTCATACTGTTCAATATTTAGTTCCGTTGTTTAATATAATGTTCTGTATCAAATGCATAGATCCTTTCTGAGACGAGAAAGTCCCTGAGAACAGAGACTGGATTACTCATTCCTTTACTGTGCTGCAAAGCCACCACCGCTCTGAAGATAAGCAGATGCTTGGCAGAACTCTAAATAGATGTTATTTTTCTTAACACAGCAATTTCCGATCTCTGCAGCTTTTATAGGCCCCCTCTCAGTGAAAGAATTGAACCGTTTTCATTAGATAGATAGATCACTGAAGAAGAAATAAGGAGTATTTCATAATCCCAGATCTGCATTCAGAGAGTTAGTCAGACTGTGGAAAGCAGAGTTTCAAGGCTTCAAACTGAGTATTAAGCTGCAATTAGATTGTCAGCGCTGAAAGGGTTGTCAGGGTCTATCTTCAGGATAGAACAGTTTGTGGTCTGCGACTGATATAAAACTTTTCTAAACCAGCTCCCAGATCCTTGGAACTCACTCCATTTGTAGCACCATTTTTACTTTGCACAGGTGGTCAGGGTCTTACAAAAACAAAAAAGCAGAAATTATTGCCTTTGACTCCCCAGTGTGACAGCAGGAGGCACAGTAGGGACAAAGACCATGCAAGCTCAGGGACCTAATGTAGTCTGGGAATCTAAAAAGGGCTGTATCATAGTCTGGATGGACTCTGGACAAAATTGTGCTACTGATCAGAAAACAGTGCTTTTCAGTAGTTTTGAGTATCATTTCCTTGTCCTTTCTTTTTCTCACATTCTTCCCAAGTTCTGGCTATTACTGGCTTGTTCAGCACCTGGAGCTCCTCATTCCACCTCCAAAGAGCTAGCATTCTGTTCCTTCCTGCTCCAATACAATGCAATTGCTTATGTTCTCTCCTCTGAGGAGCATGCTAAGATCCTGAAGCTGATGTAAAAAAAAAAAAAAATTCAAGAACAACAACAATGGTTTAGAGGCCAAAAGTGAGCTTTCAAATCAGAAACGCTGGACATGTTCTCATAGCCCTAATTAGCTATGTGACCTTGAGCAAGTCGCTGAATCTTTAAAGCTTCAGATGACTCATAGCTAAATAGGATCATAAAGGAGTGTACTTCGTGGCCTTGTGGTGAAGATGAAATAAAATTACGTGTGCTCAGTGCCTGGTATGGAGACTTGCAATACTAAATGCATCATCAGTATCAAAAATGAGTATTATTCTCAGAGAAAATACTCAACTTTAAACAGAGCCCTTCAATATTTTTGCTTAAAGATGTCATTAATGATGAAGGACATCAAGCACTAAAACTTGTTTCTTTTTCTTGGTATAAATGGATTTAGGATTCACCAAAATGGATTCAGAATGCAGCCACCCACTCTACCAAACAAGCATGACAAGAAACAGCTGTCACCATCAGCACTTTCCCTTCAACCACTTTCTATGAGGAGGAGGAAGAGCTACCAAGTTAAAACCCTACTTCTCTGCCTCCTAGCACTGAACATAAGCACCAGCATGATTTCTTTCAGAAACTTCCAGAGTTTAACGTTATTACTCTAGGACTCTTCATAAAACTCCTTTGAGCTGGAGATGATGCAGGTGTCGGCATCTTTTCATTTTTACATGGAGAAAAAAAAAAAAAAACTCTGAAATGAAGACCTAACCTTTGAAGAACATAAGAGTACACATGATCAGGGTTTTAGTCTTAAATTTATCACTAACAGCATGTTTTTATTAAAATCAGTTTCTATCAGTATATTTACTTCTCAAATATCCTCATCCATCAACTGCTTGCCTTACAACTACACAGGGCAGTTATGGGGTTAAAATAAAGTGTGAACGGAAAGCATTTTGAAAAGGAACAACCACTCTACAATTATAGGAACAATTATTCCCATCACAAACACCACAGCCAGAAGACAAATTTGCATCTCAACACTTCATTATTGGAGACGTGGGTACATGAGCCATTTTAAAAAGATTATAATTTGAGTTTTCATGGGTTTTGCACTTTCGGTGACTATCTTGTTTACTTGCTTTTATCTGAAAGGAAAAGTCTGTCAAATCTGCTAAATTACTCAGCTTACTGTCATTTTTCATATTTGTTTCAGTGATATATGTGCTGCTCGAGTCTCATCACTGCTAATCTGCAATTACCCAGACTAAGACAGGGGTCCCGTTGAATACCTTGTGAGCCGAGGGAAGCAGAAGCAGAGCCAGGATGGTGAGGGGAAGGCACATGCTAGCCAGTGTTGGAATCATGGGAGCAATCATTCTAGAGACAATCTGATTAACTTTTGCCTGAAGAAGGTTCCCTCACATTCTCACAACCACTAGCTTACAAGAGCCACTTGTAGCTCTTGACTGGCATTCAGTTAAAGGTTTATGTTCTCTAGGAATTCTGAGAAGTGCAATAAAGGTGGTCATGTTATTGCTGATGGCATACTTCTGTCTCCGGGTGCTCCCTCATGGCACTTCCCGGAAGTCCTTAAAAAAAAAAAAAAAAGTAGAACATTCCCACTCTTCAGAGGAGTATCTGAAAGGTTCACTGCTAAACCTATACTTCTCTTCTTCCTTTTTGTCAAGTACTGCAAAATAGATTCGTATTTAGCTGGTGAGATACACTTGAATTCCTATCTCAAAGCCATGTAACCATATCATACTAACCATATCAAACCATTTGCTTTGAAGAAAGAGAAGTAACAAAGGCAGGAGAACAAGTGCAGAGGAGACAAACATTATAGCTCCTAAAAAATAGCCAGCTGCCACTTTAAGAGGCTTAGATTTTCAAGTAAAATATAGAAAAAAATGCCACTACAAAAATTTATTGCACTAAATCATAGACCTGTTTCTGTATTAAGTATAGATTTATAAGCATTGAATCTATATGATATTTTCACTTTAAGAAAACTTAAGATGCATTAGATGCAAAAATCCAAATATATGAAACACTTAAAATAGGAGAGAACAGTTTTAGTGAAGATCCTTAACCTTAGCAAAAGGATTTATTATCAGGCTACTTTAAGTCTAAAAATCATTAGCTGGAAACATACAAACTATTAAAATCCAGCTCAAATTTAAGGTCAATGCAAATAAAGAGAAAGCATCTAAAATTAGAACTAAACCATTCGATTTAGAGAATTGATTTATAAAAGTTTGATTTGCATGCAACTTCTTAGTACTTTAACTTTGTACAAAGTAAGTCATGGCAATAGAATTGTGAGATGATTCGCCTGGTCCCTGAACTGGGTTTTGGTCGTTTAATCTCTTCAGGAGTACTAAGGAGCACGAGGAGGACAAAGGACAAGTATTATTACCCTGTAGAGATGAGGCCATCACAGCTTGCCCATCAGGCCCTGATAGTGTCTGATCAGAGAATAAAGGAACTACATGAAATCTGGTAATGGATCACAATCCTTGGTTCCCACATTATCAGAAACTAGCCATGTTTTCTGCTTTATCAATTTTGTTGGTTTGGAGAAATGAACTGAGGATCACAAATGATACAGCAGACGCAGCTTGAAGCAGATTGATGGTATATGGAAGGCATTTCTTATTCAACCTGACTTGTTCTGATTCTGGAGGGTGGGAGGGGTCCTGTGAATTCTAATGGTTAGTTTGGTCTTTACATTGTAGCTGGATCCCAAAAGCAAGCATTTTAAGTGTTAAATGCAGAAACCTGCAAAACTCTTAGGGCTCAAACTCTGAAAGTACACAGCTTCACCTCTACTAAACTCTAGTGCCCCAAACCAAACATAGGGCCAGCCCCGATCCAAGGAGATGGGAGAAACAGGTTATGCCTCTGGTCGGAGTGGTAAGGACACTGCAAAGTAGCACGTGGAATGGGGTATATTGTGGCAGCTGATACAATCTACCATAGGATTTCAAAGATTTCTCAGGAAAATCACACGCATCATTTCCTTCTCATAATTCTCAGTATGAACCTTGGAAAGAAGCCATACTTTACCAAGTACTCTGTACCCTTGGAGTTAAGAACAAACAAATAAAAAAATGTGGCACTCACCTGGCGGAACTGTTCTAGGTCAATTTTGTTGCCCACCAGCACCAGGGGAATTTCATAGGTGTGGCGGACTTGAAAAATGAGCTCTTTAAACTTGGCAGCTTCCTGGAATGATTGGCGGTCGGTGACAGAGTAGCAGATGATGAATCCCTCCCCACCTCGCATGTACTGCTCCCGCATGGCTGTGAACTCTGCCTGCAGGAAAAGAGTGACATTGTTACGTAGTTTAAAACAGTGAAGCCAACATGTAAATAAAATGTCAAAAGTAGATAAATTATGAGATGAAGTAGTTTGGGTAGAAATTTTGTAAAAGTTTATTTCTGGGCGTTGCATATAGAAAAGCAGTAGGCGATATAACTGTACCATTATGAAATCTGAATGCTTTAAAGTGTTCCGAGTGTTGATCTTTAAGCATAGAAAATTTGATTCAAGAGATCTTGGGGGAGATATGTTAAATAGCAGGTTAACTAATGAATTCTTAGGGATTATATATATCCTTTTAATAGCTTTCTACTTAATGGTCTAGTTTTAGGAAAGGGAATCTAAATTTGTATACTCTAAAACCTAGAGGAACTAATTTTCTCCTCAAAAAGATGAAAAGAAACACAAGTTTAACCTTGATTATCCCTGTGAACAAAGGAAGTTATTAGCATAGATAATCCCAGACCCAGTTATGTGCTTGGGTTTTCTTAGATTTGTCTCCCAGAGCGGTGTAAGAAGAGGGAGCTTGACGGCTGAGTCATGCGGCACTTTCCACGTTCTGCTCACTCTTACATCCTCTTCTCTCTTGGAGGAGGAGGACAGGATCACCTTCCAAAGGTACCGATGTCCCAGTCTTGGAGACACTGCTGTCTCAGCTTTGCATGTTGCAGCCCACCTGAACTACAATTTCCTGGCAACTCAAAATTCAGTATTTGGTCTGAGCAGCTATCTGAACCATTCCTTTTAGTCTGAAGTATCTGTTTTCCTTCACTGTTACTTTGCTGAATCCATTGTTAAAATCACAAGGGCTGGTTAGATACAAGCCAGGGGAAATATAAAACTTAGACTCTGGAGCTGTGGAACAAGCCATGTGAAATGATAAAAGAACGCAAGAACGTATTGTGACTTGGAAATAAATCATCGAAGAAAGCAAGCTTCACACGAGCTTAAGCTGTATTTGAAGATCTTGAGATGTGAATTCTTCACCCAGCAAGCTATTTATAAGAATTACTAAAATGCGGTCTTCAGAGTAATTGTTGAAAAAATGTCAATTTGATTTAACATAGCTTGATTTTTGAGGGGTGGAAGCGTTTACGTAGATCCAGAAATTGTGGAAAACTGAGGGTCTTACAAGTGTAGAGAGTAATAAAGTTAATAGGGTATGGAGTTAGTGGGTGAATCTTTGAAAACATTTTCAGTCAACACGGAATGGGTGCAAACAGTATCACTGGGTTCAACCAATCATTTTAAAGTTTTACGAACTTGAGCCCAGAAAGGGGGAGAAAAGGAGAGAGAGAGAGAGAAAGACTTGTCCAAGGATGAACAGCTAATGTCAAGTTGGTTTAAATAATTTATCTTCTCTGATTTGCACTATCTCAACTTACTTAGTACTAAAGTTTACTTTACCTCAATCCTAAATTTCACCATGTAAGTGTCATGTGCTAACATGGGAGAAAGAAATTCTACTGGGCCTCAGTTTCTTCATCTCTAAGACAAAGTTGGCTTATAAAATTTCTGACACCCCTCCCAGTTCTGGCATTCTCTAATTCTGAAAACCCTTTGCCTCAGTCAGAATCCCATAGCTGATGTGGACTGACTAGAGCAGTATGGACTGAAATTGCTAAATGAGGTTTCCCCGACTTAAAATTAAACGTTTTTCAAATAGAAATGGTAAAACCACTGTAGAAATATGTGATATTTAGGAAAATATAAATGGATTTTTTACATCAGTGTATATAATAAAAGTGCACTGTAAAAGTGCAAAGTAACCTGGAAAAAATTTATTTTACAATTTATAGTTCACTGTATTTGCTAATTACTACCTTAAGAGTTAAAATTCTTTATTTTTAATTGCCCATTGAAAAATAATATACACGTTGCAAAATATTCAAGAGGTACAGAAGTATATAAAATTAATTTTTCTATCTCCAACCCTAGTTTTCTTTTCCAAATGCAGGACAGTTAATAATTTACCCTTACAGAAATCGTCTATGTACACACAAGCAAAGACATCTACATTCCACCTTTACATAGTTTTTATACTCAAATGGGCACATAATGTATACAATGTTTACTTTTCACCTTAAGATTTAACATCCCTAATATACCTTGGAGACCATTCCATATAAGCACAAATAAGTATTAGTTGCCATGAATGCATCATAATTCCTTTAATACACGTACCATAATTTATGTAACTAGTTGCCTATGAACAGATCTTTAGAGGTCTTCCTTTTCCTATTATCAACTATACTGCAATACAGATTCCCAAACATCCACGTTGCACAGATGTAACTGTGAGAAGTAGCACTGCTAGATGAGGGAGAACACAGATTTTTACTTTTGGGAAATAGTGCCAGTCTCACCAAAGATACCGTACCAATAACCCCAACATTATAAAAATGTACCTGTTTCTCCTCATTCTCACCCATGCCACTTACCAAATTTTTCTACCTTTTATAAATTTTAGGGTAAAAAATAGAACCTTGTTTCTTTCATCTGTAGTTACATGCGAGTCATACTGAGCGTCTCCTATGTTTCTTATACATTTACAAATTCTCTCCTAGACAGGATTTTAGAAAATGAAATGTTTTTTATTCTTTGATGTGGGGATTGAAAAAAAATTCTAACTGGAGAAGGTTCTTTCTATGTGAGACATAAAAAAAAAAACACAATACATTTGAGTACATTAACAATAACTACATCATACAGAAAAGACCAATAAATATGAAGAAGTCCAACACCTATTAGGCAGGCAGGCAAAGTACAGGAAAGTAAAATTCACAGAGAATATCGGATGAATGAATGAGCGAATATTGTGCTGGTTAACTAGACTCCAAGTCACATATACGTGATATTAATAGATCCACCAGTCCTCCCATTTGCTCTGAATTGAAGTCTCCAGGGATGAGGTTCTAGCATTAGTATTTTAAAGAGTTCCTTGTTTGATTTTGCTTTGCACCTAGATGCAGGGGTATATAACTGTGTTTGTGTTCAAAAGTGGTCTTTACGATCAGAGCGCAGAACCTGGGAAGCATAGTACATGACTTCTAGGTCTGTTACTCAGAATACGTCCTCTAACAAATCACCTAACCCTTCAGCACCTCAATATCCTTTGTCAAAAGGGATTAGGACACACATTTAACTCGTCTTACAGGGCTGTAGAAAGGATGAAATGAAAGAACAGATGTAAAAATGCTTTGATCAATTTTTAAAATACAATACAAATTAAGCCTATTATCATCTCTGGTACAAATCCTGCAGGATAGAAACTTTCACTGGGAGTACAGGCATAAAATCCTCTTTGAGCTGCATTAAATATAAATGTAGACATACTTCTCAAATATCCTTAATCAGAAAATTAAGGTTTTGGGTTTTTTTTTTCCCTCCAAATAGGAAACTCTTTTCCACCAATAAAACAGATATATTAAGCTATCCCAATGAAAGGGGAGGATACTTCCTCTTAGCTGACCTTATCTATACTAACTCTTTTCATACCATCTATGGGTTTTTCTTAAAAGATGTACTGGAAACTGGTGTGGCACATAAAGTTGAGCAGAATCTCTGCAGCTATTATCAACTTAATAATATATGATACTGAAATCACTTTATAAGAAAAATGTTATGTTCAACATGTTGCTTCCGTCTTTATTCACCCATGAATTAAAGATCTCTGTGCTTTATGTTCTGCGTATCCTGAATGTTAATATCTTCTTCATTTGCTTCTTGCTATAAATGAAACTTGTTGGTTAATTATTCAGGAACGTGACTAGATTCCATTTGCTATCCATAAGTAGAAAAATATCAATGAAAGAGGCCTACTGTGTAAAATGTTACAAACGTCCATTTCTAATATTATTATTATTTTTTTTAAAGAGAGGGAGGGAGGGTCTGTGGGGCCATGGGGTGAGGGGAAGGGAGAGAACTCCAAGCAGGCTTGATGCCCAGCACAGAGCCTGAGGCAGGGCTCAATCTCGAGGCCCTGAGATCATGACCTGAGCCGCAATCAAGAGTCAGACGTTTAACCGACGGAGCCATTCAGGTGCCCCTTTCTCTAAGATTTTCCAAGCTATTCCAAGTACAACAGTGTAGCTTCATCAGTTCCCTTTGATAGGTTTCCTTGCATTAAAATAGGGTGAGAATACTCTTAATTCTGAACACAAAGTACTCTGATTAATCTCATATCCCAGTTTCTGGATTATCAGAGTATTTTAAGCAGGCTTTCAGAAGTATAGGGACTGGACCAGCTCCCCATTTTATTTAACGAGTGCTACTACAATATAGGAGTGCCACACTGTTTACAACATGCACTAGCGCTATGGTCAGGCCAATCCCCAAATGCTTTCCAGCACAACACACACATATACCATTGTCTGTGGTTGCCATACTCATCATAGCCACATCCCCATACCAAACTTAGGTTCCTAGTACACAAAAAGTAAATGAGAAAATAAGTCACTCATGCAGCTGAACTATGCCAAGTGGTCAGATACATTAACTACCAAAAAAGTCTAGCTCTTTCCTGGTTGGCCAAACATAAATAGGCCAGGAGGAAACAAATGAAGAGCAATGAAGTGCTACATGAACCATGGGGATTTAGAAAATGCCAAGAGCAGTCTGCAGGAGGAGAGCAAAGAGGACGTGGTAGACAAAATGTGTTATTTTTTCTTAAATTTGTCAACTGCAAAGGGGTCCTCAACTTTCATGCAATCTTACTTTCAAAGATTATGTATTGTTACCCTTAAATAACCTTTCATGACCCAAATTCAGTATTTGCATGGCACTTAAACATCAGGGGCCTGCATACCAGTCCACAATTCAGTTTTTGAAGGGAGGCTGTCAGAGGAGCAAAATGGCTGTTGTTGCTTTTGTTTGCATGTTTTTAAAGAAGGAATAAAAACAAGAATGAAAATATTATCAAAGTGACAAAAGTGTAGGTATCATAAATTTGCTGTAATTGATGCAAAGTACCAAGATTGA
The DNA here is from genome assembly GCF_023065955.2 of Ursus arctos. Taxonomy (NCBI): domain Eukaryota; kingdom Metazoa; phylum Chordata; class Mammalia; order Carnivora; family Ursidae; genus Ursus; species Ursus arctos. The sequence continues at coordinate 29,288,763 of NW_026622841.1, read as the reverse complement.
AATCAATAGTGGTGGTGGTTCTCCAGCCTCAAACTGAAGCCTTAAGGTCGTTGAGAGTGTTCAATTAAAATGGAAATGAACAAAGAACTGTTAGAAATGCTAGTAATGAATGGTCAAAGATGGTATCTAAAAGGCCAAATATAATTAATGAATTTATACTATTTTGTAATTTTCAGAGAACATAACCATGTCCATTATCCATTTGTCTATCATTGTCTTTCAATATTTGACATTTCTGTATTTTCTGGAGTGCATTAAATCATGGAATACTGCCTAACTCATTCATCAAATATTTATTGAGCACTTATGTGACAGACATGTCAGATTTGAGATGGCTTAATACATATAATGAAACAAAAATATGAGTAAATGTGGAAAAGAACAAATAGAAATTAGAACATTGAAACGAAGATAAAGTGGTTTGATCTGCAAATTTGACTCAACTTGTAGAAAATCAAAGCTACACTGGGAACATGATCAATTCCATCACTCTTGTGGTCAATAAAAAAACATACTGATGTGTCAGGTGACATGAGTCTCTCCCTGAGCACTTAGAGGTGAATGCATTTTCTCTTATGAGGTTTCAAATAGGGCACAGTGCCCTCAATGTCAACAGGATCTGCAGTAGCAGGTTTTCTAAGACTAAGTCTCAAATTGTGTTTTTTCAACTTAAATCTCACCAAACATTTTGTAGATTTACTCACTGATACTGCTGCAACACTCAAGCAGGGTAACAGAAAAGCTGCTTTGTAAAAAATACTACATGTTAAGATTGTGAATGATAGTTAAAAATATTTTGATTTTCATGCTGGAAAAAAGTGGAAGTCCCAGATTTAATGCCTAGATGTGTCATTTAACACTGGTGGATTCATAGTGCCTAAAATCTGGCTATAATAAAGATCACTCCTACACGTGAGGCTCTTACCTCAATACAACTCAAAATGAATGCTGAGGTTGCACTGCACGCTACGTAATTCATGGACTCAGCGCAAAATGAAAATGTGGGGACCCCTGTTCAAAAACTGAGCATTTCAAGACAGCAGCAGCAGAGCATTCAAGCAAGTACAGGACCCTTCTCAGCATGGAGCCCTGGGTGATTGCACAAATTCCTAGCCCATGAAGCCAGCCCCGTTGGCATGGTAGAATCACAAAAGAACATCCAAGAGTGTATGTGAGAAGAACTCCAAAGAGACAGTCCCTGGGCAGGTCTTTCAGCGAAAGGGGCAGTGGCAATTCTGCTCTGACACTAAGTCACTTCTGAAGCTTCCTGACCCCAGTGAGGGACACAAGATTAGACAAAGGGTGGGAAGTGTGGGATTGGGGAGAAAATGACGGATATGTGGTAGGGGACTGAAATATGTATTTCATATGGGAAATGTTATTACTGAAAAAGACAGGAGTATGGCATATGTAAAGGGCTGGCATGTTCCTATTGTTGAGTGAAGTCACATTCTGGAAAGCCCTGACAACCAGGTTTCAGATTTGATGTGATAGGAAAACAGAACTCAAGAGAATTTTTTTTTTTTTTTTTTTTTTTTTTTTTTTTTTTTTTTAAGGAGGAAAGTAACCTGCAGCCCTATTTCAGTAGGATTGATCTGGCAACAGGAGTAAGGGGGGAGAGAGGTTAAAGGCGGGGGGGGGGGGGGGGGCGGGGATGAAGGCTTTTACAGTAGCCCTGAAGTGAATTTCCATGGGGGAAAAAAAAGGGAAAATACTTGAATGAGAGGTCACAAAACAGAAAAATGGAGAGAAGAGAAATATTTCTGTCATTTCAAGGAATAAAAAGACTTGATGCCCACCAGTTTGAGCATGAGAAAGAAGAAATGGAAGCATGCTATTGATGGTTCTATTAATAATATGAAGCAATAGGTTGGGCTTTTGCACATGCCCTGACTCATTATTAGCTCCCACAATAATAGGGGGGGGGGGGAGCAAAGCAGAGAGATATTAAATGATATGGCCAAAGTCCTGGAGTTGCCAATTAGGAAATCAGAGACCTATCATGTCACACTTCCTCTCCAAAGACAGGAATTAAATTAAATCTAGCACCAGTTTTGGTAGTTCTGGAGCCTGGGAAACTGCAGAAGTGTAAGACAGAAGTGGATTGAGAAAGTCAGGTATTTAAGGCCCATTTGTCTCACCCAGATTTGTGCTTGTTCAATCAGAATTGACCCTAGGCACCTGAAAGGAACTGTCCACAAGTAACTGGAAATCTAGCTTATGGGAAATAACAACTGAAGCGGGGAGAGTGGAAAGCCACAATCAGGAGACATGTCTTTTGGACTGACCAGAAGGGCAGGGGTTACGGTGTAAAGCAGACTTATCTGGATCAGTTTGGTGGGGGAGGGCAGGGATTGTTTTCATCACTTTTCTTTAAAAAGTCTGGAGCTCTGTCCCATTGAGAGTGTATTTTTCAATTGTAAAGGAAATTTTATGAAAACAGTTTTTGACAGCTATTTTCTCATTTTGTTCCCTCTTGCCAAACACGCTCAGTACTTCAGTTTCCAGGTTTTTGCATTTTTAACTCTATGTGTTGTAATTCATGTGCTTTGCTCTCATTCCCAACACTAGACTAAGCTACCTGAGACTATTCAGCATGTATTTTCCAAAGCACTAAGGGACCATGCCTGGATCAGAGCCCAATAGATAATTACATTATCATTTGGTTAACTACTTACTTTAAGCTAAATGTTTTTAAGAGACGTTACTGTTCTCTGGATGATGTACATTTAAGGAGAGGCTAGAGGATGAAGACAAAAGGAAAATGAATCAAATCTCTAAACTAAATGGATAAGATGTTTAGTTATTCAACCCTATACAGGTAAGGGCAGGTCTAGTTTAACTTTTTATGTAAACGCATATTCCACTGAATTCTGTATCAGTTATAAAGTAATTGAATGCTCCTTATTTCATTTTCTACTTTCAATCATTTGTCTTACTCTAAGAGAGGATGAATTTTCTCGTCTTTGGATGCATCAGGAGTCTGCCTTTCCCCATCTGATTTGTAATTCCTCAAAGACTTAGAGTTTCATGACTGCCTCTGGTGGTATAAATCCACTAAAAGATATTTCTCATCACAGCTGGTTTCCTGTTTATGTTGGAGGTCACTCACACTGGGAGCTGCTTTCCTGCTGATAAAACCTACAGAAATGCATCTTGGAAGATGGTAGCATAACTGTGCCATGAAGGATTCTGTCTACTGCATTTTAGTCATTCTCAATGCGATACTGAAGTGATGATCCCAACAAAAGTGCAGTGAATAAGAAAACCCACATGCCAAAATTCCATTTTCTAATTGACTTAGAGCATATGATAGGAGACTATTCTAAAGAAAAATGGTACGTTATATACACATGAAATATATAGTATCTAAGAAAAATGTCATTTATGTCACATTCTCTAAAAAGCTTATCACACAAGGTAATTTGTATTTCTATAGCTGAATGGGAAAAATAAGTTACTCTTTGGTTCCTTCCAAGGTAAAAAGTAAATCATCTTGTTTTGTAATACGGTAATTTGTCACTAGATAGATAACCCGAAAATTTTAGAGTTGTATTGAGAAGGTGGCATATTCTCCCTATATAAATGAGGAAAAGATGCCCAGAGAAGATGTGTTTGTCCTCCTTAATATCAGTATTACAGTGACAAAATTTCTTTCTTTGATCAAATTCTGCTTAAGCTCTCCTGAACCTATCAACTAGGTCTCAACTTTTAAGCTTCTGTGTCTCTGCATTGTCAAGTTTTAGCAAAACTCCTAAGTTCATTTAGCTAGAATTTTCCATCGTCCGTATCTCATCATCCTCAATATCTAATTATGGTCCTCAACCTCTACCATCCTCCAGGTGATGTCTGATCACCCTGGACTGGCTTCAGTAAGAATCCTGCTTTGTTGATTTAGCCAGAATTCCCCCTTATACCCTAAGGATTTTTCTTAGCAATTTCCCATCCACTGATTCCCCACTCTGCTCCTCAGCTTTAAATTCCCACTTGTTCATGCTGTATTCAGGAAACAAGCTTGATTCTGTTCCCCTTTTGCAGTATTCCTGACTACAACCTACTTTTTACCACTTTAACTGTCCAGCTCTGATTTTCCTTCAACAACTGGGCAGAGATTGCAGGGCACCCGACCCTCGTCAAGTACGAGCTATACCTCACCTTCCAGTTTAGTTACAGCCTCCTGTGTGGCTGCTCTAACTCCTAGGCTCTCTTTTCCAATCAATCCATCATTCATTCATTTCTCTGTCCAACTAATCTTAAGTACTGCAGATTCCTTATGTAGTTCATCCGCCTCCAAAGGTCCAATGGTTACCCATCTGCTTTCACATCAAATCTATACTCATCTGCCTGATTTTAAGACCTTATATAATCTGATATCATGCTGCATATCCACCTTTATCTCCATTTAATCCTAAATATGCACTCTCTGCTGTAATGGGGTCACTTCCTTCAATGGCTTGATATTAGCTGTCTCCTCTCTCAATTGTGTCTTCATGTATGCTGTTCCCCACACTTGAACTTTTTCTAGCTGATAGAGATTTTAGTGATTATTGACTACAACTCTTACTCTGCAGATGAGAAAATCTAGGTCCAGAAAATTAATGATATCATCATTTTCTCATGCCGGGTCAGAAAAACTAGTCTTCTAATCTCTTTTATATTGTTGGAAAGCCAATTTTCATCTTCAGTGACCTGAGTGCATACTCTTCATGGTCAATTATTTTTTTCTTCTTTTATGCATCTATGTTAACAAACCCAGCCCTTACTGATAATTATTCTGTTTTGTATATTTTCCTCACAAACCTCAAAAATTAGCAATTATTTCTCTAACTCAAATATATTATTTGAGTTAGATTGTTTTTTTTTTAAATAAGATTTTATTTATTTATTTGAGAGACGGAGAGTGAGAAGGAGAAGCAGGCACCCCGCTGAGCGGAGAGCTGGATGCAGGGCTTGATCCTAGGACCCTGGGATCATTACCTGAGCCGAAGGCAGATTCTTAACTGACTAAGCCATCCAGGGCACCCCTATTGGAGTTAGAGTTGTATCATTAAGTAGATTCTGGGAGTCAACATCAAGGCTTAAACTATTTCTAATGTTTCTATCAACCAGATTTTGGATATATGAAAACTTCAATTAAATTGCTATTTAAATGGCCAAATGCCATTTCAGATAAATTATGCTTGTTCTATATAGAATGCATATGCTCTAGAAAGGAGATAAGCAAGCTTCTAGAACTACAGGAGTATGTAAGAGACTTATAAGACACGTTTTCCTTGATCAATCTTAAAATCTGGAGGAAAAAGTTTTAAAAACTTATACTTTTAAAACCTGTCTACATAAGCAAAATCAGAATTTTTGTTCATGTCAGCCAATATCCTTCTTTCAAAAAAGAGAAGTTTGACACTTTGTATGCCAATATATAAAAACTTTGAATACATAAAAAAATTATTTGTCCCAAATTATTTCAACTTCCTACAGTAACTGTACTTTCCAAATAATTTGGTTATATGAACATAATTGTGCTTCATTCCATTTTTAAATTAACTGAGTTCCTCAATGTGTTCCTAAAAACAAAATAACTTTGTAATTGTAGTTTGATGATTTCAGAATCATTTTCATCTAGCTATTTAAAATGCAATAATTTCAAAATTACGCATTTAACTATAAGCCAAGGAAAATGATATAATGAAAAAAGATAATGAGAAGTGAGTTTTGAAACTTAACATGGGTTACTTTCATTGCGTTGTTTATGAGATGCCTCAAAATGGATTTGGTGGGGAAGATGACAGGTCTTGTGAATTTAAGTTGAATAAAAAGCCATAGATATTAACATATGCTTGTATAACATATAGACTTTATTATTTTAAAAATGCACTTGGCACTTGGTCTATATAAAAATTTGAAGCATTCTCAGAAACCATCTCTACTGCAGTGATATTTAAAATTTGGAAATTTGCTGTTCAAAATCATTGACAATTTCTCTGTCCTTTGCCCCTCAAAAATGCAATTGTCATGCTAGATTTTTAAAATATCAATAGTATCATTGGAAACAAAATGATGGCAACAGTACCTCAAAATTTCTAGAACATTAAAGGTAAAAACAGAAACAAGATCATCAGAAGGCTTCCTAATGAAATCTTGGGCATGTCACTGAGTCACAAACCTACAGAAAAAGTAAGAGTGGGTCAGGGAGCAGTTGTCATGGTCACTAAAGGAATAGCTGGGAAAATAACCCCTCTTTACCCCACTTCAACAGCTATGGTTTTTTTCCCTGTGAAAAGCCATGCTGATGCTATTAAAGAGAGTAGACTCTCTAGCTGGGGAATATCTTGGTGTGAATTTGAGGAGGGTAGAGGGAGGGAAAGCAGATACTGAAGTGATTCTGAACTGCTTCACAGGACAACACAGTGGGGGCAGTGGTGAATGAATGAGGCACTCCTCAGAAAATGCACCAACAGAATCCCCTACATCATCCCTAGAGCACACCCCTCCACACCCCTCACCTTTTTGTGGAAAAAGACCTGCTTGCAAGTCTTTCAGATTTCAGCATTTATGGATGCTTCCAGACTGGTTAAGTGCCATGATGTCCTGCGCTAACCTATCGTAGTGCATGACAGACAGTGTTATTGCTATTGTCTGCGGTACTCTGGGGGGATTATAAGATCCATGAAGGCAGGGAACCTGTCTAGTGTGTTCATCCTTCTATAGCCTTCACACAATAACATCTGGCATAGTAGACATATCGTATGTTGGATAATAGACGAACTTTTAAAATCACAGTATCGGGCATTATCATTTAACCGATGAAATTTTCAGGATGCATATAAACTTCCATTTCCCAACCAGCTTTTGTCATAACAAAAGTGGAACCCAAATTTCTACTCATACTGGATAATATTAGGAAAGTTGAATTTAAGTATTTGAAACAACCAAGAAAAGTACAAATGTCCCCTGTCCTGGAACTCATAAATAAGAACTGTTCTCAGAAATTTTAGAAGACTGACATGAAAAATTAGAGATACCATACATTTTTCTAACCTTCTCAACATTTTTCCTCAGTCCTGGTCACTCTGTGATATACATCTTTTAGGAGCTATCATACTTAGAACATCAGTATAATCCTGAAATATAGGTTCTATTACATGTGATGGTCTTATTCCATATCAAGGTCAGATTACAGATTATCATCAAGATGAAATTACAAAGAGAATATGACTTAAGAGTCCCATAAACATGAATTTGCTGGGTAAGTTTCTTCACTTTGTTGACCATCTATTTCCTTATCTGGAATATGAGAAATCGATGCTTCTCTAATACCATTAAGTGTAATAATGTGTCATTATATAGAAAAGTGACTTATACTATGTTTGGTTCTAAAATGGTTTGCCACCGAAAAATATTAGTTATACCTCTATCATTTTTATCCATCTTCTTAGAAACCAAAGTAACGAACCCTGATTTCAATGTTTTACTACTGAATATTTTAGTCACCAATTTAGTTTGCAGTCTTTGAAAACACACTTGCTTTCCTGTGCAGTACCTATGTAGAGAGTACTGTTATCAGAGTGAGTCTAAAATTATGTTTCATGCTATTTGGACCTCAGAGGTGTATTAGAGAAGCTGAAAAGGGAAATAGTAAGAGTTTGACATAGCAGAAATATGGTGGCAAGCAGCCTGTCTTGCATGGTTTCAGAGGTAAGCAGAAGAAGGAAAAAAGGATAAGTGGGAGATGTGCTCTGGAGTACATCAAATCCATCTGCAAAACTGATTTAGTTATCAACTAACCACAAAGCTTCCTGCTCTACATATTTCAGAGTTGAATCCAATTTGCTCAAATCTAGATTGAATAAAAAAGAACAAATAAGACATGGATGGAATATTTCCGGGAGTTACATAAATTTACAAATAAAGATAAAAATGCATTGGGGAAAAATAAAAGCCTTCCCAATCTTACCAGATCAAAGAACCCAGGAAATGTTAATTGTGACTATTTAGGGAGATAATGGGATAAATAAAAACCTTTCAAGAGGCAAGTGATTGGCCAAGGTTATAGGAGAAGCAAATGTAGGATGGGGTCCAAGGCCAAAAGAGCTCTCTACCTCTGACAGAGGACTTAATGGCTGTACAAGGTTGCCTCATGTTAACAAAACCTTGGAATCAGGCAGAAAGTATAAATGGAAGATTGTTCATATATGGGTCTCCAAGGTAGTCTGAGAGTTCAGTATTTAACAGAGGTAATAGGATTGATGTGAGAGAGAAAGGCAAAAGAAGAAAAATTGCCACTGTGCTCTTGATACAATAAATGTTTAAAATTTGATATGTGAAGGTTGTAAATGAGACGAGAAATAGTGTGTGGAGTTTGGCTGAGAGGATAAAATAATAGAATGAAAGAAAATGAAAACAAGACATTTTTAATCAACACATGCAGAAAACCTTATGGTAAAAAGTCCCATCTAGGAGATATTTGCAGTGAGACTGTGCAAGCTTGAAGCCACGTACTTCATGAGATTTCTGTCCCACATGGAGAAGAACAAGATGGCACCTAGTCTTCAGGGTTGAGGAGAGGTGATCACAGTTGGTAGGCACTTCAGAAGTTTCCAAGTCTTTTTCTTCTCTCCCTTAAAAATACCACTTTTCTAAGCTGCTGAAGGAAAACTTGACCAGGTGACAAATTTTAACTTTAACTCTAAAGACGATGTTGCTTCCACAAATAGCAAACTGTCTACTCCAGTGTTAGAATTTAGCATTAATTGAAGAATGATCCAAATATGGAAACTATTCTTTTTATATTAGGGAAAAAAATCAACATTAACCTACTCTGACAAAAGATTAGTCATATACACAGATTACATCTGATTTGTTTAGAAGAGATTCAATACAATTAACTTAGAAAGGTTTGAATAGAGCCATTCAGAACATAAAGCAGAGGATTTGAAGTCTGGAAAATGTCAGAAAATGAGGAGTAGGAGGAGAGGGAGACTAGAACACTGCTGCAGAGCCACCCTGCCTGGGTTTGAATTCTAGGACTCCCAGGGACTCTGCTTTTTCATCTGTGCAATGAGGTTAATAAGAGTATTTACCTCACAAGGGTTTTATGATGATTAAGTGAACGAAATACAACCATGGCTTTGTGAAGATTTCTCTTTGTAAAGCACTTCCAAGAGTTTCTGTGACGCGGTAAGACCCCTGTCCTGTTGGTTTCCTCTGCTTAAACCAAGATAGACCCAACAGCTTTACTTGTCATAAATGATCAAAAAAGGAGTGTAGAAGTTACAATTTGGACTTACCCTTTTTAATCACCTCTTTTAGACTCACGGGGTTACAAATGAGTCTAAGGCAACAGATAATTTCCTATAGAAGGGAATTTTAATTACCCCCTAAAATGACTTACTAATGCTTAACCCAGTCTAACTACAAGAAAATAATTATTTTAAATTTAAAATATGTTTTATTTCACATTTATTCCAAATGTGTGTTCTTTAGTTTTAGTTCTTCGGCATTAGTTTTTACTTCCAAAAACTGAATTGCAATTCTGGTTACAGACCTCATTCTCCCTTTCAGCACTGTGCTAGAAAACAACGTGACTTTTGATAGCTCTTGGCACATCATGTAATATAGAAAACAAAAATACTTCAGTTTTTTAAAATTTCCATAAGTACCAGAGTTTGAATATAGAACTCAAGCCAGAAGGATTTGCTTGAGATGATTAAATACAAATTCATGGCAATTTGCATTAATCTGGCCATTTCCCTATTGTTTGTCTACCTGAATGAAGGTCTTGTAGGTATAAATCATATAGATTAACGCTCTGAGAAGCAGCCAACACTGGTGTTTTAACGCATTTGTGCAAGTTAATGTAATGGAAGCTGAATAACAATGCCTCAGGAAAGATATATTCTAACGTCCCTATGCATTTGCTTATGCAGTTTCTGTGCCTTAAATTCCCTTTTCATTCCTCGAAGTTCAGCTTCAATGTTGCAGGTCAAATCTTCTCAAGCTTCTGTTCAAAGTAGAAATGCCCGCTTAGATTTTTAATGTCTCACAATGCATTCTATATATACCCCTGTTGTACATGCTCTACTGCATGGCGGTAGAGAGACCAAATACCTGATAAGGCGCCTGCGCACTGCACTTAGTAGGCCCCTCATAAATATTCATGAAGGGAATGAAGAATCACACTTTATACAGTTTAGAGGACTCTTTCGTCAGCTTGATACAATGGTATTGAAAAGTATTAATAGTTTTACTTAACAGGTTAGGAAAATGAAGCTCGGAAATATTCAGTACTTGAAGCAAACTCACAGAGTTAATGAGTAGAAGGATGAGGATTTGAATTGAACTCCACCTGATGCTAATTCTGATGCACTTCCCACAATTCCATGCTGGTAAATTTGCTAACTCTTACAGCAACAGTGCCCTTTGTTTCCTTGTACAAAATCCCAATAGTCTAGGACTTTAAATGCAACCACTGATAGTGTAAACCGGGGCTGCATTTATTCCTAGTTTATCTTGAAAATTGCATTCACTCATTCAGGCTTGACACTCAGGTTTCTTCTAATACATATATTTGGCTTACTGACATTCAGCAGAAGGGGAGTTTTAAACCACATCTAAGGGAGAGAAGGACTAGTTTAATCATGAATGTGGGGAAGGGATATCCAGACTGAGATTCTATAGAAGCAAAGAGAAATGAGCAAGTGGTGTATATCATTTTAAGCAGATTTGCATGACTGCAGCCAAGAGCTTCTGTCAGGGAAGAAAATAGACTGGTTGTACACAAAATCGGGATAGGAAACTGTCAAGATGGCATGATTTGAGGGATACTAAAAGCCATTCCCTTGCCTAAAAATACTTTCCCTACTGACCTCCCTCCCACCCAGTAGGACTTATTTTTCCTGAGTTAAAGCATCAAAAGTTTCTGTTTACAGACATATTCGCTTTCTGGGAGAGATGAAACTTCCATTGTTTGCTGCTTATAGGCATAATGTAAAGTAGTTGATTAGCAAACAGTAATGCAAAGGGTAACTAATTTCTTAGAACTGTACCAGTAAATCCAGAATGAGGCACATAGACAAATGTTTCTAAAAATATCTTCCTTGAATTCATTGCTCATGTTACTCATGTACCCATTTACAATGTTTGCCAGAGCAGTCAGGGATAATAATCAGAACTTGAATAGTCTCAGGATACTACAGTTCCACATGCATAACATTCCATAGGAAATAGCACGTCCTTAAAAGAAGAGAAACACCGCCAATTCATTATGTGATCTTCAGTAAGTAAGTAAGTCATATAGTCCTCACAGGCCCAGTTTCTTCATTTTTAGAGAAGGTAATGATAATCCCTGTCCTTCTCAACCAACAAGACTTCTGTGAATGAGTCACATCAATTTCCTTCTGGAGAAAAAGTGCTAGACCAATAGATTTGCTTTAAAATACTAATATCTGATACATTTAAATAGAATTAAGAACATATCATAGTTATTATCAGTCAGGTGTTATTCTGCGACATTATACATATAAAATTTCACTTTATTTTTTAAAAGATTTATTTATTTTAGAGACAGAGAGCACACACATGAGTGGAAGGGGCAGAGGGAGAGGGCAAGAGAATCTCAAGCAGACTCTACATTATGCCTATAAGTGTTGAGTGAGGAGCCCAGCGTGGGGCTCGATCTCACAAACCTGGGATTAATCACAAACTGGGCCAGAACCAAGAGTCAGATACTTAACCAGATGCCCCCAAATTTCACTTAATTTTAACAACAATCTGATGAAGGAGCTAAGGAACTAAAGAGAAGAGAAACTAAGGAAATGAGAGGTTAATTTTTTCAAGGTCTCACAGCTAGTTACATGATAGAACTAAGATTATTGTGATAGGTACTTTTATTTTTTTTCATTTCCACTGTACCAGTGTATAAAAGAATAAGCTATTTTCTTACTGGTACTCAAACCCTCAAGGTATCATTTACATTTAAATCCTTAGACACAGCATTTTAGAGCTGTTCAAGTTAACAAAATAGTATGTCAAATACCTATACTGATTTAGCATTTGCCTTTAAAGGTAGAAACACTCCCTTAGAACCTAGAAATAACAATTGAACATGCAAAAACTTCTCAATCTGGATTGGCATATGGACTGTTTTCATCTCATGTAGAGGCTAGAGGATACTGTCACGAGGTCTCAACCTCTATAATTAGGCAATATGCATGTCCCTCCACCACTGGTACAGGAGAGGAAGAGTAGATTCTCCACATCTGAACCCTCTCACTGCTCAGGGGTCCCATAATTTGCTTCCTCATATACTTAATATGCAACTGAATTTCAATGCTACATGCAATCTTTCCTTCTTAGTTAATAGTCACTCTAGCTTCAGTCCTAAATTATGGAATCATCCTTGACTTTTCTCTAGTTTTCTGTGCCTTAGATTAAATCAGCATATTTTGTCATTCACTGTCAAGATACATCCAGACTCTAGCTACTTTTGTTTCACTACTGACATCACCTTGGTCACATCACCATCACCTCTCATGAGGTGACCACCTCAGGTCACCATCACCTCTCATCCACTTTATTATAATAGCCTCTCACTGCTCTTCCTGATCCTACACTTGCTTCTCCCAGGTCTGTATCAACACAACATACAGAATGAGCCTCTTAAATATGTCAGATCAGGTCCTTTTCAAGTACAGTTCAGGACAGGCTATTGTCTCCCCATATCATTCAGTGGAAGAAACAAAGTCATGACAATGGGCCTCAAGGCCTTATTTCAGACTGCCCCTCATCCCTTACCTCTCTAATCATGTCTTTTAATACATTCCCCTTGCTCTTTACACACCAGCCATCCTGGCCTCTTCTCCGCACTTGAAACATGCTGATCATGCTCCTGTCTCAGGACTTTAATATTAACTGGCCCTCAGATGTCCACATGTCATACTCCCTCATCTCTTTCAGGGCTTTACTTGAATGGTACCTTCCAAAAAGAGCCCCTCTTACCCCCTCTACACTCTCTGCTCATTTTTTCTCCACATTTCATAGTCCATCTAACAGACCATTGAGTTTGTTTATAGGTCTCCCCTACTACAATGTAAACTTAGGGAGGTCAAAGATTTATGTCCCTTTTAGTTCCCTAGGATATGCCTGGCACAGGGCAGGTGATCACAGGGTCTGAGGAAGGGGTGATCAGCCAGGTGGGCATTTGTGATTTGGAGAGGAGGTCTATATCTTAATGGCACAGCATCTGCTTAGCTCTATAGTACTGTTTTCACATGGTAGGAACTGCCAGAAATCTAGATTTTTGTGATATATCTCCTAATTTCAAGACTGAGAAATTATTTTTTTTTTAAAGTTATTGTTTTAGCTCTTCAAACCAAACAAATCCTATATAGACAAAGGTAGTTATGCCCACAAGTTCCAACTTTGGGGGCTCTACTCTGAGTCTCTAATGTTAAGAATTCTTTTAGAGCTAACACTCAAAAGATTTCACCTAGGTTCTGCTTACTGGATCACACTTATTTCCATGAAAATGTGTAATTTATTAGAGCCGATATTTTCAACCATCCCAGGAGAGGTATTATACCACTTCTGGAAAGTCTCTCCATTTAGCCTTCTAGGAGAGACAAGAAGGCAGTCACAATGACTAAAGGAGTTTGGAGAGGGACTGTTTTAATTATTGCAAACTAGTAAAACTCAAGCATTAGTTTGGGGGTTTTGTTTACAAAATCACATTTTGCAACATTTTAATGACTAATTACATTACTGAATGTGGTAGATTTCTTTTTTGATCAAATGTAGTTTTTTTTCTGTCTGATAATTTTAGCACTTGTACTTTATTAGATATATTATTAGTTCATTTAGGTCACTGTCCACTTAACATTAACTTAAACTGCTCGTTGATACCTATTTCATAAGAAATTTCCCGCAAAGGGTAATCACATTCTATCAACATGAAGAGCTGATGAGTGAATTTAACGATTTTAAAACCCCTTGTCTCAAGGAAGAGAAAACGTTGGGATATCAGTTTAACACACATTTAAGCATAGGACTCTTTCTTTGAAGAGTCAAAGCAGATTGACAAAGATCCCTTTTGTTAGAATAATGCAGGCTTAAGATGCCTCCGAGAATTTGGGTGCTAACCCCATGTGAACTGGGTATAGTTTTTGACACTAGAAACCTGCATGAGCAAACATGAGTTTGTTGTTGAGCATTTCCCTATGACACAATAAACAAAGGCTTATTTCAATCAGACAGCGATCAGCTTACATTTGATCTGGTTATTAATTATTTTGTCTTAGTGTGATCTTTAACTTCTGGTCTTATCTTTTTTTCAAAAAAAAATTACTTCTCAGACTTGTGCAATGACTCATTCTATCTTATCTGTTAAAGACAGTGTTTACAAGCAAGCTACACAGAGCAAATCTGACAGTAAGATCAAATCAGTTTATCAACAACCAAGAGGCAAAATTAATCAAAACTTTTGATGGATTTTCAGCTAGTTATTGAATTTGATGTATGTGCCTCAAAAAACATAGAAAAGAGGAATCTCAGACAAATGGGGTTGTAGACCAGGAAAAAAAAAAAAAAAAGCACTGATTGGGTAATGTTTTTACTTTTTAGAAAATCACACAGAATCAAATTTTAAAGTTTATGAATACTTTGGAGGGAGGAGGTTAAGATGGCGGAGGAGTAGGGGACCCCTCTTTCAGCTGGTCCCCTGAGTTGAGCTGGATAGGTACCAGACCATCCTGAACATCCACAGAATCAGAATGAGATGCAGGAAGATACATCTGGATCTCTACAAATGAACATCTCCAGCGCTGAGTATTGAGGTACGAAGCGGGGAGCCGTGAAACCGTGCACAGATATCAGAAGATAAACGGAAGGGGGAGGGAGCCACCGTGTTCAGGCGCTGGGAAGCGGTAGCCACCTGCACGGGGGAGCGAGCGGACTCTCGGACCGGCACCCGCGAGAGAGCAGACTGAGACCGTGAGCCGGGAACGCGCACCACCAGACTGAAACAGAGCTCCAGTGCGCTCACTGGAACCAGACTGAGACCGGGAGCTCCGGAGCGCGCGGCGGCGGCTGGCGGTGTTAGAAACACAAAGGACAGAGATGCGCCGGCCCTGGAATTGAGGGCTGGGAAGCCGAGTGGGGCGCACATCCCAGGACGCTGCAGGGTTGAGCAGCACCAACAGAAACAGAGTTAAAGTGGCCAGAACATCAGTGGAGAACGGTCCGCGATCCCTATGTTCTGAGACAGAGGCTGAGACTCGGCCACTGCTGCTCTGACTCTCAGAAGAGGCACAGCAAACCGCCAGGGAAAGCCGCCAGAGAACAAAAGCCTGGAAAGACCGGCTCACAGTGTGCCCACCCCCATCCCCCCTCGCAGGGGACACGGAGACTCTACCCCAACAGGGTTGCCTGAGTATCGGCGCAGCAGGCCCCTCCCCCAATAGGCAGGCTGAAAAATCAAGAAGCCCACATCCCTAAGATCCCTATAAAACAAGTGCGTACTGCCTGGGTCCTGGTCAATAATTTGGGCCCTGGACAACCCCGCAACCTCTCCTCATCAGAATGACGAGAAGGAGAAATCCCCCCCCCCCCAGCAAAGAAAAGACAATGAGACTGTGGCCTCTGCCACAGAACTAATGGATATGGATATAACCAAATTATCAGAAATGGAATTCAGAGTAACAATGGTCAAGATGATGTGTAGACTTGAAAAAAGTATTAACGAAAATGTTAATGAGAATATAGAATCTCTAAGGGCGGAACTGAGAGTGAATCTGGCAGAAAATAAAAATTCTATGAGCCAAATACAGTCAAAACTAGATGCTCTGATGGCCAGGGTGAATGAGGCCCAAGAATGTATCAGTGAATTGGAGGATGGGTTAGTAGAAGAGAAAGCTAAAATAGAATCTGGGCTCAAAAAAATCCACACTCAGGAATGTAGGTTACGGGAGATTACTGACTCAATGAAACATTCCAATGTCAGAATCATCGGCATCCCCGAGGGGGTGGAGAAAAACAGAGGTCTAGAAGAGATATTTGAACAAATTGTAGCTGAAAACTTCCCTAATCTAGCAAAGGAAACAAGCATTCGTGTCAAAGAGGCAGAGAGGACCCCTCCCAAGCTCAACCACGACAAACCTACGCCAGTCACGTCATAGTGCATTTCGCAAATATTAGATCCAAGGATACAGTATTGAAAGCGGCCAGGGCAAAGAAATTTCTCACATCCCAAGGCAAAAGTATCAGGATAATGTCAGACCTGTCTACACAGACCTAGAATGAGAGAAAGGGTTGGGGGGGCATTTTTAAAGCTCTTTCAGAGAAAAACATGCAGCCAAGGATCCTTTATCCAGCAAGGCTGTCATTCAGAATGGATGGAGAAATAAAGACCTTCCAGAATCGCCAGTCACTGACCAATTTCATAACCACGAAACCAGCCCTACAGGAGGTATTAAGGGGGGGTTCTATAAAAGTAAAAAGGCCCCAAGAGTGATAGAGAACAGAAAGTCACAACCAATAGAAACAAAGACTTTATTGGTAACATGGCATCATTAAAATCATATCTCTCAATAATCAGTCTCAATGTAAATGGCCTAAATGCCCCCATAAATGCCACAGGGTTGCGGATTGGATAAAAAGACATGACCCATCCATTTGCTGTCTACAAGAGACTCATTTTGAACCTAAAGATACATTCAGATTGAAAGTAAAGGGATGGAATACCATCTTTCACGGCAATGGACCTCAAAAGAAAGCTGGGGTAGCAATTCTCATATCAGACAGATTGGATTTTAAACTAAAGACTATAGTTAGAGACACAGAAGGGCACTATATTATTCTTAAAGGATGTATCCAACAAGTGGATATGACAATTATAAATATATATGCCCCCAACAGGGGAGCAGCAAGATACACAAGCCAACTCTTAACCACAATAAAGAGACATATAGATAAAAATACGCTAATAGTAGGGGACCTCAACACTCCACTATCAGAAATAGACAGATCACCTAAGCAAGAAATCAGCAAAGAAACAAGAGCTTTGAATGCTATACTCCATGAGTTGGACCTCATAGATATATATAGAACACTACACCCCAGAAACAAAGAATACTCATTCTATCTAATGCCCATGGAACATTCTCAAGAATAGACCATGTTCTGGGTCACAAAACAGGTCTCAACTGATACCAAAAGACTGAAATTATCCCCTGCATATTCTCAGACCACAACGCTTTGAAATTGGAACTCAACCACAAGGAAAAATTTGGAAGAAACGCAAACACTTGGAGACTAAGAACCATCCTGCTCAGGAATGAATCGATAAGCCAGGAAATAAAAAATCAACTTAAACAATTTATGGAGACCA
This sequence comes from Ursus arctos, assembly GCF_023065955.2. NCBI lineage: Eukaryota > Metazoa > Chordata > Mammalia > Carnivora > Ursidae > Ursus > Ursus arctos. The sequence goes on along the minus strand of NW_026622841.1, from coordinate 29,271,383 downwards.
ACAAGAATGAAAACACAATGGTCCAAAACCCATGGGATACTGCAAGGCAGTCCTAAGGGGAAAATACATCGCCATCCAAGCCTCACTCAAAAGAATAGAGAAATCTAAAACGCAGTTTTTATATTCTCACCTCAAGAAGCTGGAACAGCAACAGAGGGACAGCCTAATCCATGCACGAGGAAGCAGTTGACCAAGATTAGAGCAGAAATCAATGAATTAGAAACCAGGAGTACAGTAGAGCAGATCAACAGAACTAGAAGCTGGTTCTTTGAAAGAATTAATAAAATTGACAAACCACTGGCAAGACTTATCCAAAAGAATAGAGAAAGGACCCAAATTAATAAAATTATGAATGAAAAAGGAGAGGTCACAACCAACACCAATGAAATTGGAAGGAGTATTAGGAACTTTTATCAACAGCTTTATGCCAATAAATTAAGCAATCTGGAAGAGATGGAGGACTTCTTGGAAACCTATAAACTACCAAGACTGAAACAGGAAGAAATTGATTTTTTTTAAACAGGCCAATTAATTATGAAGAGATTGAAACAGTGATGAACAACCTTCCAAAAAACAAAACTCCAGGCCCAGATGGTGAATTCTACCAAACATTCAAAGAAGAAATAATACCTATTCTCTTAAAGCTATTTCAAAAAATAGAAACAGAAGGAAAGCTACCAAACTCATTCTATGAGGCCAATATTACCTTGATCCCCAAACCAGGCAAAGACCCCATCAAAAAGGAGAATTACAGACCGATTTCCCTAATGAATATGGATGCCAAAATCCTCAACAAGATCCTGGCTAATAGAATCCAACAGTACATTAAAAGGATTATCCATCATGACCAAGTGGGATTCATCCTTGGGATGCAAGGGTGGTCCAACATTCGCAAGTCAATAAGTGTCATAGATTTTATCCAGAAAGAAAAATTCAAAAAATCATATGATTCTCTCAATAGATGCAGAAAAAGCATTTGACAAAATACATCCTTTCCTGATTAAAACCCTTCAGAGTATAGGGATAAAGGGTACATTCCTCAATCTCATAAAAACCATCTATGAAAAGCCTACAGCAAATATCATTCTCAATGGGGAAAAGCTGGAAGCCTTTCCCTTAAGATCAGGAACTCGACAAGGATGCCCACTTTCGCCACTATTATTCAACATAGTACTAGAAGTCCTTGCAACAGCAATCAGACAACAAAAAGGGATAAAAGGTATCCAAATCAGCAAAGAAGAAGTCAAACTGTCTCTCTTCACAGATGACATGATACTCTATATGGAAAACCCAAAAGAATTCACTCCCAAACTATTAGAAGTTATAGAGCAATTCAGTAACGTGGCGGGATACAAAATCAATGCTCAGAAATCAGTTGCATTTCTATACACGAATAATGAGACTAAAGAAAGAGAAATTAGGAAACCCATCCCATTTACAATAGCACCAAAAACCATACGTTACCTTGGAATTAACTTAACCAGAGACGTAAAGGACCTTTATTCTAGAAACTATAAATCACTCTTGAAAGACATTGAAGAAGACACAAAAAGATGGAAAAATATTCCATACTCATGGATTGGAAGAATTAACATAGTTAAAATGTCCATGCTACCCAGAGCAATCTACACTTTCAATGCTATCCTGATCAAAATACCGAGGACATTTTTCAAAGAACTGGAACAAATAGTCCTTAAATTTGTATGGAACCAGAAAAGGCCCCAAATCGCCAAGGAACTGTTGAAAAGGAAAAACAAAGCTGGGGGCATCACAATGCCGGATTTCGAGCTGTACTACAAAGCTGTGATCACAAAGACAGCATGGTACTGGCACAAAAACAGACACATAGACCAATGGAACAGAATAGAGAACCCAGAAATGGACCCTCGGCTCTTTGGGCAACTAATCTTTGACAAAGCAGGAAAAAACATCCGGTGGAAAAAAAGACAGTCTCTTCAATAAATGGTGCTGGGAAAATTGGACAGCTACATGCAAAAGAATGAAACTTGACCACTCTCTCACACCACTCACAAATATAAACTCCAAATGGACAAAAGACCTTGATGTGAGACAGGAATCCATCAAAATCCTAGAGGAGAACATAGGCAGCAACCTCTTTGACATCAGCCAAAGCAACCTTTTTCATAACACATCTCCAAAGGCAAGAGAAACAAAAGATAAAATGAACTTGTGGGACTTCATCAAGATAAAAAGCTTCTGCACAGCCAAGGAAACAGTCAAAAAAACTAAGAGGCAGCCCACGGAATAGGAGAATATATTTGCAAATGATACTACAGATAAAAGACTGGTATGTAAGATTTACAAAGAACTTCTCAAACTCAATACGCGAGAAACAGATAAACAAATCATAAAATGGGCAGAAGATATGAACACTTTTCCAATGAGGACATACAAATGGCTAACAGACACATGAAAAAATGTTCAAAATCATTAGCCATCAGGGAAATTCAAATCAAAATCACACTAAGATACCACCTTACACCAGTTAGAATGGCAAAAATTGACAAGGCAAGAAACAACAATTGCTGGAGAGGATGTGGAGAAAGGGGATCCCTCCTACGTTGTTGGTGGGAATGCAAGTTGGTACAGCCACTCTGGAAAACAGGGTCCCTTAAAAAGTTAAAAATTGAGCTACCCTAGGACTCAGCCATTACACTACTGGGTATTTACCCCAAAGGTACAGACGTAGTGAAGAGAAGGGCCATATGCACCCCAATGTTCATACCAGCATTGTCCACAATAGCCAAAGCATGGAAGGAGCCGAGATGCCCTTCAACAGATGACTGGATTAAGAAGTTGTGGTCCATATATACAATGGAATATTACTCAGCTATCAGAAAGAACGAGTTCTCAACATTTGCTGCAACATGGATGGCACTGGAGGAGATAATGCTAAGTGAAATAAGTCAAGCAGAGAAAGACAATTATCATATGGTTTCTCTCATCTATGGAACATAAGAACTAGGAAGATTGGTGGGGGAAGAAAGGGATAAAGAAAGGGGGAGTAATTAGAAGGGGGAATGAAGCATGAGAGACTATGGACTATGAGAAACAAACTGAGGGCTTCAGAGGGGAGGGGGTTGGGGGAATGGGATAGGCTGGTGATGGGTAGTAAGGAGGGCATGTATTGCATGGTGCACTGGGTGTTATACGCAACTAATGAATCATCAAACTTTACATCAAAAACCAGGGATGTACTATATGGTGACTAATATAATAAAAAAACATTAAAAAAAAAAAGAAGTATCAGTGCAGTAGAGGAAATCTAATATGACTGCCACTGTCCAGCAAGTCTATTGCTTTGTTTTATGTTAAAGACCTATGCTAATTTGTGTTACTGACTTGTGTACCAAAGCAATGGGTGAATTTATGAATGATAAAATGATGAAATACCTATGAAGCAATAAACCAAAAGTTAAGATTTAAAAGTATATAAAAAAATAAAATTTATGAATACTTTGGATGCATATCTTATGTAACTGTACATTATCCTTTAAAAGTTCTTCAAATATAAAATTAAATACACTGCCCTTGATATGTGAACACTATTAGAGAACATAGTGATTTAGTCTAAAGGGGTACAAAAGTTAAAAGCTGATTTGGCATTGCTCTCAAAAAGTCAAGCTTTAGTCAACCTGTAATGTAGACCACTGGTTTGGAAACTAGCAAGCATCAGTATCACCCTGAGGGTTTCTTCACACAGACTGCTGGGCCTCAGAAATTGCATTTTTAGCAAGTTTCCCAGGGATACTGATACTGCTGGTCTAGGACTTACACTTTGAAAATCACTGATGTAGCCATCTCCTCCTTTTCAGGAAGTCTGTGTCATGAGCAAGCTATGAGGGCGCACGCGCAGTTGTGTCTTCCCACAAGGTCGGCTTTGTTCAATCATAAGGCAAAGTTGAATCACAACAATAAAGCAGGTTCAGGATTCCAAACTCAATGACAATTCACTATGTGATTAAACTTGGCTTCTAACACAGCACACAAAGCAGGACAGGAGACAAGCCACGTAACAGGAGAACAGAAGGGCGCAGGAAGTGAACGAACCAAACGCGCAGTCTGTGAGCGCACAGTTGAGATAGGGCCTCGATTCTGTGTGGGTCAGCTCTCAGCACTCACTGCTTCTGATGTTCAAGCAGGGAAGGATCTCGGTTCTGTTCAGAGATCCATCGGGCAGAGCCCTTGGTGGCAGTTGCTTTTTAAATGGTCAGACACAGAGGGGTCATGTCTGAAGAGTCTGACAGTTTGCTGCCAAAATCCTCCCCTTCTTAAAGCGATGTAATCAGTTTTGAGTCCCTGCAGACCTCCGTTGGTTTTATTTATTACGAGTTCTGGGGTGTCAGCTGACGTTGGTCCTGGCGATACCTCCTAGTGTCAGTACCTTAACTGCTTGAGTCATTGCTTGACACAGGCCCCTGCTTGACATGAGAGACTCCATTTTGCTCTCTACAGTGTGTTACAACTGTATTAAACACAACACAAAATTCTTCTGTTCAGGGGGTAGTCTACAGTCTTTTAAATCACAGTGAATAATGCTTTGAAATTTAGAGGGTATATTTTTTAAACATTCTATTTTCTCGTGTATACTATACCTATAATTCAGAGAGATTACAATTGCTTAAAGGCTATTTATATTTTTAAAAATAATTTATTTGAGAGAGAGAGAGAGAGAGAAAGCACAAGCGGGGGGAGGGGCAGAGGGAGAGGGAGAAGTAGACTCCCTGCTTAGCAGGGAACCTGAGGCAGGGATCTTTCCCTAAGAATATGACCTGAGCAGATGGCAGATGCTTAACTGACTGAGCCACCCAGACACCCTATTCATATTTTTTATTTGCTAATGGGGATATTATTTTAGGGACAGAGCATTCTTGCTAAACCGTTTAAGCAGCTTTATAATCTAAATCTTGCCAACTTCATTCTTACTAAAGGAGTTGGAAAACAACTAGGAACTAGGAATGACCAAGGATAATGTACTGACCTAAAAATCTCAAAAATATCATTCCTGCTATAGAAGGTTTAAGATATAGTCCTCTACCAGTCCAAAAAGACATAAATATATTCAGTCCATCAGTAGGTTCCAAAGATAAAGAAATTTAAAAACAGTGCCAAAGATAGCCCTGAAAATCCCTTAAAAGCTTTGAATTTCCTGACCAAATATGCTTTTAGAAGCTCAAAATATGGCCCTTTTTGCTTTTTTTAAAGGCCCATTTTGGTTGGTTCTAGACTTTCTTTCCTGGCAAGACTTATGTTGGACAGAAGGGATATGGGTCAAATAAGGCAATCTCTCTCACCTCTCTCTGTATATAAAAAGTATGACTAAGAATATGAAGAGGCATTTCAGAACTTCCAGCTGAGCAGATCAGGGAGTGGTTCATGGAAGAGCTAGGTCTGTTAGTTCTTGACCCAGGGATAAAATTTAGACATTGCAGCTTCAGGGCAAACTCACCCTATAGGAGCAAAAGGGTATTCACAAAGCCAAGGAGGTTGAAAATTGAGGTGCATGATTCTATTTGGAGTGGAAGCTTAAATGAAAGTAAACTGAATTCCTTTGTCTTGAAAACAAAGTTGACAGATTAATTCATTTGTGGAGTTCAGGTCAAATTGTGAATCCTATGATCACTTGAATCTTTACAATTCAGTGGGAGCAAGCATTTCATTGCCCATGGCTGAGCATATTAAGGCAATGGAATCGAGTTTCTCCAGTGGTTTGTTTTGCATTTCCTATATTGACCTTTTTTACTTCCGATGTCATTTCACACTGATTTTGCATGGCATATACACAGAGAGCCCCTTAAAAATCACTTGATTAAAAATTACTGCACTTAATAGGAACTTTAAAAGGTAGAAACCCCAAATGAAGGATTTTCTGTACAGAGAACGAGGTCATGAATCATCAACATTGCTATTATTCAAGCAAAGTATACTAAGCATGAGGCAGTCAGAGGAGTTAACACAGAAAAGAGGGTCAGTAGCACATAAATGAAGTATAGCTCAAACTCAGAGCAGAGAAATGAAGAACTGAAAACTGATATACAATCCCACTGTTCATAGTAACTATATAGAAAATATAAGTAAACCAAACAAAATGTACATAGTACTTATCCTAGAGAGTAGGTGCTATTTTTCCATATTTTTTGTCTTATGCCTAAATATCTGAACTAAAAATACCTCCAGGTATAATTTGTATATATTTATATCTGTGTCTGTACCTATACAAATTAGATGAATTGTACCTAATTAAAAAAAGTTAGCAGAACTTACAGAATGCAGTTTTCAACAGACTTATTTCTGTCTCTGTGTGATACATCATACCTCCTACCGTTCTAAATGTGGCACATATAATATGTTTTTAATTGGAATGAATTAAATTTAATTTTATGCAGAGAATATTGAAGCATTTGTGATATCGTTAAGCATAAAGAAAGATGGGAAACGCGGTTTGGGAATAATTTTCTTATAAATACAACGGTCTCATATGTTGTTCAAATGTTTAAAGGCATTAGCAAGCTCAGAGGAGAGGGGGTGGCTTGGCCCTTCCAAGTTTACACCCAGTGCCAGATCTTTGATATTTGATCTTCCTCGGCAATAGTCTGAGATCTATAGAAGCACAGGAGGGTTTGCAATTTAGACTGAAGTAACAGTGTGGCAAGTTCTAGGGCCATGACAAACAGGCATCTTATTATTGAATTATATTAAGATGAGCCACATCAGACGAGAGGATAAGAATGACAATCAACACAAAATATAAGTTCAGGAAGTACAATGTGTTCTAGCTGATGGCCCTGGACAGAATGCAAACTAGGGAATATCTCTGTTTGCCCAAGGGGTCCCGGATTATGCCTGACTTGTCTTGATTCTTTACTAATACATCCCTTATATGCTGAAAAGTGTCTGCTTTGGATGATAAACTACATGGTCATCTTAACCAGAGAAAAATCACAAGAAAAACACTTTATTTAAAAGGGGATCACTCCTTCAGGTAAAGTAAGCAGAATGTTCTACTACCAGAACCCTTCTCCCAAGTCTCCCTCGGGCCACCCACTTTTCTCTCCATTTCACCTCAAGATACAGCCACACCCTAATGCACAGAAAGAGAAATGAGAAAGTCAGAGAATCCTGCCCACCCTGGAAGCTTGGAACTCTCAGAGCAGCTCTGCTCTTTTTAAAGCTTCATTGGTTTTTCAACTCACTTTTCAATTCTTCCGATTTCCCACAGCTCTACTTCCCATCTGTGTTTCAGCCAGTTGCACAGCTGGGGAGAAATTAAAATAGAGATTGCAGAAGCAATACTCACCACTAGGAGCTCTAATTAGATGCCCTGTGACATAGACCAGGGTTTCCAAGTCAAAAAGAACTACATCACACATCTTCCAGCTCCAAAAAGTGTGTGGGGGGGAGGGCTGAGAGGTGGGACCCTATGAAGTGGCAATCCATCCCCTTTGATTTGAAGGTGGTAGGAAATTGGGAATGAAGGACCTGCAGAAGGACAGGACAACCTGGGGCTTTGGATTTAACAGCCTGAGAGCTGTCCCACTGGTGAGGAGAACATTTAAAGAATCAATTTTGTTGAATACAAAAGGAAAAATCACCCTGAATTTCCATCCCAATTGATCTGCATTCCAATCTGTTCCCCAAAGGGGCTGTCTCATGGTATAGACTCTATATACACAGGAAGAATCATACTTGCTTCTCAGTAATATCCATGAGATAGAGAAGCATTTCTTAGCAGTTCTACGTTTTTAAAATTAAAACAATTCAAGTACAAGATGGAAAAAATTGAGTATTTCAAGACGCATTCCAAAGAACACCAGTTAACTATTCTACTCCTCCCAATACTTTATCCTTCTACATAAATTTTCAGCTAATTCCTCTATACTTAACCTCAAGCCTTATCCTTTTTTAGCTAATAAAAGAAATTTTACAATTTCATTAAATACAAAATTTGATTACACACACACAGATATACAGTTATATACATAATATCTATAATGGGTAAGGAATAATATAGGCACCACCCAGCTTAAGAAATTGAGAACAAGGCTCTTCTTCCTGAGGTACACATTATCCTGCATTTTTATGCTCCCTTTCTTTATAGTTTTATGTTTGTTTTTTTCAGTACATAAACCTCCACTTCTTAGCTTTTCCAGGAGTCCACAGACTAAATCACGTTACTTTTCATTGTTATCTTTGTTCACGGACACCTAGGTCGTAGCTTCCAATAATCTACAAAATCAGCCCCATTCATCTGCTTTGTTTCTTCTGAAAATGTGCTGCAATCTCTCATCTATTGTCTTCTCTCATCTATTGTCTTTCGTGAGTATAATTTTAGTCTTTTAATATCAAGTTTGTCTTTCAATTTTAATGTTTTGAAAGAGTGAAAATAGACACGTTAACAATCTGTCATGTTTACCTGCACGTCATGATACATCATTTAAATATAAATTTAAATCTCTCCCAAAGCCTTATCCTTTATTATGGTATTGACTCATGACAAAGGGATTCCTAGAATCAACAATGAGAAGGCCAAGATATTTAATGGAAGAATGAGACATCTCAGCATTTCCTAAGACTGCATACTCCACACTAAGGCCAGACAGAGCAGTTGCTTTGGAAGTACGGAAGGAGGACAAAGAGGACGTTATCCGAGTGTGGGAGGTATTTGCAGAGGAGCCAGTGCTGCTTTGACTCCCATGGCCCTCTGATTCTGGCCTATCAGGGCAGGAATCGTCAAAAGGCATCCAGAGCTCAACACCTGGTTAAGACTATTTGCTTACAGAGTCATCAAAACATGTGCCACAGAAGGGTCTTGTTATCCTTGTAAATGACAACTTTAAAGGCTTGGGATATTCCACACAGTCTCTTTTCCCATAATATACCAAGTTCTTCCCAACTTTGGTGTGATTCCCAGTGTCAACCTTTTAAAAATTATCTTTATAAATAAAAGTTTAAAAGAAGTATCAGGAAGAGTGAGATTTAAAAAATAAAATACTAAAGTTAACACTGGAGACCAGATGATATCTGGAGTCCTTCCAACTACAATGTTCAGGCTGAGCACTGACACCATTCTTAATTTTCCAAAAGAGATTCTATTTCTCACCTGAGATTTGAAAAGAAAGGCTCTCAAGTTTGCTGAACACTATTCCCTTGCGAACTACAGGGTTTATGTTACTCAAGTTTCTTAAGTGGTAAGAAAAAACATCTCAGAGAAGAGTGGGGGGAAAAAGTCGTCCTACATACTATAAATAAATAAAATTTCTAGGGGGTATCAACATCAAAAAGAAACCAGATAGATGAAGGATAAAAATTTGGTCTTATATAGGATTTTTTTTTTTTTATGAAGCATGTTCCTTCTTATTCAAAATGTCGACCACCCCCCCACCAAGTTCCATATTATGTAGATTTCAGTTTTTTTAATTTCTTACTAGCTTGACACTGAATATATTTTGAATTTTCATTTTCTTAAAATAACATTTTATGGTCTTAATTAAAGACATATGTAACCTCATAGCCTTTTAAGGGATTTTCCCAGTGCATCTCCAGTTCCTGATACCCAGCCCATTCCGTGAGTTAGTGCTTCCTTCATTTTCTACCAGAAACGCCTCTCTCCAATAGACCTGGCTCATAGGATGGAGCAATGATTCTTATCACTTTCTTTGGTTTAAAAGGACTGATGTGAAACTCTCATTTTTTCCTAATACTGATATGAGTTTTCAATTCTAGTGAACAAATATAATAAACATATCATCTCACCCCTATTGTTGGCAAAACCATTGCTAAGGAAGTGTTCTAATTATTGACAACATGGCCAATTAAAATGTTGCGCAGAATTATGCAAGAAATACCCAAGAAATATATACAAGAAATTGTCCCCACTCTTTTCTGCCCTTCTCTCAGAATCATGCAGAGAAGTTTGGGAACTTATGTGGAATAGAGAGACCAAAAGCACGTATACTAATAAGTGTAAAACAGTTGCTTAAATACAGGTAGAATTCTGAATAAATATATTCATGAACTGGATACAGCTAAACTATTATGAAATGTATTTTTAATTAGTTTACTCCCTGAAGTATAAAACTATACTAAACTTCTGGGAAGACTGAACTGTGCCTCTTTCAATTATCAAATGGAGACTGTCCATCCCAGTTTCTATCCTCTCCATTAAAAACTTCTATCTTTATTCTCAGCTTTATCCTCTCAAAAATATAAATCATTTTGCATTCATCATCTGCTTTACCACCTTCATTACTTGAAATACGGTAAATCTAATCACAGATTGATTTTCATTGCCATCTTCACCCCACTTTTCCCTCTCTGTATAGCGGAATTAGGTCACAGGAAGTGAGTAAGCAACAGGTTGTATTTTTCTTAATACTACTTGTGTTAGGAAGTCTATAAAAACATTTTACACCAAACAACTTATTACATGTAGAGCTCTAGAAGGCCAGCCGGGCACCCTATTGTTTCCATGTTAGAGATGAAGAGATTAAAAGATCACATAATGTCATATTTTAACACATTTCTGAGGAAGTCATATAAGCAGTGATCAAATTATCAGAAAAAAAAGTTGTGTATGATAGTTCAAGCTGTTTCAACACAGAAACCACAAGAGCCATATCCACAGGTCGAAAGTACAGTAGCACTATTGCTAAGTCAGCCAAGAGTTACTGCTGTTGGAGGCCAAACTGTGTGAAGAAAGGGAGAGCCTGGAAATACCCAAGAATTCAGATAAAATTTGGGACAAATAAGAAAACAAATACCCAAAGATACTAGGTTGATGTAAAGACAGAGGCCAGTTGACTGGATTTGCACATGTACAATAATGACTTGATTATGACCTTTCTTTGGTATTCACATTGCTCCAAAACTTCCTCCAGTAAAGTTTTAAAGAGGGTACTGTCAGGTGAAACCTTAACATAAGGGTCACAAAATCCTTGCATTTCTCACCTTGTATGATTTCATGGTTTTTCCACGTGAAAGAGCTAGTCAAAGTTAGAACAAAGATCTCTATTCCCTAATTATTTGCCTGAGTCTAAGTCAGATGTTCTGATCTAATTGGTCTGGTATAGCCTGATCCTCAGGATATTTTTAAATTTTAATTGTTTGAGATTTAATTCTTATAACATTTACATTTTAAAGCACACAATTCAGTGTTTTAGTGTATTTACAAAGCTGTGTAACCATCATCACTATGTCTAGAATACTGTCATCACCACAAAAAAAAAAAAAAAAATCCCCAAATCATTTGCAGTTGTGCCTTATTCCTCCTTCTCCCCCACCAGATCTTGCCAACCAATGATTTACTTTCTGTCTCTATGGATTTGTCTATACCACCAAGATTCATATAAAACTGAATCACTGGAGGATCAATGAGTCTAGGTTTACTCAGGGCATTGAGACAATCCTTGGCATTCAGGAGAGACTGACTTCCCTTAGCATAAGACCAATGCTAGTTTCTACCCACACCCCAAATCCCTGCTGGGGAACACTAATGATTAAAAGAAATACATCAAATCCCTACTAATCCAGCCAACCCTGACTCAGTGTCCCAGAAATAGGAGATCACTTTTTATTCTTCTATCTGTGCCCTTTTTGTGGCCTTTGTACTGAAACTTTGATCACTTAGGTATCAAAATAGTGCATCTATAACCTCCACAGACTATTCAGGCTTTGTGGCATAAGATGAAGGTTAGAGATAAATGAAATGTACTGAAATTGGATTTCCTCTCTGCCTCATTTCACTGGTTTGAGATACGGCAAATCTAATCACAGATTGATCTTATTAAGGCTAATGACCTAATGATTAACAAGAGAAATGCATCTGTAGTCAAATTGCCTGTTTTAATTATTCCAAGGAGCTGCACCATCAACGGGCAGCAGGCTCTTGCCTGAGCATTTGCTTGCACCTGGTGCTATCTCCATTATTATTCTCCTGGTATCTAGCAGAGGAAAAATAGCCAAAAACTCAGATGTACTTAATTTCTCTCTACTTACAACAGGCAGTCTGTAGCAGAGGTGAAAGTTTTGATCCAGATACGTGTCACAAATTGCCATGGAATCCAGGTGTTAAAGAAGGCAGCTAAGAGAGGAGATGAGAGCAAGCTACCGAGGCATTTGGCAAGAGGTAGACTCTTGTGAATCAGGGAAGCCGTATTCTGACCCAAGAAACTAAAGATCTAGAGGACAACATTTACTGATGATTTGGGCAAACAATATTTGGTGTCTGGGCTGTCCGATGGCCAGGGACTCTTAGGGACAGTAAAGACCTGAGCTGGCCTCATCCCGCTAAATAGCATCAGTTGAAAAGTATAGTAATTTTAGATGATAAACATTTTATATTCATCTTAAACATACAAATGTGTATTCATCCTCCAATCTTTGACGGTGAGCCAACACACCCCTTTTTTAAAATAAGTCTGCCAAATGGAGTTATATTTTTGCACAAAACATCCATAATGCATCGTTCATGCTTTAAAGTTTTGGTATCTTTAACGTGGCGCAAAAATTTAAGACACTTATGAATTCAGAGTTCAAAATCGTAGATTTTTAATGCCACCTTTTAAAATCATCTTGCCTATCCCTGTTTCAGGGTCCATTTGAGAGGCAGGGGAGCGGAGATCCATCATTAACACACAGTTTTAAGACACTCAACTTTGCTTAAATGATGACTGTCCTCTCACAATATTTTATCAGTCCATGTAACTTACTAAAATTATATCATTACAAAATTACATACAACTGGAATAAACTGGTTGAGGAGCAACATCCCCCAAATCTTGATAAGCCTACTGGGGAGAGCTGAAGTGGAGAACAATTTGCCAGGATTGATCATATAATTTTAGAGAGGAAGTATGAACACTGGTTAACCTGGTGAGTGAATTAAAGACAGGTCTGGTTAAGAGTTCCTATTTTAACAGGTAGCAGGTATTCTGTCATAGGCTTTGGGAGCCAAGGGACTGCCCATTTTTATAAGACAAAACATGGTCTATAAAATGAATTTTTTATAAAGACTTTATTCCAAGAGCAGCAATTTAGAGACTTTGCAGTTTTATAAACTTAGATCTACATTTCTGTTTTTAAGTATAACTTTGCAACAGCATTTTAGCAATTTTCATCTGTCATTCTACATAGGGCATAAAGTCCAGATCTGTTACGTTACAAAATATATAGAAACTTATTGACCAAGGTATTAGCATTCCAATGCCTAAATAAACATTCAGAGACAAGAAAAGACCTTTTAGGTGGTTCCAGGTGCTGGGGTAAGTATAGTTTCTGATCAGCATAGTAGTATCAGCAAGCCAGGAGTGAGTTAATAGAATAATACACCCTATGCTCAGAGTACCTAAATAAACTAGGAGTATTTTTCATCAAAATTATGGGAGAAGTGTTACTATAATAAGATCATCTTACAGAACGATATATAATTTGAACATGAAAAATATTAAACATCAGACCATGACTAGAGTGTCATGATACGGTCAGGTTTTTTTATTTTTATTGTGTGTTTTTTGTTTTGTTTTTTTAACTCTGAAACATTTCCCTGAAACTTATTTCTACATCTGAAATAACTCTGGAATTTGCCACTTCTTTCCATCCAGCCAGCCAGACTATGATCCTTCACCTGGAATTCTGTAATGGCCTCTTAATCATCTTCCTACGTTTACTCTGTCTCCTTACAGTTCTTTCTCTACACTATACCAAAGTGAACATTTAAAAAAATACAACCCTGATGCAATCCCTATCAAAATACCAACTTTTTAAACAAATATAGAATAATCCTAAAATATGCATGAAACCACAAAAGACCCTGAATAGCCAAAGCAATCTTGAAAAAGAACAAAGCAGGAGGTATCACAATCTCAGATTTTAAGATATCCTACAAAGCTATAGTAGTAGGCTGCAGCTACTATTGGAACAGGATGGCACTGGAACAAAAATAGACACACAGACCAATGCAACAGAATAGAAAGCCCAGAAATAAACCCATGCTCATATGGTCAATTAATCAATGATAAAAGAGGCAGGAATATACATGGGGAGAAGAGAATCTCTTCAACAAATGGTGCTGGGAAAACTGGACAGCTAAACTGGACGGTATTCTTATACCACACACAAAAATAAACTCAAAATGGATTAAAGACTTAAATAGGAGACCTGAAACCAGGAAACTCCTACTAGAAGACATAGGGAATTCTTTTTGGACATTAGCCATTTTTCTAGATATGTCTTTTTGGGCAAGGGAAACAAAAGCAAAAATAAACTATTAGGACTACACCAAAACACAAAGCTTTTGTACAGTGAAGGAGGCCAACAAAATAAAAAGGCAACCTACTGAATGAAAGATGATGTTTGCAAGTGATATGTCTAATAAGGGGTTAATATCCAAAATATATAAATAACTTAAATAACTCAATACCAAAAAAAAAATAGTAATTCAATTAAAAAATGGGCAGAGGGCCAAATAGACATTTTTTTTTCAAAGAAGACATACAGATGGCCGACAGACAGAAGGAAAGATGTTCAACATCACTAATCACGGGAATGCAAATTAAAACCACAATGAAATATCACTTTACACCTGTTAGAATGGCTAAAATCAAAAACAAGAAATAAGTGTCAGCAGGGATGTAGAGGAAAAGGAACCCTCATGCACTGTTGATGAGAATGAAAATTGGTGCATCCATTGTGGACAAGAGTATGGAGGTTCTTCTAAGAGTTAAAAATAAAATTATAATATGATTCAGTAATTTGACCACTGGATATTTACCCAAAGAATAAGAAAACACTAATTTGAAAAGATAAATGCACCCATATGTTTATTGTAGCATTGTTTGCAATGGCCAAATATGGAAGCAACCCCAATGTCCATTGATAGATGAATGGATAAATATGTCACACACACACACACACACACACACACACACACACACACTCTCTCTCTCTCTCTCTTTCTTATTCTCTCTCCCCCCCATTGTGGAATATTACTCAGCCATAAAAAAGAATGAAATCTTGCCATTTGCAACAACATGGATAGATCTAGAGGGTATAATGCTTCGTGAAATAAGTCAGAGAAAGACAAATACCGTATCATTTCACTCAAAAGAACAAAGTGAAAAAAAAAAAGGGACAGTCTCAAATAAAGAGAACAAACTGGTGGTTGCTGGGGATGGGTGAAATAGAAAAAATTTGTACAACCCTGGTTACAATGGCTAAACTTGACTGGCTTAAAAAAATAGGACCCTGACTTTGTTATTCTCCATCAACAACTTCCAGGAGTCCTGGATAAAATTCTGAATGATTAATTTGTGTTGGTACGAGCAGACCAACCTTGTTAGCCCCATCTTGTCACATCGGTCCTCCCACACGTGACCTGTCTGGGACGTACTGGACCTCTCAGTTTGCAAACCTACCATCATCTCCCTTGCGACAGACACCTCCAACAAGCCAATTCTCATGCCCGGAATAGTTTGTTTCTTCCCCTTCTATCTGCCTCGTGAACTCAAACTCACATCTTAACTTAAAGCCTTCACGAAACCCTTCACATTAGGCCAGGTTTTCTGCAGTTCCTTTAGTTTACAGTTTTTTGTCTTCTGCACAGAAACAGGCTCTGTGAGATAAGAACCCATCTCTGCTTCGCTCATCCACTTCCTCGGTCCAGTTGCATAAGTTAACAACATAGTCTACTAATCAACATTTTCTGACTAAATCCATTACTTGTATTGTTTACAAGATAATTTGGGCTCTTATTGTTTGTGTAATTGCTAGAATTAAAAACTGCAGGGTATTTGTTAATATTCAGACGTAGGCATTTTAAGACAACCAATGAAATACTTCTATAGCATTTTAAAAAGTTAAAGTAACACTTCATTTCTGGTCAAGGATAAAATACACACATATACCATATATTCTAAGATATGTATCTTTTTCATATATAATCTGTATATAAAATGAGACTATGACAAGTATTAAATCATTGCTCTTAAACTTTACAGTTGAACAGCCTTCACTGTAGTTCCTCAATAGACACTAAATTTAAGATGACAGCTTTGTGGCTTATTGAAAATTTTCATACATCAGTCTACTCTCTGGGATTTACATGTTAAGAGGCAGTTTACTCTATTTTGAAGCAAACCGAATGGAAGGCCCAGGCTAGAATGTTGCTATTTTCCTAATAGGCTATAAGGACGAGTCATTTGTCAGATTTAGGTCACTGCACTCTGTTTAAGATTAAATCATGTGATGAAATTGTTGCACTAATAAAAGTTTATAATTTACTTTTACTATGAACTACTTGCTTAGAGGTTTACCTGTTCCCAAGGGAATCAATAGCCTAGTGAAGACATTACAGCTTTTAGAATATAACGGAGTCATTTATCTTATGCCAGATGGATTTCCAAGAAATTTCTGAGATCATGACTATGCATGTAGACCCCTTGAAGCAATCAGCTGCTACCTCTTCACTAACAAATTTAGCAAAAGTCAATTTCCAAGAAAATGTGAATAAGACCCTGCACAGAGGAGATCAAACATATTTTTTAAAAATGGTATCAACAAATAATTTGCAAGTTCTTTTCTGTCTATTAATCAGAATGTCCCAAACACTGTTCAAGTTTTGCTCTTCTGTGGGAGATTTCTAAAAAACACAGAATCTTCATAAGCGTTCACTATTCTGAGGATCACCTCAGAAAGAAATTTAAGAAATAGCACAGAAGTCTGTATTACCCTACATCGTGAACAAACTTACACGGGCAAAAATCCTTAGAAGGCATGTGAAATTCAGAAGATTTGGGACAAACTCTTTGAGTTATTGCCAGTGTTTGCAGTAGAACTCACAAATGATCAGGAGTCCAAGCTGATGGTTAACACCAGCTCTATCATATTAATAAGCTATGGAGGTATTTCCCAAGTTAATTTTCTCAACAGATCCTATACCTGTGGCATAAGCTAGCACGTATTCATCAAGATTATATACCGTTCACTTTTACGGCAAATATGTTGACTGTGTTTTTTCTAGACGGGGTATTGCTCGTCATGCCCTAAGTATAGAAAAATCTTTGTGTTATTCAACATGCTTCTCAAAATATCATATTTGCATATTTTTAATGAATCACCTTTTCTAAAGTTTTTTTTAACATTTAAAATTACTTATTGGTTTTTCGTTTTATTTATGCTCCTGAAGTTTCTCAATGCATCTTCGAGAGTCTGATTTGTAGGATTCCAGATGCAGTGCCATATTTCAAAACTATGTTATTCATAGGTTGCACAGCTAATATAGCTTTGGGGATTATTTTAAAAGTCATTCCGGTTTATAGGGTTTATACATAAAAATAAAAAAGCATAAATGTTATAGTCACTATATATCCCCCTAGCATTTACTCTAATTCTCTACTATAAAAGAAATTCAAGAACTTCAGTTTTTTCTGGTGACCCCAATCTGCATGGTCTTCCCTCAAAGATGAATAAATGGGGGCACCTGGGTGGCTCAGTTGGTTAAGCGTCTGCCTTCAGCTCAGGTCATGATCCCAGGGTCCTGGGATGGAGCCCTGCATTAGGCTCCCTGCTTGGCAGGAAGCCTCCTTCTCTCTCCTTTGCTCTCCCCCCACTTGTGCTCATTCTCTCTCTCTCTCTCTCTCTAATAAATAAAATCTTTTTTAAAAAGATGAATAAATGTCGGGTTAGAAATATTATTAATGTTGTTACCAGTGATTGTAGAAGTGGAGTTTTGAAAATGACTACACAGTTTATTGCTGGACATATAAACTCAGGTTCCATACAGGAATTCTGAATCCCTAAAATGATTATACACATACTGAGAGTTCTCATCAAGACCTTGCTAAAGCTATTCAAGACACAAGCAAGCTTCTTTTACTACTACCCCCCCCCCCACTGCCCTGCTGTCTGTCCCTCAATTGTAACCACACATTTGTAGTCCAGTACAATATCAGCATCAGAGCAGACATGGCACCTGTGACCAAGTCAAGAGAACAGTTGTGGCATCATCAAGTCTATTGTCAGATTTTTGACCATATGAATGATTTGACTCCCTGGAGCCACCGCCCATATCACTATTTAGGCTACATTTCCTATGGTCTCACCAGAGCCACAAAGTGAAAGCAGCAATAGATTCATCTTTAACTACCACAGCTACTAAAATGAAGTTATCTACTAGTTTACTACCAATTAATGGAAGAGCTTCCCCAAATGGTATTTGTGATGACTAATTTTAGGTGTCAACTTGACTGGGCTAAAGGATGCCTAGATACCTGTATCTATCTTTGAGGGTGTTTCCAGAAAGATTAGCATTTGAATTGCTGAACTGAGCAAAGCAGATGGCACTCCCCAATGCCGTTGGCATCATCCAACCTGTTGAGGGTCCAAATAGAACAAAAAAGTGGAGAAAGGATGAATTCATTCTGCTTCAGCTGAGACATTCATCTTCTGCTCTCAGACACTGGAGATCTTGGTTCTTGGGCTTTTGGACTCATACTGGAATTGACACCATTAGGAGGACACCAGTTCTTAGACTTTTGGATTTGAACTTACACCATAGACTTTCCTGATTTTCCAGCCGGCAGACAGCATACTGTGGGATTTCTTGGCCTCCAAAACTGTGTGAGCCAATTACTGCAATAAATTTCCTCTTAACCATATGAATATTGATACTTTTATTGGTTCTGTTTCTCTGGAAAACCCTAACTAATGCAGTATTCTCTTAGAGGGGAGAGAGGACAGTCCTTTCACATAGCACCAGATTTCCTGTAAATGTACTGGTTCCATTGACTTTCTATAGTTTAATGAAAAGATGTTCAACTGAATTTAGATCATTATAGTTTAGATAAAAATGACTGTCTCACTTATGTCATGTCTATTTTTTATTGCTCTATAACTCAGTATTCTAAGTACAAGATTAAAGGAGAGAAACGTTTAGGAGTGAGCTTGGGTAGCTGTAAAGGCAGACTTATACCACATTTATACATGAAACCTGCCCCAAATAAAATAGTCATTCTACAAGGAAGCATTTTGGCTTTCCCAGAACAGCAACTTGGTTTTGAAATCAAAGCTGAACATTTGCAAAGAAACGTAATAGCATTTTATTGTAATGGGGCTTTCCTGTATTATGGTTGGGGAAAAAAAAAAAGTGGGAAGGGGAACCCATTTAAAATTGTTTTAAAACTATTTCTATCCTTTGAGGAACTCAGCTCATGTACCATTAAAAATATTACTGATAAAATGCATTTTGAATTTCCATTAGATATTTTAGCTTTCATTTGAAACTTGAATTGATTCAGGATGAGAGAACAGCACTTTTGGATAATAAGCTGCAAGAACCTAGATAACTGTCAGAGCAACTCACAGAAGTATTATGTTTAGGTATGAAAGTGTATTTATCTAAAGAGCCTTTGGGAGTTGAAAGCTTTGCTTCAAAGATGAAAGCTGGGTGCAAAATTTTTGGTTTAGGAGCCTGGCAGGAAAAACATGTCTTTTGATTTCTTAGTGATACTAAAGATATGTAGTAGGTGAACTCATCATTTAGTTTCAAACTGCCTGCCTAAAAGAGACCCCCTATAACTTTGAGTAATCGCTAAATGAGGTGTTCATTATCATTTTCATTTGTATTAAAAAGAATTCAGAATTTAGAGGATGTTTGGAATACAGATAAACTTAAAGAGTCTCTAGGATAATTCTATTATAAGTGGCTCATCAAATTCCATTGATTAGAAGTTTCTTACTTTGAAGGCACTTAATGGCTCTGGGGCAATATATTTTCTAATTCTTTTGGTCACAGTTTGTCTCCAGTTGCTCATTGAAGCCAAAATCAGCGTGCTGTTTACCAGTAGTTGGTCCTAAGAATAACCCAAGTTCCTTGAATGACAGCAGGTCTACTGCCTAATTGCAGAATTGATTTCTAATGGAGAAGTTCAGTTCCCCAAACTCCATCTCTTTCTGAATTTCAAATGAAATGCAACACACTTATTTTCCAGAGCTTTTAAAGATTCTGAGGCATAAGAATAGGTTTAACAGAAAATAAGTTCACCAGGAGTCTTGAACCAAAAAACAAAAAAAGTTGGACTGATTCTTTTCTTCCTTACTTGATTAAAAACAAAACTAATGAGACACTAGACAGTGACATAAGACATAGTCCCTCACTTAAAGGACTTCTTAATCTTACAGAGGAAACTGGCCTATTTTGGATATATTAACTATGAAGTATATAAGGGCTACTGGCATTTCCCAAGTGATTTTCTACAGTATTCTGTTTACCATGCTCAGGGATCCATACTCACACCAGCCAAATTCATGTCCTTATTTCTGGATAAGTTTTCTTCCCTTTATTATATGTCCCCAATGTGCTAACCTGGGCCGCAGAGTATAGAATTATGGTCTACAAGGAAACATCACACTTATTCCTTTAAAAGCCTTGATTTAGTTTCAAAAACCCAATTTTCTATTTCCTTTTGAAACTGCTTAAAAACAAAGTTGAACAAAAATCAAAATGGCTGCACAAATGCTTCAGGGAAGCTGGATTTTAAAGTAACTTTTTCTATAGCAAAGTTACGTTTATTAACATTAAAATGACATTAGCATAATATGAATTGACACAACCTTTTCTCTTCTCTTCCTTAAACCTTCCCTCCTCAAGCCTTTTGTTTCAGGAACCAGGTACCACCCCAAAAAGGACTAACCAGGCTGGCCACACAGACAACCCCTGTCCAAAGAGGCTAGATCTTGTATATCCCTATAAAACTCCCCAGCCCCTTCCTCCTGGCAGGCCGAAGTTTTTGAAGGCCAGAGCCTGCTGCAGCCTCCTTTGCCCCGCAAAGCAATAAAGCTATTGTTGCTCTTTATCCCAAACTCTGTCTTCGTGTTGTATTTCGGCTCCCAAGCACAGAGGTGGATTTTCGACAACTTTCCTCCTATTCCTGTCCCCTTGTAACTTTCTTGATTTTGCAAGATGCTCCAAACACACCCAGAGTCATTCTATTCCCCGCAAAAGAATACAGAAAAAAAATTTAGCATAGTCTTACTATATTCCGGGAAAAAAAAAAAAAGAAAAAAGAAATCAAATCAGGGGGAAAGTTTTTCTAATACCTTTGGTTTTATCATCAAAATTATCTACTCCTAGAAGGTTTATGATGATAGGCATTATCACCTACTTGATTTTAATGAACTCGGTTATTGGAAGTTACCTGTATAAATATTCCTCTCAGTGAAATTAACAACTTATTGGGAGAAGCCCTTCTGTGTTATCTTTCTCTGCTTATCGTTTTGTCTGAGCAAAACAGTTGATTTTCATTCTTAAACTTAATTGAGAAGTACTCTTATGACACATTAGTGACATTTTTTTCTTAACAAATCAGGTATCTCTTGCCTCTACTACTAAATTGCAAATTTCTTAAAGGCAGGAAACATTTTTGAAATTTGTTCCAATCTGTCATAGCTACTAGCACTGTTGAGAGCAGGAGCAGTGTTTGGTACGTAATAATTCACTGTTGAATGAAACAATTTTGAGAACAGAATAATACAGCACAAATAATAATCTAAGCTATTTTAAGAATGCTAAGAGTGATTTAAAGACAATATTTGTCTAATTCTACATACCCCACTTCTGCTGGAAATGGGAAATATACAGGTCATATGCCCAAAGGCTTTATTCACTTTTTGGACTACTTATTCTTAACTGGGTCCCTACTTCAAGATATAGATGTACAGGAGTTACAGCAAGTGGTATGGGCTGACCCTACTGTTCTTGCTAATTTGATCATTCATAGAGAGGTCAGTTGGATACAATATTGTGTTTAATTTATATCATTTAAATATTTTCCTAATGGACCAATATACTGAATGTAACTCAAGGAAAAAAAAACCTGCAAATACCCTTCACATTTAGAATTAGGGGAAATAAACTCTTTATGCAAAATGTTATAAAATAAATAAAGGGAGGGGAAAATGATGGCGAACAAACTCTTGTACTGATAGCATTCTTTTTCCTTAGATTCTTCCTTGGTTTTACCATTGTGAGTTTTTGATTCATTGTTCCTGTCAGTTCCTTGAACTGCTGGTTTCCATCTTAGATTCTTTTAATCAAAATATCATTAGTACTGTCAAAGAAGCGATACATTAATAGCAAACATTACCCGTCATGAATGGTTTAATGCTGTCCACAGAAATGGCTTTTAGAGGAGGCAATGTAGCCACATCACTGCCCGATTTCTCAACAATTCATGGGCCTAGCACAAGCTTCACTCTAAGGGTGGCATTTAAAAGCCACGTAAGGTAATTACCTTTTCTGAACACTAGGATATGTGACCTCCAAACCCCCTTCTAATTTTGAGTGTTCACAGTTATAGTCATTTACATAGGTATTAAGGATAAACATTTAGGAATTGACTAGGGATTCTACTAAGGACTATCTTTGTGCAGGTTGGGTCTGCACAGTAGCCCACAAGTAATTACAGGGTACAGAGCTCCACACCATCCACCACAGAAGTGGAATACCAAAGGAAAGGCTTTGAGTGATGAGGTCATTGAATGACAGCCTGCTTTTCAGCTATTTTTATCAAAAATATAGTTCAGAGAGTCTTGGGAGTCATTTTACTTAGTACATTTAGGCTAAGTATGTATCAATTTTTTTTTAATTTGGCAGGTTTGGATTTGATATTGCCAAGTTTCAGCTAAAAATATAAGTGATAAATATAAACCTTAGTGTTCCACATATCACACTGGTGAGTAATTAGATGCTTAAGACATGGTTTAATAAGGAACACTCACTGCTTATAAGAGAAAGCTAGAGGTGACAGGATGAAGACAGCAATGAAACTTCACATGTCTTTCCTCAGTTCTGAGTCCTCATTCTTTTTTTAAACATGTACAAAAGTGCAAGCTCTTCAAGGCCAGGGACTATAGTGATTTTGTTTCTTTTGTCCTTATAAAATGATTAATCCAGTGTTGTAAACTTCTGGATGCCCAATTAATCATGTTAGGAATGAGATCTGTACATAGATATATACAATCTCATCACTGCATTTCCCATATGCTGAATTACTAAGGACTTTGTGATGTGCCCCTGAATCTTCCACACACTTTTATACGATTCATGGTCTGGCTCTTTTTCCCCTATGTCAATAGAAACTTATATTTAGAACAGCATCTTAAAATGGTCATCTTGTAGAAGCTTTTTATACCATATTTTGTCTTTACTAGAAAATCCAAAATATCATTTATCATTTTTGAGAGTTTAATGTTATTTTTGAATATCATTGTACCTAGCTATAGAAATGCTTGCCATTACATCAAATGATCCCAGATTTACATGCTTCTAAAATATTACATTTCATCTCGTGTTTTAAAATAATTTTCTCTTGCTTCTAAATTATAGGTTGTCAGTTTTTCTTTTTCAACTATAAAAATATTTACTTCCAGAAACCCACTTCTGAAATTCTGCTTCTAAAAGTACTGGAGGGAAAAAGCAACGGGCATGTATGATATCTACCTCCAACAACAAATAGATGGGGACTGAGAACTGACAATCTCCCCCTCACCCTCACCGTGAGAAAATTCTTTAAGAAAACAGGAAATTTATTCCATGGATTTTATTTATTTATTTATTTATTTATTGACATTTGTTTTGGCTATTACAAGACTTTTTTTTTTTTTTTTTTCCTGGTTTATGGTCTTATTTGCATAGCGGTTTGCTTTCCTGACTTGCATATTGACATCACAAGTGGCTTGTTTTGGTTTTTTCACCATAAGTACACTCTTTAATCCCCATCCCCTATTTCCCCCATCCCTCCACCCACCTCCCCAACAAGTGGTTTTGTCATCACCTTTTAGAGCCATTTTATTGGAGAAGGAAGCTAATAGTTTATAGTTTGGATGAATATATAAATTATCATCCAAACAGAGCATTTTTGAGGGAAAGGCAATGTTAAAAAAGAATTAACAAGCAACTAATTCATCTATACCAGCTACCAACTAGGAATGTCCTTGGAAAATTAGGATTCAGAGCATTCCTATTTGTAGTAATGCTAATAGTGCATTGTTTTCAAGTGTCTCAGACCCAACACAATCAATCACCATGACTTGGGCCCATTTTCCCCAAATCAAAATCTATGATCAATCTGTATCAATTCAGGACATAACTCTGATTATGAACATGCCCTCTATATTTAAAACTAGACTGACCTTTGTTCATCCTCTTAATGCTAACGCTGGTAATATCAGTTTGTACTTTAACCTCTGTCTATATTTTTTAGTGTATTTTAAAATATTTCTTTTACTTTCTCTTCTTATATTTCTGACTATTATGGTAATCCCTTAAGATAAAGCCTTATTTCTAGAGTTAAAAGAGTTTATATAAAAATAAAGAGAAACCCCACTAAGTGCAGTCAGGAAGCTAGAAGGGGGAGCCGTATCATCAATGTCAACTACAGGAAGAATTGTCAATTCTAGACCCCAGGAGAAGAATCAAAGAAAGGATCATCAATTATAGGCTTCAACAGGGGAAGATGTACACTGAATCTTCTACAAGAAATCAACTACCTCTGCAGCTCAATGACAAACCATCACCCTGAACTCTTGCTTTTCTCCAATCAACTTGCATTCAAAACAATCCCTGTCAGCTTCATCTTTCTCCATAAAGATAACGTTCTTCTCCTTTGTTGAACTTGTCTATGGTTTTGCCATAACTTGCATGTCCTGGCCTTCAATTCTCTACTATTCCTGAATAAATTCATTTCCAATGGTAAAATAATTTTTATTTTTAAGGTTAACATTATTTAATAAGCAGAAGTGGGATCCAGAAATGACCCCCAATAACTGAAGCTAGTTAGCAAACAGGTTCTGGTACCCACAGAGCCAACTGAGCTCACTGCTTTCTCGCCAGCTCTGCAGTTTGAAGTTAAGTTTTCACCTGGATTTTGAGCTTTCCAGGCTTTACTCAGCATCTCTCTTAAGGCTTTACCTTTTCTGAGAACACTCCTTTTGCTTTGAGTCTGACTCCTATTTGGGACTGGACTATTCCCGTTGGAACTGTGTTGGGCTTTGGTTCAATTCCTTTGGAACTGGGCTATTCCTGTTGAAACTACTGTTTAGGATTTTTTTTTTCCTCTAGAGAAAAACCTCTAAGTAACAAGATCACAACCATCAAAATGCTTTGAGGGTACCCCCCACCCCCATTCTGAGACCCTGGCCAGATTTTTGTTTAAATATTATAGTCTCCTCCTGATTTGCATTTTTTAAAAGATTTGTTTACTTGAAAGAGAGAGCACACGCGTGTGCAGGGGGAAGGGCAGAGGGAGTGGGAGAGAGAATCTCAAGCAGACTCCCCATTAAGCATGGAGCCTGATGTGGGGTTTGATCCCATTACCATGACCATGAGATCATGGCCTGAGCCTAAACCAAGAGTCAGATGCTTAAGTGACTGAGCCACCCAGGTGGCCCCTGATATGCATTTCTAACTAAATGGACCAACCCAACCAAATTAGAACATTAGTGACCATTTGGGGCATTTTTGATCTCCCAAACTTTTCTCAAAACTGAGTTGGACAGTATGGTACTAAATTGTCGGTGAATGGGATGTCTATTGTTGATCAGTATTTTGAAACTTCCAAACATCATCAGGAGTCTAAAATTGCCTCTGTGCAAAATTCAATTGCTAGACTAACTGAGGCAAGCAAACAAAGTAACAAAAAGGCTCTGAGGCTTTTTTCCTTCCCCATCTTCTTTGTCTCAGGACACATGGCAGCCACCTTATGCTGAGGTCCCACCTTTCATAGCATTAACTTCCCCACTTGCACTGGGTCCACCTCCTCTATAACTCTTTCCCTATTCTAATTCTCCCACCAAACTTCCATTTTCCTCCTCATCTCTCCCCTGGTCTCCTTCCTCTGTAACCAATTAAAACTGGCCCCTTTAAAGTTAAGTCTTTGGATGATTCAAATAAACCCCAGATTTATTCTGTTCCCTGGACTGGGCGGTGGGGGGGGTACTTGTGAGCCATGCATTTTCCTGAAGTGACTCAGGATCCTCCCATACAATTGCTGAAGAATTTGGCATAATTATTCAAACTTACCTACCCGGTTTCTTAAATTTACATCTAAGTTGGTCAAACACTGGATGATACTAGCCTGACAAGAACAACCTGAAAGGGATTTAGAGAAACTGACCCCCTAACTTTTGGCAAACTGCTAGAACACTTGCTGGATAGATATCTCCACCAAGCAATTACAGTAGTCTTTCCTAAGCTTGTTGATTGAAACAAAATTCAGGCTGGTACACAAAGCCTGATGTACCTGTTTATTACTGTTATAATCAACCCCAAATTGTCTTTAAGGAAAATTCTGATCTTTCTTTAGATGTTGAATCCACCTGAGTAGTTTTAACTTTATTAGTGAGCTGAGCTGTGATCTCTTTTAGTTAAAAGGACCAGGATGGGATGGAAAACTATATCCAATCCCAATTCAGTTCATATGGCAAAACAGTACACTGGCACCCTAGATGAATCACCTAAAAGAGAGACCTCTAAAATTTTTAATTTTCCACTTTGGCAAGTGAAGGCCCCTACACAAAACCAAAACCTCCTAGCTTCTGCTGTTATCGCCAGGA
Source organism: Ursus arctos (assembly GCF_023065955.2). Classification (NCBI taxonomy): domain Eukaryota; kingdom Metazoa; phylum Chordata; class Mammalia; order Carnivora; family Ursidae; genus Ursus; species Ursus arctos. The sequence continues at coordinate 29,244,758 of NW_026622841.1, read as the reverse complement.
ACCAGGATGTTGGAAAAAAGACAACCATCTTAAGTGCTTCAGGCACCTTCAGCCCTCTAGCCAGCCTCTTATGTCCTCCTGATTCTCAATGAGGGGGTTCTGAGGAACTACAGGGGCTCCTCCTAATCCTCCCTCTTAATTGGTTCCAAGAAACCACTCTCCAGGAATGAATCTCTGTCCTTATTGACACCAGAGCTACATTCTCAGTGCTCAACCCCACTGTTCTAAAGCCCCTGCCTCAGAGTACTAAAACAGTTTAAATAGTGGGCGTGTCCAGTAAATCTCAACAGCTTCCTGTCTCTGAACCTACTCCCATCATCGAGGCCCTTTGAGAGATACACACTCTTTTTTCCTTAGTTTCTCTGCCCCTATTCATTTAAGGGGTAGAGATTTCTTTACAAAATGTGCCAGAATTCCTTTCTCTCAAAAGGGGGAGATAATTCTAGAATTTGACAATAGTAATCAAAATAGCCAGCCAGGTGAATTAATGGACCTTCAACATCTTCTACTTGTGCCGTCTGACAGTAGTACTGTAGCGAGTCTGGGGATACTGACCATTTGTTCTTATCAGCTACCATCCTCTATATGGGCAAGATTTTTAACTGGTATTGACAGAATCCATAGTGCGCCTTCCATCAAGATTCAGATAGACCCCTCAAAACCTCTTGCAAGAATAAATAACCTATAAATAAATCCATCAAGGCATCAAGCCACTGTCAGAAGATTACAAGGCTTAGAACTTCATTGTTCTGCACGAGTGGCTGCAATACCACTCTTTTACCTGTGAGAAAACCCTACAGCCAAGGATGGAGGTTTGTCCAGGACCTCTGAGAAATGAAGGACACTGGTATCCCTTGACACCCTGTTGTTCCTAACTCCCATTTGCTATCAGAATCCGTTTCCACTGAAAGCAAATTTTTTCACATAATTGATTTACACGGTGCCTTTTAGTATTCTAGTTGATAAAGACAGCCCGTATCTTTTTGCTTTCACTTGGGAAGAATGGAAATACACCTGGACAGTAAGCGTCACCATTTCACAGAGTCTCCTTTTCACAAACCTCAAAAGCAGATTTGGAGGAAATCGAGTTTTCTGCAGGCTCTATTGTTATAGTAAATAGATGATTTGATTCTCTGCTGTTCTTCTGAATCCTCTTCAAAGAAAGGCGGCATCTACCTATTAAAATTTTTGGCCTTAAAGAGACAGGAGTTCCTGCAAAAAATTAGTTAGCTCAAACTCAGGTTCACTACTTAAGGTGTCTGATCTCAGAACAAGGACTACATTTGGACCCAGGTTGGCTTCATAGCATCCTGGACTTCCCAAAATCTAAAACTGAGTGCAAATTAATGAGATTTTCTTAGAGTGGTTAGCTGTCAAAATTGGATTCCAGGCTTCTCTTTTATGTCTCAACCTCTGTCTGCTGGTACTAAAAGAAATGACATACCTGATCCTATGATACGGAAAGATCAGGAAGACAGCTTTTGGGACTTCAGAGAAAAGCCTAATAAAGCTCCCTAAGACATCTTAATTATCAACTGTCCCTTTTCCTCTTTGTATGTGAAGAAAGGAAATGCTTTGGAGTACTCACCCAAAAACATACAGACCATCATGAACACATAGAAGACTGTAGCACAGGGCTGTCCCCCTTGCCTCAGAGCCATTCCTGACACTACCCTTTTACTTAAGGTCATTGAAGAAATAATCATGGGATCCCTCCCTTAACCACCCTGTATTTTCACCAAGGGTAAAACCATAAACATTTATACCAATAGTCAACTATGCCTTTGGGATAGCTCATGACTTTGGAATGTTAGGAAACATGAATAGTTTTCTTACCTACAGTGGGGATAAAATTAAGATGGCTCCTTTATCCAAAATTTACTAGATGCCGTACTTTTGCTGGCTGTTCTCCCTATTAAGGGTTCTGGACATTCCAGACTCAACTCTCTGGAGACCAAAGGAAACCATCTGTTACTTCCGCCAAAAACATTCACTCAAGCAAACTAATAGCCAAAACTTTGTCATGGTTCAAAAGGATGTTCTCCCAAATGATAACTTGGAAAAATTGATAAGAGATACCCAACAATTGGCCCCAGAGAAAGTATAGCAATATTGGCAATTTAGTAATTTTTCATTCGATAAAAAGAGAGAACTCTCCTTGGACCTAACAATTTGGTCCTATGGGAAATTCTAAAATTCTCACTACTTACCACTATACTATTGGCATTAAACCATTGGCTTACTGACAATGATAGCATTCTTTAACCAATATTGGTGGGAAAATATTGATAAGGCCACAAAAAAATCCCTACTTCACTTGTCCCATCTGTTTAAATTACAATCTAGGAAATCCTATTCACACAAATGAGTTTCATATAGTTTCCCCCATCTCATGGATATTAATATGTTCTAGTAATGGCTTGTATGGTTCCCCCCCCCCCCACTGGACTGAAAATCTCCCTTGTAGTCAGGACACTGCTTCTTCTGTGGCTAGAATTCTTTTAGAAAAGATGAACCCTACCTAGGAATCCCTCTTAAACTCTATAGTGATCAGGGAACCCATTTTACTGGTCAGGTGCTTCGACAAGTCTATGCTGTTTGGCTGGTTTTACAACACTTCCATTGTGCATATTGTCCTCAATCCTCAGAGTCAAATGCACTAATGGCACTACCAAGACAACCGGTAAAATTTGTCGACCTCCCTAAACACCTTGGCCAAAAACATTGCCATTGATCCTTTTAAATCTCAGATTCACTCCGAAACTCAAACTCTCATCCTTTGAGATAGTTACAAGATAAGCAATGTACTTGAGCCCCAATTCTTTTGACACACAGTTAGCAAAAGCAGATCTACTTAAATTGTAACGGTCTAACTGCTTCTGTGAAGAATAACCAACCACGCTTTAGCCGAGCAATCTTTACACAGTGCACTCTTGGGAGAGGACTTTAAACATCACACCTAGCAACCTGGACACCTCCAGAAAGATTCTTTTGAACCTCACGAGAAGGGCCCTTATAATGTATTGCTAACTGATCCTTGTGCTGCCAAACTCCAAGGAATAGACTCTTGGATTCTTGTGACCCATCTAAAGAAAGCACCAAACTCTGATTGGACCTACACACCATCTGGTGAAAGTAAAGATTTCCCAGAATTGAAGCAGCAGACAACATCTGATGAGACAGCTTTCCCAAGATGTCCAAACCAGGCCTGTCCACCTTTTCCTCACTGTTTGCTTCTACTATCTGTTTTGTGGAAAGAAAATTCCCTTGTTCACATTTCCCAAATCCTTGAGAAAGGGGGAATTTTTTTTTCCCTGAATATAACCTATCAGAAACTGCATCATGACTCTGACAATTTAATTTTGCACTTGCTTTTTTCTGAAGGGTTAGAAGACTCTGAATTCACAAAAGTCTTTCCTCTGAACTATTATCTGACTGGATTTTTATCCAAATTTGCAAATTTATAGGCTGTATTATTGGCTAACATTTGTTTACAACATTTTTTGAGACACTAATTTAATACGTCCTTGAATTTTTGCTATTTTTGTAAAAAGTTCATTAGCTATTGCTTCATGTTTATACATGCATTCTATCTTCTCAAATGCACTTGGTTAATTCTTTAAGTGTACTCTTGCAGTATTTACTATTTTGCTTTCAGTGCCTGCTTTAATCTGGGACTTCTAGGAGGCATACATGACTCCAGGCTTGCCTCCATAAGAACTTTTCTACCCTAAGTTGGAATAAGTGCCAATAAATATTTCAGTTGGCTACCTTCAGATCTAGGGTCCCAGTTCAGACCCATCAGACAATTTGGAATTGTTTTATTACTTCTCTTCTGTATCATTAAGTTTTGCATTTTCTTGCCTGTCAAACTTTTGTAAAACTGATGTACCCAATAAGACAATTTTCAATGTTTACGATCTTAATAGACTATAGATGAGAAGGACCTGAAAGCTTTCCCTCCTCACCTCCCTTGTCACCCAAACATGGCCATAAGTGGTTTCCAACAGTTTGTGCATTTACCTTCTTATGTAGAACATGACAAGCAGAAAAGATCCTTCCTGGCACCGAGGCACAAAACCACTAAGGTAGAAAATCTGCCTTTTGATCAGTGATGCTTCCAGAGAAAGATCTTGTTCAAAAGGAGAGAATGTGCAAATTAAGAAGAAACCTCTCTTAAGTGGAGTTAGGAGGCTAGAAGGGGGACCCACAGCACTCAGTATCAGTTACAGAAAGAACTGTCGATTATACGCCCCAACGCGGGTATCAACAGGACAGAATTATCAATTCCAGACCTCAACAATATACACATTGAATCTATACGAAATGGACTACCCCTGCAACTCAGCCAATGAGAAGCTATCATCACCTGAACTCTTGCTTTTTAACAAAGGACTTTATTCAAAACACTTCCTCCCAAATTCCTTCTTCTCTATGGAATAACATTTGTTTGTTGGGCTTGCCTGTGAGTCAGCAGCAGTGAGGAGGACGACACATGAGGGAGTAACAGAAAGAGCAGAAATCTCTAGACTTCCTTAGTGCCAGATTGGCTGACCACAGAGTTCGTTAGGGGCTAAACCAAATACAAGGTTGCAATGACATTTCTCATTGTTTCAGAATATATTAATATAGGAGGTAGCCAGGTATTAGGGGAATGCATAGGTCTAGAAAGTTGCAGTGACTGGATATATTAGCACACCAAAAAATATATAATTTGAAGTGTTTGGAGGATAATTACTTTTATTATTTCTAATAAGAAACAGGAAGATTCAATACATTTATAATTAAACTGAACTTATGTTAGTTTCACTAAATCCATGTAAAATTTGTTTTTTAAGCCCTTTTATTTTTGACTGATTTTTTTTATTTATTTAGGCCAGAGCAAAAAATAATTTAGGCATCTGAGATAACCCATTACCAAAATTTCTACACTTCTGCTATACTGCTTATCGCAATTTGCTGCACGTTTAGTATTCTCCCATTGCCCCAAATCTCAAGCATTTTAAGAACAGAGGCCAAAATTTATTCTATTCTGCTTTTTTAAAAAGATTTTATTTATTTATTTTAGAGAGAGATAAAAAGAGAGAGCAAGTAAGTGGGGGAGGGGGAGAGAGAGATGGAGAGGGAGAGGGAGAATCTCAAGCAGACTCCCCCCTGAGCTGAAATTGAGTCAGACGCTCAACCAACTGCATTTTCTTGACGTAGGATAGTACTTCATCTGTACTAAGGGATTAGAAACAAAGTAAGAAAGAGCTTGAATAAGAGTATAGACTCTGATAATAGCTGGCTCAATAGCTTGTCATTGTTTTAAATATATTAACCTCTGTAAGACTTAAATTTTCTATTTATAAAATGAGTAATAGGATTTTTTTCAAGGAATCTGAGACCAATATTGGTTGGAAACTATAAAAAGGAAAATTTAATCTCATTGTAAAAAAAAAAAAAAAAAATCCTTACAAATAATTTTTTTTTTTTTTTTAAAGATTTTATTTATTTATTTGACAGAGAGAGAGACAGCCAGCGAGAGAGGGAACACAAGCAGGGGGAGTGGGAGAGGAAGAAGCAGGCTCATAGCAGAAGAGCCTGATGTGGGGCTCGATCCCAGATCGCCGGGATCATGCCCTGAGCCAAAGGCAGACGCTTAACCGCTGTGCCACCCAGGCGCCCCGAATAATTTAAGTTTCTTAAAAGCTCTATTTGTCTGTTTCTAGAAGCAGAGTACCTAATCAATTGAAGTGGTCAAACACAGGCTTAATGAGCATTTGGCAGGGGCACTGAGCATTGAAAAGAGAATTTAAATGCTGGAAGAATGATTAAGGTAAATGTCCTTTCCAACATGGCATTTGGTGATGGCCAATGATTCTTCTGTGGGATTATTGTAGCATTGCAAGGCTTTGTGCATTAACACAAACACTTTGGCAACTGGTCCTACTAACCAGTATTGCCTCCAAGGGGTAATTTCTTTGTATACCATTTTACTCAAATTCTAGGTGGCAACAATAACTTTTCTATCTACTTCCTGGATTTGTTGTAAGGATAATAAATTTCAACAAATGTTGAATAGAAATAGTTACAAAAGAAAAAAAATGGTATTATTAAATATGTTTCAATGGTGTTCTCTACTGTCTCCTGTGACATAAGTCTTATTAACTCAGCTGTATAGATTATCTCTTGCATGTGGGAGATTAATAGTTTGGAAGTCAAAAAGTCACCATCTTTTGAGCCTGATCCATTCCTATGTTTGGCTGCAATTGAAGCTAGCTCAGAAAAATAAGGGTATACACATGTAATAATTTTTCAAATTGTTTATTTACAATTTAATTGATTCCAGAGCATAGAATCTCAGAGTTAGAAAGCACTTGAGTCAAGTATGCAGATTTCTCTTTCATCACTTACCACTTCATCTACCAACAGGTAATATTGTCCATCTTTAGGCACACTGAACTAATGAATGCTCCTTTAATATGCTGTATCAGTCAGCTATTGTCATGATAATGCTGCATGACAAAGCTACTCAAACTTAGGAGCTTGAAGCTACTATGTTCATGGTTTTTCTACTTCACCAGTCTGTGTGGTGACTGGAGCAGATGTACTTCAGGCTATGAGTTGGCTGGGCTTTGCCGTAGTATTTGATTTGGGTTTAGGTCTGTTCCATGTGTTTCCCTCCTTCTCCTGCAACAAGGGTTAGCTGCCTCATCTTTGTGCATGGCAGTGCCTCTTAAGACCTTGACTCAGAACTAGCAAGTTGAGTCATATGCCTACATTTCATTGACCTGAGCAGTGATCTGGCCAAGACTACACCAATGGGGAGGAGAAACATCCAGCTATTTGTGATTACATTAGTACCAAATGGGACCAGGTAAGTGTTCATACATATTTGCAGACTGCATAACTATAAGAAATACAAAGGATTTCACTTTCTACCAAAGCATAATTCTAGATGACTATTTTGATTTTAGTATTTCGGTTGTTACAAATGTCTTATTATATTGAGTGAAATTTAACCTACTCAATCTTCTTCCAATTAGGCTTAAAGTTCCCCTGAAAAGAAGTATATTTTTCCTTGGATAACACAGCTCTTTCAAGTAACTGAAATAATTTCTCCATTCTAAATAGCCCCAATGGCTTCAGTCCTCCTCCCCCACCATAAGCCCATTATCCAAATGTCCCTCGAAACAAATGAGTTTGTTAATATATGGATTTCAAATAGTCTTAATAGAGCTCATAAATATAGAAGAAAACCATGTATTTCCAGTGGCTTATACCAATATGCCAGTTAATGCAGTTTTTTAAAAAAACAGTTCCATCAAGTAGATGAAATAAACATTTCAACATATACATTCTTTAAGTACAAAAGGAAAACAATGTAACGAAGATCTGTGTACCTATGACCTAGGTTTTCAGCTGTTAACACTCTCCTTTATTTCATCAGAACTTTATGAAACATGAATCATTACATATACAGCTGAAGTTCACTTTGTATCTCTCCCCTTCCTGCTGGAGAAGTAACCACTATCTTAAACATATTCCAAAAAATTATCACATCCTACACCACCACGTAAAATTATATATATCAAATAATCAATCTCCTATAGGCCACGTTTTTTACAATTAGATTAAAAATCAATGAAAAGGATAAAAAGTTATGTGGAAAGAATGCCTGCTCACATACTGACTGCAGTGTTCTATTTCGGTTAAATGTGTTCTCAAATCTACAATGGCACTAACTTTTGATGTAGCACTTACTGACAGAGGTGCATTTAAGTTTCCCACTATACAGGCTTTTGGATTTGTGCTTTTTAGATTTACACATAATTTGTCTTGAATGTTATAGACCAGAATTTATCTTTGATTTTTTTTTCTATTGCAATCTGACATTTTTACACCTTAATAATGCTTTCTGCAATAAAATCTATTTTGTCTGATTTTAATACAGATATACCCACTTTAGGTTTGGTTACTTTTTGACTATTTTTTTTCCTAATGATTCTTTGATTTGCCAACTCTCTGTACTCTTATGTCTCTTTTAAGCCAGAGAAGTACAGGCTAGTTTTGTTCTTTTATGCAATATAATGCCAACAATTTACTTGACTATTCTGGGAGAGAGAGTGTATCAATTTCCATTTATTTTGACTCCTGATAGGTTTATATTTATTACGTTTCCTGTTTCATCTTTCTTTTCAACTTCGAAATGTATCAATTTTTAATTTATTTTCCCATTCTCCTCTGTTAGTTCTTAAGTTATATTTCTAAGACCTTTTTTTTTTTTGAACAGTTTGAAGCTTACAATCGAGAGGTGTTTTATGTCTAGCATTTGATATGTTTATATTTTAACATGATCATATTTAAAATATGAAATAAAATCTCCATCCTCCTCCCAAGTACAGCAAGGCTTTTTAAAGGTTTTTTCACTCTCTTTTTGCCCATTTTACTTATACTTGCCACATAGTGTTTTAGTCCTAAATTTTTGTATGCACCAACAATGCTCTCCTCCTCCTCCTCCTCATAGCCTTCCTTCTCCTTCCTCTTATGTACACATTTGTAAATTAATGTGCTGGATTACACTACATCTTGGTTATGTCACCCTTTCCACCTAACTATCTCTAGCCTTGGTTGCATGAGCATATACGCTAAGTAGATCTTCCTTTTTTATGTCACTAAAATGTTTTAAAGCAAAACCACCACCAGATTAGGGTCTAAGACAAGTTTTGCATTCATCTGAAGAAGAATAAACTACTCCGTTAATTTTATCACCTTAGATGGCAATATTACATTTACACTTACATTTTTATGTTTAAAAAATTAAAGGAATGTTAAAATATTCTGGTTGGCAATGAGTCACATTTTCCTGCCAATTCTTTTCTTATTTAATTTCTCATCACTATTGCAAATTTGCTCTTCTCCTGTTTGAATTGTTAAACTCTACTTTAGGGTAAATGTATTTGAGATTAAAGCCTAAATTGGCCTCAGAGATTAGAGAGATTTAAAAAAATTACCTACCTGGCCAGCGGTGTCCAAAATGTCCAAATAAGCTGGCTCATTGTCGATCCTAACCTGGGTCTTATAAGCATCTTCTGAAAAACACAAGACCGAGTTCACATTCAGATATATTCAACTGAAGAAGCATGATTCATTTTTAGATTTCATAACCAAGAATTTCTAAATAGGTTAAGAGAATGAGATATTCTAGTCAAGTACACAAAGAAAGAAGGATATAACCCAGGGAAATATAGGAGTGTGTTTCCACTTAAAGTGAAGTCAGGTTTATTTCTCCATTAAGAGAATATTATGATTTGAGGTACCTTGGTCATATTACCTACAGAACAAATCTTGAAACAAATTCATCAGTTCTTTTTTCTGTCTTGCATTGCAAATTTGCATCCCAACATCATATTCAATGACAGACTGAAAACTTTCCTCTAAGATCAGGGACAAGTACACCCGCTTTAACTTTTATTTAACATAGTACTAAAGTCCTAGCCAGAGCAATGAGGCAAGAAAAATAAAAATCATACAAATTGGAAGAGAAACAGTAAAATTTTGTTTATAGATAACATGATCCTATAAATAGAAAGCTCTAATGATTACATGGGGTGGGAGTGGGGTGGAGGGGTTTTTGGAACTTCTAAAAAATTAAGCAGTTGCAGGATACAAAATCAAACACACAGGAGTCAGTTGTCCTTCCATACACTGATGAGAAACAATTTAAAATAAAGTGTTTTCATCTATAATGGCATCAAAAGGAATCAAATACTTAGGAATAAACTTAACCAAGAAGTTAAAGAAATGTATACCAAAAACTATAACAAGTTTTAATGTATTTGTGTACTTATTAATTTGTACAAATTTATATATTGTGGATTCTAAACATCAGATAGGATTTATAAATTTTTTTCCTATTCTGTAGGTTTTTTAACTTTATTAATAATGGCATTTGATGCATGAAAGTTAATTTTTATGGAGTATGATTTCTTTTGTTGTTCATGTTTTTAGTGTCCTAAGGATCTATTCTAAAATTCAAGGTCATGAATATTTAACCCTGTTTTCTTTTAAGAGTTTTGTAATTTTAGCTTTTGCCTTTAAGTCATTGATCCATTTTGGTTTTTTTTTTCCCTTTTTAGCACCTTTCTCCTTTTAAAATTTTTTAAATTCAATTAACATCATTAGTTTCAGATGTAGTGTTCAATGATTCATCAGTTGCATATTTCTTCTTTTTTCAAGATTTTATTTGTCAGAGAGCGAGAGAGTGAGAGAGCACAAGCAGGGGGAGTGGCAGGCAGAGGGAGAAGCAGGCTCCCCGCTGAGCAAGGAGCCAGATGCAAGACCTCATCCCAGGACCCTGGGATCATGATCTGTGCAGAAGGCAGACGCTTAACCAACTAAGCCACCCAGGTGTCCCAGTTGTGTGTTTTTTTAATATGTTGTTTGGTAAGGATATAAATTCATTCTTCTGCATACAATTCTCTTATTATCTCTTTATCTCTGATTATTCTATAAGGTTGGTACTGATGTCCCCAATTTCTTGAATTAACTCTGTCTTCCTCAACCTAGCTAAAGCTTTGTCAATTCTCTTCATCTTTTTGAAGTAACTTAGTATCATTTTCTCTTTTTTCTTCTATTCTCTATTTACCTCTCTTCTAATCTTTAGTATTTCCTTCCTTCTATTTGCTTTGGATTTAGTTCCCCCTCCCCCATTTCTTAAGGTTTAAAGTAAGGTTATTAATTTGAGATCTTTTTTAATGTGAACATTTAGAGTTATACACTTTCCTTTCAGCGGTGCTTTTCTGCATCCTGTAAATTTTGGAATGTTGTATTTCATTTTCATTAATCTCTATTTTCTAATGCCTTCTGATTTCTTCTTTTACCTATTGGCTGTTTAGTTTCCACATTTTTGTGTATCTTTTTCTTCTGCAGCAGATTTCTAGTTTCATTAGAAACTAGTGACTGGAAAAGATAATCTGTATGATCAATCTTCTGATATACACTGGGAAAGTTAAGGAATGCTTCCTGGAAGAAGTAGCACCTAACCTGAGTAGGAGTTAGGATAAAGTTAAGACAGAGAAAGCCAAACTGAAAGCCAGAATCCCAGAGGTTATAAAAACGATGAGAGAAGGGGCACCTGTGTGGCTCAGTCAGTTAAGCATCCAACTCTTGGATTTTGGCTCAGGTCATGATCTCAGAGTCCTAGGATCAAGTCTGGTGTCGGCGTTGGGCTCCCCCACTCAGCGGAGAATCTGCTAGCTTCCCTCTCACTCTGCACCTCCCCCTGCTCATGCTCTTAAATTTTTTTTAAAAAATGATGAAACAAAAGTAACCTAGATGATTTTCAGTGTGATTAAATCCTAGAGTTTTGGGAAGAGAATATGAAATTTATGAGATAAATCAGACTTGCCTATGAATATATTAAATGGAATCATATTTTTGAGGGAGGGAGTCAGACTACCGGGGTTTAAATCCTGGCTCGATCACTACCAGCTGTCCGATTTTAGGGGAGGAAAAAAATCACTTGGTCTCTCTAAAATGCATATTACTCTTTTGAAAGTTGTGGTAATATTTTTATTTAACTCATGGAGTTGTTCAGAGGATTCCGGAAGATAATGTGTGAAGGGCATCCAGCACAGTGCCTTAGTGTGTAGAACATGCTTAATAATGCTTACTTACGGTTTTTGTTTTTAACAAATCTGGACTCTATCATAATACCATTATCAGATACGCATTTTGGAATTCTCACTTGGGCTGAAATGTGGCAAACAGACCCACACATGCACACACACCATCATGGTCTCTACTCTCAAGAACTTAATCACGGTGGAAGACACACACACACACACACACACACACACACGCAATGAGATGTTAAGCTCCAAAAAGGTATAGGGCATATAGCATACCCCTTTCCAGGAAATCCATTCCTTATGACTGTGCTCCAGAAATGAAGTTGTGGGAAGTCTAACTAGCAGGGTGGTCAGTCTGGTATAGTTTGAGCAACTACCAGCCATTCTGTAACACCATTCAGTATATGGGCAACCACACTATCTATTTTCCATTCCACTGTTCTTTGTACTTTCACTGATCTTCCTCTTACACAAGAGAGACCTTGTGGAATTTTTTTTTTTTAATACATAGGGTTGTTTTTCAATTTCATAGGGAAATAAGAATAGTTACTCTGAAAAGGACGCTGTGACCTGAGAATCACATGTGAGTCTTTCAGATTTCATGTTTGTTTATTTAACTCAAAGGCCCCAAAAGGAGCCTGCTGAGGCCAGGAGCATGCTGAGTAATCCAGAGGAGAACTGCTCTGTGTGATTATCTGAGCCCCAGATAAACCCAGCACATGAAACGTATATCAAATAAAAGCTTCTCCTGGGATCAGAAAACTCCTTCAAAGAGACTTGATGTGAATTGGCTGGAAATTAAGCCAGGCCTTCTATCCAAGATTTCCTTCTCTCTTTTAAGAAGTGTCTATCACAGAACACATTCCAGTGTTGTGAATCTAGGTCACCTCCCTGGCCTCCATAGAAACTAATCCCTTTCATTTCCTTCCAATAAACAATCTTCCCTCCTGTTTCCATCCATCCACTCCCTTTGAGACCTCCCATGTAGAAATGCAGTGACAGAAATACTCTCTTGAATGCATATAAACACCTCCCTGAATTTCAATCATCCGCTTATAGACGAAACCCTGAAGTGAGCTCATTTATCTTCCAAAGCAAGAGGCCAAATGTATACAAAGCTTTATCAGGCAGAAATAGTAGCAACTGCCTGCTATGGTTTATTGCACCGAGAAGCACAATGGAGCTAGATTCTTAGAGGCATCCTAAAATTCCACCTTAAATTCTAAAATTCTACCTTAAAATGCTCCTTAAAAATTTGTTTCAAAACACTGGTGTTTGAGACCTTTACTTCTCTTAGGATAGGTCTTCTTCACTTTCCTTCTCCAGAGTTTTACAGGAGGAAATCACCAAAGACCTGTATTAACGCTTCACACCCATCACTAAATTTTGGTGTTATAAGGGCCAACCCAAGATTGGAGTTAATAGTACATGCTAGTCAGTGCATAGAAGTTCTAGAAGGATCAACTAAAGTGGAATATAAAATGGTGAAAGGAGAAAGAAAGAAAAAGAGAAAGAGGAAGGAAGGAAGGAAGGAAGGAAGGAAGGAAGGAACAATTCAAACTCAAGGCATGTTATGTAATAACTTTTAAAAAAATATTGCTTCAAGTAACCATAAAATCATATTAAAACTAAACCACTTCTACTTCTGCCATTTGTATTTACCCATGTGGGAGTATTCCCCCCCCCCCCAAAAGCAAATCAGAGGATTTGGTAGGACAGGTTTATAATAATCTTCCAAAAAACAAAAGTTTATAATTAAAAACCCTTCAGATGTTCTGAATAACCTGTACAAAAAAATTCATTTAATTCCTTTACAGAATATATTTGAATATCTTTGAGATACGTTGATGTAAATATGAAACTGGGATAATTAAAAACCACAATGTGTAACTGAGAGAAAATATTACATTATTGTTTTCACTAGCAGACCTTTTAAAAAATCTTAAGATACTTGAATAATTCTTATATGGTTTGCCGTAGAAGAAATGTATGATAACTGGTATTCCACTGACGATATGTTTCTGTAACTCTGAGGTAACATACATCCCTAAGGTATTAATCATTAACCCAATTCTTTAAAACATAAAAAGGATCGGGTTCAGATCATTTACAACTTTCTCAAAGAATTTCTTAAATCATCCTAATTGTGTGTTTGTATATGCATAAAGCAGAAACATCTTGGAAGAAAGTGCACTGGGAACTTTCTCTTGAAAGAGAAATCATGGCTGTATCAGTAGTGATACAAATCCAACGTATGAACATGTGCTTGAGTATGTAATCTGTGCTGCACAGGCTGAGAGGCACAGAATCTACCACGTCGACAAAGACAGTTGATTTCTATCCACAGTTTGTAATCTTGGGAGAATACATAAATAGGCAATTGCACTGTATTATAATGAGTGTTAACATTAGAAGTGTTTGAAATGGCCTTATTTAGAAAGGGAGCAGAAGACACCCAGCTGAAGTTGAGCTGAGGTCAGTCCTCAAAAGCAGCAGATAGGAAACAGGGTTTGCAAGGGAGAGGCCTGGTAAGAGGCCAAGACAGACAGGGAATTGCATGGATTCTAGCACAGCCCCTCCTCTTGAATGTAAACATTCAGGGAATTCTAGTAAAGGTATATATGCCTGCTGGATTTGAAAAAGGTTTTGAAAAGTGGCTGAATTTAGCTTCAGAGAGGACTCAAAGTGAATGAGAACACACATCCTTACCATGGAAATAAGAGCTGTAAATAGGAGTGTCAGACTAAGTCCTGCAAATTCATGGGTATTATAAAGCAGAATTTAGATTTTTTTCTCATGCTATAAAATTGAGAACTGAGCCACGTTTATTTACATCTGGGAAGGGTAAGAGCTCTGTGATGATACTGGACTTACACGGCAGTTGAAATCTTTCCTATAGGCATAGAAGTAGATTGTAGGGGGGTAGTTCATACCAATCAGCATTTCCCTGCTGCTCCCAGGGAAATGCCCAATGTCACTGCTCTGGGAAGTTTAATTCCAAGGGGGACAACCACATGCATTCTGCAGGGTCCTCGGGTAGATTTTCCACATCAGATCTTTTGAGATGGTGCAAGCTGAAGTGTTTCCTGTGGAATCAGAGGAGACCACCTGGAGATTTGCACCTGCAGAAGGCCACTACTGGGAGAGGCCATTCCAAACAATGGCTTCTCACAGCAAGGATAAGCCAACAGAGAGGTCTTTGGAAAGATGTAATAGTCTTCTTTAGTGAGAAGACCTGTAGCCTGGCAAGAGGCTGCTGAGACAGCAGCAAGATCAATGTTCTTCCCCAAAACTGCCATTTACAGAACATATTTCAGGACATCCACATCCTTTCAACGTTAGAGCCTTCTAACCCTTTCCTTTCAGCCAGATAGAGAAGTTTGTGGGAAACCTGATTCCTTGGCTGTCTTCTGACAAATAGAAGTGAGAGGTAACAGGATTGGGCTACAGTGACATTGAGTGTTTCAAGTCCTTTGTCTCTACCTCACTTCTTTTAGGGTCAGGGAAAGAAAAGAGTAGATGTTCTCCTCTCCCCAGCTCCTTCAGCAAGAAATGACAGTCTCATTGCTACCTTTCTTGCCCCCATTCACATCATCATGTCATCCTGATGAAAGGCTGCATGATCCTAAGGCCATGATCTGGGAAATGGTTGTCTCCTAGATTTTAAAATAGGATGCATTTACATACAGACTATCTCTTCACAGAAATAACCAGCTTTTCTGCTTAGAGCAACTGTGGGAATGCCACAGTTGTATCAGCTCTTCACTCTCCCTTGATGGATGCCTCCAGGAGGGTTCCGTGAACTTCTGCAGCCCACAGATACAATATGAGAACATCTGGTGGTAGAGATTTGATTTATACCAAGACCATGGTTTCCGGGAAGATGAAATAGGTGTACTTTTCCCTATGCCTCCTGCAACATACAACATAAAACCACGAAAATTGTTCACAGAACAAGCTTAAGATGACTCTCAAAGGTAGAGAGGAAAAGGCAGCCTGGCTAAGGACTTCAGGATCCAAGGTATAACCCAGTGGTAAGTTCTCTGGGTTTTCTTTTTGCCACAAAGACTTGGAACTGAAAAAGCTGGCAGCCTGGAAACACCAATGGGTACAGACAAAACAAAAAAGCCCAGGAGAAATGAAGCGGAGCCTAGCAAGACAGAACACATTCAGACTAACTGATCTAACAGTGAACCAATTTAGAACTGTTCAACAAATTAAATACTTAGCTGTAAATAGAACAAAACATGCGCAGACCTTATATGCTAAAAGCCATGTAACACTGATGAAAGAAATTTTAAACAATCTAAATACAGAGGCATACCATTTTCATGCTTAGAAGACTCAATGTGGTAAATATGTGGATTCTCCACAAATTGATGTAAAGATTTAACACAATTTCTATCAAAATCTTGGAAAACTTATGTGTATGTGTGGATACGGGCACAATTTTTAAGTCTCTTATGAAAAGAAAAAGGAACTAGAGAAACTAAAATATTTTGAAAAGCAAAGTAGGAGGAATCCGTTTTCCTGAACGCACAACTCACTGTGCAGCTATAGTAATCACGACCACATAGTATTGATACATAGCTCTATAAAACGGAATGGAGAATTCAGAAATAAACCCTCAAAAATATAACTACATTTTGACAAAAGTGCAAAAGTAATTTAGTGAAGAGCCTTTTCAACAAATGGTGTAGGAAAAATTAAATATCCATTGGCAAAAAACAAGCAAAACTCCAGCTAAGCATACACATACACATACTTTATACACAAATTAATCGAAAAATGAATCATAAGCCTAAATATAAAACTATCAAACTTTTAGAAGAAATCTAGGAATAATTTTTACAATCCAGTGCTACACAAAATATTAGACTGCATATGAAAAGTCCATAAAAAGATAAGTTTATAAATTGGACTCCAGAATTTTAAAACAGGTTTTGCACTATAAAATACCCTAGTAAGATTAAAAAACAAAAACAAACAAGCTAGAATGGGAGAAAATATTTGCAAACCAAATATCTGACCAAGGACTGCTATTTAGCATGCACAAAGAACTCCCAAATCTCAAGAACTATCTATTTAGAGAGTGAACAAAAGACATGAAGAGACATTCCATGAAATAGGATACATACACAGCAAATAAGCACATAAAACGTGTTCAACATCATCAGCCTTAGCTGGCATCATGGACATGCCACCCAGTCAGTCACGCAGTACTCTACGCTTAGAAGGGTCTGTGCTTGGTTTGATGCTTTGCTTTCACTGTAATTCTTAATTTTAGAATAAGAAATCTGCATTTCTTCTTGCACTGGACCTCCAAAAAATTAAACAGTTGATTCTGATTACAATGTGGGGAAAGTGGCCAATAGCTATAAGACTGAAATAAGAATCCAAACTAAATTGGGTAGGTTACAAAATCTTCTAAGAGCTTGAAAGTCAAATTAGAGGCGCCAAGACACAGTGATACTGTTGGTGGAAAAATGAATACCAAGTGAATTCTTACAAATGTGAATACGTAATTGGAAGACAAAGACCCCACAGACCAGTCTCTTAGTTGTTTCACAATAGAATTCTGATCCATCCTGGAGATACTGCCTAAAGATAATAGATGTAGAAGTCCCTTGCTAAAAAAAAGTATTAGCCTTAGGTAAGTGCAAATTAAAGCCACAAAGAGCGGGGACGCCCGGGTGGCTCAGTCTGTTTAACATCTGCCTTTGGCTCAATTCATGATCCCAGAGTCGGATAGGAACCCCCTTCAGGCTACCTGTTCCGCACAGAGTTTGCTTCTCCCTCTCCCCACACCCCCGCTCAGGCGCTCTCTCTAATAAAATCTTAAATAAAATCACAATGAGCTATTACTACATACTATCAGAATGGCTTATAAAAAAGTGATGAGTTAAGCCTGGTAAGGATATGGAAACAGATTAATAAAAAAAAATTTAGGGGGGTTGCCTGGGTGGCTCAGTCAGTTAAGCATCTTTCTTCAGCTCAAGTCATGATCCCAGGGTACTAAGACGGAGCCCCAGGTCCAGTTCCCTGCTCAGCAGGGGGCCTGCTTCTTCCGCTCCTCTTTGCTCATGCTCTCTATCTTGTGATCTGTTTCTCTCTCAAATAAATAAAAATCTTTTAAAAAAAAATCTTCTGTAGTATATATTTTTTAAAAAATATATTCCACATGTTGGGGCACCTGGGTCACTCAGTTGGTTAAGTGTCTGACTCTTGGTTTCAGCTTAGGTCATGATCTCATGGGTCATGAGATTAAGCCCCCCCTTGGGATCCCTGCTCAGCAAAGATTCTCTCCTTCTGCCCCTCCCCCCACTTGTGTGCATGTTTGCTCTCAAAAAAAAAAAAAAAAAAAGGTTTTATTTATTTTAAAGATTTTATTTATTTATTCAACAGAGATAAAGACAGCCAGCGAGAGAGGGAACACAGGCAGGGGGAGTGGGAGAGGAAGAAGCAGGCTCATAGCGGAGGAGCCTGATGCAGGGCTCGATCCCAGAACGCCAGGATCATGCCCTGAGCCGAAGGCAGACACTTAACCGCTGTGCCACCCGGGCGCCAAAATAAATAAAACCTTTAATATGTCTATTCCACATGGAAAATGTAAAGCAGCAATTGCATTCTCGGGCATTTATTACAGAGAAAGGAAGACTTACGTTCTCATAAAGACACACTAATTTTTTCCCCTAAGTTGTTTGTGGTAGCTTTATTCATAATAGCTAAAAATGGGAAACGTCAAATATCCTTCAATGCGTGAATAATTATACAATCTGTGGTACACCCATATCATGGAATACTATTCAACAATTAAAAAAAGAATGGAATGTTGATACATGCAACAGCCTTGAACAATCTCCACAGAATTATGCTATTTGAAACAAGCCAATTCCAAAAGGTTACATATTCTGTGATTCTGTTTATATACTATTCATGAAGTGACACAATTATAGATATGGATGACAGATTAGTGGTTGCCAGGCATTATGGAGGAAGTATGTGTTGTTCTTAAAATCTACATAGAGGATCCTTGTGGTTACGAAAATGTTTTGTATCTTGACTATCTGTATCCTGATTGTGATGTTGTACTAAGTTTGAGAAGTGCTACCATTGAGGGCAACTGGTTAAGGGGGCATAGAATCTCTCTGTATTTCTTATAGTGCCATATGAATTTATAATTATCTCAAAATAAATTAGATCAGTATCTGCTTGGTATAAAAAATTCCAAAATCTCAAAAAAACTTTTTAGCAAGATAGGCATAGAAGCAGCTTGCTTTATCTCTAATACTGAGTAGCCAAAAAAAAAAAAAAAAAAAAAACCTTAAAGCAACCATTATGATTAATGGACAAATATTAAAACCATTCACTCAGGTTGAATACAAGATGAGAATTTTCATTATTAAAGACTTTTATTTACTCTATGTTGGTAGTCCAACCTGTTCAATTAGGCAAAAATATGACTGGTGTAAAAACATTTAGAAAGGGAAAATGTCACGACTCATAGAAAATGTCTTTTGGATATGCAGAACTTTTCAAAGATTCTATACATAAATTCATAGGTTGAATAATTTAGAATTTATTACTAATCAGTTTTCTGGCAACAAAGTCAATACAGGAAAAAAAATCAACAAGCAACAGAATAAACGAAATTATGGTATTAACATAGCATCAAAAATACCAAATCCTAAAGAATAAACCTGGCAAAAGTTTTGTAAGTCTTCCTAGGAAATTGTGAGACATTATGAGAAGAATTAAAGATGAAAAATAAGTAGAAGTGTATCCCACATTTATGAATTCATAAATATTTTAATGAGGTCAATTTTCCCCTAATTGATCTATAAACACATATCACAGAATTGGGTGGTGGGGGAACGCGGATAGATTCACCAACTGATTCTAAGTCAATATGGAAATGAAAACGGCAAGAAACAGTTGAGACAATCTCAAAAAAGAACATAAGCTCTACCATATACCAAGACTTACTGCTAATCTATAGCAATTAAAACAAGGTGATATTGGCACATAGAAAAACTGACAGAATGGGAACATACTAATGAACACTTTTTTTTTTTTTTTTACAGGACAGAATTGGCATTTCAATGCAGTAGGAAAAAAAGTATTTTCAATAAATAGCACCGTTGAACAGGTATAAATATTGAGTAATGGAAGCGGACTGCTATCTCACAATGTACACAGAAATCAATTATGGTTGGGTTGTATATAAATATGCAAAACAAAACAAAACCTCTTGGATACTATAGGATAATACCTTCATGGTTTGAAGCGGCAAGACTTTTTTAAGATTTATTTGAGAGAGCGGGGGAGCGCAAGAGCAGGGGGAGAAGCTGGGGGAGAGAGAGAAGCAGGCTCCCTGCTGAGCAGGTATTTCCCCATGTGGGGCTCTATCCCAGGACCCTTGGATCATGACCTGAGGTGAAGCCAGACGCCCAACTGAGTCACCCAGGCACCCCTGGCAAAACTTCTTAAAAACTAATATCAACACTAACTATAAAGTAAAAGACTGACAAATTAGAATACATTTATTAAAATTGTGAGTACATTAAAACAACAGATTGGTTTATCTAAGGCACTATTAAGAGAAGGAAAATATCAGCCAGAGTGTGGAATAAAGTATATGTATCAACAAAAGGCTCATATCTTATTTCTACAAATCCCTCAAAGAGGCGAGCTTCTCCAATGAAAAGTGGGCAAGACATTGAGGGTTTTTAAGTGATAATATTTATTACTATAATTCATTAAGCACTGAAATTGTGCTAGCATGGTAAAATATTTTTCATTATGTCATTTAAATCTTATAATAACGATATGAAGAACTATTCTCACCTCAAATTATAGATAAAAAGTTAAAGGTCATACAAGTTATGTCATTTGCCCATTATCACACAACTTGTAAAAAGCATGCTATTGTAGAACAATTTTCACTTATCCATTTATGGGTACTGGATATTAGGGATATGAAGATCAGTAATACATGGCCCTTGTCCTTAAATGAGGGCACAATGGAAGTATAACAAAGTCCATTTGGAGCTGGAGGTTGGTGAATAGGCAAAGACTTCATAGGAGAGCTGACCCTTGGGCTATCTTAGAAGGTATCTCACTGAGAAGAGTAAGGAGAGAAAGAGTATCCGAAGTGGAGTGAAGAGTATCAAAAAGAGTATGATGTCTCTTCCTCTTCCTTCCCTTCCTCGGGGTTGGCAGGCATTGATAGTATGGGATGCTTCACAAATTTTCTCAAACTTTCCAATTCAAAAAATTTTAATTCAATTTTAAATTTTAAAACGGTTCCAATTTTAGTAAACATAAAGTGAGCACCTTTAATATGGCTGATAAATTTAAAGCTGTACAAGCTTATTAATGATCAGTAAAAAGTGAAAACTATAGGATGCAAGTGTTTTCACAACAGAATAGCAGATTTAAAAAAAAATGGCAATACCGTAAATAGTGCACTAGTGGAGCCATGGAGAATGATCAACTGCTACAGGGGGCGCATAAACAGAAAACTATCTGGGACTATCTACTAAAGCTCATCATACCTATAACATGTGTTACATAGAATTGCTGGCCTCCGTTCTTCTCTGTACAGCTATTACATCTGTATACCCTTACCATGGCCTTACAGTGGGCGGAGTATGCTTACCCATTCTTTGAGTTTAGGCTTGATCATGTGACTTACGTTGGCCAATGGGATGCCAATGGATGTGATGGGCATGGAGGCATGCAATATACATGTGCAGTGGGGCTCATGCTCTTTTGAGGCTTTTATCACTATAAGAATATGCCCTGAGATACCCACCGGTTTCAGAAGATAAGACATTCCAACTAACGTAGAGGTGTGTGAGGGAAAAATACATTTTTTTACCAGATTTGGGGCAGTCTGTTATAGGCAGTTGCATTCATCAGGAATATATGCACATGTGCACAAAAGGTGTGAATGAAAATGTTTGTATTAGCCTTGTTCATACTATTTCTAAACTACAAACAACCCAGACTTCAGCAGTGGTGTACTATACAAATGAATTCTAGTTCACTCATACAGTGGATTATTTTTGTATGAAATTTAGACAGCTACAGCATGCAACATTGAATCTTATAAACCATTCTGAAAAAGCTAGACATGTTTCCATTTATATAAAATGGAAAATGTACATATTTACCTTGTGATAAATCATTGTTTTTTTTTCTGTATTTGTATTATACTTTATTTCTTAAAAAGGTTTTGTAAAGGAAGTATTGTGAGCTCAAGTTTAAAAAAAAAAGGGAGAAAATACCCAGTTCCAGTTCTCTGATTGTTCATATTGTTTCAGGTAATGTAAGTAGAGAGTTAGGGATTCGTGGAAAAACATAGAACTTTCTTGACATAAAAAAGTCATTTTAGGTCCCTAGCCATCTTGTGATGGGATATATGGGCCGCCAGTACTAGTTGCCCAAAGAACATTTCTTGCAGAACTTCCTGAGATATACAGATGAATAGAATCCCATAGATAATGATTTTAAGGGAACAAAAGAATGTAAGGACAAACAGCCACTATCAGGCCAGGAGACAATCTAATCATAAGGACAGTAAATCAGTGGTCAAACTCCCCAGTACTGGTTCAAAAGTAAAGATTGACCTGGCACACATACTTGAGTTACCTTTGCAGAATTTAAACCCCTTTGAGCACTCAAATACCAGACACTAAAGACAGAATTGATGATGCTGACTCTTGCTGGCCATCGTGACTTTGACCTGATCTATCACCTTGAGATGACTTTTCCCCCAATTGTACGCTGAACTTGCCATTGGACAAGCCCCTTCATGAATATGTATGCACCCTAGGCTTAAAACTGCCCCAATTTTGTTGTTCAAGGAGACACTGTATTGGAAAACACCCTCGATGTTCCCCTTTACTTGCCACAAATAAAATCCTTCCATTTTCTAGTCTTTGGTTTGGTTGTGTCTTTTGGCTTGATACCCACGAAGAGGGGGACCCAGTTTTGGGTAACAGTAACACAATATTTGCACAAAACTAAATGAGGACTTCTTTTTCTAACAATTCTTTTTCCTTTAATCTGTATCAATTCTATCTCATGTATTGAAATGACAACTTCTAAGATATTTCACCTTCAAATTAAATACATTCTGACAATGCCGACAAATATGGATTACAGAGATGGAAACCAGAATGGTGCCAAAGGACCTTCCTGTCCAAACTACCTGTCCCACTGGCCTGGCATTATGCCCCAAATTCCATCCCTTCTGCTTCATTCTCTCTAGTTAAGATAAGCCATTTTATTTCCAGGAACTCTCTATTAAAATGCAATAAAACTACAGGAGAGGTAAAATATTAAGCTATTATCAAGCACAAACACCTTACTCTGAGATTACTTTTGCACAAAATTAGCTGTCATGAGAGAAAGCAGAAAAGCAGGGCCCGGGGGAATGATTAGGAGGGATGATAAAGGGGAAGGATGGGAAGGGAAAACTGCTAACAGCTGTGGGCAGAGAGACTGGGAGTGTGGGGGGAAAACAAAGGACTTACAGCAGGCTTGCAGGCACCAGAGGGCAAGCAAGGACCCCAGGCTGGGGCAGCAGCCCACTCAAGACAAATGGGTACAGAAGAGGAAACAGTTCATTCTCCCTCCTTCCCCAAACTGATGACGACATGAAGTTGTTCTGTGCCCCAAGCTTGCAAAGCATGGTATTTTAAAAACTGGACCCTACACATAGAGGAAAAACATTCAGAATTCTAATCTTGCTTCTTGTGAAGCTGGATCATCTTTACTCTGTCAGCCTCTCTAGGAATCAGAGCTACGAAAAGGAAACTTCTACTACAGATGGAGGGTTAAGAGGGGTATTTTTAGGACAATGGGCTAGAGCAATGCTGCACAAACTCTCCTGTATAGACAAGTCTCCTGGGGATCTAGTTGAAGGGCATGGGTTGATTCAGTAGGTCTGGGGCCAAGTTTCTGTATTTCTAGTAAATAACCATGCCATACCCATGCAACTGGTCCAGGATGAATAGCAGTACGGCCCAACAGAAACAGAGTACAAGCCACCTATGCAATTTAAATTTTCTGGCAGCCACGGGAAAGCAGAAATGGAAAAAACAAATTTTAATGTGTTATTTAACTAAATTTATCTAAGATATTTAACTGTTTAAGCAGTACAAGAAAATATAAGAGATCTTACATCTTTTCTTTGTAATAAATTTTTGAAAGCCACTGTGTATTTTACACAGGAAGA
This sequence comes from Ursus arctos, assembly GCF_023065955.2. Classification (NCBI taxonomy): domain Eukaryota; kingdom Metazoa; phylum Chordata; class Mammalia; order Carnivora; family Ursidae; genus Ursus; species Ursus arctos. The sequence continues at coordinate 29,220,896 of NW_026622841.1, read as the reverse complement.
TACAGAGCTCAGTTTGGGCCAGTCACGTGGCAATTGCACCACAGCCTCATAGCTACTGAATCGGTCCTGGCAAATCTTGAGAAAAGCACAACTGTGGCAAAAGCAGATACCTCTACAGACTCAACACACAAATATGGAATATTCTGTCAGTCATTGGTGGCCTTTTTCATTATAGAAGAACGGGTATGAATTTAAAATATAAGTGATTGTATGTTAACTACCATGGAATTTAAAATAAAATACAAGCGAATGATGTCCCTAATTATGTTGCAATCCTTTAAGTGATATTTTATAATTTCCTTTGTCAGTGTTGTCCAGAGAAACACGGTATGTAATAGCTTTATTTTAGATTTTATTTTAGAGCAAGAGCTCAAGCAGGGAGAGGGAGAGAGAATCTGAAGCAGACTCCCTGCTGGAGATTGATAGTGTAAATTGTAGTTCAAGTTCAAAGGCTTGAAAAACAGGAAAGCCCACCGTGTAAGTTACAGTTCAAGGGCCTGAAAGGACCATTTCTTCAGCTCAGCCAGGCAAATCCCTTTGACTCTTTGCGTTCTATTCAGATATTTACCTAATTGGAGCAGGCCCACCCATGCTGGGAAGGGCAGTCTGCTCTGCTCAGTCTAGGACTTCAGATGTTAATATCATGCAGAAACATCCTTGCAGACACACCCAGAACATTTAACCAAATGCCCGGGCCTGATGATCCAGTCAAGTTGACACAAAATTAACCATCTCATTTCCCTTTGAAGCCTTCCTGTTCTTGCCCAATGAGAAATTTTACACCCCATCCCATACTTCTATAATACCTTGCAAATAGCTCTATTAAGGCACTTTGAACATTCTATTCTAAATAGCTTTCTTAATCTTAGCTATTTGAAAGCATAGAACATAGCTTATTCAACTTTGCATATGCATTTTCTATCATTGGGACAGGCACATAAGTAGTCAATAAATTCAGTTTACCTTCTGTGTCTACACACTGCTCAATTCTCTCAGATGTGTAGCTTAACTTGGACATCACTGTATATATCGCAATATGCCCAATTTAAATATGAGAAAAAGAACAGAGGTAATTAAACTTCACAAAACTCACAAAGCTATAGTAAGAGGTGGTTAGAGACTAAACTTGGTCTGTTAGGTACAAGAAGCTGTTTTTATTTTGCCACACTGGTTGTTTGTCAAACATTAATCAAATGTGTAAAGAGTTTTACTTTGACAATTAAGTGCTGTTTCTTATATGAATTGAGTGAATACATAACTTCCAAAGCTGGTCCAATCTTAATACTCAAATATACAGGGCTGAATCTTTGATGAAACTATATTTAGTAAAAGAAAGACAACAACAAAAAACATACAAATACCACCCAGCATAGTGGACAATTGTAAAGTTTGTGGTCACCCTGCATCTTTTAGGTCTTACATTTCATGATTGAAATAGAAGCAGCAATCCACTTTCCCAGCTGCCTTTGCAACAAGGCTACAGACACATGACCTAGATTCTGCCAAGCTGATGTGTCCAATCAAACCCTTGATTCAAATATGAGCCATAGGAGGATGCCTGTGCCCCAGGTATGTGAATTTCTGGGAGGATGACAGAGCATGGCAAACACCACCCCCATGCACAGAGGCAGCAAGGGCAGCCTCATTGCTTAATTGGTGCAATCACCGTGTAATTTAGACCCCATTCAGGATGCATATCCTTGGAATTCACTTCACTGGATCCCTTTGGTGGTTATATGAATGATGTATGCGTGTAAGTTCTTTCCAATTTGGGGCATCTTCAAATCATCCTAGAGGATGGACTACCTACCCCTCTTTTGAGAGGACTTGAGCTTGACTACCCACTAGCCTGGCTCTTCTAGTGATATGACCCAGCACTGGACCCCCCCCCCCCCCCCCACTTCTTAGAAAATTCTACACCAGGCAAGATTTAGTCTTCTCATCTTGTCCACAGCAGCAGTTCTCATTTAGAGCCTGTGTCACCTTCAAACATCTGGTCTCCATTTACCTTTCTACCAGTCTGTGGGAGCAGCCTGGTGTTTCAGAGCTATGCATTAGAGCAGAAGACAAGGGCACACAGCTGCTGATTTTTATAATATAGAATTTACACTTCAGTTTCTTCCTCCCTTCACAGACACCAAATGTAGAAGATATATGCCAAGTCTGGAGGCTGTGTGACTGGCACATGTCCCTCCCTACTTGGTTAGTTGCTTACAGATGTGTCTGTTTTCCCACCTCCTCCTCCTCTCTCTTATGTCCCATATGTCATGGTTGAATTTTGGAAAAACAATGTTTGAGAAGCAAACTAACCTGGAGTTGTTACCTGTCTAAAAGTTCACTGCGATCCGCACATTTACGCCAGATGGTGATGCTGGTCCTGTAAACCACGTGTGTCATCGCAGATTCCATCTACTCCCCCCAAAAATATTTTGGCCACTTTCTACCTATTTTGTTCTGGGGCATAATGTTAACAAAACAGATATGCTCACTGCCCTCACATGTTTATCTTAAAGGCAGGAAACCCAAAGTAATACACAATGATAAATACTCACGTACAGTTTTATTAAGTCAAGGTGTTCTCACCAACTCTTGAAAAATAGCCAATGATTTCGAAGAGGTTCAGGACAGCCCCCTGCCCCTAAGAAGGTGCCACTTTGGTATGTGGATTATTTTGAGCTGAAGGCTCAATTTCAGTTTCCAAACTTGCTTCCACTCACTGCTATGCATCCTGTGTTCTAAGAACACTGGACTATTTTTTGCTAAGAAATGCCTTCTTCCACATCTCTATTACGAAAAATGCTGCTCACGCTTTAAGGCACAGCCCAAGTATAATCTACTTTGTAAGGGTTTGCCTTACCTGTCCTTTTCTGAGTAATTAACATCTCTTTTCAACTACTCCAAACCAATTTACCACACCTAACACCACTTAACTTTTGCTTCTGCTATAAGATTTTTCACAACAGAACAATAGGCACTGAACAATACTCACTACTTTGATCAGTTGATATTAACCTGAAATTCAAAGTGCAGGATCACATTTTTGAAAAAAAAAAAAAAATACCATAGATTATATATGGTACAGTTCCAGATGGTCCCATTCCCTTAAACTCTAATATGAAAGAAACCACCTGGAGTTGTGAAAAAAACAGAGGCTCAGATATGAGGAAAAGGGAGGACAGGTAGTATATTTAGGTGCATACGTGCACTTCCTACTCGCAGCTAGAGGAGGTGTTGGGATATTTGTAGGGCAGGAGAGGATGTTTCTACTGGAGAGATAAAGTCAAGCAGTCCAACTTGGCAAATTAAGGATGTGTTTCAAAACCAGAGATGGCCCAGATAATTATGAAGTGATTTAGGAGAATTGGATGAGAACCAGTACTTGGCCCATAGGGACATTGGGGATTTTATCAGGAGACGTGAAGGTTTTAATTCCACTTCTTTCAGACTTTAGAGAAGATTTGCAAAAGATACAAAAGACATTGTATCCAGAAAGATGACAAAAGGCATGTGTAATGCTGATGAATGGCAAAAACATCAGAACTCCCCCCCCCTTTTAGAACTGTATCGAGAATCAAAAGATAAAACTAACATTTGTAAAGAGAATGAAATCCTAAGATTGTGATCAGATTTTAAAGGAATATGTAGCTACTCCAATGGAGTGCAAATCTGTCTTAGATTAATAGCATTTTAGGCTCCCACAAAGTATGTGAATGGCATTTTGAACCATTGCTGTGCAGGGAAATGGGATTCTGATGGGTGTTGGTCTTGCAATCTCAGTTGATAAAATGCAGAAGTATAGACTGGGACCAAATATGATTGAAGGGATTAGTAAATGTTCAAATTACTCTACCCACAATGATAAATGGTAAACTGTTTCAGTATGTATGAAGTTTTCTAGTAGTCTGCTTGATACCCTGTCATTTGCCACAATGCGTTTTCCATTCTTAATAGTTTTGATGAAGGTACAAAATGATACATATTCACACAGAGAGATGGTTAAAAATAGAGATAGCAAATACTTTAAATGATAGAATAGGTATGCAAAAGGTCCTTGACAGGGTTGAAAAATGGACTATTTATAATAGGACAACATTCACTGGGGATGGATGTAATTTTCTGAGGATATTTCCTACCTCCCTTAATGTCTATGGGCAGCACGAGATTTGAATTCAGTATTACCAACTACATGAAGATTCTTTTATTGAAAAGGATCCTATCATGAGTCAAGGAAATAAGGTATCTACAAAAACTGGGCAAAATCTCAGGTTGGAATTGGAAAGGTGCAAACATCTCCATTTATTTAGGAATGAAGAACCCACCATATTCTCTACTGGTCAGGCCATAAATCAACTCTTTTATTCATCGCAGTGAGAAGTCATTCCAAGTGAGACAGTGATAGACTGATGTACACAGGGAGGGACAGGAGGAGTGTCTGAATTTGAGATCTTGGTATAGAAGAGATTAAGGAATAGAGGATACTCAGCCTGGAGAAAGGTCATGCAGTAGATGTTTAATATCTTTGAATATTTTAAGTGCTTTCATGTGGACAAGAATTAGACTTGTGGGGGGGGTGGCTTTGAGGGAAAGGAAGACACAGTGGTTAAAGGACAAGGAAAAATATATTAACAATATAAGGGGGAAAAATACAAGTAAAGAAGAGTAATTGCCAAAAATAGGATGAATTTTCTTGAAAGAAAATACGTACAGGCAAACATGAGTTGTAGTCAAGGAGATTTGGAACATCAAATTCAAACAAGAGATCCAGTCTAACTGTCCAGCTTAAGACTTACTCCATCTTCTTGAGGAGGAACCACAGAAGCAGAGGAGTGAGATGGCCGTAAGGACATTGGGGAATTGAAATTAAATGAGCAATAGGCATTTGGGATTTTATCTGGAAGCTTAAAAATGTATTCTCATGCCTTTTAAACTTTGTTTCTCTTTATGTAACATATCTTCTCACTGCATTTTCTTTTACTCTTATCAAAGGTCCATTCTTGAGTTACCAGAGGATTGAACTTTTTTTTTTAATTCTATTTTAGGCCTGGCAAAATTAAGAAAGCTATGAATGCCTACCTCTCCTGCTGTGTGTGTACATGTACAATAGGACTGAAATTTCAGAACTTCAGTAAGAACAATTCAAGAAGGATTCCTCTGTATCAAAGGTAATTTTTAGAAATACCCAAATGTTACTGACAAAGTATCACCCTCTTCCTGAAGATGCACCTCAAGGCACTCATAATAGAGCAAATTGGCTTCAACTTCCAGCTGAGCCCTTGTAGGGATGGACTACTGTATCACTGAACCATGGAGGAGGGATTATCCTGAGCCACAAGAAATCATGATCCATTATAGTATCTGTGGTAGGCAGAATAATGTCCCCCCCCCATCAGTTTCATAGGTTTTGATTCTCAGAACCTATAAACGCATTATTTGGCAAAGGAACATTAAGGTTACAGATAGATTTAACATTGCTAATCAACTGACCCCAAGATAGACCCATTATCCTGGATTATGTGCCCAGGGTAATCACACGGGCCTTTAACAAAGAGAAAGAGAGACAGACAGACAGACACACATGCACGCCAAAGGGGAGAATCAGAAAGACATGACTAAGGAAGAAGGGCTGGAGAGAAGCCATGTTCCCAGATTTGAGGATGGAGGAGAGCCACAAGCCAACCAATGTAGGCAGTCTGTAGGAGCTGAAAAAGGCAAGGAAACAGATTCTTTCCTGGAGACTCTAGAAAGAAATGCAGCTATGCTGATGCCTGGATCTTAGTCCAGTGAGACCTATATCAAAGTCCTGACCTCCAGAAATTTACAACAAATTTGTGTTTTTTTAAGCCATTACACTTATGATTTGTTATTAGCAGAAATAGAAGACTGGAACATCCAATCATAACCTTTATTCAGGAAACAAAGGAGCATATCTAAGCAAGCAAATAGGATTTCATTTCAATGCAGTTTTAAATAAGATTTGCCAATGCTAGATTTCCCCTCATTTGCATAAATATAACTTATCTTTGCATGAAAACACTAGGACCTTGGAATGCCTTAAGAATAGAGTTGATTTGTTTAATTCTTTCAGAGGGAAACCTCTTCATACATTAAGGATGAGCCTCACTTTTTCCCTTGCAAAAATTCACTAAATCAAAATGAATTTCTTCCATGCTACTCACACCTACTTTGACTTCCATTTAGTTGACCCTGATGCCAAGATATTTAATAATTCGAAAGGAAAAAAGCTCCAAAGCTTTGGGGGGTTATTCTGCTTACCTAGCTAGTAAATTTAAGACTTGAGATTAATACTTTTGTCTTCCTGATGCTAGAACTCTAATTCTCTCCACTCTATCATTTTCAATTTTTTTTCTCCTCAGTGATATATGCAGAGACCTATTTTGATGTTCCCATGGACTTAACCAATAATTTGAAGAATGTTCATTATAGTCTAGAATAGTGTGTCTTACACTCCACTTTGAAAAATCTCTCATGCCCAACCCACTTCCCAAGATACTCAGTATAACCTCCTTTTGTGGCAACAGATTTTCTTCCTCTGATGCTTCTGTGTCCCATTCAGCACATTAGGAGAAAGATTTAGGTATGATAGAGATTGCTCCCCCACCCCCAAGATACCTCCTTCAACTGCCAGGAGCAGTACAGAAGTTCTTTAATCATCAGTAATGATGACTATTTTGCTTAGTCTTGAGAACTTTTCTGCTTAAAACTCTGTGCACTTATGAAAAACTCTTTCATTTCATACTACTATTTATAAGCACACCTTAGAGGTTGAAGAACGCTGAAGAACAGGGTCTATCATAAGAGATCCAATTACTAAAACTTTCCCATTGCTGTGACCTAGGCCTGACTCAACATGCAATCACAGGGCGGCACTCTCCAGCAGGTCAGGTTTCCCTGCCCTGCTTAAAGTTTAGCTCGTTCAGAACTGTGGCTAGAGGGTTTATGGAAACGTGACCTACAATCCTTGTTGTGCATTATGGTATTTCCAGTATCTCAAGGGGTGCTATAAACATTTAAGATTTTCAAAAGCTTTTTATTGTTAGCATGGGCCATGTAGCAGGACTTCCTAATAAGCAGATTTAAATCGACTGGGAGAGCTCAAATGCCCCCCATGCGCCCTGAGCTTTCTGGGAAGCACAATTAGTCCATTGTGCTGACTCTGGGCTTTGCTCTCCACTGATCTTCTCTCTGGAATGCCCTTGGACCTGCTTCACAACTCAACCTCGAGGACTCCGGCTAAGTACTTCCTCCTTTTTCATGAGCCCATTCACTAGATCGAAGTAGTAATTGCCCTTTGCCGCTCTCACTCACTGATTACCCTTTGTTGTGAGGTTTTCCACAAGACACTACTGTAATTATTTATGTTGTCTATTATCTGTTAGAGCATCAGATCTGCAGGCTCAGTGACCGTCTTCACGTTTGCCTGTCTGCACAGCCTTGACCATACTAACTGGGTGACAGAAGGGGAATCAAACCACCAAAGAGGGGTCAGGCAGAGAAAAGACCACTGCACCAGAATCTACAAAAATTATGTGTAAGCCCTAAGATTCCTTAACTGTGTGCCCGTAAACAAATCACTGCAGTCCTTTTGAGACTCTTCCTTGTATAGAAATTTCTGCTGTAACATTTGCTTTATAAATGCAAATTGGTTTCAAAGCACTTGATACCTTAGCAGATCATTTAAACACGAGTTTCTTCTTTTTAAGCACAATTTGGTCCTTGAGAAACAGGTGAAAGACCTTGACCTACACGAACTGAGTAAAAATACGACACACACCTTTACACACACAACACATACCTCTCAGTGACCTAACGACACCTCAACTCACCACATATTATGAGCCTCACTAATTCCATATTGGGTTATTGCAACTTTCTGTCCAGTTTCAGATCGCTTTTCTTCCAAAACTTCATAGTAACTTAAAAGCTACAACTCTTCCAACACCCACTTCCACAAGGACCTTTGGGTCTTTTTCAAAGAAAAGAGAATTATAGTACTTACGTTTTAACTATTTAACATGTGTGAAACTCTTATCAGGTTCCTATCTTTTTAAAGTTTTAATAGGTCATTGATGAAGTTTGAGTGTTGAAGCTATCCATTTTTCCCAATAAACATTTTTTTCCAGTTAGTGTAATTTTACATAGCACAGTTATTTTTAGGAATGTATGTTTTATTTAGAACTGACTGGGTAGCTCAGTAGGTTAAACATCAGACTCCTGATTTCCGCTCATGTCATGATCTCAGGTCATGAGACAGAGCCCTGCATCTGGCTCGGGGCTCAGTGGGGAGTCTGCTGGAGATTCTTTCTTTGCCCCTCTCCCACTTCACATACGTGCTCTAAAATAAATAAGTCTTAAGAAATAAGAACTGACTGTATGTAAAATGGTAATAGAAATTTATGTAATCTCCCTACCTCATACTTGTTATTGTAATATGCTAATATAATATCAAAGTGCTTAAAAGGTTAGCATTATAAGTTTTGCTAATATATTCTCTCCCTTTTCCAAGCTTGCCTGTATTTCTAACTGCCATTATTTGTGGTGGATTCGGAAAGGTGTTTGCTCTCTTATTCCTATTCTTGTATCCGTTCCCTATTGCTATTACGCAGTTACCACAAATGTAGCAGCTTCAAACAATGCTGTTATGGACAGAGATGTGTTCCTTCAATATTCTTATGTTGAAGCCCTAACCCTCTATGTGACTATATTCAAAGATAAGCCTTTTAAGGAGGTAACTAAGATTAAATGAGATCATAACGGTAAGGACCTACTCAGATAGGACTGAGGTTCATTAAGAAGAGACACCAGAGTGCTGTGTGTGTGTGTGTGTGTGTGTGTGTGTGTGTGCACGCACATACACACACACACACACACACACAGAGGAAAGGTCTGTGAGGACACAGTGAGGAGGTGGCCATTAGGAAAAGTGGCCTCACCAGAAATGAGCCCTGCCACCACCTTGATATTGGAATTCCAGCCCTCAATACTGAGAGAAAAGTTCTATTAAGATACCTAGTTCATGGTATTCTTTTATGGTAGCAAGAAGGCAAATATAAATGTCCATTTATTAATCCACCGTCCTTATTCGTCAGAAGTCTGGGAATAGCACACTTCCTCTTATCACAGTTTCATACGGCTAGAATCAAGGGATGAGCAAAGTTAGGTTATAATCCACAACTGTGGGTCATCACGCAAGTTCATTTGGGTCATTGGCACAATTCAGTTCCTTGCAGTTCTTGGACTGAGACCCCAGTTTCTTGTTGGCTGCTGACCGGAGGTCATTCTCAACTTCCAGAAGCCACCTACCTGCACCCACCCCCTCAGCATGGTCCCCTCAACACAGTGCCTTTTGCAATGCCAACAAGAGAATTTCTGACATCCTTAGTCTCTGACCTCTAAACTTTAGGGGTTTATCTCTGTTTTGGTTGACAGACTTCATCGTAAATGGGACCTAAATTCAACTAAGAAACCTAAAAGACATTGGAGAGATACCTTCACATTTGTCAAGTCATGTAGTATTTCATGGGAATGACGTCCTATCATCTTTGCCATAATCTAGTCATTAGAAATTACAGGTCCCTCCCACACTCAAGTTGAGAGGATTACATGATGATATAAGTCATGGATGTCATTTTACAATTCTGCTTACCATGAGGGAAACTCCAGTTCTGTTCTGTAGCAGTGTTCTAATACTCATTAGCCCCCTAATATTCTCTTGCAGGTAGGGACAACAGGACTGATTTATGTCAATTTCCTAGATGAGGCTTGCAAGATGCAGCTTAAAAAGGGAAGAATGGTCTTGAATCTGGTTTGTCCTTTGATGTATACCTTTTTTCTGTCTTGAATGTACACATAATGTCTAGATTTCCTGGAGATAACCTTTTGTTCATAAGAATTGTAATAAACAGGATGGTAGAACAGAAATTCATGAGAATATTGGTCTCAGAGTCCTCTTTGCTGTTACCAATTCTGGATTCCATGCCTCCAGTACTTTTTATATGAGAACAAGGCATTTTCTGATTAAACCCTGTCTCTATTATCATAGATAAATAAACTAGAACTGGTAGCACAATCACGAGTAGCTCCCCCCTGTGGCAGTGCTAGGAAATGTTACCATTAACATCCCTTCTTCCCAACACAGTTCACTTCAAATAGTGCAAAGAGTCTAAGTTCCCTCGTGCACTCCCTAAGGCTTTAGAGAAATAAAAATCTGATGCTTTTAAGCAAATATTGTATAACCTTTATGGGAGGGAGGGAGCACGAAGTAGGGTAGTAAGGAAGGAAGGAAGGAAAATTAAACAGGGATTATCAAATAGAATTACTAGATTGTTTCCAGTCTTCAATGTTTACAACCAATGCTTGTGATAATTCTATCTCATTTTATTCAGTCTGGTTTCAAAGCCTGCTGTGATGAACTCTTGGTAATCAGACAGAATATGAAATTTGATTGTAAGAAGTAAAGGTTTTGCTAGTTATTCTGAAGTTGATTTACAAAAATGGGGTGTAAATTGGCCAATTTACAATAATTAATATACAATAAATTTCTATTTCTATATACAGAAGCAATAGTTTACAATATTTTAAATATCCACAATAAAGGGTTTTATCATCTGAGATTAGAAGATCATGTTTTGAGGCCAGAAAAATCTCACTAAAAGGATAGTGAGAAAACAGTATGACACACACACATCTATTTTCTCATTATGGGGGGGGGGTTCACTGTGTTACCCCGAAGTCCCATGTTGGCAGGGATGGCACTGCCCAACTCTATGGCAGTGATGTACAACAGAACAATTAGTGTTAGGTTTCTCAAGAAGTTAAAGTTGGATTCTGGGAGGAAAGTGGTGGCATAAGTTTTGAATCTCCCTCAATCCCAACCCCCAACTAAAATAATCACTCAGGACAAAACCATAACCTAAATGACAAAGTATCTCACCTACCCTAAAGAACTACAGGTCCTAGTTAAGGTTGACATCTGTGCAGGAGAAAACCGAGGTAAGCCACATGAGGTCTGATGAATTTGCGAAGTCTAGTAAGGCCGCCCGGTACACACTCAAAGGGGCAAGCAGCCAAGTGGAGAATAGTAGCTGAAAGTGGGAGGGATTTGCACACTTCAACAGTCAAAGTGGGCAAGGAATGCTCAGGAAACATGAATGTGGAGTAGACTATTCCCCCCAAATAATTACAAAACTAAGCAGCTTTTTTCCATGAACGAGTGCTACACCAGGAAGAAATAAAAAAAATTTATTAAGCATGACAGGCTTAACAGAGACAAGGGGGGGGTAGTTTTAGGTAAGAGTAGGGGAAGAAAACGAAGAGAAGCACCCAGAAAATAAGCCTCAAACAGAAAAAGTTGTACTTTATAGCTGTAAAATGAGAAGCTACCATAATTGGTGCTTCTTTCTCAAAGTTTGGGAAGACATTTCCTGTAAAAATGTGTAGCAAGATTGAAGTCGATTTCTATACAACAACAATAGCAACAACAAAGTAACATCCCTGTAGACAAGAAAAGTAGGCTAGAAAGAAAGCCCAACAACATTTGGAAAGGTTACTAAATATTTGAGTTCAAACGCATTAAGAAAATACAAAGTAACACATCGAACTGGAAGAACTCAAAAGTAACAGGGTAGAAAACAAATGTCAGAAATAAAGGCTAAGGAGGAAAGCACACAAGAGTAAGCAAGTAAATACATGTAATGCCCTAAACAGAAGATTAGAAAATCCTTTAAAGGAAAATATTAAAAATGAGTATGATTCAAGTACAAACATATAAAACAGGCAAAGAATTTCCAAAATATTAATAGTAGTCTCTAAAGGAAAACAAAGAGTGAATATTAAAAAACTACTCAAGATGATTTACTGAGATCAAAACAAATTTGAAACTGTATTAAAAGAATAGATTGTGTACCTGAGAAATTAACCCAGAATTATCACTAAGACAAAGCTTAAGATTATTAGACTTTATCAAAAACAAACAAGTTTCTGGGAATCCATGCAAAAAGAATAAAAAATAAAAAGATAATTAGATTGTCATCATACTCATTAGAAGACAGTATTATATTTTCGGGTACTTAAGAATGTAACCAAACTAACTTTCAAGTATAATGGCATTAGACACACTATCATCAGCATGCCAAAACTTAGGAATGCTGATTTGATAAGCCCTATCTTAAGAATATACCCAAGCAGCACCTTCAGGTGTTACCAAAATGGGAGACGTGGATGTAAATGGTGATAAGCATTATTTCTAGGTTACCTTTATATTTGGAATTATGACCACATAAGGGAGCTTATGTAATGGCCATATGCTCAGACAATAGAGATACACTACAACTATACAAAAAATGAAGAAAATGGGGCCAGCATGTGTGAAATTTCAAGTTTCAGTAATCATTTCCCAGCTCTGTTAACTGTAAAGGTCTAGGATCACTGATAGCTCAGTAGAAATGATTATTCCTAGCACATAGGTTACGGTCTTGCATCACCATTTTGCATTACAATAAACAAGGGCTTCTTAGAGAAATGGCTGTATCCAGTTGTGTGGTAGGAAATGAACAAAACAGCCCAAGAACATCTTGTCCTAGCAGAGAAGAAAGCTATTAGTGATTACTGGAGGTGTGTTCAAAAGCCTCAGGAGTCAACTTGGAAAGACTGCCACTGGCAAAAAAGATGGTGTAAAGTAAACATCACTAAGAACAATGATTGCAATGAAATAAAACCCGTCAAATATGTTTAAATCTATAAAGTTGTAAAAGTCTAATTGACCACTTTTAGAGGATCCTGGAGAATCAACTCATTTCTTTGAATACTAGTAAACAAAGGGAAAGACTCAAGCAAATATTTCGCCATTCCTGTACAACCAAGTCACTGAGTAACCAAGTAGCTTGAGATTAATGCATTTAACTACATGATGCATAACATTAGAGGATAATTATACATTTAAAGCAATCAATTCCTTGGAAACAAAGTGATAAAGGGGAGATCTATAGATTATGGGATTATAAATCCTTACATGTAAAATCATAATATATACATATAGATATATATTCAGGGAGTCTGGGGAAGACAAGACTCAACTATAGTGAATTGGATGATAAAATTATAAAGGCAAGTTCAGAAATAATTTCATAAAACATGGGATCACATGTAGTAGAGAGGGTCTAGAGAGAGCTTTTCAGATGACTGGCAAAGTTCAGTTTTCTTTCATGGGTGGTGGTTACAAGAATTACAAGGATGTTTTCCTTATAATTCATTCTGCTGTACCATGCTTTATGTTATCTTTAATAAACAGCAAGTTAAAAAAAAAAAAAAAAAACAACCTTAGGGGCGCCTGGGTGGCACAATGGTTAAGCGTCTGCCTTCGGCTCAGGGCGTGATCCCAGAGTTATGGGATCGAGCCCCACATCAGGCTCCTCTGCTATGAGCCTACTTCTTCCTCTCCCACTCCCCCTGCTTGTATTCCCTCTCTCGCTGGCTGTCTCTATCTCTGTCAAATAAATAAAATCTTAAAAAAAAATAAAAATTAAAAAATTAAAAAAACTCTTAGAGTTGGTCATTCCATTTATCTAGATCATTTATTTCTTTATGAAATAAACCTTATCATATCATTCAATATCAACCCTTTGAGCACATCTTATATTTCCATGAGCTTAAGACACAAAGTTTGGGTAGTTGTACATGAATTTCTTTCTGTCCTATAAAAAAAAATGTTCTTAAAATAGGAACATTAAAGATAATTTATTCTTTTAAAAACAGCATAAATATATGTTATAGCAAATGAAGAAAGGATTCAGAGAAGTTTCTAACTATAAACCTGAGAAATCAGGTCTTTTTGGAGCTCAGTTTCCTAATTGGTTAAAATGTGTAAGGATTAGGTCTATCCTGTTAGAGTTATATGGTTAAGACTCCATTGAAATCAAAGGGCAACAAAGCATTATTTATCAACAGGAAATGTGCTAACCTTCCACCATTCCAAGTAATCTTCAAATTTTAATAAAATTTTAAAGATTTAGTATTTGTTCTGAAATATAATTCAATACCAGTCAATAGGAATGTCAGTCAAGAATCTCAAACTTGTCTAAACATAATCTAAGCCATTTCAATTCCCCATGTCTAACTCAAAGATTTTAGTTAAATATATACAACCCAGTCAAACATTATAAAAATATTTAGAAAATGTAATATTGTTGTTTTTCAAAGAAGACAAACAAATGCAAGAAACTTTGGTTCTATTTTTTCAATAAGTTGATCTTACTGTATGGGTGGGTCATTTAAAACAAAATGGCCCAAATGGAATTTGTACTTAGTTTTTCTAGGGTACTTTGATGTCAAATGTGCAGGGATAGGAAGCAGCAGCCTTCCTTAAAGAGTTAAAATGCTTCCACTTTCAATACAAATGGAGTAGAAAAACAAGTGTCAGGCAACAGAAAGTTTGTCATTGGTAGAGTTTAGAGAAATTTGGCAGCTGGAATATTCTCACAACCCATCCCTTCTTTCAACAGCTTGAATATTTCCATGGTCTTATTAAAGACAATTTCAGAAATGTTTTTCTGCATCACTGGATACCATTTTAGCCAGACTAAATCTTATGGAAATTTATGTTTAATTCTAAGACATGTTCCACCCACCACCCTATTCCAATTAAAGCATGACATTGACACATCCCATGCCCCCGCCTGATACAGTGTTCAGAATCCACACGATTTCACATGCTGGTATCTCTCCAAACCAGGAAGCCACTTTCACCTCTAATTTGCATGATGCATTCATTTTCAGATCAGTCACGTGATTAATGAGCATCTTGGAGAGTGTCCAGTTTTATCCACTCTGTCATGTACGCCTTATTCCCATCACCAGACTCAATTAACTCTCCCAGCTGTTGCCAAGTGGTTGCACTCAGTATAAATTATGCTTGTTCATTTGTTCCAGAAAACAATCACATCCACTGCAATTTAAAAATTGTTTTCCATTGGTGAGGATAATTAATTGTTAAAATGTGTTTCAGCAAGTATTTCCCCTTACTACAAAGACCAAACCTTTCAACTATTCAATATTCAATATTTATCACACGCCAAACTTGTACTCCACAACCTTCATCTCTGCTCTCTGAATAACACAGTGCAGGTTTGTGGAAATTCTCATAGTGAGCTATTGCAGTGGAACTTGAATTAGGCTTCAGGACTGTACTAAAAGGGGATTAATGTAAAAATGGCTTTATAATGAGGAAACTGAAGAGATAAGTTATTGTTTTCTATCATTTTTTTCTCCCCCTCAAAACTCGATTGAACTTTGCAAATTTTTATGCCTCGAATATTCAGTCAGAATATGAAAATCAAGTTCTCTTGGTCTTCCACATCATTTCAATTTGACAATTTTTCCAATTCACACGTATTAAAAAAAAAAAAAAGATCCTATTTCTTCTCTAACAGGTTGGAGTTGTTAATAAACCCTTGAAAATAAAGGAGTTTCTTTTTAAGATGGTTTCATTTTCAGTGGAAGTTCCAGGCTGTATTTCTGTTTCACAAAGGAAGAATAGCATTTGGGGTATCTTGGTTCTGTGTTGTTTGTGGGTAAAATAACAGTTTAGGGGCACCTGGGTGGCTCAGTCATTAAGCGTCTGCCTTCAGCTCGGGGAGTGATCCCAGGGTACTGGGATTGAGCCCCACATCAGGCTCCTCTGCTGGGAGCCTGCTTCTTCCTCTCCCACTCCCCTGCTTGTGTTCCCTCCCTCGCTGGCTGTCTGTCAAATATATAAAATCTTTAAAAAAAAAAAATAAAATAAAATAACAGTTTAATTGAAGAACTTTAGATTTTTTATTTGAAAATGCACCCACATGCACGTGTAACCAGAGCTCTAGGCTGTGATTAAGTTTCACGGGAATAGAAAAAAAAATGTAGAGATAATTGTGTTATAATTGGGAAGTTTTCACATGCTTAGCTTTGCATAATGGTTTGGTGAGAAAAATGGTAGAACATTGCTTTTCAAGAGATAGCAGTTCCCAAGATACAATTCTGGGGGCTGGGGACACAGCATGGAGGTAGACTAGGTCTCTGTTTCTGTGATAAGACAATGAAATAAATCTATATCCAAGAAAAATAGCAGATCTTGATAAGTGTGATAAAGAATTTTATAAAGGTGGTATAACAGAGGGATAAATTCTAAAGAGAAAACATTTATGAGAATACTTGAATAACAAAAAGAATTCAGCTGGAGTAGTAGATGGAAAGGTCTTTGGGTAGAACTAACAACTAGTAGGTACAGTCACCAGAATCAGGATCAAGGTTGTTGTGTTCAAGGTATAGCATAAAGTTGATGCTATAGGCCTGGAGAATAATAGGCAAGGGGTAGTGTGGGACCAGAAGCAGATCAGAGTCACACCACACAACTCAAGTTCCAATACAAAGCAAGGGGTGGAGAAGCCTCTCAGACTGCTGGATGGAAGAGGACAGACCAGAGAAGAATCAGGGGGGACCAGGGAATTGTAATCTGTAGCATAAATCAGCTTTCCCCACTTGTTTTAGCTCAAACAAATTTAGATTAAGGAGGACTTTAGTAAAGAGAACAGAAATTAAAATCCGACAAATCATCTCTATCCTGAAAATGAACTATTCCTAGGCCTAATTGAAGAAATTTACATTAAAATCCACTGATAGGAATTTGATCCTTGTAACTCTGTTCACTCTTCACCTCACTTCCATAAATACTCCTTTCCTTCTAATCCTACAGTTATTTCAGGCTCAGACCAAGTTTTATGTATTCCTACGACTTCGAAACTTCGCTACCTTGAGGGATCATTTTTGCTTTCCGCAACTTCTGAACAGTTACAAATGCCATTTCCTTGAAATAGTCAATCAAGTGTTAAGTTTCATAGACATTGACCCTGGAACAACATGGGGGTGAGGGGCACCAACCACCCCCTCTGTAATTGAAAACTGGCTTAGAACTGTAACTCCCCCAAAAAACTACTAATAGCCTGTTGACCAGAACATTTACCAGTAACAGTTGATTAGTGCATTTTATGTTAGTGGCACCTGGCTGGTTCCGTCAGTAGAGCATGTAATTTTTTTTTTTTTTTAAGATTTTATTTATTTATTTGACAGAGCTAGAGACAGCCAGCGAGAGAGGGAACACAAACAGGGGGAGTGGGAGAGGAAGAAGCAGGCTGATAGCAGAGGAGCCTGATGTGGGGCCTGATCCCATAACGCCGGCATCACGCCCTGAGCCGAAGGCAGACGCTCAACTGCTGTGCCACCCAGGCGCCCCGAGCATGTAACTCTTGATCTCGGGGTTGTGAGTTCAAACCTCATGTTGGGTGCAGAGATTACTTAAAAATAATTTCTCTTAATAAATACATTTTAGGGATGCCTGGGTGGCTCAATCAGTTAAGCGTCTGCCTTCAGCTCAGGTCATGATCCCAGGGTCCTGGGATCAAGTCACGCATTTACTTCTCCCTCTGCCTGCTACTCCTTGTGCTTTTGCGCTCTGGCAAATAAAATCTTTAAAAAAAAATTTTTTTAGTGCATTTTATATGTAATATATACTGCATTCTTTCAATACATATTTTGTAGGTTTTGTTTTTTCAGTAATGTTGTTATTCTCAGATATGTGCTTTATCTACCAGTTCTCAAATTGTTTCAAATCTCCAAAACCTTTTCTGATTTATTGAAGAAAAAAAAAATCCCCAAATAGACCCATGCAGTTCAGACACATATTGTTTAAGGGTCAACTGAACTTAAATAGGTGTCATCAATATTTTGATATAAAGTCAAAGACTGTATGCTATACATGGTAAGATATTAGGGTCAGAAGAGCTTTCTGGGGGCTCTAATGTTACTCTAGTGGCTATTCTTAGGTCTGCTTAACTCAATCCATAACCTTGGACAGCATTAAAAAGAATAGAGCTGTGCTGTGAGCAATGCCAGTTGTGAAAGGGTTAATATTAAAATTTAACATTCTTCAACGTTCATTTCATTTCCTTTATATATGGTGTGACCCTGAAGTATAAATTACTGGGGACTGAGTATTATTCTGTAAAGGTCAAGACTATTTGTTTAAAATTTACTGGATTGCCAAGCTGTGGAAAAATACCTTATTGCCTTTTCTGCTTTTTCTTCTATAAATCAAAATTAGTGTTTTTCAAATGGGAAAAGTGATATCTATATGTGACCTCTCCAGAGCTGCATTCTAAACTCAAATTGATGTACGAGAGAGTAGTCTTATTTAAAATATAGTACCGATCATTTATTTTGGGAGATTCATGTATCATACTTCTGATGATACAAGAAAAAAATTCAGATTTCAGTGAAGTTTACAGAAATACAAACGGTTGTAACTTTATCCTAGTTTTTCCCATTCCTGACTTTTTGAGTGTTATCCCCACTCTTTTTGGTTTTACTTATACTCCATGCCGAGGATAATTCAGCAAATTATATGCTTATATATAAATAAGAGTTAGCATATATTTACAGGGTATGATTATAGAGATTTTATTTTTAAATCAGGACTTCTGATGGTTTATTAAATCATGTACTATGTTGACTCAGTCCTTATCATACCCCTATATTTTGATAAGGCAGATAGATATCAGCCATATTTTATGATTGAAGAGACTCTGGTCCTAAGAAGTTTAAATAACCTGCTAAAAACAGATAATTTGGGGAGGGGGAAAAAAAAAAGACTCCACCCCAGAGAGGTGCTACAAACTTATCAAAACTGATTATTTTTTTTAAAAAGATTGAGACACCGAGCACAGAGGGAGAATGAGAGGGAGAAGCAGACTCTCCACTGAGCAGGGAGCCTGATGCAGGACTTGATCCCAGGATCCTGGGGTCATCACCTGAGCCTAAGGCAGATGCTTAACTGACTGAGCCACCAGGTGCCCCTCAAAAATGATAAATATTTTAGTTCTTCTATCACATAAATTTCATTGCGACTTGGTAGTAAGCCCTATAAAGGACAAAAAGCAGTACCACACCTTTTGTATATAAAACGCACTTCTCCAAACCAATCACCTAACGTTTTTCCAGGTGTCCAATCCTCTTTAAAAGTGAATGTTGGTATGTACATGTGAGTACAGTGTACAATAGTCCTATTTTCCAAGATTATCATTAAAATGATGGCTATTCTAAGTGATTTTTTCTTTTTAAGATTTTATTTGAAAGAGCTAAAGAGAGAGTACAAGCAGGGGGAGCACCAGGGAGAGGGAGAAGCAGGGTCCTGCTCCCACTGAGCAGAGAGCCTAAGGTGGGGCTCCATCTCAGGACCCTGGGATCATGACCTGAGCTGAAGGCAGACACTTAACCCACTGAACCACCCAGGCACCGCTGAGTAGTGGTTTTGAAGGAAACATGTGAACCACTGATTCTGGTACTTTTGTTTACAAACGCTTACACTATGATGATCAACCAGTTGTTTTGTTTGTTAAGAGCAAACGGAGTATGCGATATAGCTAGTGTGCATGTGTGTAGTGAATAAAAATAGGTCTCATTTTCACTTTTCCTAGTGCTATTTAGTGATATTGTGTCTGGGGACCAGGACTAAGAATCACTGCTCACAGTTTGATTCCTAATGGGAAGAATGTTAAACTTTCATTATCCACTGACAAAGTTTATTGCTCCTAGTACTTGTAGATGAGCTCAGAAGAAGAAAACACAATTCTAACAGAAGCACATGCAATCATTTGGGGCCAAGACAGCAGGGATATTTGTTATACTGCCATTTTTTTTTTAATCACTTTGTGATAGTGAAAATGTATTAGGTCAATGATAAAATGGCTATGAGGAATACGTGTTAAGGAGGACTACTCCTACTTTTGGAATTTGGATCACTAGATAGATAGCAGTGTCATTCACTGACAGAATAGTGCAAGAACAATGTTGATAGAGGTCAGATCATAAGTTTAACCTGAAAAGGTCCAATTTGAGAGACATCAGGACATCCCAATAGAAAGGTCAATCCAGCAGTTGGATGTGCAGGTCTGGAGGTCAGGAAATAAGTTGGATAGAATTCTTTATATGCTGGATATATGCATTTGGACATCATAGACCTATCAATGCTAATAAACACTATGATAATGGGTGAGATTGTCTAGGAAGGAGTTTTCAAAAGCAGAGGACTGCCTAAAAATAAGTAAAGAACCAGGAGGTAAGGACACTGAAGAAACGAAAGCTTCCCCAAGGTCATCAACAGTATTAGTTACACCTTAGAAGATGAGTAAACAGATGACCACATGTGTTTTGGATTTAGAGCATAAGGAGAACTTATTGTTTCTCCTCAGGCAAATATTAGTTGTGGAAGCCAGGTGAAAGTAGCTTGAAGAGCTAATAGGAATTTAGAAAATGCAAACAGCTAGCATAGACAACTCTCAAAAGGGTGATAGCAAAGAGGACAAAGGAGCAGCTCACTGGAAATCTACAACTTGAAAAATTAACAAAGAGGGGAGAATATATGGAAGTGTAAGGGAACTACGCAGCTGACCACACGCTGAAAACCAGAGCCCTTGCCTTTCTGAGTCTGTTGTGCTCCCACGCATCCATTGCTGAGCAGCTTTCTTCAGTTAACTTGGTTCTGATAAAGGGAGGTTTCACTATTTGTAGATGCAGGATATATAGGACCTTAGAAGAAGAAACATGGATTTTTTTTTTTAATGCAACTATCTAGCTTCTAAATAGAAACAATGAGGGTTTGTTTTGTTTTGTTTTGTTTTTTTTTTTTACTGTATGAAATATTTAGATAGCCAACTAAGCGTGAGGAGGAGTCACCTTCCCTTACGGTGGCTGTGATTCTAACCCTGAACAACTTGGCAAATATGGGTGAGCTTCATAGATAGAATCCGTGTCTGGAAAACGGATTCCTGTCATTTCACATGACCAATGAGAAGATAAAGCAGTTAAAATGGTCCATTATAAAAACAGGTGCTCCCATTGGTGTGGTCCTTTCAAACTGATTTTCTACATAGTTAATTTTTGCCTCAAAACAGGTGTTTGGTTTTTGTTTTTTTAAAGGAAAATCTGTAAAATAATGTCTGCCACTAAGAAAACAAAGAAGCACTTTAAAACATGACTAATTTGTTCTCTGTGCTTCGGACATCTAGTCCTTTCCCAGCATACAATTTCTATCTTTGCAGGACTTACTGTAACATGAAGTCATAAAGGTTGTGCTTTTTCTGTAGATACGTCACACACAGACACAGCAGCTTAAATTGCCAAGTCAGGGAAACACTCCATGTTAAAAGAGTAATATCTTTGTCCTGGTGAGGATGCACACTATGAGACAGTCTTTAATCAGAGGAAGAAAATTGTAGAACACGGACAGATGTAGGACATGTTCAATTTGTTTTTACATTAATCCTACAAACCAAATATTTCTAAAGGTCTCTCCCCATGTCCTCATTTCATGCTGAGTAAATACTTGCTAATATGGACACTTTGATGTGAAACGTCAGTGTTGACCTCTTTGTTCTCCAGGAATCATCTTAACATAGTTAAAATTAGCCTAGTTAAAAGCCTTAAGTAGAATCAGCCATGGCTAATAACATTCTCTTTGAAGAGAGCATAAATTAGGAGACAATAGTTAAACGTTGCGACTTCGGGGTCAAAGAGAGGTTTGATTCTAGTTCTACAAACCTCTAAACATACGGTACTGGGTAAGTTAGCCCTACACAGATACCTACCAAGAGGTAGGTTACACTTTCTGAAAGTTTTTCTGAGAATATTTTACACTTCCCATTTTTTTTTTAATTGCATGAATTGGGGAAGGTAAGATTAAATTTGTTAGCTCTTCTAAGATATGCTTAAAATAATTTTTTCAATCAAGTTGCAACCATCAGCCAATTTTTAGGCCATACCAGTATGGTTTTTAAGATTCCACTTACTAAGAGCCGGGGGCAGGGGGGGGGAGCAGAGAGAGAGGGAGAAACAGACTCCCTGCTGAGCAGGGAGCCAAGGGGCCATCCCAAGACCCCGGGATCATGACCTAAGCCAAAGGCAGACGCTTGGCTGACTAAACCACCCAGGTGCCCCTTTTGTAATTGTTTACGGCAGTGTGCTCATTAGGAACCAACAGAATACTAGAGAGGTTTTTAAAAATAAACTTCTGAAAAAAAGTATTAATACAAGTCCTTTGACTTCATACTAAGTTTCCACTTATTATTAAGCAAAAGAAATGTTGGGAAGTGCTTCTGCTGTAGCACAGGATTTCCCTTAAGCGCATCTAGAGCTACATGAAATGACAGGGCTGGTGGTCTCCTTGCTTAGATTGACCACAGATCATTTTCATCAGCTGCAAAGAGTCATCATAGATGTTAACTAGAAGTTTCCATGGTTATGGTACGATCTCGCAACTGTAGTGAGAGTAATAAGAACGTTGTTGTTGTTACATAACTTAGTTATTGACCAGATTTTGGGCCAAAGAGTTCTCTATCGTTCTATTTTTAAAAGCCTCTTCCACCCCTTCCCCCACCTCTTCCCCCGCCGTCTCAAGCAATTTGGGGCAGTTTTAGTCATCCCATGGAGTATTTATATTTCAAAGACTAGGAGTTTTACATCTTCAAGGAACAGCTAAAGAGTAAAATTTTTTTTCCTCCCAGGAGATTAGATGCATATTTCTCTATTATCAGAAGTTTAGGATAATTATTAAAGTTTTTCTTTGTATGAGGGGGTCAGACTGCATGGAACTCTTCATCTGTTTCTTTGTTAATCACTAGAACATTCTCCCCCTTTGTGTTCCTCATTTCCCCCGGGGTTCCGCCTCTTCGATTCAATCGGGCTTTGTCACAAGCTCTCAAATCTTAATCTGCCACAGTTTGTGTCCTCCTAGCTTTGCAAAATGCCATGCTAAGGTCTCCACGTTATTCTCCTGCTCTCCTACCTTGCCTGCCAGCCCTGAGACTAGCAGAGTAGTAACAACCGCATGTCCTCCGCTGATCCTAGCCCTTCTTCCAACCTTCCAATAGTAGCTTCAGCCTCTAGCCAGGCATCAGTAGCCACCTGAAGTGCCCACGAAAGAGGCCACCCCACTGCACAGCCGTGCATTTCCCTTCTTCGCCACAGTGCACTATGCACAGTTCCTCAAACAAGAGCATTAGAGCAGCTGGTGTTCGGAGGCCATCCTCATATGCATGGGGGGGGGGGGAGGTGTCCACAAGTATCTACATGGCCCACCCCTCCCCACATAAAGGTCAGTAACCAATTCGGGAATTCTCTCAGGGCTGCCTCTTCCACAAAACCCTTTTCTTTGATGCCTGGCTGGCTCCCCAATTGTTGGTTCAAAAAATGACCCTTGTCAGTGGAGGGCATGGAGAAACCGAGAAAAGAGTCAGAGTATTCCAGGTTCGTAGGCGGCAATCTTAATAAGTAAGGGAACTTACCAAGACCGCGGTTAGGCCGCTGCAAGACGAACGGCTCTCTGCAACTACCTGCCAACATCTTGAGCGTTTATATAGGAGCCTTAACTGGGCTCATTCACGTGCACCATGCAGATGGCGTCAATAATACATCGCTCTCTCAAGGCTGTGGCCTTGAAATGTCTCCAGGTGTGGGAATGGTAAACATTCCAAGGAAAGGGGCAGGGGTGAGGAGCCCCCTATTGCCGCAGGAGAGTTTTCAGGTCAACCAGAGGTCATGTCCTCTTGACGACCTCCTCCAACAGCAGTACTTAATACTAAGATTTACTTATTTAAGTACTAACAGTACTTAGATTTATGGGATGTTTACAGTACGCTACGTTCTATCCTGGGCAGTTCACATCTATTATCTCAACTAATCCTCATAGCAGCTTTACGTAGGGACGATTATTATTTTCATTCTTCAGGTGAAGAAACAGAGTCCAACGTGGGAATATAAGCATCTTCCCTGGGTCAAACAGCCGGGCATCCCATGGTATTTAAAGCCAGATACATTAGTGCTTCACGCATAAGGTGGTATGACTGGCCTTCGGTGGTAGAGGGTTCACATTATTTATAGTGAATCAATAATGTTACTAATTTGGGTAACTATAGGAAGATAACTTTTTGCAACCTTACACACACACACACACACACACACACACGCAAGTCCAGAACTGCAGAGTTGCTGCAGTGTTGCTGGGTTTGTGCCGATGTGAACGTTCTCCCCGCCCGCCTTGCTTTTTTTTTTTTTTTTTTTAGCTCTCTAAGATTTGGTAAGAAGGTGCCCTAGAGTGTGAGCACAAGGTCAAGTAGTTTTGTAAAACTTGTCAAAGTGACGACACTTGGTTCAGGCCAATAGACTGTGACATAAATAAAGAAAACTGAGGCTTCAGGGCTGCTCACTTGCAGGGGTCCCTTCCAAAGGCTTGTTCCTAATTTCATATTCAAAATCGTATCACTGTTTTTCTGAAAGAGGTAGGGGTATTTCTGGATTCCATACCAAGTGAGCTCGCAAGAACTTCCCTATACCTGGAAGTGACTGCCACTCAAATAAATATGTGTGTTACACTCAAATAAAATACATCCCCACATTATCCTCCTGACATTATGTATTTATTTGTAAGTTTGTGTGATCTGTCTCCTCCACTGAATTGTAATCTCCGCGAGGGCAGAAACTTGGTCTTGCCCATGGCTATCGTCCAGGTCCAAAAAGAGTGCCCGGCGCACAATAAGTGCTTATTAATTATTTATTAAAGAATGAATGGACGTAAGCGAGACTACCAATAGGCAACACAACCTAAAAGAGTTGGAATTACTCCTAAGCCACAGAACTCAACAGAAAAAAAATTATGTTAACTTACATAAACAATGAGTGTCTCATTCGGAAGGGAATTAGTTTATCATATACACAGAGAAAACAGCAAGTGTTATTTCAATTATTTCCAGGAGTGATCTAAGTTTAGTTTCCTCTGGAGCCAAGAAGGAGGTGCCGTAGGCTATAGTTTGAAAGTAGGTCCTGGTGGATGCTTTCCCTTGTTCTTAGCCTGTCATCATTAAACTTCCAGTTCTATTAACTCCCTTTGGACTGATTCAATGCCTAACAGGTAACTTTTATATTTCCATGTAAGATAGCCGTCATGGAGATGATATGCTGCTCATATCTAGTTTTTTTGATAGAGACTTTACATGGTAAATTGAATCAGGGGTTTGTAATTATGATTTGTTCTCCTTTATGTAGTTTGGCCACAGGAAAAATGTCCATAATCATACATGCTTTGAGTAATTCCAGTCACAGTGACAGTAACATCATTGTAAGTTAATAAATTGTCATTCTGGTTACTTTGCCATCTTTCTGGGATGGATACTCTGGGCCTTCAAAAAAGAGCACAAATTCTAGGTGATCTTTTGCTGACAGCTTTCATTATTACCATTTTTATCTTAACAGTTCAATTGACTCCTACCGAGGAAATTATAATATTCATTTTGTCTTGAACAGAGTGTGAAGCAGTCATATCTATATTATCTCACAGAACAATTATGAGAAATAGTGTCATCACCTCATTTTTATAGATGAGGAAAGGTCAGCAACGTATGCTAATTTATTCAAGGTTGAAAGGTCAGTAAGTACTTTAAACATTCATTCCTTCAATTTATTGATCAGCTGCTATGAACCAGGTGCTGATCTAGGTTCTTGGGAGACTTTTGTGACCAAATCAGTTTAGGTTTTAGCTAAGGAATACAAATGTAACCATACAGTGAATTAAAAGGTAATATATGCTGTAAGAGAAACAGGAGAGAGTGCGTATAATCAGGAGTTCTGGTGGTGGTTAGGATAAGCCTGGCTGAGAAGAGGCATCTGACCCAAAGGAAAGACTTGAAGTAGGTAATGAGGTTAGCTCTCTGAGTATCCCAGGGAAACAATGTTCCCAGAAAGGGAAAATCAAGTGCAAAGAGGCCAAGAGGAGAAATTAACTGGCATGTTCCAGAAACAACAAGGGGATTTCATGTGGCCGAAATCAAATGAATGGTGAAGAATGGTAAGAAATAAAGTCAGAGGGGCAAAGTATGTTGTTTCTGGGAACTTTTTAGGCCTTTGTCAATATGTTAGCTTTTCCTCTGAGTGAAATAGAGAACTACTGAAGGGTTTTGAACAGAGTGACATAAGGTAGATTATTTTTTTTTTAAAGATCATCTTGTCTGCTGTGGTGAAAATAGACTGGGAAGCAGGAAAAGTAGAAGCAGAGAGACCTCTTGGAGGTTAGAGTAATAATCCAGCCTGGAGATTCTGCTTGTGCATATCAAGATAGTAGCAGTACCAACAGTGAGAAATAAACAGATTTGGGATATATTTTGAGAGTAAAGCCCACAGAATTTCCGGAAGGCCTATTGTATGGGCAAAGAAAGGATTCAGGGAAGATTGAAAAATTTTAGGCATGAGCACCTTGAAGGATGGGATTGCCATAGAGATAAGAAAGGCCAAAGATAGAAAAGTTCTTTTTTGTGGAAAAAAACCAGAAATCAGTATTGGGCAGGGTACTTTGGGATGTCTATTAGGCATCCAAATGGCAGAAGAAGCTAAATATTCAAGTCTGGAATTCAGGAAAGAACTAGGAGGTGGAGATGCACATTTTTGAGTTGTGGCACATAAATAACACCCAAGGCCATGACACTAAAGGGAATCATCAGGGAAGAATATGTGGATACAGACAGTAACAGGACTGAGTCTTAGGGTCACTCCAATATCCAGAAGGGGATGAGCCAGAGCCAGGCCAAGAGTCAGAGAAGCTGACACAGTAGTTAGAGGAAAATCAAAAGTGGATGTCAAGTGAAAAAAAAGTAGATGAAATCTGAGAGTGGTTGACCATATCAAATGCTGTTGGTAGGTCAAAATAGGTAAAATGAAAATCAACTATTGGATTAGCCCCTATAAAATCAAATTGACCTTGATCAAAGCAATTTCAGTGGAGTGATAGGATTGAGAATCTGGCGAGAGTTGATTAAAGAAAGTAAGAGAAGGGGAATTAGAACTGGTGGTACAAACAACTCTTTGAGGGGCTTTACAGCCAAGGCAGTGGGAAAATGAGGCAGAAAGTGTTGGAGAAAAATCAATCAAGATTTTTTTTTAAGAATTATAATTAGGATGCATGAAATAGCAGCATGTTTTTATGATAATCAGAAATGCTCCACGAAAGAGAAAAAAAATTGTTTGAGTGGGATTCTTCAACAGAGGAGGAGAATGGGATCTACTGAGTAGAAAAGGTGGCACTGGCTTATATAGGAGCATGGATAGTTCATCTAAGTAATATCTAAGTAATAAAATTAGTAGGAGGACCAAGCATGGTTGTGGAGAGGTGGGTAGCTTAGGAATGAGAGTCTTTGGAAATTTATCTTCTGATCGCTTTAATTTTTCTCAGTAAAGAAACAAGTAAGGACATGGGGAGAGTGTGAAGACAGGAGAAGTTGCTGGTCTAATACCAGGAGTATGTGTAGACAATGACCTACAGGTATCTGCTGGGCTTAACTCAAAGTTCATTTGGGATAATACATTTAAGGTGAGACGAGGGAGCACGGCCATGTTCAGTTGACCCAATGCAGTCTCAGAACAAGCAAACATTTGGGTTTAGCCTGGGTGGTGCTTAGCTTACTACATCAAACATGGGAGAAGAAAGAGATCTGAAATTTTGTGATTATGGAGTATAATTTAGGTAAGAGGGAAAAAGAAGACACCGAAGTCACTCACACATTCTCTAATTCAACAAGTATTTTGAGCATTCCCATGCACTGTGCTAGGTCCCGTGTGAAATAGAGTGAACAGGCAGACATGGTCCCTATCATCATTCAGCCTACATTCCACATGGAATGACAGACAAAAACTAGCACAGTTTTTAAGGCAGAATTTGATAAATATCATTTTAAGGAGAAAAGCCACGTGGTGATTTTGAGAATAAATCTGTATGTTACACATGCATATGCCTGTGTGTGGGTTTATATGTTGAGCAGTTAATTTAGGTAAGGTGGGTAAAGAAGACCTCTCTGGGGAAGTGATAGGCCAGCAGAGACCTAAAGGATAAAAAGGAACCTGCTAGGTGAAAAGCAGAGGAAAGGTGTTCAAAGTAGACAATGGCATATTGGCAAAAGCTGAAAAGCCAGGAAGAACTTGCCTGGAATATTTCAGGAACTGAAGGAAGACTGGCGTGGCCAGAGCACAGTGAACAAGCGAGTGTTACCAGATGAGCAGAAAGAAAATCAGGGGCCAGCATGAAGGCAGAATTCAACTTCTAATCTATCTGATTCAATACTAATTTCCTTACTATTCTAACATGTTTGGCATTCTAGAGTCACTAATAAATGTAATTCTTCAATTTCAGTTTTTTTAAGCCTTGATTTCCTTCAAGAATTATACCCTAGCCCTTATTCTACCTGGTAGTAATACCCCCCCCCCTCCAAATCTCATGCTATCCCTTCAGTGCTGCGCTGTAGACCATAGCCTTGTGGTTTGCTCACTAGAATAATTGGACACATTAATCTATGCTAATGTATAAATGACTCCTAATGGTTCTGGCAGTACCATCTCCCCTGAGCATTTACATTTTAACAGGGATTTTCTAGTGACACAAAGAAGTGACTCTATTAGTGCACATTTTAGACACTGAGCAGGCCATTTCAGTGTGATTCAAACATACTATTTCTTTAAAATCCTTGGCTTAGGAATTTTGAATTTCAGCAGAGATACTGAGAAATGTATACTTAATGTGGTACCTTTCTCCTACACTGGTCTAATCACATCGATATTTTTCATGCTCATACACTGTGGTGCCATCACAGTCATTAGACATGGTGCTGTCCACAGATGACCTGGCCCTAGCGTTAATGTACTTCACTGCCAAGGTGAAGCCCTTGTTTTTTTGAACTTCCTAAATCATTCAGGAAGACTTAAATCTCTATATGACATTTTATTCTTTTCTTGTAGAGCTTGTTACAGTCCTTACCAATTGTTCAGAAAGAATATAAATCTTTCAGATGAGTGTATTATGCAGTATTCATGGCCTGTAAGTGAAATTGGAGGTCTAAAATAATAAGAGAGGAAAAGCATTCACAGCTGAGTCAATTACAAAAGTATGTGTTCCTTGAAGATACGATACGTAAGTATAGTTAGAAACCTGTTGGTCATACGAATTTCTGGACACTATGAAAACAGAATAAATGTATGGACAGGTAGATTAATAAAGTGATAATTCATTCCTGGGTTGTTAAATTTGTTTTCCTTCTGCAGGAAAGCAATCCAATGAAACAATTGGATAGGTCCTTAAGGCCAGTTTCCTCTAATCAAATTGTGTGCTGTACTTACACAATGACCTCAAGTCATCCTAATGCAATGAGGAAAAAAAGGATAATTTGACTCTGGATAAAGAGATATGATCGACTCTTACAGATAATGAAATAAAATTAGGCAGGGAAGCTCAATGAGGAATGCATTGCTGCTTATTTTTGCACACCATTCATTCACATGCCTTGTACAATGCCCAAATCATGGTAGCTACCCAACAAATATGTGTTAAAAAATTAACAGTGAATGGAGAAGAAGAGGAGAAGGAATAAAAAGAGAAAACAGAAGAAATAATAATTAACAGCATAGCGCTTTTAATTTTTCAAAGAAATTTTCTTCTGGTAACTATTTTAGGTCAAGAAATAGCTATTAACATACATAGGGAATTCCTAGTAAAGACACTAACACACTTTTGACTAATTATTAGTCTAATTGCTCCCTAGAACTCTAAAGTTAACTGTAGCAAAATGTAAAAGTGATTGATTGTTTTCTAGAAATGTATTCATTCATCCATTTTTTATTCAACAAATATTTATTGAGCATCTACTATATGTCTGGCATTCAACTAACATCTGAGGAAACACTAGTGATTAATATTGAAGTTCCTATCCTTAGGACACCTTAATTAAACAAATAATTTAAAAAGTTATTTTATTATATATCGATAAATAATATTAAGGTGATAGCGAAGGTTCTGAATGAATATATTTTATTTGGGGTAACCAAAGGGGGCTCTCTTGAGGAAGCAATATTTAAGCTGAAACTTGACCAATGTATGACTTACCCAGGCAAAAATGGAGAGTGGAGAGCTCAAGAGCATTCAGGGTTAAAATATATGCATAAATGTTCCAAGGTGGAAAGGGGCTTGGGAAGTTTGTTAATTTAAAATAAGGTAGGTGTGATTGAAGCCCAAAAGGGGATGGAGCGTGACAAGTCTGTAAGCAAGAGTAGCAAGACCAAGTCTTATGCTTAGAATTTTATTCTTCATCCCAATCATAATTAACAACACTGGGAACTATTAAGAAGAGCAAATTTGTGTTTTTAAAGATATTTCTGGATTCTGTGTAAAAAAACAACTGGAAGAGCTAGTCTAAATTGGAGATGGGGTGTAGCTTGGAATAAGAAGGCAACAGAAGTTATGGAGAGATGGGTTCAGGTTCAAGATATTTTTAGGAGGTAGCAACAATAGAGCTCAGTGAATGATTAATGTAGGTAAGCTGAGATAGGTATCCAGGATTCCTGCTGGGTTTTTGGCATGAGATCCTGGTGGATGAAGAGGCTTACCATGATAAATAATCCTGAAAGAAGTAAAAGTCTACTAAGGATAACGAGTTACTAGCTAAAGTTGGGGCATGCTTAATTTTATCTTCCTTGGAGGTATCTACATGTAAAAGTTCAGTGGCCTGTCAATAATATTTATTTTTATCTCAGGTAAAAGTACCAGACTGTAGATATTTAAACCTTTAGTCAGTCCTACAATGTCTTTAAAGACCTGACCCCTGAGGAATCTTTACTTCCCTCTTGCCACTCTGCACATTGTATCATTTATTTCATCTTTAGGACTTCTGGTTCCAGACATGCCCCATCTCAGTCACATTTTGTACTGTCTTGCTTGGGCGCCTGTATTTTTTTGTTCTTCTGGGAATATTTACTCTTTCTTCCTCTTCACTTGCCTAACTCCTGTGCACTCTTCAAAACTCAGTATGGAGAAGAGTTGCTCTACATGTATTTGTGCCCCTGCAGGTCAGGTGAGATGTTCCCACATTGTTCTTCTTCTGCACCTTGTGGTTTTCTATCTCAAGAACTCATTGCATGATCTTGTTTGCTGATTTATCTTCTCCACCTAACTGGGAGTGCTTTGGAAGCACAGCTTGTGTTTTTCTCTCTATATATCCATGTATACCATGGTACCTGGCACATAATAGGTGCTAAATATATATATGATAAAAATTTTACAGGCTTGCAGAGAAAGGAGGCCAAAACAATAGTCTTTGAGGACAGTGAGGAATAATTACTAATTATGTATATAACTTGATCAAAGTTATGATACCCTGTAACTGAGAGGGAGCACAAATCCTTCATGGTTTAGAATTTTCCATCTAGTATCAAATGTCTTATTTGGAGAAATCTATTTGATACTATATCTTGTTTCCATCTGTATAATTTGCCAAGTGAATTTACCTGGTTTTTTCCGCTTATATGTTTGCCTTCATTTGATTATCAATAAAAGCATGAACAGAAACAATTCTCAACATGTAAAGATATCAATAAATAATTTGGACTAAATACACAGTCCACAAATGAGACCCTGATATTTACATTGTGGGTTTTAAGGAAAGGAGCACCATATTTTATTTCAGAAAAAAAATCAACTTGATATCTAATTGATATTAAATTTAAATTATATACAATAAGATTTTTAATTTTGAGCAAGTTACAATAAAATTTAAATGACATGGCAAAACAAACCATCCTAGGTCATTTTCTCAAATATCCCAGGTCTTTGAGAAATCCAAACTTTTCTAAAAAGTCTCCTTAAAGGATCCTGAATTTTAGAATGGACAGTAGGAAAGCCAGGAGGGCTTTTAAAATATTTGGAAACTGTGATCCAAAATCACAGTGAATGTATCTTTAAGAGAGTGTTACTGAACTCCTTCTCCATCCTTTCAAAACCCCCAGCACTTTCTTTTTTACAGTAATAACTGACATCATAGGTAGCATAAATGTTTGTGTATTTGTCTGAATTCTTCTTGAGTTGAAAATTCCTTAAGAGCTTGAACTGTGCTATATTAATCTTTTCTTTCTAGAGGACAAGCAGATTGCTTGGCAAAGAGTAGGCATTTACATTTTTTGCCGATTGAATTACATGCAATGGTTATCTCTAATGATTTACTGCTAATTAAAAAGTAGCATGTGTGTTTATTACAAAGGGTTGAACATCAGGACTTTGGTCAAAACGTTTCTTCTTATTATTCCATAATTACTTTACTATGGAAAAATCAAACCATACTTAATGTCTAATGCTTGGAGATACTCATTTTAAAGATTAAATTAAAGCTTCAATTTATCCATATTTGGCACCTAATTAAATTAAATTAAGGAACTTAATTTAATTTTTGAGTGAGGTCTTCTCATGAAAGAGTAGATTCAATACCTTTCGATAACCCTCTCATAGGTATCTTCTGTGGATTGGATGCTAGGCCCATTGGTTAGTGACATTGAAAATGTTAGTTAATAAGGAAAGCAATGACTCCTTTGGGTAGGACATTCATTGGTATCAGATGATATCCCTAATTCTTGTCAGTAATAAAAGGAATCTAAACTTTCAGAATTGGTGTAGATTTGAAAGGAAAATAATTGTAAGATGAACATAAGGAAGAAAATAAAACCATGCAAATCCTTCAAACATTTCAGAGAAAAACTCTTCAAAAACTTCAGTCAGTAGGATGACAAACAAATCTGCACAGAATTGAAAAAATACTCATTTCTTATATAAATTGTGAAATAAATATCCTCGAGAGGCATATTCTTCTCTAATTTGTATGATTTTCAAAATGTAGTAATACGAATTTCCTCTTGAGGGGTCATTAAATCAGCCAGACTGAGTTATAGTTACATAGCTTGAGCAGATGAAAAATAAATTATTGAGACTTTTACCTTCCTCAAACAGGATACCAATGGAAAATTATTAACCAATATTTTCATTAGAGAAGACAAGAAATGAAATGATGGGAAAATCAAATTGATAATAATAAAGTGCTCTGTGTCTCCACTTTCAAACTTCTTCCTCTAAAGCTATTTTATTTATAGCCAGAAAAAGGTACGATTTTAGCTGTTTGTTAGTACAGAATGTCCAGTTAGCTTAATTTCAAATGATGGATGTACTTCATGGAAATCTAAAGAAATCGTCATCATATTCTTCTCATTTCTTCCTCTTGAAAGAGCCATTTATAATTTATTCACATAAAATGCCCTATTTAAGCCATTAGGTGGGAGAGGCTGGCGAGCTAAGGTAGTTTTTCAAACACAAACCCATATAAAGCTTAAACGATGATGAAAAGTAATGAACAACAGAGTGAATTTGTGATATCATAAATGATATATTGTACCGTTGAATTTTCCAACAAGATAAAAGATTCAGAGCTTTTCCCTAGAGATTTCTCCTCTTCTGTAATTCATAGTGGGTTATGCAAAGTCACCAGCATTCCAGAAGCAAGATATTTGGAAAATGGATTTAGATGATTGCTTCTAAATCTTTACAAAGTGATTATTCTCTCTTCAGAAACAAAACTCAACTTCTTGAGGAAGTGCTTTCTGATTAACAATGCATACATTTCTTGCACTGCAATCTTACTAATCTGCTCAACTAATGAAGAAGTCTTGCTGAATTGTGGGACATTTTGTACTCATTTCAGCATAAGTACTCAGGCAAATATCCTATTCCATATAGGATAACATTTTATATGCACAGGAGAACATTGAATTAAAATTGCCTGATGAGCAAAATAAGAATTAGGGGATCATACCCGTTGCAAGTAATGGTAGGAGATACTCAGACAAAGGGAACAGAGTGTAAGGGATGAGGTGTATAGTCAAAATTTCTCACAGTCCAGGCAACCAGGCAACCATGAGGGGTCCAGAACTATGTGTTTCCCTCAACGCTAATTTGTTTCTAGACAAAGAGTGCTATAGCAGATTCTGGGAATTTCCAACTGGTCCTTTGGAGTAGCTCCTTGCAAGAGTAAAGACAGTGTTAAAGACATCTTTTCTGCTTTGACAGAGGAAGGAAACTTGTTCCCAATTGCAGTGTTTTTGCATTTAATACAGTAAAAAGAAAATCAGATAGGAAGAATGAAACATGGCTGGATTTTTGGCTCTAACAATATTTTGACTCTTTGGATCTTAGTTTCCTCATCTACCAGATGAGAATGGTGAACAAAATTACATCTATATCTAATGTCTTTTCCAAATGCACCATTAACATGGTTAACTAATTCTGCAATAGAAGATCCAGACACTGGATTCAGACACTAAATGAACAAATGACCAAATAAACATACAATCACATCAGTTATATTATCCAGAGCAGAGCTTTTCAAACGCAGGTAGATAGCCATTAGTGGATCCTGAAATCAACTTAATGTATTCCAACCATCATTTATCAGGAAGAAATAGAGTAGAATGGAAAATATGAGAAAGCACAACAAGAAGTAAGGACAAATATTGTTTCTTGAAGCTTGTATTATGGTGGCTTATATATTCTATATTTATGTGCATGTTTACTGGGTCATGGTAAAATATATTTCTTATTCTCCATAGACATCAACAGTATTTGTCAGCCACTTATTTAGAGTTTCTTTATTTGGGCTAAAGGAGAAAAAGAGGCTTATACTTACCAATAGTGGGGTCATGATAATCAGGGAACTGATGACTAATAAACTGCATTGTCATTGCTGAAAAAAAATAAATTCAATTTAATAAAAATTCACTGATTCACCAATTAGTTATTCTCCAATGTAGTTCATCAGTCTTTTAATAAGATCTAGTGACTTATTTCTCTGAGTGACTAATTTAATTATGCAACATGAACCACCAAATGATAGAGAAAGTTCTAGAGGAGAAAAAATGTTATCTAGAAGGAAAATAATGCCAGATACTTGTCTGGAATAAATATGTCAAAATTTTCAGTGTATTTTAATAAAAATTGCATTGTTGTAAAAATAAGAAGGTTCTAGACATAAAGAGAATATAAAGTATCTATAGGATCCTTCTTGGCTTGCTTCGGTGTAACAGTTGGTATTGGTTGGGAAGATCTTTTCACGCAAGGTCCTATACATATTCTGGGACTTACCCTCCTCATCTTTGAAATAAGGAGATAATCTCTGAGGTCTCTATTATTTATAAAGGTACATGATTATATGAGTTTTACTCTTAGCCAGCTTTTTAGTTAAAATTATTTGCCACTTTTATTTTGCCTGACCCATGCTATTAGGTCCTTTTATTAATTTTCATTACTTTTTGGGGGTATATCCTCCAAATTCTCCGCATTCTTTTCAAATCAATAATTTTATAAAACATTTATAATGTTTCTATTATGGTTTCTTCATATGAATGTCCATTATTAGGAGACAAGTGGAATGCTGAAGTAAAGCAACAAAACTTGGAGTAAGAATTTGTACATAGTAGTTCTCTTCCTTTTCCCCCTTCCCTGTGTGTGTGTGTGTGTGTGTGTGTGTGTGTGTGTGTGTAAGAGACAAAGACTCCCTGATCAAACTTTAGTTAGCCTCTCCTGAGTCTTCCTCTCAACCAAACCCTGAGCTAGGTCCCTGCCCTTGCTAGACCCACATAGCCCAGTGGTAGCAAGAATCCTGCCAAATCAGGTCGGTGAGAAACTCCCACCTTGGCATTGGATCCCCCTGGCCTGCCTTCAGCAAGAATCCTTTAAATCTGTTCGGCAAGAATCCCCTTACTTCTGATGGCTCCTGTTGGTAATTTTCCATCCCCCAAAGCCTGTCCCCACTCCTTGCCTATAAATCTCCCCTTTTCCTCGCTGTATTCACAGTTGAGTACAGTTCTATAATGAATTCTCTTTTGCCTTATTGCAATAGTTCCCGAATAAAATCTATTTTTACCTTTTTACTGTCCAGCTCTGGTTTCCTTTAACAATGTGTTCATGCTTCAGCAAATGTTTGAAACAGGGAAGACAGTTAAATTCAACAAACCTGTACAAGGCACTAGTCTAACCCTGCTGAGAAATGCAAAGAAACAGAAAGTGACCCAGTGAAAGAGAATTTCTGTTTACACTTTGATAGTGTTTACTTCCTGTCTTTGCATTGACAAAGGAGGTCTCCATATGAAAGTATTACTCAATTTGACAATTTAGGGCAAATTTTTGAAATGCAAATTAACATTTCTTAGTGAGGGCTTAAGGACTTAGAATATTTCAGGTAAACAAACTGAAAACAACATGTTAATTAAGTAGATATCAAGGAGAATTTGGAAAATGTTTTTCTTGTGTTTTAAAAAGAGCATTGTCCTCTGTCTCTTACTGCCTGGCTGGTTCACTCCCAGCTAGAGTACAGAGGTTGGAGGCCTGGCCTTCCCATGAACACTTGATGTGGCTAGTCAATCAACTAAATTTCAAAGATAGCTCAGACTTGGTAACTTTAGAACTAAAACGAGATTCTCTGCTCTACTCAAGACAAAGAGATACACACCTATTCGCTATGTGACAAGAGCCTCATCACCCGTCTTATGATAATCGGTCATCTAGGCTAAAGTCTTGAAGATGTTTTTGGACAGTCCCCCTCTCATATCTTCCAACTAGTCTCCATGAATTTTCATTTACCTCCAAAATATCTTTCAAATATGTCTTTATTCTTTCTGAAATTACTCTAGTTTAGGATCTTATATTTTAAATCCTTATTGCCATAGACTCAAAATTGATTCCTTTGTAGCTATTTCCTTTACCTTCCATTAACTTTCACAATGACACCAGAATCATCTTTTTAAAAAAATCTGATTATTCATATATCAGCAACTATTAGGATGAAGAGTAATGTGGTCCTTCCTGGGCCCATCATATCTCTTCAGGCTTGACTTCCACCACTGCCCAAATAGCTGTGCTGTGTTCTCAGATTTACGGAAAGAAGGACTTTCCACCCATGAGCATGCCTTTATCCACCCACAGCATGGCCTTCACCTTCTCCTTAATTTTTCTATCATACTAACAAAGGCTCTCCTTGACCAAACCTTCATCAGGCTCCTCTGAAGCCTCCTTCTAAACCAGGCCATGACCTTCAGGCATCCATGCTTATCTCTGCTTTGCCAAGTTTTAGCAGGAATCCTACTAAGTCAGTTTAGAGAGAATTCTCCACACTTGATGTATGGTCACCCTTGGTATCTGGTCAAGTTCCTCATCTCCAACCCCCATGATTACTTTGGCCTACCTTCAGCAAGAATCCTATTAAGTTTATTCAACCAGAATCCTCCTTACCCTTTCAGTGATTTTCTATCTACTGACCCCCAACTTGTTCCTTGGCTATACATTCCCACTTGTCCCTGTATTTGGAATTGAGCCCAGTTCTAGACTGAGGGAGTTCACTTTCCCCTGTTGCAATATTTCCTGAGTAAAATCTATTTTTACCACTTTACTGCCCAGCTCTGCTTTTCTTTAACAATGTTAATAATATCTTCACCCAAATGTCATACTATTCCATCAACACATTTAAATTTTTCATCAACCAGGAGCCAGTACATGATAGTCCTCGAAGTTCCCAAGCAGCATTAGAAAACACTGTGTATAACTAGGGGCTAGGTTAATTTCTATAAACCTAGGAAAGAATCCTGAAGGTGAAGAAGTTTGGAACAAATTTAAGGAAGAATATATAAGCATTTTAAGAGCTAATAGATATATATGATATAACACCTGAGAATCACAAAACCAGTATTCAGAAACAAATGAACCAGTCGAATATTTACTTCTTACACTTATTTATAATTATACCTAGCATATATTTAGATGATGGAGTTTGTGCTTTCATGGAAACCTGCTGCTTATTGTATAATTGAAAAAGCCCTTCAATTCTCAAATCCTCTGACCTACCACTGAGACAGAACCAAAGAAGAGAGAGCCAGCTGAGCTTTGTGCCAGAACTTCAAAAGATAATTTAGAAAGATTGATTTGTAAAAGTTTCTTTTGTGTTTTACAAAGTGGATGCCTGATGGGATATCTAAGAGCCAGTTCCCTTTGCGGAGATGATATGTAAAACAAACAATTTTTGAAAAATCTCTCCTAAATACATGTCAAATTCAATGTTGGAGATAAGTCATCTGCTAAATATCTATCAATTGTACTGGAGACTAAATTTTATTTATTTTATGACATACAGGTTTACATCCTTAAAATCTGGGGATTCTACTTTGTTTTGCCAAAGAGCCATTCTGTCAGAAACTCAATAATAGCTCCTCCTTTGTCTTTAGAGATTTTATGGTATTGACTTTATAATATCTGAATTCATTGGTTTTTAAGTATCTAATCAAAATGAAGGTCTACGTCTCCTTCCCAAAATACAAATTCCTAAACACACATATACACAATATTGAGAGATATTGTCCTAGCAAATAACCATAAATCTCAGATATTAGCCTTTTGCTTAAAAAGAAGACAACCATAAAAACTGATTTAAGAGCATCTGAGGACCCCAACCTCAAATCTGCCTCTCCAGAATTCCTAATATTCAGCATAGATATCCATTTCTTACTATGCATTTTTGTTTGTTTGTTTTGTTAAGTATTCCTTGAGGAGTAGTACACAAAATTCCTAAACTTGAGTGTGACCCAGTTTGCTGGATCAATTAACAAAATCCACCGGACAGTCATGAACAAATCATAGTCAGTATATTCAGGAAGAAATAGGAAAGGAGGACAAGATATTACTAGAAATAAATTTCACAAATACTCTCCTAGAGTTACTTTGTGGCTTTCCTGTTCTGTAAAAGATAACAAGAGTCATTTTGGAAAATTTTGAAGAGGAGCGATGTCACATTTTCCATACACTTGAGAAAAGCTGCTACATCAACAGAGTCAGAAAGTTTTTCAGGGTTTACCAAAAAAAAAATTTAGTCTTTCAGTAATGAGAGAGGTTTGTTAGTTTTTTTGAAATTTCAGCTCAAGGAATTATTACAAAAAAAACCCACCTGTTTAAATTCTTATAAGTTGAAGCAATCTATATGGTGGGAATCTATGTATAATTTTGTAGATTTAAAAATTAATTCTCTAGATAGGGGTATATCTGAAATGATGGGCAAAGTTTTTGTTGTTGTTGTTTTGCTTTGCTTTGTTTTTTTCAGCTCAACTCTGTGGCCATAATGAAAAATCTGGGACAGGAGATAGTGATGGGAGGTTTGTCACACTCATGCACATGAACACTTCTCCTAAGTCAGTCTGTCTTTCACTGGCTTTATGAACACAAAAAGCAGAGTGCATACAGGTAGAAAAGACATTTAAATATCAGAAAAGTTGAGTCATCCATTGTAATCATCATCAAAATAATCAGGGATAGAAATAAAGTATATTTGGTGGACGCGGACTCTATCTTTTTGATTTGTAAAATTATTACAGTTAGCGGATGACCTTTGTTAGCAAACAAGATACTTCTCCTCTCTCCCCCATTGAAATGGACATTGACTTAATAACGAGCCACAGATCAGGAAGTACCTGATGGATTTTGTATCAAAGACCCTTTTCCGTTTCTAGTGGCCATCCCATTAACATATGTTATGTAAATATAGTGCTTGCCTGGACTTTATAAAATATTCATTAAATACATACAATAAATAATGGGCAAATGCATCTTCAGTGTTCATACAAAACCAGTGGTGAGAGATTAAATATAATCATTTTTTAAAAAACAAACCCATTTTGATTGGACTCCTCTTTTTCATGCATATATTCTTTATTTAAATTTCCATGTTATTATTCAGATAGTCCAATAATTTACTATTTCATTTTAAAGTTAAATTTAAATCAACTGCTTCTTGTTTTGCATAATTCAGTATTAAACCATCAAATTTACCTACATGAAAAATCTGACAATATTATATATCACCTTGGTTGGAATGTCAGTGGTATTTGCCCAGAGGCAGAGACTAACACTTATGAAAAAGGAAGTTTATAGAAAGAAGGGAGTAATTTTCTACAAATTTTTCAAAAGATTAAAATATTGCATAAAATCACACTACTTTATTATTACTCTCCTCAGCTCCCCGACCCCCAAAGGAGTTTAATATTTATGAAAAGTACTGAACTGAAACTTTGGAGAATGATATAATCTAATTACACAGAGATAGAGGTTGATAAGTCATTGCTTTCCCTTTGGGTTATTCAAGCCTGTCAGTTGAGTGGGAAAGATGATGGGAATCTGGTCCCTAAGACTGTACTTCCATTTGTCTCTTGGTCTGTTGTGGTACCTTAATAAAATTACTTAACTCCCTATGTCATTTTTCTTATCTGCAAAATAAGAGGAAGAAGGAAAGAACTTAAAAACGCGCCCAGATTAAGCATTCTACAATACCTATTTCTTCATCTTGTTCTCACTACCATCACTTGTTCTTCATCCATTTAGAATCTGTTCTGCTTTCTCTATTCTAATTCTGTCTTCTATCTAGTCATTCTGTTCCAGCCATACTGGCTTCTTCGGGGTTTTTTAAACATTTCCAGCCATGACCCTTTCCAGAGAAGTCTTTGCTGGTGCTATTTCTTTTGCTGAAATGCTCTACGCCCAGATAACTGCTTGCTTGCCTGTCTCGGATTATGATTCACATGTGACCTCCTTTGGGAGGTGTTCTCTCACCAATGAATTTAAATAAAAACCCATTCCCCCTCTCTAGAACACCCTAGGCTCCCTTCCTGATATTCATTCATTTATTCTATTCAAAAATATTTATCATGTGCCAGACACTGCTTTATATAATGTGCCACACGATGCCTTTAGGTGCTTCCGACACAGCATTGAGGAAAATGGACCCCTGCCCTTTAGGGGCTTACATTCTAGAAGGTGGGGAATTGGAGAGGGAGACAAAAATAAAAATGGCACACATTTGCATATACATCAATAGTCTGTTAGATGGTGACAACTACTACTATAGAAAAAGTAAAATTATTATAGGATCATTGCTAAAATATAAAGATATATTACATTAGGATGAGTTTATGTGGGAAAAAATTTGGTGTATATATAATTTCCAGGAAGAATAGGAACGATGTCACAGTTTTCACTATTAGAGAACTTGTTCGTGTAGTTTTTAAAAGAAGAGTATGTCTTTTATGCCTCAATGGATATATTTATAAGAAATATATCATTACTTACAACATCATTATTTAAAATAAGCTAAGAATTAAATCCTTTAAAACAATTTCAATTTAGGATGAAATTTTTAGATAATAATCTAA
Source organism: Ursus arctos (assembly GCF_023065955.2). Taxonomy (NCBI): domain Eukaryota; kingdom Metazoa; phylum Chordata; class Mammalia; order Carnivora; family Ursidae; genus Ursus; species Ursus arctos. The sequence goes on along the minus strand of NW_026622841.1, from coordinate 29,179,718 downwards.
AAGTGTACAAGTTGAGGGCATCCGGGTGGCTTAGCTGGTTAAGCATCCACCTCTTGATTTTGGCTCAGGTATGGCCTCAGGGTTATAAGATGGAGCCCCGTGTCCAGCTCTGCACTCCAAATAAGTAAGTAAATAAGTAAGTACGTAAGTAAATAGATAAAATCTTAAAACAGAAAGTGTACAAGTTGGGTACCTAATCTTTCAAAACTCCTTTAAGGAATAATGTAACAAAAATGTTTTAAAATCTATGCATTCACTGGGTGTTATACACAACTAATGAATCATCGAGCCTTACATCGGAAACCAGGGATGTACTGTATGGTGACTAACATAATATAATAAAAAATCATTAAAAAAATAAAAAATAAAATCTATGCATTAACTTGATCAGGGTCACAGATCTATCACAGAACAAAGTCCATTGGGCCATAGGACTCACTTTCTACTGTGCTAATTGCTTCTTATTAATTCCTCTCTCTCTTTCTCTCTCTCTCTCTTTTTTTTTTTTTTTGAGAGAGAGGGGTGGGGGAGGGGCAGAAGGCGAGGGAGTGAGAGTGAATCTCAAGCAGACCCATGCACAGCTCAGAGCTCCATGCAAGGCTTGTTCTCCCCACCCTGAGATCATGACCTGAACTGAAATCAAGAAGCGTTACTTTTCCGACTGAGCCACCAAGATGTCCCTAATTCCTTTCTCTTAACTGAAAACGTGAGCTCTCTCATGAGTGGGCCATTTGCTGAATAATAGCATGGATATGTGAGAAAAACTTACATTTTTGAATGAATAAATAAGTGAATAAGTCTAAAATTATCTGCTGACTTACAGTTAAACTCAGGTGAAAATGGTTGATAGTTCTCTTATTTTTCTACCAGCACTCCCGGGTACAAACATTTTCTAAAACTCATGGAGTCAAAGTGTCATGAGAAGCTGCAGCACAGGGTGTTCCCCAAGGAGGGCAGGCCACCCTGTTGAGTACTTGAACGAGAGGAGGTGGCTTTCAACCTGGAATGCTCCCAAAGAGGAATAATAGGATCCCTTTAAAGTCAAGGTAATAGGGAAGTAGTAACAATAGAGATATAAGAGGGTCTTTATGGAGTTTGGCAAAGACATCCTTACAGTTTGGCAAAGATTCCTCCTTACTTCTTTGAGGCTTTTAATACTGAAGAGTTTAAACTGTTGGGTAGACCGTAAAGAATACTGACTCAGAAATTAGGTGGGAGCGATCATCTCCACTCTGATGCCACTGTTCCTTTTCACTAATTCATACAACCCTAACATGAATGGGATTTTCCTGTTCTCTCTAGGGCTACTAAAGTTTCTAAATTTTTACAAAGTCAACATTTAGAGAGAGGAATTCAGCAATGGGAATTTAGTGCTTCTAAATCAAAAGTATAATTCAATGTATTTATATAAAGATGCAGGAAACCCAGTAACCCGGACAGATGCCAAACCTATGCCTGCAAGATCTGGATTTTCTCCACCAATAATTATTTTCTTAGAATAGAACCATCATGGTTCAAATGTGGACAGGTAATCTGAGAATGTAATTTTTCATTCAGTTATAAAACATTTGTTGCAGGTCTGGTATATTTCCCTGTGCCCACACATTTGTGGATACAGGATAAGGATGGTTGAGAAGGAAGGGATGAGATCTGGAGGTTAAGTGGTAGATTAGAAAATGGCACCATTTGGGGGCTCCTGGGTGGCTCAGTTGTGTGAGCATCTGACTCTTGATCTCAGCTCAGGTCTTGATTTCAGCGTCGTGAGTTCAAGCCCCACATTGGGCTCCATGATGGACATGGAGCCTACTGAAGAGAAAAGAAGAGAAGAGAACAGAGGGGAGAAGGGAGGGGAGACGGGCGGGGAGGGGAGGAGAAGAGAGGAGAAGAGAGGAGAAGAGAGGAGAGGAGAGGAGAGGAGAGGAGAGGAGAGGAGAGGAGAGGAGAGGAGAGGAGAGGAGGAGAGGAGAGGAGAGGAGAGGAGAGGAGAGGAGAGGAGAGGAGAGGAGAGGAGAGAAGAGGTCACCATTTGGTTGGGGGAATGGCACTAAGCCAGGAAGATGGATGGGAGAGGCAACCCTTGCAGTCTCCATCTCCCTGAGGGTTTCCCCTTCCATGGAGTACTCCCTTTCACTTCCGTTTTTTTTCTTCTCCCCATAAACTCTCTGCCAACAGAGAGAAATGGTGCTTTCCAGGACATTAAAAATTCTATTTATCTTCACTGACTGATTTTCAAGGATGATTGATGGGACACAAAAAGAAGTGATGGATATTAAAATTCAATATTACCAGTCATTCCTTTTTGCTCTATTCTGACAGTTTATTTTGTACTCAATGAAACTAAGAAGAAAAATAGACATTTTCACCAATCATTTCCCAAGTATTTTATCACTTAGGATAAACCTCATCACTTTAGGTAAATGAAATACTACCAAATGCCCTGCACACATGTACCAACAAATAGGTAAATATATCTTTCTCCCTAACTCTACTATTAGAGTATAATAATTAATGGAGAAAAGTATTGGAATCTGATTCATGTGAATGGGTGATAGTAACCAGAAAGTCTTAAAGTGCTCAGATATTAGAATGTATTTGGTTTGTCATGGGAGTTATAATAGACATTAGTATTTAGTCTGTATCTGGATTTATATTCTTATCGTTTGCTACAATAAGAATTTACTCTGTCTTGACGCCTTGATCCTGCAGTCAAAGCATTTCCTGGCATTTCATCATGTTAGTAACTGATAGACATCATACGTCTTGGGGCTGAAGGTTTTTCTTTCATAGCTTTGGAAAAAGATTCCCAAAGCACAAAACACCTGTGATTTATAGTACGATAATATTTGCATATTTTCTGAGAATTTTTCTTTTATTGATGAATTTCCATCTTATTTCTAGGAATTTTGTAATACTCTGTAGACAAGGTCGTAGGCTAAGTAGTGAAGTTCAGGACATGCTACCCCAAAATATGGCATGTTGGCATATTGACTATTTTAAAGTGAAGGAATCTGAGCAACAGTAGTTGTAGGAAAGATTCTCAGTCTCCCATGAAGCAGGTCCTAGGACCTTCATGTGAAGGCTGGCCTCCTATACTTGGAGGAAAAGAGCGTCCTATCTCTGAAGAAGGAGGGATGCAGAGAGAAGTAGAACAAACTGGCCTTGGGTATCCCCCCACCCCCTTTACTACCCTTAGGTCATACCCTTTTGTCCTATCGCATTTTTTATAACTTTCCACTCTTCCTCAAACCTGCAAACATAATTAGGCTTACCCACCTCTTCAGGTCTTCATTTTCTTATGAAGACTCCAGGGTTATGTAAAACTGAAATAAATTTGTACGCTTTCTCTTGTGACTCTGTTGTCAGTCCAACTTATGGGGTCCCAGCCTAAGAACCTAAGATGGCTAGAGGAAGGGATTTTTCCTCTCCATGCTCGTCAGCTGCTTACTTGACCAGAAGGACGTTGGCGTGCATGGATTATTTTCTCCTGCCCCATTACAGCTCCCTTCTTCCTAACTGCAAGTTCCCTTCTAATGCCTTAAATGATTCTGGATTCCCGGACTCTCTTCTTAAAAGATCTTTAGTTTCTATCAGTTTTTATAGTCCTTCATGGCACAATAGACTCTTCAGACAGAGAAAAGCTCTGGAAAGTAAAGATGGGTGGTCCCCTGAGTAAAAGGCACACTTTTTCTGTGGCCTCACCCAGATCATCCACGCTAAAAATTGTAATAACCTTAATTTTTTTAAGATTTTGTCTATTTATTTGAGAGAGAGAGAGAGAAGAGAGAGCACATGAGCAGGGAGAGGGGCAGAGGGACAAGCAGACTCCCCACTGAGCAGGGAGTCCAATGCAGGCTCAGTTCCAGGACCCCGAGATCATGACTTGAGCCAAAGGCAGACGCCTAACCGACTGAGCCACCCAGGCATTCCTGTAATAACCTTTATAGCACTACACTTTTTTTTAAACATATAATGCTATATACTTTTAAGGACATTTTTTGGTTTATACAGTATTTTAAACTTTATGCTTCTTTTCGCAACATATATGAAATGACATAAATCTAAAAGTAAAGGCTAACAGACCAGGTATCAGAAGGAAGGGTTAGGGCAATCCTGACAGAATGGAATGATGGAACAAAGCCAGAAATCTGAAAAGTAACAGATTAATGCAAAAGTCTTATATTTTAGCTAGAATAATCAATTTTACAGTTACAAAAGCATAGAATGAGCTGGACCTGGTACAACATCTGTTCAAATGGAAAATGACATGGAGGTTAGGATTAGGTCTACATAATTATGACTCCAGATAAAATTTAAGGGGATGCACGATTTAGGGCAGATTGTGACTGCATTATTAAATCTCAACATATTGCCAGTTGGTCCTTTACACTGGATTTGTTACGGTGACATGAACAAATCTGCTGGCTGGATTCAGCACTCATCCAGCCTCCATGACAAACATGCTTCCACCCCAGCACAACTCTGGAACGAAGTCTGCCTGCAACCGGGCTTCCTCAGGGGCTTTCCAACAGCGGATGGGGCAGGGTCTGGGCCACCCGGAGACTGAAAGCGCAGTGTGGATGGACAGACAGGTGCTGGCTCTGTCCACATTTACAGAACTGAATCGTGCTCATTCCGTCTAGGACAGCGGTTCTCAGAATGCAGTCAAATAGCTCTGAGGATCTGAGAGGCCTTTTCACAAGGGTTAATGGAGTTCTATGTCTTCCGCCTTCAGATCTGCATGAAACTGGATTTTTTTCATAAACAACCAAAACAATATACAGCAGTGTATTGAACAGAGAAGCAGACAGGTGACTCCAACAGTCTTTTCAGCTAGATATCTTCAGAGATTTTAAAATACATAAAATCATGTCATTCTTCTCAAATTCTTTTGTTGTTTTGGAAAATGCAGATATAAAATGTTATTTCTTAGGGCACCTGCGTGACTCAGTTGGTTAAGTGTCTGACCAGCTCAGGCCATGATCTCAGCCCCACATTGGACTCTCTGCTCAGAAGGGAGTCTGATTCTCCCTTTCACTCTCCTTCTGTGCTCTCTCTCTATCAAATAAATAAATAAAATATTTTTTAAAATGTTTTTTTCTTGGGGTCCCTGGGTGGCTCAGTCATTAAGCGGCTGCCTTCGGCTCAGGGCGTGATCCCAGAGTTCTGGGATCGAGCCCCACATCAGGCTCCTCCGCTATGAGCCTGTTTCTTCCTCTCCCACTCCCCCTGCTTGTGTTCCCGCTCTCACTGGCTGTCTCTCTCTCTGTCAAATAAATAAATAAAATCTTTAAAAAAAAAAATAAAATAAAATGTTGTTTTCTTGCAATATATTTTTAAATTAATATTATTATAAGTGTTTAATTAATTGATTCAGTTTTATAAAATTTTACTTTATAATATGGTACATAGCAATAGAAATAACCCATATACTCAAAAGTTTTTTGGGGTCCGCAATAACTGTCAAGTGAATGAAATGATTTTAAGACCAAAATGGTTGAGTACCACAGATCTGGAGTAAAACCCGTGCCCGTTAAATAAAGGCTGGTGAAAAGAACTATGATTATTCATACATCAAGTAATAACATTTTAAAAGCCTATAATTAAAGATAAAACAATAGGGAAGCCTGCCTGGTCAGGATGCCTAACGGTAACTCCAGATCTCTGTTTTTCTTCTTTCTCATTTCCTTTTTTCTACCTTCTCTTGCTTGTGTCTCTATGTCATCTATTCACGGCTATTGTGCTGATGTGTTTTCCTTTCTCATTTTCATCTTTCCTTTTCCCCTCTCTTTGTCTGTCTTCCCACAGACGCCTGTTTCTCCCCATTCCTATCTTACTTTCTTCCCAGAAGCTGCTGCCAGAAGTAGACTTCACCACTACCGCAAACGCATGTAATATCAAATTATGGAATTAAAAATAAATGCTTGGTCTAATAAATAAAGTTTTAGTATATTTCTATAAGAGCGCTCCCTCTACTCTTCCCTCAGGATAGCTAAAATTAAAATTTTGGTGATGTTTCCAAAAAAAAAAAAAAAACCAACAACAAAACCCAACCAAAAACTAAATTTCTAATTTATATTTTAATGTAATGCTTGAGTTTTTCTTTAGAAACATTTTTAACATTTCTAGAAAAAACATAAAGAGAAAATAAGCATTTATTTATTTATTTAGAGAGGGAGAGAGATGGGGAGTGTGAGGGGGAGCTATGGGAGAAGGAGAGAGAATCCCAAGCAGGCTCCACACCCACCACAGAGCCTGACATGGGACTGGATCTCACAAGCCTGAGATCATGACCTGAACTGAAATCAAGAGTCTAATGCTTAACCAACTGAGCCAGCCAGGCACCCTGAGAAAGTAACCATTTAAATAAATATATTTTATTTATGAAATGGGAAGTGAGGAGTTTATGTGAGAAGAAAAGTGAAATGTGAAGAAAAAAGGAAGAAACTACTATGACAAAGTCTAAAGCCAGGAGCTTATTATATACCAAGATTTGTTTTAAAAGTCTGCTTCTGGAATGATTTTTATGATTTCTCCTAGAGAGAAGGGACATGCCAGGGTGAAACACTGCAGTGGGTTATGGCTAGAAAATTTGAGGCAATTTAATGACAGATGTTAAATTTGAAGTTTGTTTTTGCTTTGTGTTGAAATTCCATTCTGTTGTTCCTTTTGTTTACTGAAACTATGTTACACACAGAACACTGGGCCATGGGGTGGAAGCTGGCCAGCTATGGATGGTGGCAGCCTTAGGAATTGACAGCGAAACTGGAAGCACGTGAGACCAGTGAAGTGGCTGTTGATGGAGCTTGACCCAGGGAAATCTAATTCACCTTTGGAATCACCAAAGGATCTGGCCTTCCCACAGTGTGTTGTACTGGGGCTTGAACCATGAAACCGAGAGATTTTCTGACTTCTAAGTCAGTTATTTTAACTACCATTGTATTACATTAGTGTCATCTTCCACTAGAAGTCAAGTTAGATTCAGAGCTAACTGAGTGCGATCAGAGACAAGGATCCTGTTTTTCTTTTGTAACCATATTGGTATTATCCATTATCAAACATGATACTAAATGTAGTAGGTATTCAGTAAAGACTGGTGCCTGATTTGCCACTGATAATAAATGAATACATCAAAATTTTTGAAACCAATAATTCAAAGAGATGGATGTTTAGGTTGTAAGATTACACTCAACTATCAGTCTGGTGAAATAGTTAAGGAAAGAAGTATTGGAGGATTAAGACATTTTCTGGATTCGAGTTTTGACTCAGATACTTACATGTTTGTGTCTTTGAGAGAGTCAGGAAATACTTTCTTTTGTCTCTCAGTTGTCTCATTTGTAAAGTGGGGTTAATAATAATATGTATAATGGTTTGTCATAAAAAAAGTAAGTAATACATAAAAAGAACTTAAACTAGTGAGTGGGCAATTCTAAGCCCTCAGTGACCATTATTTGTCACGATTTTTAGAACTCTTTTATTTGGAATGATTTATATGATTTCTCTTTTCCAATATTGCATTGTGGTCTCAGGGTCAAATTGGCTAGAATATGATGTTTTTGTAAACCATGGCTCACATATGTTCATACGATGCTATCCCATCTGCTTGAAATATAACATTTCAATCAACTGGTGTTTTGCTTTTATGAGTACACTATGTTTGATAGTCCTTGTATTATCCTGGGAATGCCAGTTGTTCATTTATTTTTTTGTTGAATTAATGAGTTAGTGGAGAAGAGAATATAATCAATGTACTGGTTTCTAAAATTGTTTCGACCATGTTACACTAAAATGAAAAGAATATTTTGTGCCCAGAATATGCACCCTGCTTACTTGGTTAGGGTGGTTTTCTGTTATTTGCTCTTTTTGGTATATAAATTGCACACTACAAACATAGCATCTAACTCTCTGAAGCAAAAGTTAGGTGAATTATGAAGAAATAACCAGCAAACCAGCATTAATATTCATGATGAGATTGAACACTGGCATGTGAAATCTCAAAGACAGGCTGTACTTCCCTTTATAAACAATGACACAGTAAGAACTACCTGGAATTTGTCCAGGGTTTGATAGAAAGATCATTGAGCAATGGTGTCATGAGAGCTGAGTTCTCACAATGGCTAATGCTAGCTCATTAAGTTAATACAGACAAATCACAGTAACAGCTCCAGTTCAATTTCCTTAGTGCTAATCCACAAGGGCCATCCTAGATATATTACTAATTTTCATTCTTCTGTACTTCTATTTAACAATTGCACTACACTTAGACACTGTTAAGTTTTGGGACACAGAGTTGAAATACGTAAACCCTGTCATCAAGGAACTCAGAGTAGAGTACAGGACATTAAAATGTTATGATAGTTAATCACAGGTTCTTATTTAGGTGAAGAGGAGAGAAATACAATCTAATCTCAGAGGTGAGTATTTTTCTGAATGGGAGGGGGTAGCCCTGAATCTTGAATAGGAATACGTGTTAATAATGTGCATAGAGTGGGACTAGTGGAGACTTCCAGGCAAAGGGAACAGCATGCTCAAGAGTCCCAAAGGCTCAGACGACATGCAACATTTAGGAATTTCTAGTAATTCATTATAGATGGAGCCCAGGGTGTGGAAGGGCCAGATGGAGAATAGAGAGAGAAGCCAAGATCATATTACCAAGGGCCCATTATGCCATGCTAAACATTAGAAAGCAATGGGTAATCACGAAATGATTTTTTTAGAGGGAAGTGACATACTCAGAATTGCATATTGAAAATAAAACCCAGAGCAAAAATGAAAAAATAGATATGAAGTGGCCTTATTGGGTACAGGGATACCTGTTAGGAAACTGCTGTGGGAAAGCTAGGTAAGAAAAAAATGAAGGCTTGACACAAGACTCCAGCAGCAGAGGTGGGAAGGGAGGAATGGAATTGATAAATATTACAGAAGATAATCTGCTGGAATTAGAGACTGATTAAATTTATGAGATGTGAAAGAGGTTTATTTTTCTGGGTGGATGGGGTGATACCCTTTCCTGGGAGGTCATAGGAGTGGAAAAAGTTCAAAAAAGAGGATGAATTTCCGTAGAGGATAGTTTCAGTTTAAGGTTCCTTTGCATTTATAATGGAAGACAGCCATCAAAAAATTGGACATGAGTCTGGAAATCAGATGATCCCTGAAATGTCTTTTCAAATAATATTATAACTCAATTTACCAAAAAAAACCATAACTAAGAGAAAAATTTTAGTGTTAATTATATGCTAGTCACTAGTCTAAATATGAATAATTTAACAAATATCGTGTAAGTTTTTGTTATATGTATTGCTCTTGCTTTGAAGTAGTTCATTAACTCAAAGGGATATGAGACTTGTCTAATAACTAATCCACTAAATAGGAACTTAGAAATGTAAAAGAAATTCAATTTTTAAGTCTTTAACGTATTTTAGGATACCCCTCAGTCACCTTTACTGAGATGAAATTGGTACTTTTTCAAATTAGAGCTTCCTTTGAACTTCCTTTGTTTGCTTCCCACTCTTTCCTTCTCTTTCTATGAGGCATTTTGGATGATCACAAGACTGCTCATATCCTGTATGACGTAGAAACCGACAGGGGACTTGGGGCTCTACCAAAGTTTTACAAACCAAGTATTGCCAGACAATAGCCTCCTGAATGATGATGCTTCTAGCATGAATTCATCCTAAGCTTTTTCTCCTTTTGCTGCCATTGTCCTTCTGTTCAACAATAGCTAATAAATAAAAATCAAGTCCTTTTTCCTTCTTACTATGTCAACCTTTAATTATTGTATTAACTTTTATTACATATATAATTAAAAAGTTAAATGGTACCATTGATGTATGTGAAAAAGATATGAACCTAAATCATGACAAAAATATGGATGCTCTAAGACATTTAATTAGGATGGCATAAAGAATGAAGAGCTCTGTATAGGAGTGATTTATTAATTGGGCTTATTTGTTTCTATTATAATGTCCATGGTGATTCATACAATATAAAATCTAATTTGAAAACAGATGATAATATTTCCGAACACTTCCTGAATCATCCAGGGGATATAACATATAATCCCCCATGTTAAACTCTCATTGCATATTGAATCAATTCCAAACTCTCTGGTTTGATGTTCAAAAATCCTTCCTAATGTGATAGATTGAACTTGAACATAAAACTGTGAACTCCACACCTGTGGTTTGGCTCCAGCCATGCCACTTTTGTGCCTGTTTCCTTCTCTGTCTAAACTCAACTTTTAGCTCAGTTTTTCTTATTTTCCGAGAACTTCCCTGATCCTTCCAATCATCAGTGATTCATTTTAAATACCTTAAGCATTTATTCTCTGTCTCCTTTCCCACTTTCTTCATTTACTCATATCTGTTTCCCCAAATAGCCTATGAAGGAGAGAGAGGGTGGGGGAAGTGGCTTTAGGAGTGAACAGGAGATAAGTTACACCTTGCTTGCTAGTTGCAGGCACATTGCATGATTTCTCAACTCTCAAAAGAACAATTAGTATTTGTGGATAATTAAATGAGACCCAGAGAGGTTCAAATAACTTGCCAAGGCCCACTCATCTTTCAGTGGGGACCCGGATTTAAATCCAATGTTGCCTGTGTGTTCTTGCTCCTCTTACCCATGGCCAGAATGCAGTGGGCGTGGGCTTTGAAGTCAGGGCACTAACAAAGCTGCTGCTCCCTAACTGTGTAGATTCACTTTTTAAATACCTTCTGTGTTCTCTGCCAAGGATTTCACACACATTATTACAGGTAGTATCGTGAGCAAAATCCCTAAGCTGTGGTACTAAAATTACCCTCACTTTATGCATAAGGACACTGAAACACTGGGAGGTTGGGTAACTTACCCAAGGTCATGGAATGGGAGCCACAACTGGACTTGAATCCCGGGCAGTCTGAGCCCACACTCTGAATCACTCTGTTCATCATTATGCATCTATGGGAAACCACCATAACTTCTTTAAACAGCAAAAGTGTCCTTATGTATAAAATGGATATAGAATTGTTTTGAGGATTAGAGGGGATGATAGGGAAAGACGAAGCTTAATAGCTTGCATGTAGTAGTAACTAGATATATAATATTTGTTGTTGTCTTCATTATTTGACTGAAGGATGGGAGGGGGACAGCAATTCAATCTTTTTATCTCTCTCTTTTTATCAAAAAGTAGTCCTGTGCATATAGTTACTGCCTCAATACTTATTGATTTTATTATTTAATGTATTAGCTGTTTTGAAAGATGGTGAGGAGAAAAAAGGTTGTTACCAAATATTGACAGATATATTTGTATAGTACTAAACTATTTGAGGTTTAAACCATTGTGAGTAATCGAGCCTTGTTTTATGCTACCATATAGAAAGGAGCTGCTTGTGGAAGAAATTTCCTCATTGGATCTGACACCTATTTCATAGAAGAAACCATCAATATAATCTACCTCAGGATCTGAGTACTGGCTTTACTCATATTTGTCTATAATACAGCAATTTAAATGTATTTTGGACTTTGTTCTATCATTTTCTATCATTACTCCATTTAGGATACTCTGATATTTAAAAGAGCCCTCAGCAGACCACCTGGCATGCATCAGATATGTGGAACTTTCTATTTGCAATTCCGTACCAGGAGAGGAAAAGTTTCGGTCAGCCCTTTGTTGAAAGTTAGTTTTACTGTGTCCCCACCTCCAAATTCTAGCCAGTCTACCTCTAAATATCTGTCCATGATGGCAAGGATGACAAGGCTAGAGTGCGCAGCTGGGTCAGTATTCAAATATGTCCCCTGGAGAAAACTGGATGACCTGACGGTAGATAGGAAAATGACATCACCCAGCTGAGGACACGGAGAATTCCAGGATGAGATCCAAGAGTGTCCCTTTGAGGCAATTTATAAATGTGTTACAAATAAGATTAAAAAGATTGCTGTATCTCAGAAAGAAGGCTAATCTGTAACTCCTGGGAGCTAAATTGGATGATGTCAAGTAACGTGTTAAGAAAAAAAAACAAAAAACAAAAGGTACACAGATCTTCCTCAACCTGCAATGGTATTACAGTCTGATAACCCATTGTAAGTTGAAGTTGTAAAGATAAATTGAAAATGTATTTAATATACCTGACCTACTAACCATCATAGTTTAGCCTAGCCTACCTTAAAAGTGCTCAGAACACTTATATTAGCCTGCAGTTGGGCAAAATCATCTAATACAAAGCCTATTTTATAATGAAATTGCTGACTATCTCATGTAATTTATTAAGTACTATACTGAAAGTGAAAAAACAGAATGGTTGTGTGGGTACAGAATGGTTATAATTGTATATATTGTTTACCCTTGCAATTGCCTGACTCCCTGGGAGCTGGGGTTCACCACTGCCTGTGCCCAGTATCACTAGCTCAGGAAAAGATCCAAATTCAAAATTCGAAGGACAGTTGCTACTGAACGAGAATCACTTTGGTACACTGTAAAGTCAAAAAATCATAAGTCAGACCATCATAAGTCAAGGACCATCTGTAACAAAAAAAAAAGGGGGGGGCGTCCATATGGAATCAAGAAAATTAATTGAATATCATACGGTTTCACTCATACTTGGAATATAAAGAATAGCACAGAAGACCACAGGGGAAGGGAGGGAAAACTGGGGAGAAATCAGAGAGGGAGACAAACCATGAGAGACTATGGACTCTGGGAAACAAACTGAGGATTTCGGGGCAGGGGTGGGGAGATGGGGTAGCCGGCTGGTGGGTATTAAGGAGGGCACATGTTGTGATGAACACTGGGTGTTATACACACCTATTGAATCATCGAACACTACATCAAAAACGAATGATGTACTATATGGTGGCTAACTGAACATAATAAAAAAAAAAGAAAATTAATTGAAGAGTAATCACATGCCAGGGCTCCAATAATGTCCAAGGAGATATAAATGGTATCTGGAAAATGAGTATTTTAATCATTAGGAAGACAGACTCTTAGAATAATTTGGATAAAATTTTCCACAGCCCTTTCCAATTTCTTATACTCTGTTTCAATTTTTAAAAACTGTTTGCTTTCCTCTTCTGTTTGCTTGGTATCTTGATAATAGAAGGGCTTCCTGGAATAATAGAAATCTGTTTCTGGTCATCTGAAAAAGAATAACTCTTATTGTAAATTAGCTATTCTGGTTCTTAAATTACTCTTTATTTCATAAAAAAATTTGATTAGAGTGTATTAGACTCAGGATTTATTAATCCCATGGTGCACTCATAAAAGTTTGTTTTTAAATCTGAAAAACAAAGAAGATCTTGATCCTGTAGAGACGCTCCCATGGTGTTATTTGTGGCTTTCGATCTGCTGATATTTTTCATCTACTCTCTGGTTATTAAATCTCGCTGTGCACTGAATTCACCTTGGTTGCTGTTAAATGCATCAGTTCATGGGTACCCCTCCAGACCTGTGGAATCAGCCAGGGGCAGATATAGTTGTTACTGTAAAAATTTCTCCAGCTGATTCTGATGGTGCATTTACTGTGCTTTCTGAACTACAATGACGCCATGTTTATGAGAAAGGGGCAGCCTGATAAATTAGGATAGCTTCTCGATTGTTCATGCAAATAAACTCGAAAAATAGAAAGAGATAGACATCTTCTCCTTATGGAGAAAAGCTGGGCGAGCAGCGTAATTCCCTCTGTGTGGGGCCTCATCAGGGCCATGTCCTCTGGTAGAGTTTGATGGATGCCTGATGACGAAAACGATGATGAAATGGCGCTAAGAAACCAAGACAGAAATTATATGGGTCTTGACAACTCTGTGTCAGAGGCTGAATTAGAAGCAGATCAGTTAGGTCGGTCTCTCAACTTCAAGTGTATCTACCTCAAAGTCAGAACATGATGTTCTTCAAGTCCTCCAGAAAAGAAACAAAAACGATTAAGTAATAGACGCAACCTTATCCACAACAGGGAGGATGCTTTTTTTTTTTTTTTTTTTTTTGGTATTTCCCTTAGTAACTCCTTAAAGTTACAGACAAAAAACGGTTCCTCCTTGTGTCTGAGGAAAATGATGTAATTTAAAATAGAGCAGAAAGTGAAAATCCAGTTCTCACGCAGAATAGATGACATTGTCTCGTAATAGGGGCTCGGGCTGATTTTGAGGTTTTGTGCATGCTGTTGGCCTCAGAGGGAAGAATTTGCATACAAAGGAATATAGAAGTTTAAACTATGGGAAACAATGGGTTTACCAAGCTAGGATATTTGTGCAGAGGAGGATAACAAATGAGGCAGGCAGATACTGCAGGTGTTGGCAAACAGGTCTTCAAAGGTTATGGCTTAGCGATATCAACCTCAACAATCCGTTCCGATTAGGTGAATTCTGTACTTAGCCCTCAGCTGTTCTCTGAATTGAGTTGGCTTCCTTGATGTATGCTCATGCAGAAGCAGAGTCCCGTCCTGTTTGCAAAAGTCAGAATTATATGAGGTCATTCTCAATAACCTGTCTGCATCTGCTCACAGCGAGTGTTCAATAACTGGTCGTTAGGATCACACCTACCGAAGCCCGAGCTGACCGGAAATGTCTTGCACGATGATATACTGAATGGTACAAGTAGTATTTACACTTTCAAAAGTTCCTGGTAAAGACAAAGTCCACGATGCTAAAGGATGACTCGAGCTCTCGGGAAAGCTAAGCCATCGCCGCAAAACCCATCGATACCCCAGCACGCTGAATGTGAAAACCAACAAAAGTAATATTCCTCCCAAGACTGTGCAGACACTGTCATCAAACGTAATAAACATTTATTGCAAAAGATTATTGGGAAGCTTCCCAGGGCTGTTTTCTCCCAGGGAAATACGTACTTACAGAAGCCGTGGTTTAAAGGCAACTCAATCCCCCATTATATTTTACGTTGAGAAATGACCACTAGGGGACAGTGTAAGCGGTAGCACTTACGAATCAAGGAGTTGGCACTTGACAGCCGTTTTATTACAGTTTGAACATATTGAAGAAATAAGTCAGGAAGGTAGTAAAGAATTTGGATTTCTGAATCCCTCTGCTTGGGAATCAAACCCCGTGGAGTCTCAGAAGATGGCTTGTAGGCACTGAACACATTCAAATGGCTCTGGGCATCAGTAAGGACCTCTGCCATCACAGGTCCCCCAGGCCTCGCCAGAAGGAATGACCAGCACAATAGCTTTTCACTGAACAAAACTCTTCACAATCTTTGAGTTACCTTCAGCAGACAAAGCCAACTCCCTCTTTCCTTACTCTTGCCTTCCCATACTAAATAAACCAAATACAAAAGAAACTTTCATTTAAATATATGCATGGAGTTTTGCTTTCCCATGGTCTGAGTTCAGGAAGAAAGAGGAAAACAAGCAAGCAACAAAGAAAGTTCTTTGTTCTTGTTCTTATGATGTAAGTTAGATAAGCAAGTTTAACCATCCCAGAGTGTTATATAAATGTGGGGTGCCAGTGAAGACTATTTCTGGATATAGTACATTGTGTTATCCATTTATTAAGACAGGAAACATCACTAACAGAATGAAATGCTTATTCACATTTGTTGTATCCTGATTTTTATTTTTTTGCCTCTTCTTGCCGCTAATATATTGTTCTAATCAGCAGATCTATTTTCTGCCTTCTTTGATACCACGATCTTACTTATTGTTTCAGTTAAATCACAGAAGGCTCTAGCCCTTGGCTTCCCCAATGTGAAGCACTATATATAAAATGAGTTACTGCAAATAAGACAAGGCCAGTGCCATAAACCTGTCAACCTCATCTCCAGGATTTTCTTTCCAAATAGCACCACACACTTTCTTGATATTACCTCGCACTGAAACAGGGCAAGCCTCTATTAAAGTTAGGCATTTATGAATCTCATGTTTCAACACATTCTTAGTAATATAAAGGATATGGGAGTATTAAGCATGGATCATTTTGAATGGCTCTTGGTGGGGATTCACCATGTGTGTGTGCATTAAACCCTTCCCTCGCAATGGTCTCAATATTTAGTTAGCACGAAAAGCAAAAGGCATTTTAGTTTGGGTTTAAGATTTGGTGATAGCATCCTTCAGTTTGCCACACTCCATCCAAGAACATCAAACAATCATGGAGCAGCAGATGTTGGTATTTTCTCTAGCAATGGAGCTAACCTCCAAAGGATCGACACTTACTTTTTTGTATATCATCTAAAGCAGGGCCAGCTGCAGCAAATGCCTTTGGCCAAGAAATTAAAATTAGATCAGAAGCCAAATATCCTTAGGAGGATTTTGGTGTGTCCTGCTGGGCAACACACAATACAATATTGGACTTTCTGGATCTCTATGAGAGGAAGCAACACACAATGAACAAACAAAGCTAATTGGAACTGTATCGGGAAGATTTTCTTTTTAGCATGGCATCTGGTCAGTTTATTATGTCTAAGTAAAAGTGGTAATTAAAATGAAAAAAAAAATGAAGTGGGCAGTGGCTTAGAAGCCAAGTACTTCACTGCCATGCTAGATGGTTTAGAATCACAGTGTGGCTGTAACTTTGTTTACAGTCACATTGAGGCATTCATATATATGTGAATATACATATTAAATAAAAGTAACTACTTGAATATACAGTGACCCAAAAATTACCTTTGGATCTACACAAGAAGGAGTCAAATATGTGGCCAACATGAAAGGCTCAGCTCTGAATTCAGAAATTAAGATTCTACATTACCTTGCTATTCAAACAGTGGTTCG
Source organism: Ursus arctos (assembly GCF_023065955.2). Taxonomy (NCBI): domain Eukaryota; kingdom Metazoa; phylum Chordata; class Mammalia; order Carnivora; family Ursidae; genus Ursus; species Ursus arctos. The sequence continues at coordinate 29,163,027 of NW_026622841.1, read as the reverse complement.
ACTTTGGATTCTTCAGGGACCTTGTTAGAAATGCAGACATAAGGCTACACCCCAGACGTACTGGATTAGATCACATTTTAACAAGATCCCTGGGTGATTTGTATGGACATTGAAGTGTGAATGCACTGCTCAATTACACTAAAAATATGTGACGTGTCTGTGTTTGTGTGAGTGTGCAGGACACACACTTAAGAATCACACTGTCGTTGAAAATCAGTTTATAAAAGATGCTCTTTCATTTTAAATATACAACAGTCTTGAGTCGCTAACTAACACTGTTTCCTGTCTTCTGCTCCTCGGAAATCTCTTGCCCCCAATTTTCAACATGGTTTCCCATCCCTACTGACCTCACACCAAGGACAGCTTTCGCAGGGGCTATAGGCTTGAGGAATGAGGGAATAAAAAATCCTCTATATTTTTCCAATGAAGGATGCCATGAAATTTTTTTAAGATAATAAGAATAATCGCTAGTATTTATTGAGCACATACAATGTGCAAACCTGTCTCGTTCGGATTTCATATGCATCATCTCATTTATCCTCCTAATGACACTATGATGTGGGTAAGATTATTCCCCCATTTTATAGCTGTTGATAGTGAGTTTCAAAAACTTTATGTGAATTACCTAAGATCAAACATGTAGCATGTGAAGAGTCTACTCATGTTCATATTCACAGTAGCCATTCAACATAAGCACGGTGTTAGTCTCATTTTGAGTCATGCCACCAAATTACAAGGATTTGGGACTAGTTCAAGCTTGAGCCATATCAGGATTTAAACATCTGAAATCTAACTAAGAAAGCATCACTGGGTTAGAAATAAGAAGATAAACAGAATTAAGTGAGTCCACTGTCTTCTCCTCTTACCTAAATCATTTCAATTTTTATTTATTTTTTTTCATTTTTTTTTTCATTTCAATTTTTAATACCTGATACACAGCTATTCCAACCCTTTCTGAACTTCTGTAAAAACTTATTGGACTCAAATTGCTTACACTACTTACTAGCTTGAATTGCTCTATTGCCACGAGACATGTGTCATTTCTCCGGCTATACTGTGAGCTTCTTATGGTGATGGGAACGACACATACCTTTGTCTTTTATCCCAGGGAGGAGATGGCACTGTGTCCTGCTTTTCCCCCCTTCCCTTAGCTTTTAACATGTTTATAGATTAATTGACTGGCTGGCTCTGGACAATCTCTGATTTTAAGAAATGCCCTAAAGTAGGTCCAGGGATTTAGATATTTACACCATATGGGAAATAAACTGGGTCATCTGCCTCTGAGGTAAGTTCTAGGTTGTTTGCATCAGGGACGGTTAGGCTTAAGGCACAGTCTTTATTCCCTTTGATAACTGAATTTTATCTATGACAACATAGAGTTTTAAATAAATAAGTCATTTGAAAGCAAGTATTGAGAGGTACTTTTCAGAGAATAGAATTTTAGAGCTGGAGAATGCAGAGAACAGCATTCCAACTCCCTGAATCTGAAATCAGGGTTCATAGAGAATAAGTGAATTGCCCAAGGTAGCAAAGAAAAACAGATGAGAATCAAGTCTGATACCCTGATAGCCTGTCCAATATTATCCCCCTTATTGGATGCTGTATCCACAAACACATTTACTCCTTTGACTGATACAACTCCCCAGTCAGGGAGGATGCTGAATGCCATTAATCACTTTCGATGAGGCACTTGATTCCAAATCCCACAATATAGTTCTAATGATGCCAAAATAATCCAGCAGCTAATATTGTGCTTGTACTTGAGTGCCCAAGTAGTTGGCAAAGGGATCCGGAGAGGCTCTGAGAGAAATGGCAATCCCTCAGCGCTATTCTGGAGGGTAAATGGTACAGCTTCCACTATCAAAGCCAGATCCAATAATTTGGCTGATGCCAATGACACTAACCCCATGGAGGAAAGGATTAATAAACATGGGAGCTTTAAAAATATGGTCGTATATTAATTGGATAAAATGCACCCAAGGTAATTCAGCAGAAATTAAGCAAATGAACTAAAAAATGATCACAGAATGTCTCTTGTGTATGGTAAGAGAAGAATCTCATGTTAGATTGTCAGTCAGAATCAGGCCTTATTCAGCTCCATCTTTATGTAAAACCGAGTGTCCACACCACTCCAATGTGAGGATAATATCTTTATTCCTCACATGGGCTACGGACAAGCATGGTAGAGAACAAATGCCTAGGACTTTCTAAATCATTATTATAGCAACTAAATAGTTGAGCATAGCATACTGTATGCCACATGGTAACCACACACTCATTTAAATTATTATAGCAATCCCTGTGACCAGACATTATAACCCTCACTTCATATATGAGGAAAATGAGGACCCAAGATACTGTAACCAGCACAACATCACATAACAGATAAATGACTGAGACAGAATTTGACTTCTGATTTGCCAGATTCCAAAACCAGTACTCACAACCATTTTATGATAAATTATTTCCTGACTCCCTGAGACATTTTGCCTTAATTTATTGTTTTTTCTTAATAATAACTTTGCAACTCTATTAATTAGACTCATGTGAAAGAATATTCCACAAAATACACTGCTGTTTCTCAAACTTTTTGAACTCTCAAATTATTTTATTCCATATATAAACTTATTCACAGAAGATTCAGGACTTTCTTGTCTGTGACAGAAAAATAATAAGCATAGGAGACCAGACTCTTTTGTTAGGGTCCTGTATGCTGCAGGGAAGGTAACATGCCTTAAATGTTTTATACAAATTGCTATTAAGATATTGGGGATATGGTTGGATAAAAAATTATTATAAGGTTATGGTTATATTTGTTATTTATTATCATTATGGGTTGATAAAAATTAAAAATAATTTTGCTGCATAATATATTGTGGAAACTTTCTCAATATCCCTCCAGGAAAGTTGAGAGTGAATATATACATTGTATTTCAACACATAGAAGAGGAAATTCCTCTGCAAGCTGGTACGGCCACTCTGGAAAAGAGTATGGAGTTTCCTCAGAAAGTTAAAAATAGAGTTACCTTATGATTCATCAATTGCATTACTAGGTATTTACCCTGAAGATACAAATGTAGTGATCCAAAGGGGCACCTGCACCCCAATGTTTATAGCAGCAATGTCCACAATAGCCAAACTATGGAAAGAGCCCAGATGTCCATCAACAGATGAATGGATAAATAAGATGTGGTATATATGTACAATGGAATATTACGCAGCCATCAAAAAAGAAATCTTGCCATTCGTAACGACGGGGATGAAACTAGAGAGTCTTATGTTAAACGAAATAAGTCAATCAGAGAAAGACAGTTATCACATGATTTCACTCATATGTGGGATTTAAGTAACAAAACAGAGGAGTATAGGGCAAGGGAGGGAAAAATAAAACAAGATGAAATCAAAGAGGGAGACAAACCATAAGAGACTCTTAATCATAGGAACAAACTGAGGTTTGCTGGAGGGGAGGGCGAAGGGGAGGAGGTAACTGGGTGGTGGGCATTAAGGAGGGTACGTGATATAATGAGCACTGGGTGTTATATACTACTGATGAATCACTGAACTCTACCTCTGAAACTAAGTATACACTATACCTTAATTAATTGAATTTGACTTTTAAAAAGAAGAGGAAATTCCTCAACATGGCCAATTACAAATAAGACTATCACATTCCCTTTCCTTCTATATCTTCTATGTATCTCTAATACACTAGAGTATCAGCTACAATCCTCAGTGACCAAAGAGGTTTTGCTGAGCCCTACTTTTTGCAGTTATAATATGGGAATTATGAATCCTGATATTCTATTGAAAACAAAATTGGATTATAATATTGAATATGCATTTTCAAATTGCATAATACTCCCAGAGATTTGATAAGCCACCCTTTGTCCCCATGAGAACTGGCAAGCTCCACAACACTAAGATCATTAGTTTCTATATCCTCTCCAACAGCTTCAACTTTCTAGAACAATACTGAAAAAAGTTAATACACTTTTGATAAATATTCATCTTACTTGACAGAGTGGAATGACTATGTATTAGTGGTGCAGTATCATCTCAGTGCATGAAAAGAAAAAGCAATTCTGACATGCAAATAGGCATTCAGAGTGGCATATAAAGCACTGATTAGATGACGTCTTCCTAAGTCGAGTAGAATGTGGATAACTTAGAGAGTATGTGGCAGCCAAGATAAATGAACTTTATTAAGAAAAAAAAATAGACACTTATTTTTAAAAGGGAAAGGATGGGGACACACTGACGCTAAGGACATACTAAAGAGATGGTCCCGGCAGCAGTTACAGGTCTACTCTGAGGGTAATAGCAAGAGCAAGAAGCTTAAGTCACAAAACAGCAGTTTTAAGTAAAACTATAAAGATTAGACTATGGCTGGAATCATGCCTTTCTTTTAAATTGTTTTTCGAAAAAATAAAAATAAAAAAATAGTTTTTCAGTAAATATTAGGTTTGAGTAAAAAAGATAATATGTTTTATAAGTTTTAGTATAAAATCATTATATTGTACAATCAATCTATTGGAAAAGAGGGTAGTTTAAAATAAGAGTCACCATGTGTGCGTCTGGAACTTTTATTCCCAACCAGCCGTTAAAAGCACAGAGTCTATACCTTCAGCTTGAGAAGTGTTGACCAATATGGACTGACTTGCTTGGCTCTGTGGGTGATCCTTGGGGTTGAAGAAGTAGCCAACCTCTAGTTTATATGCAGGAATTAAAACACAAGACCCAACCAAGAACTTCCCATTTCTGTAAGAAATGGGGACACTGTTAACTCGAAGCCACTGGCACAGTTGATAAAAGTCACTTATTTTACCTCTTTTTTTTTTTTTTTTGAAATTGATTTTAAACTTCATTGGAGAAGTTTTATGGCTCCCTCTTTTAGTAATATGCTCCAATCAAGAATCCAATCCAAAGGCTTTAAAGTTCAATGTTGATTCGAAGTTATTTTCCTCTCTTTAGGGTATAGATTTTTCTGTCAATATGAAAATGAAAATAATACAATTCTTGAATGACAGCTTAGAAAATTAAGAAAATAGGACTAAAACATTTTTTTCTCAAAATCAAGGATTACAGACTTCTTCCGTTTTCTTACTAAACAGACAACCAAGCATGTTAGGCTACAGATGAAAAGTGGGCCATGGGAATGATGATAGAAATGTCCATTAGGGGCCCAAAAGAGCTGGGAGTTGCAATTCATGGAAATCACAGGAAGGAGTGAGGCCTCACCCAGGTGCCAAGTCCTCAGTACAGAATTCCAGTGTCTTAGAATGAAAAGCATCTTAAAACTTCAACCAGTTTTATATATATAAATATAAATATAAATATACACACACTTAGGTCCAGAATAGCAAAGAGATTTGGTTAGGGACACATAAGCTAAGCAGCAGCAGTACTGGATGGATGCAGACATAAGATTTCATGACTTCCCTAACATTCAATCAATAAAGAGTATTAACGGATGGAGGCCCTCATAAGGTGGTCACAGATTTCAGGACAGAAATGAGTAGAATCCAATTTTAAATTTTGTTGAAGGAAAATAGACTAAGTCAGAGAAATGCTGGAATCTTCCCAACTCCAGAAATCCCAATTCACCATAAAGTCACACACCAGGATATATAATAAACTAATAAAAACATTTGTTAAGCACTGGTTTCGAAGTTAGAGCAATGCATGGCCTTTTCTGAAGAGCGTTCAGTGCATTTATTATGGGTGAATAGCTTATTCCCCTGACTGTAGTACCCCTAAGTGATATACATTTTGGAGGGGAGCAATCTCTTTTTACATCTTGTTCCTAAGCTATGCACATTTCCTCAGGATAACACGGGAATTAAATAAAGAGATGTAATTTCAGACAGAACACAGTACTTGGGATCAGTAGATGCCAGGCAGATCTCCATAAAACATTTAAGGAACACCAGAGCAATATGATTTCTGAAGCAATTTTTTTTCTGTGTTCATAAGATGTACTTTAACAGAAATGTCTTTTATAATGAAGTTCTGAAATAACAATGGTCCCAATAAGGATCCTCTTCTAGAAATCAGAACACCAAATTCTAATGCTTAATGAGCTAACTGGCCACATGTCACTCTAGCTACAATTTCACCAAAATTTTTGTATTCTCTAAGTTTCACAATAAAAATTCAAATAGATTTATTTTATGGAGAGGTATTAGGTGTTAGAGAGTTTCTTCATCGTGAGCTCTGTCCTCCCCCATTTTTACCTTTCCTAAGCATGTAAAATAAATCACAGGATGGCAACTTATTTCATTTTAAATGGATACATTTCTGGTTTTGCTTTTATTTTTCTATGCTTTCCTTCAGTTAATGCTAATCAGTACAACTTTCTGGGATATAGGGCAAACATCTTCAACCACTGGTACAGACAGGTCCTTTAACAGTAATCAAAGTGGTTTATTTTCTTTATTCATGCAAATGAGTAACTCTTCTATTCCCACCCGCCCAACCTATGGCTTAAAAAATGGAAAATACTAGAGACATAAAGATGCCATTAGGAATTGTGTGGTAAGCAACAAAAAAGGGGAAAAGAAAGTAGAACTAGGTAATGGACAGTATTATAGAGAACAGAGCATTTGAGTGAGAAAATGAGCAAAAAGAGGCAGAAATGGCAGGTGGAAAAATCTTTCATAGGTGTAGATAATGGCCTAGTCCAGAGCATGGAGTTGAGGAAAAGCAAAGAAGCTACTCACATAGTTTAGTGAGTAGCATTTATGTTTAGACTATAAAATTATGTTCAGATCCATAGAGAGCTTATAGTGTAAGTAGATTTTTAACTCATAGCAATATTTCTCAAGTTTAAAACCTTGTGGATCTCCAAAAAAAAAAAAAAAAGTATTCTGATGGTATGAGGGATACAGATTCCAGGTGGACTAAATCTGAGTGGCAACGAAGTGAACACTTCATGCATCATCATCCTATTAAAATGTAGGCACATGCACTGAAACCAAGTGGCAGGTCTGAATTACAAAATGGCCATCCAGAATGATCCAGAATATGCTTATATTGATTTATAAATGGGTATTTAAATGAATTCATGCAATTAAAAAGAAAATCCATAGAGAAATTCCATACCCTGATAGTAAAGATCTGTAAACCCCAGTGTAAGAGGCACTGTTTTATAGTCAATGTAGACCCATTAGAGTTTAAAAGTACAATCAAATTGGCACTTTAGAAGAAATATTTCAGAGAATTTCATCTTAAGAGACACCAGGGAACTTTTGAAATAACTCGTTCATTGAAGTATTCTGTCAACTAACATTTAGCTAAGCCCCACGATTCTGCCTAGGTGTTAGGTGCTAAAGAAACAAAGATGAATACCTGGTTCTGCCATAAAGCTCATGGTCTAGTTGAGGAAATAGTCCTCTTGACATATAAGAGTAATAAAATACAGAGATGCGATGGTAAAGAGCTTGGCAGAGAAGTGCCATTTAACCCAGCTTTGAGGCAGGGGGAAATTAAATGATTAGCCTAAGTGTTTCATAGTGAATTGAAACCGTGTTTGAGTTTGAGCATTTGTGTACCTGTAGACACAGGGGTGGGAGCATTTAAAGAAGGAAGAACAGCATGAATACACGTTCCTCTAAAACACTGCCAAAGGGAAAAGTCTGAGGCAGGAGATGTTAGAGAATGAAACTGGAAAGGTAGGCAGCCACCTGTAGTCAACTGGCCTCAAGGTGCTTTGTCTTTAGGCCATGAGAGCTAGTGGGGCATGGAAACCAAGGGATGACACAGTTGACTGGGTCTTTCAGTAAGATAACTCTGGGGAAAAGAATAAAGAGGGTAGACAGCAGACTCCTGTAATATAACTCGCAGTGATGATGAATCCCTTGGGCTAGAATATTGGTGGTAGAGATGGATAATAGAAGAATTAAAATTATATTTAAAAGGTAAAATCAGTAGGATACTGACTATATAGAAAGAAGAAAATCAAGGATATACTGGTTTTCCAGCTTAGAGATACCTATCAAGTAAGAATGAAAGTACAATGAGAAATATAATGAATTTAGTTTTTGATATGTTGAGAGTATAGGGCCTCTGGTATACCCAATTAAAGACTCTACTGGCAGACGAATAGACAAGCCTAAAATGGTATGGCCTGGAAATGCAGTTTTAAGATGCAACAAGTTAATAGTTGAACAATTTTGTGAGAGATACAACTTACTGAGTGATTACAGGAAGGGTTGGACTCTTTCCAAAGTTCTTTAAATGAATTATTTCATCTATGACTCACAACAAACCCACAGAGTAGGCACTAAGAAAATGTCCATTTTACAGAGGAGTAAAGTAAGGATTGGTGTCAAAAAGTGAATTGGCCCAAGGTCATCCAGGTAGGGAGGGTTGGTGCTCAGACTGAAGCTCAGGAAATCTGACTCCATGGAATCCACCTGTAACCCCTTGATTGTATGGGAAATACATCCCCACATTTTGCTGGGAAAATGTGTAGTAGGAGGAGCTACAGGCAATGGCAGAACACTGGGGAGCACCAGCATTCGTGTTTCATATTTATTTTCTTGTTAGAAGATAGAGCCTGTGAGTGAGACAGAGATCAGAGAGATTCATGGAGAACCAGGCCGCATAGCGTCATGGTAGTCAAGAGGCTGCAGAAGAAAGCAGTGGTCAATTGTATAACTGCATTTGGGAAGCCACGAAAAAGTCATCATTTGGTTTGGCAGTTATGAGATGACATTTGTGAAAGTGGCTTCAGTAGAATTTTGGAATATAAGAGGTATTACAATGGGTAAGGTAGTAACTGATTAATGTGACTATAGCTCCTATTTTGAAAGTTCAAAAGAGAAAAGTGAGAGATTCAAGGAGGAAGACCGGAAGCTTTGATTCGTGTTGGTGCCAAGCTGCATGATTATGTAACTTTGAAACTTTCCCTAAATTCAGCTTGTTCTAGATACTCCTTAGTGTTATTTCTGTTAACTTGGAAATGCAACCAGTTATCTCACCTCCTCTTTAATCCCAGCTGGATTCAACTTGTCTCCACCATCTAAGCAGCCTTCCTGCTTTTGTCCTTGCCCACCTAAGTCTATTGTTCATGGAACAATTTGAGTGATACTTGGAAATATAAATCATGTAATATCTTCTGCTCAAAATCCCCCAATGCCTTCTCATTACACTTAATATAAAAGCTAAAATCGTCACCAAGAGCTTCATGGCCTTCCTGATCTGCCCCCTGCTAACTCTGCGACCTTATACTTTAATGGGCCTTTTTCTGGAGGATTCTTTCCCCAGATACTCATACATATTTCCCCAGTCATTTCCTTCTGTTCTCTGCCCAAGGTGACACAGCCTCAGAGAGGACACATTTGAACACAATAGGATAATAGCCTTTCCATGACTCTCTACCCCTCGTTTCTTGTCTTATATTTGTCATGGCACTTCCCATTACCTTCATTACATATGAATAAGTATATTTATACACTTACGCTTATATATGTATGAGCTTATATATAAGCATATGTAAATATATATTTGTATCTTCTACAATGTTAATTCCATAGGTCCCTACAGCTAGAACAAAGTCTTGTAAACAGAGTAACATTAAAAAATAGGAGCTAGATGATTAGACAGAGAAAGAATGTTTATAGCAATGTGGTACATTCCTGGAAAATAAGGAGGGTACTTATTCCCTTTAGAAGTTTTCTCTGAAGAAAAAAAAAAAAGTTTTCTTTGGGAAATAATTTCCCAAGGCTATATTTAAGCAGGCATAATGCTGCGCTGTCAAATAGACAATTTGAGGTAGCAGAAATTGATAATCAATAGATTACAATCACTTCACCAGGATCTGAAAGCTCAAGAATGCAAAGGAAAGCTATAAGCACAATGTCTCTTTCTTCGCCTAGAAATATTTCAAAAGGCAAATCCTGCTTTGCGTCTCTAAATTCTCCCTTCATATCCGTGCAGAATACAATTAAAAGAGTGATGATTTGGGTTCAACTCAGTAAAACTACAATGAGTCCCTGAGTGCCACGGTCTGTGCTAGACACCAACAAAATGTGCCATTTTAGAAAGAAAAATATGGTCTGGCCAAAAAAGCACGTTTGTTGTCAGGTCACACGGGGTGTATTTTTAACCAAAGTGCATGCAGCAGGGGAAAGGAGAAGCAGGTTTATTGATCTTGCTATTTATATGAAAACACGATTTCCCTGTTTACCACAGTGTTCATTAAGTGCATCAGCTATTATGTAATGAATTTCTCCAACACAATGAGTATATTCAGTTGAAAATTACCAGGGCAACCCTTTTATAGAACGGTGATGCCTGGGAGAAATACAACAGTAATCCAGTCAGTTAAATGTCTGCCCATAGATTTGGGTATTGCTGTAACAGTGCACATGCTTCCTGCAGTTCTAAGCCAGCTCTATATTTATCAGCTTATTTTCCATATACAACCAGTTTTATCACCCCTTATCCCTGTAAAGGAGCTGGTAATTAACCTTTTCTTGTTACACATGTATAAAATGTGCCTCTGAAACAACCTAGCATAGAAACACGTAAGAATAGTAGCTTTCCTGTGACTTTTATTACTTCATAGAGAAATGTTTATTTTTCCCTGTCATTTTCTGGATTCCTCCAGGTGAACGATAGAAATCATGGAGATTTATTCCATCGCATCTGTGAAGAATGAGAATTTCTAATCCAGAGGCTCACTGGAGTGGCTCAGTTCCTCTGAAATTTGAAAGTAAATATCTTTAAAATTCCTCAAGATCCTTTCCTTCAAAACTGCCTTGGAGTCAGGCTTTTCTTTGATAATTCTGAATTATTAGAGTCTCAGGTTTTGTTTTTAACTCTAACATATAGTAGTATCCCCAGAGAGGCCAACGTAAATACAAGTAAATGACAAGTTCTCATTTAAGGAGGTCGGTGAATTTGAATGGGTCAAAAAGAGAGTATCTTTATTTTTGACTAACCTCTTATTGACAGTTGGCGTTTCCTTCCATTATGAATATAACTGACCAGCTGGAGTACTATGAACAGTACCTGTGACTTTGTCACCAAGAGAAACAACAGTTATTCTCAAATCATCTGTAAATTGTACAGCTTTCTCAAGACGTAGCTGATGATCATTACTACTTTGAAATTACGCCAGTTTTTTCCCTTCTGATTGATCTCATGTGATGTGCTATTAGACAAGCATTTATATTACCGTATCACATTTATTAATACTGTGATAAGTGAATTTCAATATAATTGGCTTCTTTTGTGATTCCATGTCCTTTACTTTCTGTGTTTGAAAGCATTGCTCTGAGGGGAGCTCTATGGGCTTCCCGGACTGTCAGATGTGTCTAGGACTTAAAACCCGACAGGTTGGTGGAACCTGTTCTTTTTTTGGTTCACAAACTTAGTCTCCCTTGAATCAGATGATTGCCAAAGGAACTGTCAGTTTTCAGAATATTCCTTCATACCTCTAGGTGCTCTAATTGTGGGTATTTATATTCCTGTGCAGTTCACCAAGAAAGTTCCAGAGGTGGAATCTATTGTCTAAATCTTTTTACAGCTCAGTCTGCTCCTAAGATTGTTGGCAGAGTTAAAAATTCAGTCAGTCATTTAGGGCTAAGAGTTCTTTTGAGCTGTATAGTTCTTTGACTATACAGAATTGCACAAAGGAAATAAAATGTCACTCTTCGAGATAAATGGAAAGAAGCCCTTCGAATCCTCAGGAAATTACAATCCTAATATTACAGTGAAAAACAAAACAATCCATTAAAAAGCTAGTCATCAACTCCAGCCAAGCAGCTAGGATGGATTGCTGCTCTAGTTTTTGGTCCCAGGACACTGGGGATCTTCCCCCATCCTGGTTTCTTGCACAAATCGTTCTCTTTAAAAAAAAATCTCAGTTCTACATTGCATCTGCTTATTTGAAATCTCATTTGCTCAGGCTTCTTGCAACTTCGTGTATCTTGCAAGGTAGTAACTAAGTTAATCTCTTAATGGAATTGACACTGATGGGGGGAAAATGGAAGGAACTCTGTTTGCATCAGCTTATTCTTTCATTTAACATTTGCTAAGCCTGCTAGGAGTCTGCTGCTGTGGGGAGTAAGGAAAATAAAGCTGGGTCCCTCTCCTCAAGGCCTGTTAGGTACCCCAGTTCCCTCTTCTCTCTGCACTTTGCCACCCACACATCCTTTTGGTGTGTTTCAACAGATACCAGAAGCACCTGATTTTTAAAAGTGACCTCCAAGTAAACTGTTGTTTCTAACTAGAAGTGCAACTTGGACTGTCCAATAGGGCCATATTCCAGCTGTCTGAGGAGAAAGGGGGAAGGGGGGGTACTTGGGAGAATTTAGTGTCTCCATCTCCCCAGACAGATAGACAGTCTGGCATCCCTTTGCTTCGTGTCAGTCCTGGTGGACCCAGTAAATCTTACACCAACTTGTTTATGTATTTTTAAGCCAAAATGAGATCACATTGTGTATACTGTCTCATAACTTTCCTTTTCAGCTAATAATTTCCATATTTCCACTTGAATAAATGTAGATTTTTTTCTAAATTTCAGACCCCATTCAAAATTTCCCCAATAATTCGTGAGATATCCTTCATAGATCATTGGTCTGAATGAGGATTCCATCCAGATGGTGCATTCTCCCTATTTGTTTTGTGTCTTAAGTTCCTTTTTAAAGACATAGTACCAAATTGTGTCTTAAATTGTTTATCATTCTTAGTTTTGTGGTTGTTGTTTAAAGCCAAATATATATATATTTACTTTTTATATAAATAGCTCTGCCTTGGGGCACCTGGGTGGCTTAGTTAGTTGTCTCCCTTCGTCTTTGGCTTAGGTGATGATCTCAGGGTCCTGGGATTGAGCCCCACATGGGGCTCCCTGCTCAGCAGGAAGTCTGCTTCTACCTCTCCTTCTGCCCTTCCCCCCACTTGTGCTCTCTCTCTCTCTCTTTTTCTCTCTTTCAAATAAATAAATAAAATCTTTTTTAAAAAAATAGCTCTGCCTCTTTTATTTCTAATATGCCCATGATTACCAATAAAAAAAAAAATCCATTCTTTCACACCAATCCTTGTATGGTACAAGCAAAAAAAAAAAAAAAAAAAAAATACTAGTTTGTCCTCTCATGAAAGACTATGAACAGAGAGTATAGTAACAGAAGTTTGCTGGCATGTTCTTCTTTTGCATGTCCATGAATGAATTTCTTGACAAGAAATTGACTCCTTTGTAAATGTTAATGTTTAATTAGTTCAGAAACTGTCAGAAGCTTAGATATAGCCAGTCCTGAGTATACTCAATATATACATATTTTATATTTCTTTTACAGATTGGCCTTTTGTAGAAAATTAAATTGAATTCTGTCTTAAGGCATACAATTTAAAACATGTAGGTCCTGTGGACTTTGCTTAAATATGTTACTTGTTTCTCAGCCTAAATATACATGCATATTATTTTCAGCATAATTCAATCATAATTGGAATGGTAGTTGCACCCATCATTCAAAATTGCAGCCATTTTGCATCTTGGCACAAAGGTTCATTCTGCCCCCCTTCCGTTTTGTCTAAGAACTCTGTCAGCCTCATCAAATGAGCAGAAATGCCCTAGCTTCTTTTCAAGCTGCACTAGACAAAAAGGAAAGGGGAGAAAAATGGGCTTTTTGAAGATGATTGAATTTTGTATGAATCCAAAGCTCATTTCCTTTCTGGCTTTAGTGAATAAAAGGATATTTGCAAAATCCTGCAATACCAAGTATCATTTTTTATCATTTTAACATGGGGAGCTAATTCAATAGAAACAAGCTGAGATGAAGGACAGTAACACACAGGCCTGGTTTTAGAGTGTTGTTGGCATTCCTAGAAAGGGTCCTTTTTTGTGATAATATCTAAGTTCTATTCAATTTCCTCTGCTTTATAATGGGGTACTTACTTTACACTATTTGAATTCTGAGAATATATTATTTCTTCCTACTAAAGAGCTTAAAATAGGAGTGAAACCTAGAAACATAGGGTATTAGCAAAAACAGGGCAATCCCCAAAATGTGTTGACTGATTTCTGCGGTTCCTTCAGTGTTTATGAAATGTCCCTCTACTAAAGATGCACAGTTATAAACTTCTTTCCCTGAAATTGATATATATTTTTTTTTCAGTCAACACGTATTTCTTGAGCATCTACTATGTGTGAAGGCTGGGATACAGCAGCAGTGAACAGAATTAAAAAAAAAAAAAAATTCCTGCCCCAGAGAGTGATAAGTAGACAATAGGAAAACAAAAGGTGTAACATGAATTCTGTTGGCTATGGTAAGTGCCAAGAAGACACCTAAAGTATATGCAGGGGTTGGGGATGGGGCAGTTGCCAGGGGCAGTCTCCTAGAGAAAGTAACATTTGATTAAAGCCCTACAGGAGATAAAGGAACAAGCCTTGCAGCTATGTGAGGGATGTCTCTGCACCACGATTCTGATTCCGAGGAAGGCAGGGAAGACTCCTGGAACCACAATGGATGGGGCTTGAATTAAATCCTCAGGGAAGTCGGTTTTCACTGTAGACTCTCACTCTGTCTTGCTGAAACTCCGAGCAACTCGCTGAGCTTCTAGACATCGTGTGGAGGCTCAGCTGGGTTTTTATCACCTTTTTCCCCCCTCTTGAGTCATAATAGAAATTATTTTAACAACTTCGGTCCTTAATACTTGCCAGGCATTTTCCATTCTTTACCGACAGTGTTTATTTTAATCCTCTCCTCAATTCTCTGGGACAAACCAAGGCTGCTTACTTAACAAGGGCGGGCACTGAAGTCTGTGGTCAGTTCTTCGTGAAGAGCAGAGCCAGAGAAAAACCCAGGTTCAAAGCCCGGTGTCTGTCTGCCTCCATATTGTGAAGTCTTGAGTGCTTCAATTTTTGAAATAAGCTTACCTTTATTTCTCATTTGTCTCTCATAACCCCCTCATCGCATCAATAAATTTGTGTTACCCTCATTTTCCAAAGGAAGAGTAGGCTCAGGATTATGAAAATATCTTCTCCAAGTTGCATGCCTCGTAATCTGGTTTGAATCCTGCTCCTTGACAAGGAGTCCACAACTCTTTGCACTGGCTCTAAAGTTCATTTCTAAAATGTCAGAGGAAGTGGGCATAACGGACAGTCACCAATACATTACATTTCCATACTTAAAATCTTGTTATCATATACAAAGCAGTCCTTAAAATGGCCTCCATGAAAATTTTAACCACAGGCAAACCCATAAACCCATACACACAGACCCACATATATTCCATAACAGTGAAATATTAAATTCTTGTAACATATTTTTTGCATGTAAACCATGGATATGTCAAGTATTAAAAACGGAAACTGGTTTATTTCATGCCAAAAAAGGGGGGGAACCATAGGAATGACAACCATCATGAATATGATAGCAGCTAATACTTAATGAACACGAAATATGCGTCAGTACTTCACATCAATTCATTTGTTTAGTCCTAATAGCAATGAAGCAGGTACACACACTAACCTCATCTTACAGAAGAGGAAACAGAGCCCCAGAGCAATGAACTCAGTTGCTGCGGTCGCACATATGAATTTCAGAGCCTGGTCTTGAGGGGCGTCTGCCCCTAGAGCTGCATTGTTACCCACGGAGCAGTCCTTCCTCCTGCCATCAGCCTGGGTGATTTCCGCCCTTCCAGGACATCACAGTTAAGACCCAGAGGGCTTGTTTTGTCCTGAGACAACAATGTCAAAGACTTAGCTGTTTCTCTTTAAGAGGCTCATTTCCAAAATCTTCAGTCAAATACTGCTGTGACCTATACTCTCTGTTTCTTCACAAACCCTCCCAGACCAAGCTCAGGTAGGGGATGAAGAGGTCGGGGGAGTGAACCATAAGAGAGCTTTCTATAGGTAGCTACGGGGTACGCAAAACTCCGCTTGTGCATAGTACATGTGTATGATAGAATCAGACCCCCAAAGTAGCAGTCTATCAGTAGTAATAGCATCGAGGGCAAACTCACAGTTGGGGCAAAAATTCTTTGCTCATCTCCCTGACCGGACAGCTGAAGCATCTCCTTGAACACTTCCCTCTGTGACATTTTGTAGTTGGAGAGCTTCTATCCCAGGGAAATACTTCTTCATGTTGAGTTTAAGTCTGGCCCTTTGTAACTGGAGATCCTATCTGTTTTATCTCTATTACATTTTCGTGAGAATAATGCATTGTCAGGAGACTCAAGTTCTAGTCCAGTATTGAACACTAACTAGCTTTATGGCTGTGATGATTCATGTACCATCTCTGGATTTAAACTGTAACATGAGCAACATAATAAGTCCTTTTTGCTCTGACAGCTACTGTGTCTCCTATGCTCTCAGCCTGTCTAGATCTACAGCCTACACAAAGTCGGCGTGCATTTACCTAGGTAGTCCTTACTAGACTGAAACAATAATGTCCAGAGCACACAGTATATAGTGTTTTTCCCAGGACACTGAATTTTATTAAAAATGGCATTATGTTTCTGTTTTCTGTGTAAGGTGAGGCAAAAGTTACCTAGATATTTACTTCTCACCAACAAATCCAGCCTAATATTGCCATCAAACCCTAGTATTTACTAAAACATTTGTATTTTCCAACAGACATTCTCTGTTTCCTCCAAAGACATTTCTTGCTAGAGGGATGCCGATAAAGGAGCGTCTTTCCCTGTCTAGGCCCCGTCTTATCCTCAACCCCAGAAAACTGCATGTCATGGACAGGTAAGCTTCCCACTCTTTAAGTTATGACTGAGAATACTTATTTTGTGTTGTGAATACCTACTTTGCTAATTAGCATTTCCTTGGCTGATATCTCAAATCTCTCCATAGTCTGTCCCCATCTCATTCCTGTAACCACAGCTCCACTTCTGCACGAACCTGAGCCCTCCATGTGGGGAGCCAGACCTCTGCTGGACCTGTGTGTATGCCAGGGACACTCTCGCCTCAGGCCCTGTGTGCCAGACTGACTGGAAGGGCCTGCTCCTTTCCTTCCACGAGTCTGCCTTCCACACAGAGCTACCTCCCCACCTTTCCTGATCACCGCAACCTCTTTAAATCTATGACCTCTGAATTCCAGAAATGCTACAATCTATTGTTATGGATAAGCCCAACCTCCTCAAAGAGTCTGTAAATTCCTTTAAACCGCATTGATCCTTGGACTGTACGCATGCTAAATATTGCTGGCTCCACAACTCCCTAGCATTCACTTCCTGACTTCCTCCAGGAGGAGGTGGGGAATAGCATATGGATACAGAGTTGAGACAAACCAAGGAGAAGAGTGAAGGGCAGCCCAGACTCCTGCTCCTCCAGATATTACAGGCCTTGGCAATGGAGCTCTGGATCCAGGAGAGCTAGAAGAAACATCTCAGATTTCCTTTCTGAATTATTCTTCTGATTTGTTTCTCTGCAACTGCCTCCCTTCCATCTGAGCTGTATCAGTCTGTGTTTGAACCAGAAGGGACCCGTGCATAGCTCAGCAGAGCAGACCAGGGGACATGGTCAATTTAAAGGCTGTGCCCTGGTTGTACTGCAGGAGTACTCTGCAATGAAATGTCATTCCAGTGACAGAGCAGAACACAGTCAGACCCAGTAGATTCTGCTTGGATGCTGAGTTCTCTCTCTCTCTCTCTCTCTCTCTCTCTCTCAGGCAAAGACTAAAGATAATTTGTTTCATCTGAAAAGAGAAAGAGTACTGTTCAGTGGCTTTATAAATGTTGTTCCAAACGGTATCCAGATTATTTATAGAAACAGAGAGCCTTATAAACCACCTAATTCGATCTTTTAATTTTTCAAATGAAGAACCAACAAAACAAAAGAAAAACACTACCACTAACAACAAAACAACGTCACAGGGGTTTGTAAAACCCACTCAGGACCATCCATCAGGGAATGCTGGAGGAAAGACGACTGGTATGTGTGTGGATTTGCTTTGTTTTGTTTTCGTTTCGTTCCTCTTTGGGGCAGGGGGAAGGGGGCAGGCAAAGATTGAACTGAGAAATAAGAAAGGGTTTATTGGATGCAATATAATGAATGTATTTTTAACTCATTATGAAAATTTGGCGGCCAGGTGACCAGATATTAAGAAAATGTCCGTCATTCTGATATTTTCATCTGAATTCAGATACAACTAATTTCCCAGTGGAAAATTTCCATTTTTTTCCTATAGGACTGGCAGCCTCCCCATGAGTCATCCTACAGTAGAGCTGTGATGACAACGAAAGCCATCACGTGGGCGCCATGTAGTCACTGAAAATGAGGATGACCTGATTTATGACAGGTGAGCCCAAAAAATGGTTCTCCTTCCTCACATCTGAAGTCAGTGTTATTTTTTCTTTTGTATTCTCCCCTCTAGCGGCATGTCCAAGCAAGCTAGAGACACACTCCCTGTAAAAGTAAGTTCGGAGTCTGTAATTCTGGTTTCATCAGGCTCACTATAGGCCCGTGAGTTCATTATTATAGGACTTCTCACCCACAAAGAAAACAAGGTCTCTCCTGTCTCCCAAGTTCTGAGCTCTTGTCAAATTAGAATATGAGCGACTCCCGAGGATCAGGATTCTGCCGCTGTCGGCAAAAAGTGCCTTCTGTCCTATGCTTGAGTCCTGTCACAAAGACTGCAAAACTCACTGTCATCACATGTGAGGAAAAACGCTATTAGACACTGTGATTTCATTAAGATTTTGGCTAATTTCTATCTTCAAAAAACAATCAATGAACTGAGGCCCCAAAGCTTTACATTTCGCTCAATGCAGTATTCACTACACTCAGTTCTTACCTTTCTATGTATTTATTAAGAACTAAAATCTCTGGGTCTTACTTTTAGACCCCAGTCTTTACTCAGTTCCTACCACATGCAGAACACCGTGCTCTGTCAGAGAATGTGTACACATTGCCCTAATTCCTCACCTTGACTCTGCAAAGGCAAATATTATTGTTCCGTTCTACTGACAAGAACAATGAGGTCCATAGATGGTCTAAGTGTTTTGCTCAAGGCCACACACCTGGTAAGTGGCAGCTGTGGGATCTGAACCCATGGCTTTCTGATTCCTCATGTCCTCCTGCCACTTATTTATTGCTTGTGAACTACGCCACTGAGTAGGCTTTTGCACATTTGCATGTCTGATCACATTGACCCAGACAACCAGCCCACAATAACCCAAACTAAACGGCAAAATAACCCACCTGCCTACCTTACTGCCCCTACTTTTCCCTGCTCCCCCTTTGTTTTTTCTGCCACTAGATTAAAAAATTGGCATGGACATTAAAGAACTCATTTTGCTTTTCAAAACCCGTTACATGTTTATTTCATTGGATACTCTCAAAAAGCAAAGGAGGGAGGGAAACTGAGTCTTCCAATGTACTGCAGGAGAAACCGAAACCCAAGGAAGCAGTTCAGTGACGGGCTTAATGTCGCCTGCTGCCACCCACTTCCTTTAAGGACAGGACCCTTATTCCTATCATGATCTGTGCCCTTTCATGGGGTTTCTTTTTCTTAAGAAGGATGTGCATATAATTTATCACCCATGCCAGGATACTTTTGAGAATGAAAGAGCCTTCTGTTAGTAATTAAGCCAGCACAACAGGACTAAACCAGGATCCCTGGGCAAACCTGAGCAGATGGTCACCCTCGTTGTAAGGAACTTGCAGTTCTCTTTAAAAATCATGATGCTTGTTAGCAAACTGCTAGAAGTTCAAGTGACATGTGATGGTCTCTGTTACATAAGAAAACTCATCTAGTTTTCTCAGTAATTTATATAACAATCACTTTATATATGTTTATTAATGGAGGTGTACAAACACTAGTCAGAAGACTTCAAAATATTTTATTATTTGGGCTTTTGAACTTTTTATACATAGAAGAACTTAGAATAATAATTATAGCACTGCTCGTGTCACAACTTTTGTGATTTATATATTAGCCTTGTAAGCAGCTAATATAATTGTTTTACAAAGTATATAATAATTATCACAATGATCATAATAGTGATGGTTTGTATTTACTGAACAATTACTATGTCCTAACTGCTTTAAATGCATTCTGTCAATCAATACTCTCAGTAACTAAGGAGTATTATTGTTTTCTCTATATTATGGAGATAGAATCTGAGGGACAGAGAGGCACAGTAACCTCATTGTCACGCTGCTGGTTAAGTCTGATTCTTCAACATGTATTCTTTTTTTAAAAAATTTTTTATTATGATGTGTTAGTCACCATACAGGACATCATTAGTTTTTGATGCAGTGTTCCGTGATTCATTGTTTGTGTATAACACCCAGTGCTCCATGCAATACATGCCCCCCTTAATACCCATCACCATGCTAACTCATCCCTCCACCCCCTACCCTCTAAAACCCTGTTTGTTTCCCAGAGTCCGTAGTCTCTCATGATTCATCTCCCCCTCTGTTCCCCACCCCCCTTCATTTTTCCCTTCCTTCTCCTAACGACCTCCCTGCTATTCCTTATGTTCCACAAATAAGTGAAACCGTACATCTTTCTCTGCTTGACTTATTTCACTTAGCATTTATCTTAGCATTATCTCCTCCCGTTCCATCCATGTTGATGCAAATGTTGGGTAATCATCCTCTCTGATGGCTGAGAAATATTCCATTGCATATATGGACCACATCTTCTTTATCCAATCATCTGCTGAAGGGCATCTCAGCTCCCTCCACGATTTAGCTATTGTGGACAATACTGCTATGAACATTGGGATGCATATGGCCCTTCTCTTCACTACGTCTGTATCTTTGGGGTAAATACCCAGAAGTGCAGTTGCTGGGTCATAGGGTACTACTTTTAATTTTTTAAGGAACCTCCACACTGTTTTCCAAAGTGGCTGTACCAACTTGCATCCCACCAACAGTGTAAGAGGGATCCCCTTTCTCCACATCCTCTCCGACATTTGTTGTTTCCTGTCTTGTCAATTTTTGCCATTCTAACTGGTGTAAGGTGGTCTCTCAATGTGGTTTTGATTTGAATTTCCCTGATGGCTAATGATGTTGAACATTTTTTCATGTGTCTGTTAGCCATTCGTATGCTTAGACATGTATTACGATGTGCTATTAGACATCCAAATGTTATTAAAGGATTATTAATGATTTATTATTTGAAGCAATCTTGTGCTCACTTCGGCAGCACATATATTTGAAGCAATCTTTCTGGAGATGTTTTGAGCTACCTAACATTTTTTTATTTTTTATTATTTTTTTAAGATTATTTATTTATTTATTTGACAGAGACAGAGACAGCCAGTGAGAGAGGGAACACAAGCAGGGGGAGTGGGAGAGGAAGAAGCAGGCTCATAGCGGAGGAGCCTGATGTGGGGCTCGATCCCACAACGCCGGGATCAAGCCCTGAGCCGAAGGCAGACGCTTAACCGCTGTGCCACCCAGGCGCCCCTACCTAACATTTTTTTAAATGAATGATGTATACACAATGATGCCTTGTTACAAGTTCTTCAGTGCTGAAGTATTTCTAAAAAACGGTGATTTATTTGGAGGCAGTACAGTAAGAGTAGTTAATCAGAAAAATGAAACAGCATGAAAAGTTGCCTAGCCCCTATACTTTGAAAACGTAGGAGGTAGACTTTTATGATGCCTTTCTTACATAAATGCTCTCATCGTAAAAAAAAAACAACTGTTGTAATTCAGGGCTAGAATAGAAGCAGGATAGTAGGAAAAATACTAAGTTGTAGCAAATTAGTTTATCATAAATCATTTTGTGATTTTAACAGCTAATAGCAAAATTCAAAATGAATTATTCATGAAATTTGTTCACAAATACTTTCTTGAACTTGAAGTGAACTTTGATGAACACAGTGCATTTGGTAAAAAAAAAAATATTTATTGTTATTTTCACAGTTCTGCCACTTTCCTTGGATCACTATCAAACAGCCACACTGAATTACCTGAATCCATAGTAACCAACAAAGAGAAACTCGACTGGGACATATCTATGCTCAGTATTATCCACATAATATTTGTCCCTGACAGAGTCAGTTTAAGGAGATTTATATGAAAGTGTTGTCTGTGGGGAAAAGATACTATAAAAGTTTTGTCATCAATTATTGGGGAAAAAGATAGAACGAAAGTACATTGAAAACAAAGCTAACTGAAAGTCAAGCTATACTTGTCCAGGTAGGTTTTTCTTTTTTTTTAAATCAAGTCTCCAAGTTTTTCTCCTAAATGTATTTGTTTATTTGTTTTAAAATTTATTTATTTACTTTAGAGAGAAAGAGAGGGTGGGAGAGGCGGAGGGAGAGAGAGAAACTTTAAGCAGACTCTGCATTGAGCATGGAGCCCCATGCAGGGCTCGAGCTCACAACCCATAGATCAAGACCTGAGCAAAAACTGAGTTGGACACTTAACTGACTGCACCACCAAGGCTCCCCTCTCCTAAATTTAAAAGTCAATAAAGAGAATATGTTTCGTTCATTCTTTCTTTTAACATACATACATTGAATGTTTACTCTTTTCAAGGCCCTGGCCTCTGTGCTATACTAATTCATAGAGAAGACCAGTCTATTCATACAAATCTTGAGACAGAGGCATGCTTTGTCTTTTGCTTTTGTTTTGTTCTCACTATGACCAAACTTGTTCGAAGTCTGAACGTCTGTCTTGGCACTTATATTGTGCATTTGCTTTGGGTGATATAACAAATGAGGGTATGACACACGTTAAGGAAATAAAATGCTGAATAATGCAGCCTTTCCCACGGCCCCACCGGGGACTTCCTTGCTTCTGTAAATGCAGTTATATGCACTAGTTCCTGATTATCTTCATTTGGACCCTCCCCTGTGGCTGGGACTGTGAGCCCAACTGCTGGGGAACCACATGTGCCCCTGAGTCCTTCACCTTAAACTGATCATTCTCCAGAAATGAAAACAAAATTGCCTGTTCAGTTACATAGCAGGAAGAAGATGTGCTACAAAAGAAATTACATTATATGCTCCAAAGACAAAGATGACCTTTCGATAATCTGTTATTTAGGATTCTTATTGCTCATGGTTCCATCCCTGCCTGTGATAATTGAGAGAAGATATCATCTGTTTTATTTAACCTTTCCTTCTTTAGCAATATTTTGAAGTCCATTCTTCCTTGGATCTTAGCTACATCCAGCTAAGCACTGGCCACACGTATCTAAGTGAAACAATTCCAAGCATTGAAATAATTCCAAACATTGATATCCTGAATCATTTGTCACTCTATATGCATTACCTCACGGATAATTTCAGTGATAGTTATGGTTAGAACAGGTCATGGCCCTCTTCTATCTATGGCATCACATGCAAACATGGTTTGTTGTTTTTTTTCCCCAATGTCTGCTTTCTAAGGAGCAGGATATTCACCACCTCTGTAAAATTGTTCGAGGGCACAGAAACAGTCTTTGGTCTGAAGATGCACACTCAGGAAATATTTGGTTTTTTAGCAAGAACTCCATGGAGATCTAAATTCTTAATCCCCTAGGTTAAGGCTCTTGGATTTAGAAGACTCGAGGTCCCATCTATTTTCAAGAGCCACAATCCAAGACCTAGTTCTTCACACTTAAAATGAAGAAATCATACCTGCTTGACCAGCTCATCCTGTTATGAGATTTGAATGAGATGCTTTGAGATACTTTGTATAAAAGTGCTTTTATTCTCTGTAATCTATTTAATTAAAATTAAATGTTTGTTATATCACCACATGAAAATGATATCTCACTGAATGTGGAGTATATATCTGCGTTTTACAGTCTCAAGATTAACTCTGGGCATTCTGGGAGCATTTTAGACAACTTTTTGGATGAGAGACCAATGTGATTGCAAACTGGGAGGATAACGGTTTCAAATGTAAGCTCCATATCGACTTGTAAGGATAGACGCTTGGCAGGCAAGAAACATTTTGTGCTCCAAACAGCTTATTATCAAGCAAATGCCCGAGAATTGACAGGGACGCAAGATGGCATTATGTAATTACAAACAGTATAGTATTATTAAAGCAAGGAATTATGGCTGGAACTTAGGTCTTATTATCATATAGGTCTCTTATTTTGCCTTTGTGCTGGGCCAGTCTGAAATGGCGAGGGGAAGTTTCAGTCTTTCTGTTAGTGAAAGAGACAATTTAAACAATGTGATTTTCATCACCAAACATTAGCTAATGGAAGCTTTGACAAAGACATGGTGTATTTTTATATGGATGCAGGGTTATTTCTACACAATTTCTACACAATGCCTATCACAATTTTAATAAAGAATGAAATTACAGTGTAAACCTACTAACACTTATTTTATTAGCTTGAATTGAACAGAGAAACTACTTGAAGAATCATGTGAGCAGGTGGGGGAATTTTTTTAAGCGCTGGAAAGCATCTCGAGTTAAACTAATTCAGCGCTTTCATTTTTTAAGTGAGAGAAGTGAGCCCCCAAGGAACGAAGGTTACTGTGGTATTCCTTATTAAATTGCGTCACTGTCAGTCAAGGAAAAACGCTCATCTTCCTGAGTCCATCAGAGTCTCCTATAATTCATTGTCTACTAACAATGGCAAAGCCGAACAGCTGGTTTTCACAGAGAAGATGAAAATGTGCTTCCCTGATTTTCTGTAGCAATAAACACCCTTACTTTGGCTGTATCTCAGGGAAAGGTGTTTTTTTAAATGTTTGTTACCACCACCAATTTAGTGTTATGGACCCTGCTCTTCTACTGATGCCCTCACTCTGTTTCTAGTAACTCAGAACTGGTGGGAGATGTGTTTCTCAGAAGCAGATATATTTAAATATGTGAGGAGGGCGCAGAGAGTGAATATCCTACGGGTGATGGAATCTGTCAGCATGGAGAAGACAATGCCTTCCTCAGAACTGAAACTTCCAAAGAAGTCACTTCTGCACTAGCTCAGTGAAAAAGAAAAGAACACTTGGCTTCTGCATGATTTACTTCGAGCACTTTGGTTAGAGAGAAATTTGAGGCAGAGTCATCCAACTGTGGGATCTAGTTGCCGCTCACATCACTACTGACACTCTCTCTTAGGAAACTAAATTTTACTTTCATCACGCAATCTTCATTTTTACAGTATATCCAAAGACTTTATGCAAGAGAACTATCAAGTTTTGGGCTACATAGGCAATAATGTATATGCGGAGCAAAATTAAAAGCCAAGATGGGAATAGGGTGAGGCAAGCACAAAATTTAGGGGGAGAGGCAAAAAAATCAATAATCAAAAAAAATTTTTAATGCAGTATTTTAAATTTAAAAAATTAATGCAAAAAAAATCCACCCAAATCATTATTAGTGTTTTTTTCATTTTTGCCTCAGGCTCCTATGCCTCATGGCTCTGATGGAAGGCATGGAAAATCAAGGGAAGCTGGAGGAAAATTGAGAGATTATATATTTTCATGGCATTGACTATCATAGCACTGGGATTACAGAGACTGAGTATTTACAGAATTTTGGTTGGAGCTGGGTATGAAATGTCTGCATATAGATCGGCTTTATGTTTATCTCCCTCTTGCTTTCTAGTCATTCTATACTGTGTACGTATCAATGGTCTTATAGTGTGTAATACATTTCCTCTTTAACTGGCTCTTGATAGCACTATGAATTTTTAATTACTTTGGATTGAATCGAATGTCATTCAAAGGACTGAAGAAGACATTCAGGACAACAGGGCTTTGATGACACAGAAAATGACAGCGAGTTTCACGTGGAAATATGTTTGGGGAAACTGTGTTGAGAACATGACTGCACTGTTGTTATAAAAGCTTCACTTAATATAGAGATTTGGAAGGGCATATGGAGAGATAGTTTCAAGAAACGAGGGATTAAAGAAAAGTCAAAATAACGGACATAAATTAACAAGCTGTTGTTCCCACCAACTAGAAAAACTGAGGTGATAGATCCAGTATGAAAACATAGACAAATACACAAATACATTTAAAACTTACTACTTAGGAGAAAACGTATTCAAACCACCAGCTCATATGTAAAAATACAAACTTCATTTAAAATTTAATGTCATCATGTTATCTAAACCAAAATGGCATAAGGGAAATTATATCTCTAATATCTATTTATGCATTTATCTGCAGTATAACTTCATGCACTGGCTGATTGAGTAATACTTCAAAAATGCAGATTCTAAGTATTTAACTCAATTGCCAAGACAGTTTGATTGCACAAGATGTTTAACATTATTTCTGAAAAAAAAATATATGTACAGAATTTGGATATTATCTACTCTGCTTCTTTCTCTCTAATATCAAAGGTAAGGAATTTAAAATTAGGCGATATTTGTTCCCTTGACTCTCAGTTGAGAGATTCTGACTTACTAAAACAAGAGTGAATATTTATATACAACAAAATCTATATTTATAATAATCAAAACTTTGCAGAGATATCAACAATCAGGAAAAGTCTCTTATAGGCTACGTGTTCAAAACCCAGAATAAGCAGGGCAGGTAGAACATTGCACACTGGAGAACAAGATGGAAGGAAGAAAACACAGGAATGAATATAAACACCTATTTGTCAACAAGTGTGTACCTACGGTCTGTCAGGAGGTCCAGGAGTTAACATTTTCTAATTAAGACCGTCTGGATCAGCCCCAGCCAAACAGACACAGAAGAATTGAAGAGAATTGTAAAATTTGGCCTACTTGAATTTTCATTGTCCATATGTTAGTAATTCTATAGAACTGAGCCATGGATCGTGTTCTCCTCTTGTCAGGTTATTAAACACTATCCCTTGAGATTTAGAAGGGGACAGTCCTCTTAAAATCAAAAATGAATCCACATTTTTAAGAAAAGCAAAGAATGCTTATCGTATCACAGGATTGTAAAGATTATTTCATAACCTGCCAAATTCCTGTTCAAGTAACAGTAACAGTACTCATATTTTTGCTCCATTCAAGGATACATGCTCTCATGAAAACATGTTATATATGTATTATGTTTTGATGACTGCTGGAGAGATATTTCCACCTTTATATCTCTCATATGTCAAGACTATAATAATATCTAGAATGGCTTGAAAATCATGTTAGTTTGGTCATTAAAGATATTTCATAAAACAACTAAAATTACCCATTTTAACTAACAAATATATGAGTGTCCAGTACATGCTTAGGCTTGGCCATTCTGGGAGAGAAAGAAAGCCTTGTGGTAACATTACAACTGATACTACAGAAATGTATAGGATGCTAAGAGACTACTATGCACAATTAGATGCCAATTAGATAACCTAGAAGAAATGGATACATTCTTAGAAACATACGACCTACCAAGATAATCAGGAAGATATAGGAAAAAAGAGAAGTGTGATACAGAGTACTGATTCCCTAATATTTTTGCACAATATAAACATGTGGGGAGCTTTGCAAACATCCCTATGTCCAGGCTGCACACCAGACCAAGTAAAATCCAAATCGCTGGGAATGGTACACAGGTGGGAGTATTTTAAAAACTCTCCCAAATGATTCCGATGTGCAGCCAAGTTTCAGGACAAGTTTGGTGTTCACACTTGAGTTTATAACAGTATCACCGAAAGAGCTTGTTCAAGTACAAATCGCTCAGTCCCTACCTGAGAGCTTCCTTCTAATTCTGTAGACCTGGGATGGGACAGAATTTGCATTTCTCACAAGTACTCAGATACTGCAGCCACTGAGGACCAGGGGACCACATTTCAAGAACTCTTGGCATAGTTAAAATATTAAACTAGACTTTAACTTAAGGAATTTGTAGTATAGTGAATGAATAGGACAGGCACAGAGAAACTTAAAAATATAAATAAAAATATATTAAGTGTTAAATGAATAGTATAGCTATTCTTGTAAAGTTAGAAATATTGAGAGGAAGACAAATTACGAATTTACAAATTACAGTAGGTTTGAATGTTCACCTCCTGGTTCTTCAAGAACAAATGGAATTTAAATAGGCAGAGAAAATTCCAGAAGGTCATTGAACCTGGATGGTCATTGAGTATGACTACTTAAGCAAAAGTTAGTTAGGGATGCATAAAATTTGTTTAGGAGACAGTCGTGTCCAACTGGGAGCATCTTCTGGAAGCTGGTACTAAAGGATCTACATAGAAATATGGGTAAAAAACCAGAACAAAACAAAACAAAACAGTTTATCCACTGGCAGTAGTAAAGTTCTCAAAGACCTGAAGAGTGTCCCTTATTAGGCTCTTTATTACAATGATCTCCCATGGCACGTTTCCAGCTAGACTCCAGGGAACTCAATATTACATAAATCAAAACCAGAGTCCTATCCTTTGGAAGACCATTCATCACTTTCAGGAATGAGGCATTTTTAATATCAGCAAATTAAACACAAATGGATATTAAAAACTCCAACAGATAATTAATCAATAAAGGTGGAAGCAGAGGACCTTATTAGTTAGATAGGGATTAGCTGGTGTAGCTCAAGTGCTAGCTATAAAATTTGAAAATTAAAAATAATTGCACATGCCAGGAGTGATGGAGAGCAACCCAGAGGCACGTACGAGCTGTGACCTTCCATCATGAGCTCAAACTGAACAGACCATTGAAGCTACCCTTGCTTCTCTACTTCTCCTTTGAATTCATTTGATTCTAAAATCTCATTGTACATGGGGTTTTTCACTTAAAACAGTAGACAAAAGCTTGCAGTGTTGGAAAAAGTATTAGAAAGTCCTTCTTTGAATGTTCGGGATGATTCCAGGCAGTGACCCTTTATGGTCAAACAGAGAGTTTTCTAAAAGGGAAGAAATACTTCTCTTGCTTTCTGAGAAGGACCGGAGGCTTGGGATTTAGCAGCCACCTGCTTTCCTAGAAACTGTTTAGAAAATCTGGCCTTGGCTCCCCATCACTCTAGCCCATTTGTTCAGGGTCACATAAATATGTTTACCTTAAACCTCAAATAGCAGTTGTTGCAGGTAGGGAAGTAAATGAGAAATGCTTTTCTGGGAATAAGGAGAAAGGGAAGTCATCTCAGTACTGGATAAAAAATAGAAAACCTTGTCTTCAGCCTGAATTAGACTGAACAAGTTCTTGGAAAGACATAATAATAACAGTGAGAATAGTGACAGCAATCACAACAGTAGCTAGCACTTACGGAGAAGTGCCAGGTGCTGCTCTAAGCACTTCATTCTCATTAATTCATTGGAAGCGCATGCATTAATTCCTTGCAAGACCAGTGTATCATCCTCCTTATTTGACAGCGAAGGAAAGTGAGATACAGATACGCCGAGCAACGTGCCCAAGATCACAGCACTACTAAGTGAATGACCCAGCATTCGGATGTTGGTAACAGGATTTCAGAAACGTGCTCTTCAGCACTGTACAAAACAAACCCAGCCTTGGATGAGTGAACAGTCACATGGGTGTTTGGGATGAAAGAGAGAAGGTGAAATAGGAAGAACGAAGAAGGTGACGTCCGGGCCGTGAACCTGGGAGAAACCTCCATGCTATTGGCAAAAGACTGTGACAAGAAAGGATCAAATAAGGACAGCAGAGGGGGGAGATTTCTGATTTTCTATTTTGGTTCTGTCTAACTCACGTAAGGCACATTTATGTGGAAAAGATAAGCAGAAAAGTGAATGCCAACAACATCAGCTTTAAAGCTTTGGTGCTGGTAATTTTCCCAGTCTCTCTTTACCATTATGCTAGTTTTTGTGAAGGTGGGGGCGGAAGCTGTGTTTCTCAGTACCCAGAACAATGGCTGGAAAGCAGGAGCTCAATACCTCTAAGCCACGTATTAAATGCATGAATAGTTTGGTTCAAAAACCTCCTTAATAGAGGGAGATTTCCAAGATTACCATGATCTATAAATAAGTTTTTACTTACTCTGTTTCCACTAGAATGTGTAAATGTAAATTTGCATACTTACATTATACCTATTCATGTTTCTCTTTCTTACCTCAACTTTGAGCTATTTTATTAATATAAAGAAGAATTTCAAACATTTATCTGGTGCCCACTCTAAGTATGACCTCTGTTTCATTTGGATTTAATCTTCATATCAGACCTGCAGTACAAGTTCTGTTTGAAAAGGTCTCCAACCCAACTGGAATATAAGCATCTAGTGATTTTGAATGGGTCTCTGTCGTGTCTCTTTACAATGTCAAGAGCTATGCATACTTTCTTCTGCCACATAAGATTTAGAGGGGGCACCAGGCTGGCTCAATCAGAAGGGCATGCAACTTGATCTTGGGGTAGTGAGTTCGAGCCCCATGTTGGGTGCAGAGATTACTTAGAGAATACTTATATAAATAAAACTTTAAAAAGAGAGAGAGAATAAGCTTCTGGGTTTTTAGTGCCAAGAACTTTATATATAATAATCCTATTTCACTCAATGGCAAAAACCACCCTTCTAATTGCTTGGTCCGACAACCATTTCCTATCAATTCTTTCCTCTTCCTTTTGATATTTCAAAAACTACCCAGGATCTTACTACTTCTCTTCTCCACTGCTGCTACCTTGAATCTTACAATCCCCTGGCAAGGGTGGCATTATTATCCGTGCCTAAGAGATAAAGAAATGGAGTCTTCTCAAGTTTAGGTAATTTTATTTCATTTATGTACTGGGAACTTGAGAAAACAAAGACATTCTGGTTGGGGAAAGCCAACAATAACCAATAACATAATAAATAATTGAGTTAGAAAATAATAGGTACTATATAAAGAAAAAAGTGGACCCAAGAAAAAGATATTATGAGGAGGTGTTACACGCAGGTGAGATTTTCAATAAAATAAGCTGGTCAGGATAAGCCCATTGAGACAAAAACGATAGCACAATCTTGAAAGAAATAGCGCAAGCCTAGCAGATATCTGGGGAAAATTATTCTAGGAAGAGGAAAAAGCTAGAAAGAGGCCCTATGGGGAGAGTGTGCATGTGGCAGAAAGCAAGAGAGATGGTAGGTGGATCAGAGAAGTGACATGGGCCACTAAGAACACTGTGAGTGAAACAGGGCCTGTGGCAGTGTTCTAAGCACAGGAATAACGGAATCTGAATTTTAGTTTAAAGGTACCATTCTGAGAAAAGACATCCCTGGGCACTGTTAGTAGAAATGTAAATTGGTGCAGCCACTATGGAAAACAGTACGGAGGTTCCTCAAAAAATTAAAAATAGAACTAGCATATGATCCAGCAGTCTCACCTCTGGGTATTTATCTTTAAGAGATTAAATCACTCTCAAAGAAAATTGATGAATCTCAATGAAATCACTTTAGGCGTATCGCAACATTACTCACAATAGCCAAGATGTGGAAACAACCTAAGTGTCCATCGATGGATGAATGGATAAGGAAAAACTGGTGTGTGTGTGTGTGTGTATGTACATATGCACACACACAACAGAAAATTATTCAGCCATAAGGAAGGAAATCCCGCTATTTGAGACAATATGAATGGACCTTAGTAAGGGTATTATGCTAAGTGAAATAAGTCACAGAGAAAAAGACAAATACTATATGATCTCACTTATATATAGAATGTGAAAAAAAGGACCACTGTAGCTGCTGTGTTGAGAATAAATAACAGGGGATAATGCAGAAGCATGAAGAAGAGTTAGGGCAATCCCGCAGATTGTAGACGGTACCTGGGACTAGGGTGGTGACAGGTTGTAGATGGTACCTGGGACCAAGGTGGTAACAGCTGAGTTTTGAGAAAATGAGACTTCTGGATACATGTAAAAGATAAAGTCGAAAGGGCTTATGACTTGGATGTGGAAGTATGAGAGAAGGAAAGGAGCAATGGCAGCCTAAGATTTGGGGCCTGAGCAACTAGGAAGATTGGAGGTAGCATCAACTGATAAGAGGGAAGCTTTAAATGAAACAAGTTTGGGAAGATCAATGGTTTAGTTTTGGACATATTTAGTTTGAAATTGCTATCAGCTATTTAAGTGACGATGTCAAGTAGAGAGTTGAATACATGACTGGAGTTTAGGAAGGAAGTCTGGAATGGAGATAAAATGTTTTAAACCGTCATAAATCTTTTTCTCCCTGAAATTTACTATACTTTAAGAAGGTACACAAAAGAAAATTTTACAATTCTATGACTGATCACAAAGTGAACACTCATGCTACCACCACCCACATGGAAACAAAAGCATCTCCTGAACTGCAGAGTCCCCCAGGCCCTTCTCAATGACCACCTCCTCCCTCCCTCGACAGGCAACTAATATCCAAATTTTGTGGGTGTGCCTTCCTTTGTGATTTGTGTATATATATAAACCTTATATATGTAATGTCAAATCTAACACAATGGATTTATTCACTCTTATGCAGTGAGCATTTGGGGGATTTAGACTTTTAATTTGGAGACATTAGGAATAATGCTACTATGAACACTCTGGCCATGCCTCTTGATCCACATGTGTGTGAATTTCTGTTGGGTATATATAGCTAGGAATAGAATTGCTAGATCATATGGTCAACTTACCATATCTTCAACTTAATACGTAGTGCCAACTCATTTTCCATGGTGGTTGTATTCATTTATACCCCTATTACATCCTTGTCTCCATTTGGCATTGTTAGTCTCCAATTTTAGTCCTTTTAGTGATGTCTCCTTCTGGTTTTAATCTACATATAAAATTAATTTAATTTCATCTAAAGATACAAAGATCTATAAGGACAGCCATAGGGCTGAATGAAATAATCTAAGAAATTAAAGATGAGGTAAAGTTCAAGGAATAAAACTCTGGATCCTCCAACATGAAGAGATCAGGAAGAAGAAAAAGAAAAATCTGCAAAGTCACCCACCTTATAAGTAGCAGAACTGAATTTCAACACAAGTCTATTCATCTTCAAAGTCCACACTGTTTCAAACATGCTGGGCTGTCTCAGAATTACACTCAAGCAAAATGCAAATAAGCTCAGAGAGGCAGATAACTTGTGTGCTTGTCACAGCAGCGTACTCTATATAAGTATGTTTTCCATTTGCTTTTGTGTGATGAATGAAGTAAGTGGGAGATACGTATCTGAAGGGCAGAAAAATATTAAAGGTGTTTGTGGCGTGGGTCTAAAGAAATTATGAAAGCTGATATTAGATTGCTTAAGCTCTTTCGTTCTAACAAAACATGTAGAAAGAAGTAAGTAGGTAAACAACAGGGAAAAGGGGGGCACAGAAAATTTTCATTTTGTCTTTTAATAGCAGCAACAATTTTACCTATGAAATGGATCTTGCCTTCTTGATTTTAGAGCTCCCTAAAACCAGAAAGAAAATGTGATACCTTGATTATAATCTGGTCCTGTGATTGTCTGCTATTCTTCAGGGTACATCTTTTCTTTCATTTTAGAGTAGAGGTTGTCAAAATTAAATCATGACCTGGGATGATTTTTACCCTCATAGGAAAAATATGTTGAAACTTGTGGTTTCTTTAGGATTCAGAGTTATAATCAAAATCTAACTCAGTTTTTCTCAGTGTTAATCAAGAAATAATTTTTCACTAAGTTAATAAGCATTTTGAACTAAAAAATGCAGGAGTAAGCAAAGTTCTACAGGCTCTTCATTAAGGTTTTCCAAGAATATTTTTTTTTTCCCCCTTAGGATTTTTATTTATTTATTTGAGAGAGAGAGCACCAGCAGGAGAGCCAGAGCACAAGCAAGGGAGGCAGGGAGGGAAGGAAAGGAGGAAGGGGAAGAGGAAGGGGGAAGGGAAGGGAAGGGGAAGGGAAGGAGGGGAGGAGAAAGCTGGGGAGGGCGATGGGAGATGGGGAAGGGAAGGGGAGACAAGAGAAGGAAGGGGAGTGGGAAAGAGAGGGGAAAGGGGAGGGGGAAGGACAGAGGGAGAAGCAGACTCCCAGCTGAGCAGGAAGCCTGATGCAGGGCTCCATCCCAAGACCCTGGGATCGTGATCTGAGAGGAAGGCAGACATTTAACCGACTGAGCTACCCAGGCACCCCTGAGAACATTTCATAAAATCCTTTTCTTCTACCCCACCTTCCTTCCAGTAACAGGTGGAAAGTGATTTGGTAAATAAAACATGAGTGATTTTCAGTGTCTCATCTGCGTTCCGCTGCCAACTGTCCCCGTCATTCGGCTTTCAAGGAATGTGCACTGGTCCTGACTCTACGGTATCTGCCTGGCACACCACCACTTCTTGCAACACGGCACATGCATCTTACTTATTCTTGCCTAGCTGAAATTTTGGTTCACGGCCTTACTTTCACCTCTTTGTGTTACTGAGCATCTTAAACATAGAGCGGACTTATTCATCTTCAAATCCATTGTCACCAAAGAGTATTCATGCTAGCCTGAGCCTGGGTTCCTCCCAAACCATAGCCTCCCCTCCGCTCACATACCTACTATGCTTCTATTGGTTTCAGTTTCTTTCTCTATATCCAGGGCTCTTTGCATCACAGAATTTTAGAATATTGCTTAGTTTTATTTCACCACATAAGTGTGGTGTCTTACTCCCTATCCTTTCTCAAAGATGAAAGAGGGAAATTGAATTTTTAAATATTTTTGAGAATTTACTATCATAGGCTTCACAGGAGAGAAAAGACAATATAAAATCTATTTCCTATCTTGTAGGAGTTTGCATTCAAGATGGGGAGATAAAGTATAAAAAGACTGAAAGTTACATAAAAATGCAAGATTTAAATAACATTTTAAGACCACAACCCAGACACTAGAAGAACCTGTGTAACTGTGAGCAGTGATGAAATGAATAGTCAGAAAGAATTTTAAGCGTAAGGGGACAAAGGCTAGACTGGAGTAGACTGGGAAGATATGAAGGAGCAGAAAATACTTGTGCAGAATCCGGAAGGAAAGATAAAACTGGAGACATTGAGAGAAAGGAAGAAAGAGCTTATGTTGGAATAATTATGTGAATACTATAGGGAAGAAGCCTCAAGAATTTGAAGGATAAAAGTAGAATAATTTGTCTAGAAGACAGATCGTTCTGGTAGTTATGGGTCTTTTTAGATCAGAGCATAGCTCACAGTGAGGAGGGGGAGAGACAGACAGAGACACAGAGACAGAGAGATCAAGAGAGAAATGAGAGATACAGTGCAACAAATCCTATCATACCAGAACCAACATAAAATGACATTTCTGCACCATCTTGGCCTTTGTAACCTCGGTTCTGGATCTTCAGGCTTGTACTTCATCGGACTCCCTCTGCAAGGTATTCTTAATTTTCTACTTCAGCCCCTCACTGATCCCTCCTGACTTCTGACATTTGTCTCTGTTGCCCCATTCCCAAATTTCTGCCCTGTCTGGATTGATTCCTCTACACCATCCAACACAACATTGCTCCCTATGTGATGAGCCTTGGGGATGCCTCCTCGATGATTCGTTCCTGTGGACTTTGGATGTCAGCCTGTGGGCAACGGGCAAGCCACTGAAGATGTTTCAGTAGGAGAAGAGAAAACCAAAATGGACAATTGCCCTGATGGTGAAATAGGGAGCAGAAAGCAGTGAGATGTCCACGTGGGTTAAAAGATGATGGGAGGAGACCAATTAGTTAAAGTACAATTCAATTTCAAATAACAGATGTGCCCCTCATGCTTCTAAATAAAGAGTCTGATTTCTTCCATTTAACAAAAATCAGTCCAAATTCAAGCACAGGCCTGCTGTGTTATAAACCGTAGCCCCTACAAGCAAACCCTTTGGGGCTAGTGTAGCAGGCCAGGCGACTATCCTCAAACCCTCAAATCCTTTCTCTCTAAGGCAGTGTTGTGTGTGTGCCTGTGATGGGTCAATTAGGATGAATACAGGGTTTGTTTACTAAGGTAACTAGCAAGCCACCATTATTATTGTCAGTGAAATTGCTACTCAAGAGACTAAAGCCAACGAATCGATATAAGGATATAGAGAGCAGGAGTAGGCATAGAGCAAGTGGAGGTACAATGACACATTTACAATATTCAACCCAAATCGCATTTTCCTATAACCCATTGAAAGATCTGCCATCTCCCGCTCTACTGAGGTGAACTGCCTTAGGTGGGGATGTGGGAGAGAGGGGGAGGGGAAGGAAGAAAGGAGGGAAGGAGGAAGGACAGCAAGCAATGGATTTATCAAGGATGGAATATCCTGGGCACTATAATTCACCGTATTTAATATTTTCTAATATCATCGATGTAGCAATCCTCTGAGGTGATTTTAAATAATGTCATTTTTTTTTTTTTTTTTTTTTTTAGGATGGAGAAAACAGACACTCAGAGTCTGAGCAAGCTCAAATGGTATTAAGGACAAATAGTTAAAGACAAATTATCCATTTACATTACACGCGTTATCTGGCATTTATCATGTGCAAGGTTTTGTTACACACACTCAAGAATGAGTCGTTGCGGTCAGTATTGGCGTTATCCTTATTTACAGATGAGAAAACACAAGTCTGGGTTTCTGCACACTCAGGCCTCCGGTTCACATTGTTCTGTCATAATTGCTACACCAAGGTGTCATCCTACAGATCAAGGGCAGGTGGGGAACATGGGCAGTTCTGAGCAGAGGATGTGACAGAGGCTGACTCCCGCAGGGCAACGACAGGTTTTGGGTTCCTGCGAGAGCTCCGCAGCCTCCCCCAGCCTCGCTTCTCTCTTCGGTCATCTAAGGATAATCACCACAGCCACACCGCGGTGTCTTGGAGGATTCCACGAAATAATGTACAGAAAGCACTTAGAACAGTATTAGGCACATTAAAGACTCAAAAATCCACGTTATTTTCATTGGGGCAAGCAACTGAAAGACAGAGACATAGTTTGGACAGAACGCGAAT
The DNA here is from genome assembly GCF_023065955.2 of Ursus arctos. Classification (NCBI taxonomy): domain Eukaryota; kingdom Metazoa; phylum Chordata; class Mammalia; order Carnivora; family Ursidae; genus Ursus; species Ursus arctos. The sequence goes on along the minus strand of NW_026622841.1, from coordinate 29,126,377 downwards.
TATCCCTCCTGGTGTGTGTACAGGGGCTTAAGCACAGACAACGCTGACACGTTCCTCACTTGAAAGTGTGTGAAGAGAAAGTAGGGAGTGATCAACTCTCTAAGGTTTCCTTCTCCCTTCAGTGAGGAACTACCCAAACACCCAAGCAATGCTTTCCCTGTACAAGCTGTCTTCTGAACAAAGACCTTCCCCTACTACACAACTTATCAAACCACTTAAAAACCCTTGTCTGTTGTCTTATTGTGAGACCGCCAATTTTCTCTACAGTCTTATTCTAGTTCAAGTAGAGATTTTTTCCCTGGGATTCTCAACCTTGTGCATTCTCTGATTTCCTTCTCAACACAACATCCTCAGCTTCCTCCAACGTCCTCCAGCCTGCTCTGGGCTTTACTCATACTCCAGGGAGAATCTGGCACATACTGCCATCTCCCCAATACACTGGGCAGCGGCGGGATGCTCGAGGACCTGCGAGCGTGGAGACCAGAACAGCGCCTATGCCAATGCTGATGTGATGGTGCTGGCAGAGCAGGCAGAAAGGGCAGGACAGATTACCTGGCACAACTGTCAGTAATGACACTTCGCTGGTGTCCGCTGATGAACCAGAAGAGCAGATGGCACTGCTAGCCATGGTCGTCAGAGAGCTGACATTAATGCGCAAAACCCAAGTGATTGAGTTGAGCACATTGCTGGGCTTTGAAAATAACAGCCAAACTCAGCAGTCAGGGAGTTTCAGGCATGCTTGTAAGCAACGCAGAGAATTGCTCTCTGTCAGTGTACTCAGGACCCCACCACATTGCCAAGACACACACACACACACACACACACACACACACACCAGTCACCATCAGCAGCCTAACCTCCAATTAAGAGAAGCAGACTTTATGCCGTTTTATTTATAAGAGGCACCATAGTCCAATGGGAAAATCCAGCATCCAGGAAGTCAGGAGGCTTCTGGTTCCAGTGCTGGAGCTGAGCAGCTAAGCCACCTACGGGAGGTTCCTCTAACGTCTTGAGCCACAACGTACATTGTTTTCAAAATACTATGTGTACATCGCTCCCTGTGCACCTACCCCATTGCACAACAGTTCTCTGTTCATGCATCCTTTTCACCCCACTAGACAGGGTGGGGGGTGTCATTGTTGGTAATAGTTCAGGGCCTTTCATAGGTCTAGATACACAGACATACACAGATACTCACACACGCACGCAGACACACGCAGACATACACACACACACCCTCTATTCTTAATAAAAGACAGAGAAGGTTATTTCCCATTTGTGACGGGAGTTTCTTTCAATTACTCTGTAATATACACATATAGAGAAAATATTCTCCCTAAAACTGATCAGCACCCAAGAGATTTCAAAATCCACCTGATATATCCAGCACCCCATTTATTTTCTTCACTAACGTAATTCCAATTTTTAATAATTTCTTATTACTGAGTTACTTGATTTTGTCAAGCTGAGGGGCTTGTCCTCACTTCCCTATGTGGATGAGGCCCCCAGGGGTCTCAGAATGAACCAGAACACAGGATGCCCTTGGTGCCTATACCTTGTTGACTCAGAACATTCCATGCCTTTCCCACCTAATCAGGGTAACACTCCATAGTTTCTACACAAAATTAAAATCTGCCACGTACTTTGGTGTCTGTGATTTTGCCTGATGTCTGCAATGGATCTATGGAGATTCAGCTGAAGTCAGAACTCAGGTTTATTGTACTGTCTCCTCAAGAAACACAATGAAAACTCTCAGCATGGGAAAATGAAAACAGTGTGAGCACTGAACTGATAGATACGTGGTGCCGCGGGCTCATCATCTCATAGCTCTGCGTCTCTGGGTACATCACTTTTTTCTGTGGGCCCAGCTTTCTCATGTATGAAGTGCAGACACTGACGTCTACCTCACCAGATCGAGGTGAGGAGTAAACGGGGTCAGGTGAATGCCATAGATCATTGGCCACTGGGGCTCCGAAGTGAATGTGTACGTGCAAGGCACCCAGCACGCGGGTAGTCAGGGATCGATACAAGTTCATTCATCTCCAGGCCCTTTTTCTGATAAAGACATAGGATGGTACTAAGTCTTTTTTATCAGTTTAAAATCTATAGAGTGCATATAATTGTGGAAATATTGTTCGTCAACATCTTTTACCTGAATTACACTTTCAATCATTATTTGAGCCAGTGGCTATCAATTTACTTTTCTACGGAGCCTTACTGGGCCCTCTTGGCCAATTCTCGCCAAGGATCGCAGTGAGTGATAATGTGCTGTATGACTAGAGTGTTGACAATTAAGGGGGAGAGCAGAGGGCCGCCCAGTCTTGAAATCTTTTCATTTTTCCCTTGTTTATCTTTTTCCTTTGCCTTTGCAATTCAGAGGGTTCAAATAACACATGGTCATGATGTGGCAATTATTCAGCTTTGTCAGATCCAAAGTTCTGCTAATGAGGTAAAACCCAGAGCCTTGGGGACAGGGATGATGCACGGGGTTGTTTGCCTTGATTGAATTCATCAGATAAAGGCTCGATTTTCTACCTGCTTATACCAATTCATTGTGGTTGAAGCAATTGGTTTTGTGCTGCTTTCTGTTTACCTCAGAAAATATTGTTATTGCTTTCATTTTATAAAATCCTCCTTCACAAAACTCAATGTATAAAAGAGACAAATTGTAGGAGAGTGTGGGGCAAAGTAGGATTGCCTATTTTGCAAATGAGTTTCCTCTTAAAAAAAATCACAATGGATGCATTCTAATCAATTCTGAGTCCCCTAAAACTCTGTTTGCTTTCACCTTATTTGTTTTGTTTTGTCTTACTTTTCAGTTTTCTGAGATAGTTTGACAGCGTGACTTAGGGGAGATTTTTCCAAATGCCCCCAAAGATACCAAGTTATCAAGGTCCCTCCATTATTATGATAGCCCTCACATGGCTTTTTCTCTTCACATGCCCTGTTCCTGTTAAATTCTCTTCCTCTCCATCCTCTGCTTTCTCTGTACTGTTCCTTCCCAACTTCAAGAAATGCCATTCATCCCTTAATACACAATGCAAGTATCACCTCAGCTGAGATGCCTTCTTAGCTTTTACATGCAAATCTAACCACCACTTACCCTGAGCTTCCCCAGTTCTTATGTCAGAGAATGAATATAAACTTCTCAGTTTGTAGTAAACAATATATTTCCCCCCATGAGCCGGTGAGCTCCCGGAGGGCAGGGGTCACGGCTAGAGTAGCAGTGAGGAACAACACCCTTTCCCGACCCAGTCACTTGCATACTACTTCAAACATATTTCACTCTTGACAAAATTTCACCAAGGTAATTCCAAAATGCGTCCTAGGGAGTGGCGAAGTCCATGTCAATCTCATCTGATATTCGAATACTTCCCCTACTTTTCTCACGGAATTTGATGGAAAACAATTTCAAGTTAGAAAACGTGAGTTACTTTCTTATTTCTTACTTCCTTTTGTATACTCTTGGACAAAAATCAATACTTCCATGCCTCAGATGCCTCGTCTGAACACAGGGACCAGATGACCTGCTTGCCTCAAATTATTTCACCCTCAATTCAGATCATAAAACAGAGTAGGAATAATGTATCTTGGAAAGTAAGGTCTTATTGTTATTGGATAAGATCTGCTGTCTGAGTCTGAGCTGGAAGGACCGGATGGGAATGCAGGGGAAGGAAGCAGACACTAGCCATGCTCTGTCATGGGAGAAAAGTCTTTATGTTCCAAACTACAGAGACAGAGAAAAGTTCACGCTTAAAAACAACAACAAGGATTGTTTAGACTCCATTAAACTCTTAAACTATAGCTGTGAGTTTTTACTTTTTTCTCTGTTTTGAGGGAGGGGAAAGGATGGTAGGCAGTGGAACAAAGAGAGGGAGGCTAGAATGTGCCTAATTCACTACCAAATTCACTGGGTAACTGATCCAATTTCTTTGACAATACCTTATGTAAAAACTCAGATATAGAGTAAAAACAGCTTCAAGGGGGTCAGGAGGGTTGTGTTCTAGATTTGACTCTGCCACAACTGTGGCATGAATTTGGCAAGTCCCTTCAACTTCCCGGGCCTCGGTTCCTCCAGCTTTCAGACAGAGTGAGGAGTCTTTTTTGTTCATCCTGTTTTCTCAGTATTTACAACACTCTTGGATAATATTAACTTTTAATTATATAAATATAAATATGATATAAATATGTTTTCATTTATAAATAATATACATATTATGTTTGTGTACTATAGATTTAAAATCTTTAAAGCTATAGATACATAAATAAGAGTGTTAGTCTAGATGGTAGAAATCACTTTTAGATATAATATTCAAGAAGTAGAGAATGCATCACCAACAGGCCTGTTCTTTTTTTTTTTTTTTTTCCTTTTTTTCCTCTTGTTTTTAGAGAGAGCGAGTGCGTGGTGGGTGGGGGAGAAGCAGAGGGAGAGGGAGAAAGAGAATCCCAAACACGCTCTACACTCACAGTAGAGCCCACATGGGGCTCAATTTCATGACCCTGAGATCATGACTTGAGCCAAAATCAAGAGTCTGATGCTTAACTGACTGAGCCACTCGGGTACCCTATTTTCTTCTTGATAGTAAGTGGTAGAACTCTTTGTTCTTTCTTCTAGGGTGTCAAATAGAATGTAGAAGAGTCAGGTAAAATGTCACAGAAATCTATTACTACCTCCGTGGCCAAGCACAAGTGGTCACCGTGGGCTTCAGTTTTTCCATTTGCAAATTGGCAACAGCTATTTAGATTGTGAAGACTGGAGATTAGCATGAAAACCACGTTTCCATAACTGCCACAGGAATGTTCACTTCCTTCTTGCTTCCTCTCTATGGGAACTAGCACAGGGCCCATGCATAATACCTGCTCAACAACTTGTTGATTGGTGGTTTGAGATTTCTCAAACACAGTACTGTTATTTACCCATACATTTTAAATCTTGTGGGAAATCCTGTTTCAGTGAAGTTGCAAATCCTTCCAAAATTTCCTACTCACCAAAAGATGTCTTAGTAAAATATGGATAGGGGGAAAAAATCTAATTTCACAGTAAGCATAGACAATCTCCAAGATTCTGTTCATTTAAAAATTATGGTTCCAGTAAATTGAGTTTCTCATTCATGTTCAAGGCAGACTCAGAATGACTCAGAATTAGAAACAGATGATAGCTTGATACATCTTTAGTTTCTTCAGAACAGCAGATTTCTCCTCAAAATCCCTTCACACAACCCACCTGAATAGGTTTGTGCAATTCTTTCACATAAACCATTGAAAATTGTGGGAAGGAAAGTAAATCGGGGCTCTGTTGATCCAGATATTCAGCAACACAAAAAGTGGCTTTTTTCTTAAAAAAAAATTCAGTTCACTTGAAAGCAAACATTTTAACCTTCAAAAGAGGTTAATGTTGAGAATCAGTGCTTGAATATGTATATACTGTCAACACCGAATGAATCAGAGGGCGAAGCTCAAGAGTAAGATATGACTCGATCACTCTGATTCCCAACGTTTAGCCACGAAGACAGCATGTTTTGGACCTGGAATTGTCCTGTGAATTATATTCTCTCTAAAGTAACAGCACAGCAGAACTATTAACCATCTTTTATTCTTAACCATCTCGGAGGTGAACTGGCTACTCCTGTGTTAATCACACTGAAAAAGTTTTGCTCGACTATTTAATGTAGACAGTGAAGGGAAGAGCAGCCCAGCGTGTTGTTATGTCAAAGATTTCTGCCAACATTCCATCATGTCAAAAATGTCTGGTTATTGGGAAGGTGACAATGATTAGTCAGTACAAAAGTATACGGGGAAGGTCAAAACAGTAGACATAATATCACCTCCAGGATAAGTATACTGCTAAAGAATGCCCTATCCTACATCTCCTCTCTCTGTGGTCCATCTCCATGGAATATATGACTAAAAACCAGTCACGCTATTCCCACATCCCCCAAGCTCCTGGTGAAACAGGAAAATACCCAGCCAGCAAGCAAAGGTAACCCACAGGCACACTGTGGGGCTTTCGCAGCATCTCTCTGACCTTACAGACAGCTGCTAGCATTTCTGTTGATTTGTCTCCTGCCTTTTTCTTAGAGCTGTTTCTCTCCTATTTTATTCTCACATTGTTCTTCCTCCTTGCATCTGACTATATTCTTTCAAAAGATAGTTTTATTTCGGATTATTTTCTCTTTATCCTTCCTTCTTCTTTCCCTCCCTCCCTAATCCTTACCTATTTTGATATTTCCCCTTCAAACTATTAAAAAAAAAAAAAAAGAAAGCTTTTAGAAAATTCCTCATTCCTACCCAGTTGTAAAGTTTTTCACTTCACGTTTCCTTATTAGAAGAGATGACTTATTTTTCTCATTTAGACCAAGAATTTAGTAATTGACGAAATCCAGATTCACCTATTTCTTTTATTTTTATAGTAATCCATTATGGTGTTTTTTTTAGGGGGGAGGATGTGTCAATTTTATCTCTCTTCCTATTTTTCTAACCTCTCCACCTTTGTTGTCGGCTAGAGTCTCACTCCCTATTCTCCTTTCTTTACTGATCAACTTTCTTACCACCTGTGGACTCACTACCAAATTATCAGCTTTTTGGGGGTGGGGATATTTCTTATGCCAAAATCTTGGCCTCAACTTTGAATCCTTCTGTCAAGCACAAAACTATGGAAGATATATATATTATTTATTTATTTATTATTTATTTATTTATTGGTCCATGTTAACTCTAATATTTCTTCTGTTTTCTGACATCCCCACAGATGTATCCCCCATGGGGATCTTTTTGAATTTATATAAAAAGTTATATTTACCCTTTTATTTTCTAGTGCTAACCACAGCCCCAAGATAGTCACCGTAAGATCAGCCTGAAACACTACTACCTACTGTTTGAATTTGTTATATTTGGCCTTTTGAGCCCCACAAGAAACCCCACCACTGACAACTTCTTTTGTTGTTGCTTCTTTTTAATGTAGCAAAATAAATCTACCAGTCTTTACCTCCATTAGCATCCCCTATCCGCTTAAGCATGTAGCTTTCTCTTCTAAACCTGTTAACCACAAAATTTGGTTTGATCACCCTGCACAGTTCCCACAAAGAATACCACTCCTCCAGCCCCTGCCACTTTCAGAAACCAACTTTCTTCATGGCTTTCAAAGACCACACCATACTATGTCAGCTCAGAGACAAGGAAAAGGGGACAGGAAGCTCCTAATCTCAGAAACAAACACAACAATGAGCATTGATAATCCTGCCCCTGTGTTTGTGTTTGCGTGTGTGTTTCATTGACTAGTCATAGCACCTCCTTCTTCATGTGAGTATTTTTGAGAACAGGAGCATATTTTTCTGATATCATGGCTATTTCATAAATATCATGTTATTAACTTTAAAAAGGACATATAAATTACAATCAAATATCACCCAGCAGGAAATCAAAGGAAAAAAAAAAAGCTCTTCTTTAAGTTCTATACATTATCTCTGGCTCTTTCCATTCTCCTGACTCCTCTACATCTTTTCAACAGTCCTTATCACTTTTAAACATCCTTTCAGATACTTGTGTTTAACTGCTACAGCTAGCTAGCCTCCCACGGCATTATTATTATCATTACCATCATTATTCGCTCTATAGAGTTGCCTCTCCAGAGCTCCCTCCTTCCCCAGCATTTGTATTAAAACTTACCGCTTTTACCAACTCCCCCAGCTCCCAGCATTACAACCTTGTACTCTCTGGACCCGCCTGATGCGCGGCTGGGGGAGCAGCTGGCTTCGTTTTCTACCTCCATCTTACCCGAGAGACGGGAGGAGAAAAAAGAAAGAAAAAGTCGCCCGTGTCAGGTGCTCGCTCAGATATTAAGCAACTCTAAAACTGTGTCAAAAGAAAGGTTTAGTACGAGGTAAGAACCATCAGCGTCGGGCTGGCTGCTGGTCCTCTGCTCGAGCGGGTCTCATAGCAACCACTTCAATTGCTTCCAATAAAAATCTGCCTTTTACACCCACCCCCCTCCTTCCTATCCTTCACTCTCACGTCTCCCTCAATTTCTCTCATTCTCTGTCTCTGTTTGTTGTGTTTTTGTTTTGTTCCCCCCCTTTCCCTCCTCCGTTTCTTTCTTCATTCCCCTTCCTCACTCTGTCTCTCCTTTCTCTCTCCTGCCCCCTGCGCGGTCGCAGTTGTTAGAAGCACGCATTTGGCTACTTTCCAGGCTAGGCTGCTGGAATGGAGTGAATCTGAGACTTAGAAGATGCTATATGTCTCACAGGCTGACATCTGTAGCTACAGCTTCAAAGACACTATTTTCTTTTAATCAGAGTCAATTAATTAAGAAAGATGTCTGCTGCTTATCTCCTTGCTTCCATCTTCTTGCATGGTTTTTCATTCTGGGAAAAGAGATGTTACCAATTGAAAAGAAAAAAAAAAAAAAACAAAACACCCAGTAACTCAGGGCTCTTAAGGATGGGTCTTTAGTGTTATTGAAATAATAGCTGGCTAGCAGAAATCGTTTCAGCTCACTTGACAGCTGCAGTTCTAACATAAGGAGGTATTTGAATTAGGTCATTGTCATGTTTGGACACGGATCATTCTTGTTTACACTAGTTTATTAAGGATAATCTAAAACACAAGGATTCTGCCAAGCATGAAAGAGATACTTAATAAATATTTTGCTGACAATTATGACAGTATTAAAGATCCCAGAAGATTCTTTTTCAAATGTCCAGACTCCTACCTCTTATTTGAATTCTTTCAAATTCTGCTCTTCTCTACTTTGTCTGTTTTTCTTTGGGAAATTTCTAAATTATAGAGGTCTTGGAATGCTTTCAGTAATCACTAATTGTCATAGTCAGACCCTGTCTTTCAAACAAGTGATAATGATGTTCTGTATGTTTGTTGTCTCTTTTCAAATTGTGAAATTGTATCATGATTAGATGCAGTCAAGGGTTTGGTGTACACAGGCTTATCTTTCTGTTTAGATGTTAAGTTTCTCTAGGAAAGAAACTATATTTTATCAGTTCCTTATGACTCTACAGTGTATGACCAAGCACTGGGCACAGAGGAGATGCTCAACATATTTTTGTTGGTAACTGGAGAGGTAGCAAATAGTCATAGGCTCTAGAGCCTGACTGCTTGTGTTCAAATCTGGACTCAGCCACTTCATAGCTGTGTGACCTTGGGTAAATTATTTTACCTCTCTGTGCCTCAGTTTCTTCATCTATAAAATGGATTATTAAACCCCTGCTCTATTAACTCATTAAGTGAGCTGAATGTATGCACAGTGCTTTGAACAGTGTCTGGCAAATTGTAAGCACTATTTAATTGCATGATTATGATTATGATTATTTTGAGTTAATGGTGCTCCCAGCCCCTGTTCATAAGCTTTCACCAGAAGAGAAAATCATCTCTACAAGTGTTTATTGGCCATCTGCATGCCTTCTTTGCTAAAGTATCTGTTCAAAATTTGTCGAAATAGATGTATCAAGATGTTTGTTTCCCCATTACTGAGTTTTGAGCATTCTTTCATATTCTATATAAGCCTTTTATCAGATATATGTTCTGAAAATATTTCCCCCCAGTCTGTGGCTCTTCTACAGTATCTCAAAGAGCAAGAGTTTTAAATTTTGATGGAGCCCAGTTTGTGCTTTCCCTCTGAGCTTTAAAAATGAACCTGCCTCCTGGACGCTGCCATCAAACACCCTGCTTGTATCACTCATCCTCAGCAAGGTCAGTATCGTTCTCTGTCTCTGCAGGGAGCATGCCACCCTCCAAGTTCTAACTTCAGTTCAGCCTCTTCTTGTATTTGACCTCTGTGCCTGAGGAATCCTACAGCTTGTCCTCCCTGAGGACAGTCTCCCTGCCCTTTCCCCTTTCACACTACTCAATTCATTCTGTACACGAATGTCAGGGAAATCTACCGAAAATGTTAACCTGACCGACCCTTTTGTACATATATTCATGAATCAAATGCCTAAATAACACAATCTAATAGCCTAGAATGCCACATAGGGACACAAAGAATTTATTCCAGTCTTGTGTCCTCACACTCCATAGAACAGAGTCAGGCAAAGTGGGCTACTTGCCTTTCTTCCAACAAAACTGTCATTTCCATAATTGGATCTAATAAAGAACTGTAGCTGTAGTATAATTATCCTTTAATTGATTCATTGAAACTTTATTCCTCAATGAAAAGAGATATGTAAACAGTAGCATTTCGCTTCAAGGTCTTTCTGGTTTTTGTTTCTACTTCTGGTGCAAAATTCTTATGACCTTGAGCAAATCATTTGCCCCTCTGGCTATCTGTTCCACCATCTGTTACTGTGTTTTCCATGTCAGCCATTCTGATTTGGTGGTAAAACACAGGAATTGTCATGCCAGCTGTGTCCTTGGTGTTCTTTTGTACAATTATTTTAATATTGGTTAAGAGGAAAGAGCCTATGGAAATGTCTTTTAACAGTAAATAGATGAGTAGCTTGTCAAATATCAGCGGGCATTATGAGAGGGAAATTTAGTGTGTTAGCCTTCTCCTGAATGTTTAATGCCTCTGTCCGTACTCCTCAAATGGAAGTCAGCAAGATTTTTCCCTATTTATAGGGAAGATGAAAAACATGAAGGGCAGTGGGACTTTCCCAGTCATAAAACTTTCTTTGTCTACCTCTTTTTTGAAATTCTAAGGTACTCCACTCTAGTCCCTTCTCTTGAGTTACTAAGGGCCACAAAACTGACTGATGTTTGAATTTTGAAGCATTCTAATGCTACTGATCTTCAGTTTTAGTTAGTGAAATTTTGTGAATTTGCATGCCTGGTTCCTTAACCAATGCACCCAAAAGTCTAAGGGAGTGTGTGTGTACTCCTGTGCATGTGTGTTTGCATGTCAGAGATGAGGGGGAAGAGGGAGGGAGAGAGAGAAAGGGAAAGGGAAAGAAAGGGGGGGGTGAAGAGAGAGGAAGGTATCTTCCAGGTGTATACATGGTCATTGAAATGCAATAGTTAAGTAACTGAAGTTATTACATGGCAGATTACTAAACGCTTAGGAAAATCATTAAATGATTGAAGTTTATATTTGCTTCCTCTAACCTACCCTGGCACTTGCCATCCATTTTGAATGTCACATGATTCCCTTTGAGTGCTCATGTCCGTCAGATGAAGACCCAGGTGTTCCATGTTGTTTCAGAGCCACTCAGCTCCCTGAGCAAGATCCAAGTAAATGCCACCTCATTTCTGTCAGCTGCTGCTCACCTTTCCAGTCCTTAGAGGACAAGCATTCCTTCAAAAGGAATACATTAACCTATTTACATGGATATCTTTCTAAAGTCCTTTAGGGACAGCTAAAGTATCCAGTCGCTATGGAAGCCATCCTACTTTTTCTTTAGGGGGAGCTTAGGCACATCCATCTCTTACTTCTCTAGTCACTTACAGGCAGACCTTTCGACACCCTTGTCAGCATAAGCCACTCTTCCCTTTATTAGAGTATTTACGATATTTCTTACAATGATTTATTTATATTCCATTTCACTTTACTAAAAAATGGTGACCCTGCCACCATATTCATCTTTATCTCCCCAGAGTTTAGCACGGTGCCTGGTGTGTACTACATGACGAAGCCATTTTTATTTAATGAGGGAATTAATTGTACCAAGTGGGTGCCTGTCTGTTGCACTATTAATTAAATTAACCTTTCAAAGTGTATTATTTACTATTTGTATCCTAATGAAAAGATAAATCATGGAGGGAAGAAATAGTTAGCAACTTAGTTGATAACCTCTGGGTAAATTCATGTTTGACATGCACGTTCTCACCATGAAATGTAAGACCTTTGTAAGCCAGAAGAGAGCACAACTGCTCAGGACAAGCAAACAAAACTGGAAACATCAAGTGGAAAAGAGCTGATTTTGCAAATGGGAAATAGAGTTCCATCTGCACCACACAGACTTCTGTATCACATTGACCTCCTCATGATAATACTCAGTAAAATTCACATTAGGTGTTAATAATTCTTGTGGAATAACTAAACTTTTTTCCTGAAGGGTTATTAAGGTTGAAATATCTGAAAACAGGGCTCTTATACATGATCTAAGTAACCTGCATTCATTCATTTATTCAGTCTAACATGGATTCATTCTTTAAATACAGATTAACTTGCTTATTCTCAAAATCATTCATTCAACTGTGTTAGGGTTTTTCAAAAAATAGAGGAAAACACAATATAGTCCTTGAGTTTGAAGTGATTTTGTCCTCATGTGGGAGAAAGACACCTACATACCAGTTTCTGGAATAAACCAGCATGTAGTAGGTAATTGAATAGATGAATGAGAAGAGTCGAGTCTGATAGGAACATGGGGGGAAGGAGAGACTGATTCAAATAAAAAGACAAGGTGAGGTGTCAAGGAAGAGGGAGTACCTTGGACTACACTTAAAATAGGACTTCAAATAGAATATATGACAAAAACAGGGTATTCAAAGATTAGAGAATAGAGTGTTTGGTGAACTGCAAATTAATACTATATAGTTGATGCATAAGAACCTAGGATCATTGTCTAAAATTTAGGTGGTAGGTGAATTACCATGAGCTTTAAATTGCAGCATACAGAGTTTGGATTTCTTTCCTTTCCTTTCTTTCTTTTTTAAACTTTATCTTTAAACAAAGCATGGTGCCCAACTTTGAACAGTAATGCAAGCTTCTGATTAGAAGAAAATCAAGGTCTTGATCAAGTTACTTTTCTTTAAGTTTTGTGACCCTTTCAAATTCCAGTCATTTGAAACTAAGCTCAATTTCTTTATATTTATTATTGTTGTAGTCACTCATTTCACTCAGCTGTCCATAATTTGCTGAATTGTAATCTACTTGAGAAGGGAGCCCCTACATTTTTTTTTTATATTTCCCATGGTTCTGGGCCCAGGTGCTGACATATCAAAAAGTATCAATAAAAAAGTTAAGACTTTTTGACCAATAAACTTCATAGTAAAATCTGATGTGGTTACTACAGATTGCAATTTTTACTCTTCAGTCATCAAAACTGACTTTCACCTTGTAAAAGCAAAATATTAGGGCTAAGCCTATTTAAACACATGGACAAGATAATGGTATGAATATCTAAACCATAGAAGACCAAAAAATTTTGTATACTAATAAGTTTCAGAAAAATATCCAAATTTTCTATCTGCATTTTATTGACCAGAGATTTCAGTTGTCTTTTACTTTCATACGTCTATGGTATAATTATATTAATATATGCAATGATAACTCTGAGGCTATGTGAGATAATGTAATATTCAAGAAATATTTAATTTTATTCAGTATAATTTTGATACATTTTACTTGCTATGATTTTATCTTGTAATAGATGCCAGTCAATTAATTATCAGTTTGAATTGTTGACTATCCAGAATACATTGTGTTCAAGTTCTGGATAAATAAGAAGCTACTAAAACTACATTAATATACAAAATGGTGCTATATCAAGCTTTTTAATATTGTACTTGGATAATTTATATTCTGTTACAAATACCACACAGCCTTGTTATTAACATTAAGATAGTAGTTTTCTACACTTAAAAATTGAGATAGTGTTACGATTCTACCAAGAGTTAGTTGTGAGACTGTCTCAGTTTCCCCTGAGAGTAAAGAAATTAGAATTGGGGAGGTGCCTTGAATACATTTAGGATAACCTTCCATCTGGGGAAGAGATCTCATACTCACTGATTACTGATCAATTCTTTGAATAATGAGTAGAAGAAAGTTTAATACTTTACAAAATATCCCACTATGACCACCTATGATAGTGGAAAAACAGATTTTGGAGTAAGAGAGCCCTCATTATTGATCTGACTTCTTTCACCAACTTATTAACAGTGTGAATGTGGACAAATCTTCTCACCTCTCAGAGCTTTAATTTCTCATCTGCAAAACAAAAACCTAAAATATTTGGTATTTGTGAAGTTCCAATGAGATGATATAAATTCAGTGCCTGGGAACACTCATTTATGGTGTAAAATCAGAATATTAGAAAGTTCACTCATTTATCAAATACCATCCAAGAAAGAGAGAAATGGTCTGTGGGTGTTGGTCATTTCAGTCCCACACAAGTGGGTACTGAATTGAAGCAAGGACAGAGCAATGGGAGAGGTGCACAGTTTGTGCCAAATCATGGAGGAAATAGCAGTTAATGCTTGAGGCCATTGTTCCGTCTAGTATGTGCTATGTAAGAGGGCGTGTATGTGTAGGAGGGAACACTAGGTGTTATACGTAACTCACGAATCATTGAACACTACACAAAAAACGAATGATGTACTACTATACAGTGGCTAACTGAACAAAATAAAAAATTTTTAAAAAAGGAAATATAAAGACCATAGTTACACTAAAAGAAGAAGAAGAAGAGGAGGAGGAGGAGGAGGAGGAAGGAGTAGGAGGAGGAGGAGAAGGAGGAGGAGGAGGAGGAGGAGAAGGGGAAAGAAATCTAGGAAACATAGTCTGGAAGTAAATTGATGGCCCCCCATCCTTTTTTTTTTTTTTTTTCAATTCTGAGAAGTTTGGACTTACCCAAAAGGTGATGTGACACAAGGGACAGTGTTTAAGCAGAGATGTGAAATGAATGAGTGTGTGATTTACAAAGCTTGCAAAGCTCTCGCTAAAGGTACTATGGAAAATGGATTACAATGAGAATATGCTAGAGACCAATAAGATGGCTTGGGTGGCTCTTTCAGTCATCCAGCAGAAAGTAGATGATAATTTGAACTAGATGAACTAGGTCCACAGCTGAGAAACTAGGAAAGGGGAATGTGATCCATGTCACATTACTAGAGGAAACTTGTCAGATATTAGTGCTCCATGGGCCTGTGGGAATAAGAAACAGACAGGAACCAAAACTGGCTGAGGTGTGTTGCTTAGATCACTGGTTACACCAGAAGGTTAACAGTATCACTGCTTGAGATACAGAATCGAGAAAGAGTGGACAGGTCTGAAGTCAAGGAGGGAGATGTGAATAATGAGTCAAATTTCTATTGCATTAAGTTTAAATTACTTTTGGAATATCTGGTTAGACATATAAGGAGAATAGTTTCAAAAGACAGATTTGGAGTTCAGAGGAAAGGCAGAGGCTTAGAGATATGGATTACGGATTAGGAAATCTTTAGTTTATTAGTGGTAAATGAAATCACAGCAAGAGATGAGATTCTCTATGGAGTTCTTCCTAGAAAGAAGAGAGCATAAAGGGTGTCTTTAATCAACCAGGATAATATTTGCTGAGTTCTCTGTGCAAGGTACTTGGATAAGAAATTTTTTGTCATCTTCTTATTGGATCTGCAGAATAATACTATAATATGTAGATCCATATTGCCAAGAGAATAAAAAAGAAATATACAGAGATATGGGAAAGCCACCAGAAGAATAGAATGCAAGCAAGGAGAGCTTTCCTGAAGCAAGAGTTGGTCAGTCCTATCGGTCATGTAAGAATAGAAGTGATAATATGCCATTCCACTTAGGAAATGAGAGCTCATTCATGAAGAGAGCAATCTTGGTAGAAAAGTGAGCATGGAAGTAAAATAGGAAAAGACGAAGAAATCAGTAGGACTTGAGGAATTAAGCACAGACACATATATGTTTTATTTCAAAATTTTGGTAGTGACAGAAAAGAGTATGATAAGATCACTATTGTCCTTGTTTAAGATATGACTTGGAGGGGCGCCTGGGTGGCACAGCGGTTAAGCGTCTGCCTTCGGCTCAGGGCGTGATCCCGGCGTTATGGGATCGAGCCCCACATCAGGCTCCTCTGCTATGAGCCTGCTTCTTCCTCTCCCACTCCCCCTGCTTGTGTTCCCTCTCTCGCTGGCTGTCTCTATCTCTGTCGAATAAATAAATAAAATCTTTAAAAAAAAAAAGATATGACTTGGAATGGTTATAAAACTGATGGGAAATTATTCCTAAAATATAGTGGGCACAACAGTCATATGTAGCAATTAATGTTCTTCTCACTATGCATATTTAAAAATAGCTTGTCAAAGATGCTACAATGAGGGAACAGGAAATACCGAGACTTGATCTTAATTATGACAATGAATACTTAATAATCATTCATCTTTAGTTTTTAAAAATACATTTTTCTATTCCTGTAAATTTTTTAAACAACATTTTATTACAGGTCTGTGACAGATCTTGACTTTTGTGTGTTAGTTATATTATTTGGTTTTGCTTTCAACTAAAAACTTTCTCTTTTTATAACCTATTATAAACTTTCCCTCACTTAACTCCAGACAATCATTCTTGTCCTATTATCTTTTGTGACTGTAAATAATTTGCTTTGTTTATTTTGTTACCTTGACGATATTTATAGATCATGTCACAAAGATCCTCCCTCGGAGACCTCTCTTTTGTAGACTGTGTAAATTTAGTCCCTTATGTCTAAACTCATATGTCTTGTCCTCTAATCCTGGGATATATTTTGTTGACCTTCTGAATTTTTTTCTCAACTCACCTCTATAGCTTGTCAGTATCGCAAAAAGAAATTATGGTGGAAAGCTAATAATTCAAAATGATATCTAGTAAAAAGCCTCCAACATTCTAATTAAAATAGACAAAGCCAGGGAACAAAAAGACTAACTAGAGAAAACAATATCACTGACATTTCTGGATTTGGCTTAATGAAATCCATCAGTCTGCTGTCCCAAAAATTAATAGGGAAATTTGTGAAATTTATATACTCTCTGTACCCACCCCCAGCTTAGAGATGAGGGTTTGCACCAAACACAAAATGAGACATGAATTATTCCACTTTCCAAATGCTGATTTTGAGATGGTCAGAAGCCCACTTTCCTAAAATCTCTTGAGTAAATCTATTCATAACTGCAACTCACAGAAATGGCAGTATGTCAGGTACATGAGAGGGGTGTGGATATTTAAGTATTGCACCCTGGAAAGATAGTCTCAGGAAAACCAGAGAAATCAATGGCCCTAGAAGGAAGGCATGCTATTATCTAAATATCTAAGTATTATCTAAATACTCCGGGTTCAAGTAAGTAAGAGTGAGGACCATTAGTCTGGTCTAACAGGTTCAGACAGAGCCACACATCTGAGGATGGATGAGTAACCAAAAAAGGAGTTTCTGAAAAATACTGTGGCACCAGAAATAAAAGTTGCCATTACGACAAAGAGAAAACTAAGACCTCTGAAAATAATAAAACTCTAATTTTTGCTCCAAAAGAATATTTACAAATTCTTAAGAGTATGCCAGAATATGGCCTCTATAGAAAAGTAGAAAGCTCTAAAATGAATAGAGTCTCTACGCGAAGGTAGAATGTTACCTGAAAACAAGGATCTTAGAGTAAAGTAGAGTAGTGGGAGACACAACATAGCAATCATAAAGTAATGCATGTTACTTTAGTACCAGAAACTAGCATTGGCACATAGTAGGTTCTCATTAAATATCAGTTCCTATATGCAATGACAACAGACTGATTAAAAATAATAATAATAATAATAATAATAAAAGAAAATAGTATTGAAAATGTATAAAGAAACTTGTTTCAATAATGGAGTTTAACCCCAAACCAAAGATGGTACAATCAGATTTGACATCATTAAAACTTAAATCAGTGAAAGTGGAGGAGAAACTTAAGAATGCTTCCCAGAATGCAGAGGAAAGGAAGTTGATGACAATGATGACAGAAGTAATAGAGTTGGAGGACACTGTACTCTCACTCTACTCATTCTTCTTCTCCTCATTCTTCTTAGAAAAGAAGGGGTAAGTGCACAGGCACAGTGCTGGGTTTGATACAAAGCACCAGTAAAACCATAAGGTCAGAAGCCAGTTGCTGCAGGAGCAGGTGAAGGACAGGGAGGAAGTAGAATTTTTTTCTCCTCCATTTAACTGCTATGTGTGTTTCTTAGGCAAGAAATACAAGAAACAGCATCTTGGAAAGATACCAAACAGAAGCTAAAAGAAGCTACTTTGAGGAGGATGTCCAACATCACACCAATGTGGAAACAATGGAATTCCAGCAAAAACAAAAGAACCCAAATCAGACTGTGGGGATGTGGGATCCAGCCAGGAGAAATTTCCTGAACTGATAAATCCGTGTTTAATTAAGTGCCCTCATGTGTTATATGGGAAATAGCTCTTCCAGGATTGAACTTTGCCTAGAGAGAATCTGATTTCCAGAAAATATCAGTTAATTATTTAAATCTAAATAATTAATTCATGTGTCAGGTTTTGAGCCCCCAATAGAGGTCTTATTTTGTTACTGAGCATAGTTCATTAAGAAAGAGTGTGATGGTCTAAATGAAGACGGATGGCAAGAAACCTAAAAATGAGATGTAAGTCAGTGGAGAAAGAGTTACCAGGGCCTCAGCCCATGTACCTTATGTCAAATCAGGAGCCCCTGTCTGTGATTGGGAGAGTTCTAGGAACCAACAGAGCCTGCCGCTGCCTTAAGCCTTGGATCATGTTAGTTCTGCACTCATCAAGCAGAATTCTGGTTATCAATTTGTCCTTTGAAGAAGATAATGTGAATCCCGAAATCCAGAAAGACTTTGTCAGTCACCTAGACCTACTTCTCCATCCCTGCAATATCTTTCACATCCCAGAGTTGCATTCATCCATCTTTGGCTTGATACCGCAGAGACTGAGAGCTCAAGATGAAATAATTCAGTGTTTTATCATTGTGATTGTTACAAATCATTTATTTATATTGAGATGAAGTCTTTCTCTTATCTTCCGCTTATCTTACTTCTGCCTTCAGAAGCAACATGGAAACAGTCGGCTCCCACTTTGATGAGAAAGCCCTTTGCATCCTTTAGCACAATTACTTTATCCCTTCTGCTCTTCTTTCTAGGCACAACATTTCCATGACAGTTCTGTCACACAGATTAAGACTTTTTAGTATCCTAATAACCCCCATATAAAGGTCCTCTGCTACCTTCTTCCTGTTGCTATAGCTCCGAAAGCTCATAATCTCTGTCTGTCCACCCAGCCAGCAAATCTAAACGTGTCACTCCTCACAGTGAGACTGGAGACACTGCTAAAAATCACTTGCAATTGTGGTGTCCAACAGACATCCCGCACTGTTCTATGTGGCCCCAAAACCCAGCTCCAGTGATTCTTGGGTTTAATTGCTGCTTTATATATGTGTGGGGATGGTCTCCACTTTTTCCCCAAATGTGGACTTGCGCTTGGATGCAGACAAGCCTCGATCAACTTCCAAGACAGCAGAAGCCATGAAATATTCACTAGCTGTGCACTTTTCTTTGCTTGCTGAGGCACTTAGAGCCTCTCATAAACACCCCAAAATAGACCAGGAATGTAAAGTGTAGTGGATTTTGGTGGTTAATCTCAATCTCCAATGGGAGAAGACATTGGCAACTCCAAGAAAATAATGTGGACTAAATGTTAGACAAATTAAAAAGTAAGACAAAGTCCTTATTGAGATTAGTAGGTATTGATTGATTGTGAGACTAAGTACACACATTAAGCCTCTTAAAGCATCAAAAAAAAAAAAATGCTACTGAGGTACTATTGGGTTTGCAGAAGAAAGATCAGGATACCTGATGGAAAAAATTATTATTCACTGAGAATTACTGTCCTCAGTTCTCTGCAGGCTGTGAACAGAATGAAGTTGGCTAAGGACTGAGGCAGAAATATCATTAGATATCTGTTAGATGCTTAAAGTAGAAATTAAGAGTCTCCCAAACTGAAACCCAGCTGGGCTTTCTAGAGAGAGCAGCACGGGGAAACTTAGATTTTCAAACAAGGAAAAGATTGGTTGAAAATAATTTATCTAAGCTGTTCTTAGCCACGAACAAGTTTAACAGAAATTGTCTTATGAATTATTTTGAAGACTCTACAATTAATAATAATAAAAAATAGTCTCAGAGCAGCAAAAGTGCTGAAAGTTTGTCCCAGAGAAATTTGCCAGCTAATTAGGGCCCCCCACAGATGGTCTTGCTGTGTCTCCTTGAATCCTTTCAGTGACAGACAGCAAGCCAGTCTTCAGCATGAATCCAAGGTACCAGTGATGGCTCAGTTAGGGACCCAGCACCAGAAGATATTATTTAATTCTCAGTTCTGCCATTTACTCCAAGGATGAAGCAAGATGCTTTACAATTCCATTATATATAAAACAAACAAAAAATAAAATTAGGAATAGCATCCGTTATAGACTATACAAATATCAGTGGGTTTTGTTTATCCTAAAATGTACAACAAACATATGATACGTGGTTCTTTCAATATTAATTGGTTGAGGACTACAATATATTGAGTTAAAAGTGGTTTCTTTATAATTTCTTCCCATTTGCTTGAGTTTTACTGTGTATAGCCTCAGAGTGCAAACACAACCCTTCTCGAAAATAAATGTTCAAATGTTTGGAAGAAGTTATTTTTCTCCAGCTTAGATCTGTCTTTTGGAGGAAAGTACCCTAAGTTACTGCCAGGGTTTCTCTTTAACACACTCCTCATTATACTGCTTACCCTCCCCTGAGCATATCATATCTGGTTTCTCAGTGCTGCTTACAAGGTGGGCTAGAAGTGAGCGTAACCCTTCCGGGATCACTGAGGGCTCCTGGGTACAGTGGGATGAATCAGAACCAAAATTCTATGCTTTTGTTTAGGCATCTTTTAGCCTAGTTATCTGTGCATTTGTTAAAAAAATTTTCATTTGATTTTTGCATATGAATGTTCATTCAAATCCTCTTCCCTTGACTATATTTTGTGACTGTTACTTCACTAAATGGATGGTCAAACTTTTAAGAGCGGAGATTATTCCTTTGAAACCCTAATGTTGTCTGGCATAGTTCTGGGCTCGGAGTGGGTCCTCAGAGAGATTATATGTTAAATTGAGTCTAATTGAACTGTACTTGAAACTTCAACAGACAGCAGCCTAGCTAATGTCCCAGCAGTCTCCTAAAGGAATATTCTTTAAATATTCTTCTCACAGAAGGTAAGAAAATTAGAATCTCAGGAAAGGAGAAAGGAAGCTGGCAAAGACCACCTGCCTCCAATGCAATTAACCTCTGTTCCCTAAAAGCCTTCATTGTGAATATTCACAGTGTCACACGACAGCATTGCCACTGCATCATGTCAAGGCTTAGGACAGGCTAGCTACTTTAGGAAAATGGGTCCACCTTGATCAGAACTTGCTAATGTGTCAATAAGTGATTATTCCCTTTAAAAAGCCCACTTTGCATCGCAGTCTTTGCATTCCTGAATAGCACCCCAGTCTCCCAGTACGTTTATTTCCAGATCATTAACCATTTGATTGAGAGACCATGGGGAATGGGGAGAAGGGGAAGTGGAATTTAAAGCTACAGATTTGGAGCCACTCCTAATTGAAGGTCAACCCGAAAACTATTGAGCATCTGGGAATGAAGACCTAAGTCAGAAGGAAGCAGGGATTCTACTTGTAAATGCTGTGTCTTCTCAGAGCATTGGGCATGGAGCTGACTGCATGGGGTGGGGATGCTGAGCCCTCACCCAGCTCCCCTCCACCCCCTGCCCCGCCCCCATGCCACCACTGTGCGAAGTTTCTGCAGGCTGATTATGCCTCTGGCGCTCAACCTGCTCTGAATCCTGGCTCGTCCTTTTCACAAATGATAGCTTTTTTGCTCTATCCTCTCGTGTGCAATTACAGCCTTCATTCTTATATTTTTTTTCATTCTTTTCTTTTCCTCTCAGCTTTCTCAAGTCAATGTATTCCAAATTGTGAGCATTTTCTTTTCTTGCTCTTCTTTTTCCTTTCTTCTTCTTCCTTTTCTTCTTCTTTCTTCTTTTTTTTTTAGCTATTTTAGGAAAATAACCAACTTTTGTGTAGCAGAAATTCTGACATTTTTCTTAGATCAGGGATATGTTTTTAGACAGTTGAAGACTCCTGTCACATGCCTTAGATTGGGAGGGGAGTCCCATAGAGGGAAGTTTGAGTCAGTTGGCTGTAAGAAATCCAAGAAGTAACCCAGCTGGCCCTTGCACCGGCGGTGGGAAGGATAGCACTCGGGATTTCACCCTCAGTGGAGCATCAAGCTGCCTTTGCAGCTGAGGGAACACGGGGCTTTCTGAGGCAAGAGGTCAGCGTGGATTCTCCAGATTGTGATTTTGAGATTAATGAGCCCCCCAGGGAGCTCCACTGGAGAGGATTTTAGAGAAATAAGTTTTCAAATAGGGAAGCCAAGCCTCTTTGAGCAAGGTGTCTCCACACCAACCTGTCTGTGTAAGAAAACAGGCTGTCACTTCGAGCGCATGGCACCCTGCTATGGGGGAAGAGTCAGAACTAAAAAGGGTTTACATTTTGAGTTGAAAACAACTGATTTTCATAAAATGACCAAAATTTGCATGCAGCTCTTGCTAGTCCTATACTTATAAAGAACAGAAATCAACCCCACATGCCAGCAGGCCTAATTGGAGTTTTCCTTCCCCATCATTTTTCCCTCTAAATAAAAATATTAGCTCTTTAAAAAACTAATCAAAATCACATTTCTGCACAGATTACAGATACAAAAAAGCCCAGGAAGGCTAGAATAAAAGTTAAAACTCAAAGAAAAATTAACATTTTGAATATGAATTTGGGAATTAATGCCACCAGATATGGCCTTATTTTTCGTGAAGCTGTGTATGAAGGAAGCTGACGGTGAGACTGGAGAAAGTCTGCCTCACACTTCCTGGCAATATATGCTACAGGTGAATGATCTGTTTTTAATTTAAATGCTTGATTACCATTTCTAAATAACAACCTGATGAAATATGCATTTTCATCTGAATGGGAAATAGGACATTTTGAAAGGAAAATAAAATTTTACTGTGATGTACAAAATATGCTAAATTTTGATTACCAATTTGCAGATGGAAAATAATTCAGGTACTTTTTCTGATTTTACTTAAAAATCATCTCAAAGACACTTCTCAAGTACTTGGAATGTGTACAACACAGTTTTCTGTGATATCACTTTAGATATCAACCTGGTCCGGTCTCTTATCCACTCATATATCAGTGTATGAGTTTGCATACTTTGCTCAGGACTGTCTATGAGCTGAGATTGTGTGGGAATCTTGTGTAAATTGGTCTTATATGTAAGCAGAGTATATGGTCACCTTTATGAGGGATTTGGAATCTTATCTTCAAATGTCTACATCACACAAATGTCCCTGTGTTACAAAGTCTAGTGATTTAGATACTGACAACATGTTTGAGCTGAGAAGCATTTTTAGAGATGGTTTATTTACATCTCCTCATTTTACACATTAAAAATCCGAAATCTAGAAAGACTTGGCAATTTAACCAGGCTCATCATCTATCTCGTTAGTAGCTGGGCGAAGACTTTAAGCCCAGGTACCTTGATTTCCAGTCTAATGATGACTACACACTCCACTTCTTCCTAAGGTCTACTTTTGAAATCTGAGTTTTCCTAAGACAAGTTAGGATCAGACAGCAATGCGGAGTTTTTCTCTTTGTTACTTTCCTAAATGTGGGTTTGCCGTTGAGGCCCACGAGGGGCAGGGATGGGTGGGGAATTGCAAGATGGCCCAGCTGGAAAAGGAAGGGTGAAAAGATATCCAGACAAATTGGGCTGAACCATTTCAACACACTATTTTAGAGAAACTGCAGCATTTGAGAAATATTAGATCACATCACAGTCGCTCTCTCAAGACAGGATTCTCTGATGATGCCCTTTCTATTTGATCATCCCTATCCCATTCCTTACTCCTCAACCCCTGGGAAGAAAATGCTGTAATGAATATGAATGCCGAGGCACAGAAGCCAGGGCCCTTCACATGCCATTTCCAGTGTGGAAGTGAGTTTCCCACACGTGGAAGGGTAGTCTGGGGGGAGATGGCCCAGGCAGGCCCTGGAGGCTTCCTACGAGGTGTGTAAGCACTTACGCTTCCCTTTCTTTTTGTTAATGAAGAGATTCCCCCACAATCTCATTTTAATAAGTGTATTATAATTGTGCCTCTTTTGGTATTTAATATAAAATATCACACGCCTGATCCACATAAACGGGAGCAAGAACCAGCTCATTTTTGATGGGTCAGAAGTGGATTGATTAGAGACAGAGTGATAAACTGTCTGACAAATGCACTGGATGTGTCCAGAGGGCAAAAGTCTAAAAATGGCAGGAAGGACTGAGGAACTCAGCTGGAAAATAGAAAAAGAAAAACACCAGAGGGGATTTAAATAAATTGGGCAGGCGCTAGCTTTTCCCTCCATTATTATGCACCTGTGCAACCTTCTCATTTCACGACAGAAGAACCCTGGCTGAAGAAGTGACTGGGGCCCGGCTGTGTGTGGTGTCAGCGGGAGGAGGAACTGGGCTGCAAGTATGTGTAACATGCATGGGTCCTGTTGCCTCGGCGTTAACGCCTTACAGGGGAAGATGGCCAAACAAATAGGTAACTCAAGGGAAAGCAGACAATGACAGTACTGTGAGGAGAGCACTGATTGGTTTCCTAAGACAGAACCCCTTAGACTTTGGGGAAAGAACGAATGTCCTCACTGAGGGGGACACATTTGACTGGGGACGTGCACACTAGGAGAAACCAAAGGAGGGTTAGTCCAGACATAGAACTTCAACAGAATGGTGATACGATGCACACCTAGCTCATAGACAGATCCTGCACCTACCCTCTCATTTAATCCTCAATTAAGTGGGCATGAGGTAAGGATTAATACCACCATTTGTCAATGAAGAACAAGAGGTCCGCAGATGTTACTAACACACCCAGGGCCACCATGGCGGGAAGAGAATACAAAAGTTAGATTGTAGCCTTTCCATGATGCCTCACGGCTCCTCCTACATAGGCATATTATAAAAAGCAAATAAAGCAAATAAAAAATATATAAAAACATTTTCTGAGGATTTTTCTGCTATGTGCTATTGAATAGTAAGAGTAGATACTACCTTACAGGGTAAGTTCCTGCAGGCACCGGAACTTGGAGGAGAAATCAGCACCACTGTATTCCCCAGGGTCTCTCTACTTACTAGGACACAATCCTTCCCCACGAGTCTGACACTGGTTCCTATAGGCCACAGGGACTCCCACTTCTTTAACTGACAGAAAACTTACGTTTGAACTCTTCAATACATTTGTTCTTCTGAAACAGACAGCCTACTTTTTCATACTCTCTCTCTCTTTGATCCTAAGTAAAATGCACATAAATTCAAAAGCTGTATATCATGTCAGTGGACTAAGGGAAGAAACTGCTGTGCGTAGTCTATGGTTTGCTAGGAATTCAAAGATCAGAAATCCCATGATAATTGCTTCCGAGCTTGAGATGGTTAAAAATGTCAGTGTTGAGACTCAGAAGTAATGCAAAGGAAGAATATCCCAAGCATAAGAAGCCTCTGGATGATCAAATTCCATCCCACCTTGCCATATTCCATTCTTTATTATCCTGTTGATAGAGACAGAAGTGATAATTACTGAATTGCAGAAGTACCTATAGACCAAGGTGAAGGGTACGTGACCCATGTGATAGCCCATGGTTTTCTCATCGCCCGCTTCATCCTCCTTCTCCATCAGCATTACTTAGTGTAGCACCTTGTGGGAGTTTTCCGGAGACCATTTTTAATGGATAGAATTTTGAATATTGCAACTAAATTTAAATTCATCCACTTTTCAAAATTTGCCATTGCCTTAGCCATAAGAAGATACTACAACTTTGGTCTTTCGATATAAGGAAAAATGATTTCTAAATTGAAAAGGAAAGATTTTTTTTCCCAAAAACATAGAATGACCTGCCTCTCAATTCTATAGGCTCATAATTACAATACTGGATGTGATCTTAAATTAACAGGACTGGTATTTTTATAAGTAGATTACGCTCATGCACGTTACTCTAAAGCAGTCCCCATACAGCCCTATTATAGTTCTTGTTGCTATTTTCAAGATGCCTAAATATTTCAGCAATTCTTCTTCTGGTCTTATCTGCAGGTTCAGTTCACACAAGGCAGAAAGCATAAGCCTCATAAATTTACTGTGTTTGGAATCATTAATTACCCTATCCAATAACTGTATCCAAAAAATTTACCTCATACTCTACGGAAATTCCCAAAGAGAATATCTAAGATTATTTTTGTCAAAACAGCATTTTTGGTCTAAGTATATAGTATAATGGGCCCACTGGTATCCATTAGCAGCACCTAAGATATGGAGTTGTATAAAAACAGCTCAGAGGAAGGAGATCTGAAGAAATTCTGAACTTCATTTAAGACCAAATTTACATGTGTTAGCTCCTAACAAAGTGGAATATTCCTGAATTTAGTCTTATTCCTGGACTTTGGGGTTCAAAGCTCTCCAGAAAAGTTCTGTGGGCCCCTTTGAAATTTTGTTACTGAGACTCATGGCCCTTCCCAGATCTGGCCTCTATGACTGCATAGGCTGGTCCTGCTTAGGCCCCTGGTTCTGATTATTCTCTCAGGATTCCAGAAGTGATGTGTCACTTCCCAAGATCCTCATTTGGAAATCAAGTAAAAATAACTTTCTCCGGAATATGCAATCCCAGTGTTTGTTTAAAACTCAGTCACATTACTTGGAACCAATAATTAATAATTACTTGTCTCAAGAGTTGGAGTGGAATTAAATTCATTTTCCAAAATAAATATGACCCCGATCATATGAACAACAGCAAAAATGGCAGAATATGAACTAGGCATGTGCCAGTGAAGACAATCCATGTTGCTCTTCTGTTTAGAATCCTGTCCCCAGTTCTCCCCTTAAAAGCCCCATTCAAGTGATCCCTCCTGTTAGAGCTGCCTTGAACCATGCTACCATACAATGGCCTCTTTTCACATCTATGACATCACTTCCCAATCGCTCATCCATTTGCCTGTAACTTCTGCTATGTTCTGTTAAAATATCGATTTAAACCTTTAATATTCCTTGATTTCTTGACTTGCTGGTATGTCTCCCTGAATCCCCTTATTATGCTGTATGCTCCTTTAGAGTGCCAGTGATGTCTAGCCCTCCTTTATATGCCCTATGCTGTGAATAGGTTTAATGTTACTTGTTAATTGATAATTGAAGAGGATTTCTTGCATGGACTTGTTTATCTTGTAGGTGTAAAAATTCCATTTCTGAAAGTGCTGCAATTTTATTCATATTTCCTATTTCTTTTTCTTACTTTCTTTTCAGACAAGTGAAATTGTGGCAAAATCTCCGGGTTTGGGAGAAAGGGACAGGCCTTAGTTCCTGAGGCTCCCCCTGTAGCGTGCACTTGACTTGAGCTGAAACATGACTGCTAAGGCTTGCTGACTTTAAGGAGAGTTAGGGAATAACAGAAGAAGGCTGGGAGAAAGGAGCATTTTGCTAGGACTAGGGACCAGAAAATACCAGAGGACCTCATTTTATTTGAGAATTCTCTCTGTGACAATTGCCTATGATGTTTGTAATTACTGTTTTAGATAAAGTCCCAGAAGTCCTAGAATTATAAATGTGCAAAATCAACATGTAGCAAATTCAGGGCCCAAAAGACAAGCTGAAATTTAACAGAAATAATGTTAATTCTTACACCTAGATTTTTTAAAAAAGATTTTATTTATTTATTTGAGAGAGTGAAAGAGCACGAGCAGGGGGAGGCGGCAGGCGAGCCAGAGGGAGAAGCAGATACCCAGCTAAGCAGGGAGCCCCATGTGGGGCTGGATCAAAGGACCCTGAGATCATGACCTGAGCCAAAGGAAGATGCTTAACCGACTGAAGGGTTAAGGTGCCCTTTATACCTAGATTGTGTGTGTGTGTTCTAAAGTATCTATCTAAAAGTATATATTAGCAGATAAGACCAAAAAAAAAAAATCTCCAGATTTTGGTTGACTACAAGTTACAGATCTGACCTCTATGAAAACCAACATTAGCTTACATTAACAAAAATACAGTCTAAATCATACTTTTCTATATTTCACACTCATCAGCTCACACCCGAATATAGTCTTCTGTTCCGGATACAATATTTAAGAGAGTTATTGATAAACTAAGGCAAATGCATAGCAGACTGGCCGGGATGATAAGCAGGTTAGAAACAAAGTTATATGAGTAAGAGCTACAGGAGGTAAGGATGTCAATAAAAGAGAAAGGTAAGAAAAATAAGATAAAGAAGAGTTCTTCAAATATTTGAAGCACTAATATGGGGACAGAGTGCTGTTTGTGTTGTTAAAAACTATTGCTAATCACTATAAATTAAGAGAAAGTTGAGCCAAAGAGAGAGGTTGCCTAACAAGTTGAGTGCGCAGTGGGACCAGATGACTCCATGGACAGGAACTTCCCATAGTGGGGCTGTTCCCTAGATATTGAAGAAGCACCGGTTCAACATCCTATGAAGGGATTTGAATTGTGCAGACAAGATGGCCATTGAGGTTGTTTCTCTGCATCCCGAGATATAATTACAAAAAATAGAGAATCGGAAGGACTTCACTTCTATCATAAAATTCAAAGATACCATTAAAATACTCAATGCTTTTGAGACTTTCTAATTCTTTAATATGTTAAAAAACATTCGTTGAGGTTTATGTACAACACAGAGCAAACTTACAATATCCGAGCAAAAACAACATTGTCTCCCCATGGTATGTTTGGCCTCACTGCGCAGTAACTATACCACAACCTTTGGCTATGCGGGACAACCTTGACCGTGTAGATATTTGTCAAGAAGGATTTTAAAATGGATTGGTGTTCAATTAATGCCTCTGTTTTTATCCTTTTCCATAAGCTATGCTAAGCCCATGTCATCAAGGCCAGGGAAATAAAGTGAACTTCATCTTTCAGGATCACAAGCAACATTAATTCTCATACAGCTCCTGGGAACTAGGGGGAGAAACCTACCATTTCCCACATTTGTTTTTATTTTAGAAAAGTTCACCTAATTTAACTGCCACCTGACTTTTATTTCCCTTCATGAAGAGATGCCAGATATGATAAGAACCCAATAAGTCAAAAGCCACTTTTGGCCTCATTGTCTCTTTGTGTTAACAAAGCCTCATAAAAGCAGATGGATAGCCCAGGCCAACTTTGTTCTATGATCAGCCAAAGATAAACACTCTGTGCCTTATCAGCTGAAAGGGGAATTCTTCATTTTTATCAGAGAATAGACTGTAGTTGCTTAGTTTGAAATAAAAATCGATGGCTCCATTTGGCATTGTTTTTAAAAACTCCTTTTTTTTTAAATTTTATTAAAGCAGAGAAAAACAACTAGATCTTCCAGTTATTTCCCTCCCATATAAATCCTGAGTTAAACAGTGAATGCTAACTCTTGGCCAACAAACTGAAGGGAAATGGAAGTGTAGATTCTATATAAGCTATCAGGAATTTTAATGAGATCATAAAACTAAATTCTCTCATTATAATTATTTTAAACGAGTCATAAAAAGTTTGTATTTCATGTTTCTATCCAAAGTCTTACATAATATAATGCACTTTACTAACTCCCATTGTACTCTCTCCCACACCTCCCCCCACCTTACCCTTTACAGACTGCTCTGATCCTATCCCCCCAAACCTTCGGTTCACAGTGACCCCCTACCCTTTTATTTTTATACTTTTGTAGCAGTCATTTGAAAACCATCTGTTGCACCGCTCTGGTATTTAACTTTTGACATAGGCCATCCTGTTTCCTGCAATGGACTGTAATATTCTCAAAACTGGAAACCATGTTACCCCAGTTTTGCACTGAGAGGTGCTTTATGAGTGAACAAAGGACACTAAAATCAACGAACGTATCTGCAGAAGTTGGTATGCCCAAGTAGTGGGAGACCTGGAATTACAACACAGGTTGCCTGACTCATGAGGCCAGATTCTTTCTCCTTCATCACCTGTATCTGTCACATCTCGCTCCAAAGTATCAGTCACTATGGAGAAGGCCTAAAGAGCTATTAAACCCATATGATGCCTTAATTCCTCTTTCCTCTTTATTGTGAAGGAGGTAAGGGAAAGTCAGTGATGAATGTCAGGTATTACAGTAATTGGGGAGATGGTTTTGATCAAGTAGGGCCTCTGAAATATCATAAGTTGCATAACAATATAAACCACTGTCAATTCTGCTTATGTAAAGCCAGTCTCTCCAGGGAGTGTGCTGGGATAGTGATAATGCTATAGTCCAAGCAAACCAGGCTCTTCTGTCCTCAGGGTAGCTGTACTTGGATACAAATATATGTCATCTTTGTCATGTTCACCATTATTTCTCCCAAAGCTGACAGGTACAGTCTGGCTTTCTGGCCCCTGCATTTCGTCTTTATCTGATGTAATATAGTAAAAGAGAAACTATAAACATAAAGAGAAAAATAATCAAATTCTGTTTGTCCATTAACAATTATTAACGTAAAAGATATAATTTCCAATTACTAAACTTAAGTTAATGGTACGGAGATATGTAGTAACAATAAAAATATTCATAACAATTTCCTGTCTAATCACTTTGT
The DNA here is from genome assembly GCF_023065955.2 of Ursus arctos. Taxonomy (NCBI): domain Eukaryota; kingdom Metazoa; phylum Chordata; class Mammalia; order Carnivora; family Ursidae; genus Ursus; species Ursus arctos. The sequence continues at coordinate 29,096,019 of NW_026622841.1, read as the reverse complement.
GGTTTTGTAAGTACAATTTGTGCCCAAGCTCTCAATTAGCAAAGAGAAGCAAGAAGGAACGCAAAGGGAGCATGAGAAAATGCCTCATCTTTAAGGAAATGATGGATTTGAGGAATTCTTATGACAATAAAACATGAGGCAAGTGAAAAAAAAAAGAGGGCGTATCATTCTCTACACAATTGTTTGTTTGTGTAATAAAACCAGAGTAGCTGAAATACAGGAGAGGTGACTGTGACCTAAAATGGTTTGTGAAATTATTAGAACCATGTCTCAGAAGGTAAGGGTTTTAGCTGTCGCAACTGTCCAGTTTCTATCCAACTACTTTCTGTAGTCATTTTCTTAATTATTGGTAATAACGGCAATGAGAACAATTAGTTATAATATTGATAGCTGGCGTGCTTGGAGCTTACTATATGACTGGCATTGATCTCAGGATTTTACATATATTAAAAGACTTAATTCTTCACAACCATCCTTTGTACTAAGTACTCTTTTTGGGCCTATTCACGGATGAGAACATTGAGGCAAGGAGTTGCTAAGCAACTTACCTATGGTCATATGGCTACTGGAACTCATCAGTCTCATCCACGATACAATACTGCCTCTTTTAGCTATACAAAATTCCCCCTTTTATACACATTTATTGAGTATGTACCTAAGAATTTAATTTTAGTCCTATCTTGACAGCCAAAGGAATCAGAGGAAAGTAAAAAGCTAGCTTACAGGGGAGCCTGGGTGGCTCACTCAGTTAACCATCTGCCTTTGGCTCAGGTCATGATCCCGGGTCCTGGGATGGAGCCCCATGTCAGGCTCCCTGCTCAGTGGAGAGCCTGCTTCTCCCTCTCCTCTGACCCTCCCCCTGCTTGTGCTCTCTCTCTCTTGCTCATTCTCTCTTTCTCACATAAATAAAATCTTTTTTTAAAAAAGGCTAGCTTACAGTGAACTTATAGTATAGATAGACATTAAACAATTATAATACAAATGGTCGGTCCCTTCAATGACTAAATAGAAAATAGTCAAGAGTTCTTCTAGGAACCATGGTTTGTATGCATGAGCTCTTGCTAGCTTGATTACCAGAAATTAGCCTACTTTGAATGCTCCCCTGGTTTCTGAAAGTATCCACAGCTGCTACCACATGTAGACTCAATCTCAGCCTCCTGGAGCCTATGTGTTTTTGTTGCTGTCTCCTTTGATGATGCCCCTCTGAAAATTACTTTCTCCTGGATACAACTCTCTTTCAGTTATCACCACCAGGCCACCTACACCTTAATCCACCAGTAGACCCAATGGTTCCATAAATCCAAAAATTTTTGGTAAAATCTCACTAAGGAAAGCAGAATAACATAGAGAACTATTGCTAATTGAGATAGCAGTATTTCAACTTTCTAAAGCTGCCTTCCTAAGGCTACTTAGCACTCATTCCATACAAGCTCAGCTTACACCCACCAGAAATGCCCAGAACCTGTCATGCCCTGTACTCTAAGCCCAAATGACATATGTCTCAGAGAGAAAACAATGGTTCTTCTTTACTCTTGTGTAGAGCCCATCATCCACATTCTCATGTCCTTTCATAGAGTCAATTCCTTCCATTGATGATGAACAGCAAAATCTTCTACTCCTATGGGTTATTGCATTAGCCTAGAATCTTCATTTGGACAATGAAATTACATCAAAATATAATGGGCTAATCTGTTGTGTTCAGGACGTTATGAATTAGTCAGTTTCTAATGAATCAGATCATTGGTCCAGTCCAGCTATTCTTTTCTGACTTCTCTCATGTGAGGTGAAGCTCACGACTTTCGGCAGCTTGGTTGGATTGGATAGAAGGGGCAGATATTAACTCTATTTTCCCACTCAAGCAACTACGAACTCACATGTATTGCTGAGGAACAGATAAGTTACAGTAACTCAAAAGAGGTAATTAAACCGTGTTTAATAAAGACTGGTTACAAAGTTGACCAGTACTAAAGGAGGCCTAAAAGGAATGGTAGAGCTTGTAACAGCAAGGGAGCCATTATAAGTGGAGAAAGCTATTATGGACTGGGTGAGACCTGTAGGTTTGAGAGATGCTCACCCCACAGAGGAAAGAAACTCAGCCAGTACTGCACAACCACGCATCAGCAAGGCAGAGAGAGAAGGAAGGAAATACCCCAATTCTTTCCTCTCTCCTCTTCTGATGTCTTGCTGGTGTGTCCCCTTTGCTAAACACAACCAGAAGCAAAGGGCAAGGGACCTGGTTGATGAAGTCCATAAAGGTCAGCACTGACAGAAGACTGAAGCCTGGACCTGGAACAGCCTGGAACATTCTCTGTTCACTAAAACACATGACTCAGTGTGGGCAGTAGATACTTTGAATATAAAGAAAGTGTAGATTTATCCAGACGTAGCTTCCTGTTCCCAAGCAGAATGAAAGCCCACAGAGGCTTGGCTCTGCCAAGACTTTTTCTGAGAATAAAAAAGCAGTAATTTATCTCAAAGGTAAATTCTGTTTTACATTTAAATGTAGTTGTCTGAAGGGAACAAAGATGCTTATAAATTTTAATTACAGTTGTTGTTAGTATTATTTTTTAAATCTATCTGGTATTTAATAGTACATTCTTGCAAAAGGACAAAAGAGAGCCAAAACCGAAGTGGGTGTGGTAATTCCAAAAGAAAATCCCAGCCAAGGACACTTGTTGAAATTGGGCATAAAGTTTAGTTCAAGGCATTCTGGAAAACTAGAAATCTGATGAGTTATTGATCTCAGATTATAATAAGAGAATTTGTTTGTCAGGAGAAACAGCCTTTTGTCTTGTGAATTTTAATCAGGAGCAAGATCAGAGCAATGATTTAGAAAAGCAACTGGGTTTAGATTAATGAGGAGATAAGAGGCTGGAAGAGCTCTTGGCCAGGGCGGGGTGGGTGGGGTAACAGCTCTGCAGAAGCATGAAGGGGGGAGGGGACAGAAAGAGGTGCTGGGTCCGGTGATGTGCTAAATGAAAACAGGATTTGGTGATTTCATGCAAATAGAGGTTGATAAGGGGAGAAGAGTTTGAAAACACTTAACACTTAGGAGGCAGGATAAGGAAGATGGTACGATGAAGTGGGAAAGGAGTCCTCTACGGGCCAAGAGCTGGGTGCGTTTGGGGATGTCCACAGCTTCATGCTACCCTCATCCATGCCCATTTTATGATATTCATGGAAAGAGCTAGCAAAGGATTCTATCTTAGATGGACAGATCTCCAAAATATTTATTTATTGATAGACATCAATATCCGCATTCACTCTCTTCCTCTTATTCTCATGCAAAACTCCTCGAGAGAGGGGTGTTAGGTGTGCCCAGGACTACACGCCTATCACCAGGGCACACTCAGTGCGAAGCCCGACCTTTCCCTGCATCTTGGTTAAGGAACAGAATGCTCTGTTTGGGGGAGGCGTGAAAACACCTGTGGGTTGGAAGCAACGGACACTACTTGTTGGCGAGTGAAGGAGTGAATGAATCAACGGGTTCCGAATTGAGGAAGCTTAGAAGAGTATCAATCTGGCAGCAAATGTTACAAATTTGTCAGAGATGTGAAGATCGCAGCAGCAAGCCGGCTATGTTAAACAAATACTTAGTGTCGGCTCTGTGCCAGGAAGAGCGTCAGGAGCTGCAGAGACCACATGAATAAGGAAGCGGGACCTCCTGCCCTCAGGGATCTGGGGTTGCAAAGATGCAACTTACTTTTGCAAATGCCTCAGCTCAGGAGCTGCAAGTTCGCAGTGAGCAGACAAGGTGAGAAGAAGGAAGCAGGCTGGTAAGTTCTCGCTCTGATTAAGGCATGAAGGGAGAAAGATGAAATAATATTTGAGGCTTCTTCAAAGTCTGGCCTAGTGCATCTCAGGAGAAACACAAAGGAGAATTTGGACAGAAGCTTTAGCCAGGGACATACACTTGTACTGCGCTGCGAGCTCCCTGAGAACTGAGACCGCTTAGGTCTTGTTTTATTGTGCCTGGCAACTCGTTAGGTTCTCAGTAAGCCTTTGCTTTGGATAAAATAAAGGAAATGCATTAGTCCAAAACAATGAACAGTTAAAATATTTTGAAAAAATAAAAATTAATCAACGGTGGCATTTTTACTCAATATTCAAACAACAATGTGGTACTTTTGTAAGAATTGATAGATTAATAAAACAAAACAGATAATCCTGTAGCAAACATATGTGTGTATGTATGTATATAAAGTTATGAATACATATGAAATTATGAAATATGTACATGAAAAGTGAAGCATCATAATATTACATAATACATTATTTAGGGAAATAAATGATCACATCTTATACTGTGTACAAAAAGATTTTAAGCTAATTTAAAAAGTTAAAGTAAAAAAATATATAAAACATAGAAAAAAATGCGAGTGAATATTTAACATGCCCGTTCTTAATGGTTCACATTAACCCAGGGCCCTTGTGAAACAGGCCTGACTTTCACAAATTATTTTTTACTATTTCAATTCTGCCTCGGGCTTATAGCATTAGCAATAAGCGATCGTAAGAGTTATGACCACTAGAGGAGAAAGGCATAAAGTATTCGAAGATGTCCAAAACATTAGATTCCTTTTGTCTAAACCAGTCAAGGAACCTAAATCATTTGTAGTTTGAGTTTTGAGAAGCGTATGGACCATTCAATTTTCCCTGCAATAGAGTGACCAAATTTAGGGCTTGACGGCCAAGTTCATTTGGATCGAGGAGTTATTACTGTTGTTTTGTTGAGAAATAGTTTCACTACTTTTCTTTCCCTGGAAACTTTCTTCAACTCCTTAAAAATTCACTCAGGAGGTTCTAAATTAGGTACTAGAGTTATAGAAATAAACAGTAGCTAAAACATCTAAAAATACCCTCTACAAAGGATTTTAAAATCCAGGGAGAATTTTTAATCTCTGAGACTCTGTCCAGTCAATGACATCTCTGTAGGAATCTGGAGTAATAGAATGAACACAACTTCCAAACAGGCCCTTCTTCCAGTATTCAGTTCAGCTTTAGAAAGTCTCATGGGACCTTAAATAGACATTTCAGACCTCCTGAAACCTCATAGTTCTATACAATCACAAGCCTCTCCCCGGCAAAATCCCCTAAAGCTGCTCCATTCTATCTTTACTAAAATAATCTCTTTTATCTTCGATGTGACAACACTTCAACTCCATGTCTGCACTGTGCTTTTCGTCCAGGAGTTGAGGTCATTTTAATGAAAATACAGAAAACTTGATTTGGTCTACAAATTTCTGGGTCTGATCTTGGCCTAACTTCTTAATCACCTGGGCTTCATTGTAATTACTGACAACAATAATCATAAGCTACTATGTTTCAGCTCTGTGTATATATTGACTTCACCCATTGGCCAATCTCTCGTTCATCTAATCTACATGGCCTTTCTTTTTCCAGTCTTTTCTATAATTACTATTTATAAAAAGTCAAATCAGTATTAACTAGGCTATCATTTTCAATGTGAAAAACATAAATTAATCTCTCGCCAGAAGAGACAGTAAAACATGATTACAATGACTATACATCCTTGGAAATAGGAAAATTAGAGGTGATGAAGATTGGAGACTCATTATTTAGTGATAACCTTCCTTAATACTTTCTCCCCCCCCTTTTTTTTTACTAAGGATTCTTACTTTCAAAATTTCTTACATTGACATTTTCTTCAATCATCACTTGATACCCACCCACACTTTGATGGTGGTGGATACCCAGCAGCATTTTGTAAATAATTGTTGAGTTCAGAAACTTCTCTGGATGGTCTTCCATATTTCTGGATTGGCCAGTATTACGCCACTCATCGAATATTCACAGTAATAAATTTTATGATTTTTTAAAAAGATTTTGTTTATCTATTTGAGAAAGAGAGAAGGGAGTAGAGGGAGAGGGACAAGCAGACTCCGTGCTGAGAATGGAGCCCAACACAGCAGCAGGGCTCCATCCCATGACCCTGAGATCAGGACCTGAGCTGAAATCAATAACTGACTGAGCCACTCAGGTGCCCTGAAGTTTTGTGGTTTAAATGAAATACTCTGTGTGACACAGCACCCATCATACAGGAAGCTCTCAAATGATGTTAGCTATATGTTAGCTATATGTTTCTCTCCCTGTGTATTTTATAAAGCATAATTGAAATTCATTGAATTTTGACATAAATTTCCAAAAGTTTTGAAAAGTACTGGCCTTATTTGCAGCAACTGTTAACAAAGAACAGAACAAAAATCTTGGAAATCATGCAGCACCAACAGATAAGGGTGAGAATTAGTTAACAACGAATATGAAAGTAAGCTCATTTGTGTTTTCAATCCAAAGAACAATTTGTGTTAAGTTTTGACTGCTTTGGAGTGACCACAGTAAACTTCCTGTGCCTTACTCAGCAGTGACAGGCAATTCATCATATATCACAATAAATATAAACGTGGAGTTGAAGATCAGAATGAATGTTACTCCAAGCAACAGTGGTTGAATTGGCAAATTACTCTCTACCATAAATAGAGTAACCTTGGAAAATTGTTGAGCCATAAAATTCACATCACAAAGACATCTGATACTTGAAAAAGGACCCTGCATTAACCAGCAAAAGGGGCTATCAGTCTTCCTGATAGATGGGTACAGATTAATCCTGTTTTCTGGTCTATAGCAAGTCATGTAATGCTGATCTTCTCGTACACCAAAATACCACCGCCCGAATGTCAGACGGTCTCTTTAAACATAGATTAATACTCTCCCACCTTCTACGGCTACTTGTAAGCTCATTCTTGTTTCAGCTATAATAACCGCATCCTATTTTGAATATGTTATGTTTAAGGCCTCTTTAAGGGGACTGCTTGTATTAGATGTCATTATATTTAAGTGAATTGTATTTGTAGCTTATTTATGTGTGTTAGAAATTTATTTTTTCCTCTGATATATTTAAAGAAATTCTATTAAAACTGCTAAAAAGTGCAGCCTAATATGAGGCTATACAATTGATTATTAACCACTATTTATCTCTTGGTTGATGACATCAAAAAGCTATCAAGTTTCATTTTTCATTTTCTTAGGTTTTGAAAGTTGATATTATTATTACCCATAAGCCATATTTTATGGTTAGACATTATATCACCCTGCTAGTAAATATAAATATTACCCATGTTGATTAAAACTTCATCCATACAGGCATATAGGGGGATCATACATTTCAGACCCAGTTGTCATAAATAAACATGGATTAGCTTGAGAAAATATTTTCATAAGTGGTTCTCAAAACAGAGAAATCATAAGCCTTGTGCATTTTTTTCCTGAAATACTAGCTTTCAAACACATAGATAATAAGATCGCCTAATGTGTTTGAAAAAAAAAAAAAACCCAAAAAACAAAAATAAAAGAACTACTAACTCAAAAATTCTACCTCTTTTCATTTTTCTGATGTATTTTAGAAGTGTTTTCACTCTTTTACAAATTGCTAATACATGAATATCTGTAGCATTTATTTTTATAACTAATCACATGTACTATTTGACATCCGTTCTGTTGTCTCTAAGCAAATAAATGTTGCTCGTTAACTTTTCTCATACCACTATGAATGTAAGTACAATTTCTCATGCAACTGTATAATCATTAATGATGATCACAGTTTGTTAAACCTGGGGCGAAACAACCCTAAAGTTTATCAAATACCTTCATTCTGTAGATATTAGCAGTGAGGTTCAAAGAGTTTAAGTGACTTGTACAACATCATCCTAATTATTACAGGCAGTTCCAGGAAGAAAATGAATATCTAGCTTCTTGCCTGATGCTCCTTCCTGTCCTCTCTTTGGCAATACATATGGCTAATTCTACTTAGGGGGTCCTCAGTTTATGTGCTGAAGAAAAGACACTCATTCTAACCATAGACCACTTGCCCTGCCAGAAACTTTACATCTCGCCTCTTTGTCTCTTTTGGTGCCATCTCAACACATCACACACACACATACACACACACACACACCATGACATTTAATTGACATAAATTATTTATAAGTTCAGCCTAGAAAAAATGCACTCACTGGCACAACTTGCCTACTATTGTCTTTGGGCACTTCTGTGAACTCACAAATCATAACTTTGTTTTACTTCCACTGCTTTGTCATCCCTCATTCACTAAAGCATTTCCAGCATCAGGGAACAAGTGTGACCAAGGAGTAGTAGAACACAAAATTCCCCATGGTCAGTTCCAAGGAGAGAGAGAGAGTCATGGCCAATAAGATTACCTCAGAGTGTATCATTCTCCACAGAACTTGGTGTCCCATAGATGGTAGGCATTCAAGTATATTTGTTGATTTGGTTTCATTTTGATTTAAAAATAGGATTTCTAGCAAAACATTGACCAACGGTTCACAATTAATTGCTCATCACTTACCTACTGATTTAACTTGGCCAAACTTTAGGCAGACTTCTCTCTCCCCTGCAATCCCTAAACTCTGGCTTGCCCCCAAGTCTAAGCAACCACTTAAGTATAGAACTTCCCCTCTTAATAGCTCATTTAGAGGACTGACTGACCATAGCTAAAAATATTTCCCATCAGCCCACCATGATCACGCTGTCACCTCCGTTAGCTCGCCCATCTTCCCCTCAAAAGTTCCCACGAGCCCTGCTTGCACTGCCCTGCAGAAAAAAGTCTTTTTCTGCTTGGTTTTGAGATGCTTGCAAATCCAGTGGTTGGGACACTACTGTAATAGCCTTTTTAAAATGATGTTTCTCCTTACCGAAGTCCAGATTTGTTTTTATTTGATGTTATTATTAGTTCGTAGAAGAGGAAATTTCTTTACTATGTCACATGTTACTCTCCTATAAAAAGCAGAAATCTAATAGCATTATATTTTTGGTGTTAGAATATCCTATGAATCAAACAAAGCTCTCTATATTTTTATTCTTAATTCTTTCAGCAAATTCAAGCAACAGTGTTGGTGTCAGTGGGTTTGTAATAGAAAACAACGAGGCATTCTGAGCAGCTGTCAGCAATGTCACACTCTTAACCATAAAGGGACTGACTACAGGGAAGACTAATCAGAATTCATATTTTATATCCCAATTTTATTTTTGAACAGCAATGAGTCTCTCTCAGGAAATTCTGCATAACTGAAATCAGTGGAACTTCAGTCTGGTGTCTTAATACCTTCTGAAATGTACTGAAGATTGCTGCTTCAGAACGATAAGGCTTGAAATATGGTTACTGGTTTAAACTTAATGTACGAAGAATAATAAAACCATTTCACAATGAAAATAATGTAACATAAAGGGAGATAAGAAAAGACTATCAACACATCTGGCATTCAGAAATCTCCATGTCAGAACATTATTATTAGAACAATTTACTATTATATCTTATTTAAATACCACATTATTTCCAAAGCTGTTACTACCAGATATGATTTTCACTTTTCTCCTGACTCTATTCCATGACTTCAAAAAAAAACTGAGCCACAATTTTAAAGTTATCTTCTTTTTCACAAGTTAGAACACGAGGGATGGAAAGGGTAAGTTGTTCGGAGACAGCATCACGGATTGGGAAAGTGCTCCGCAACCCTTCTTATTTCCCTTGCAGCAAGACCCTCAGTTTATTGGGGTTCATGCAATTGGACCCTCATTTTAATGGAGTCTGAATTCTATTATCTATGCTTTGTAGAAAGTGGTGTAATTCTAGAAGACGGAGGCGTTGAGGTTTTGGCGCTCTTTCTATATTTTAAGAGATAATATCCAAGGAATACGCTGAAATAACTACGGATGTATTTCAACCATTTCTACCTCTACACCTACAGTTTGGAAAACCAGTCACGCCACTACGAAGGGGACAAAGAAGTATAAACCACAGTGGGATTTTTGCTTGTTTTTAGTTTTTAGGTTATTTTTTTACTGAAGTATAATTTGCAATAACTGAAATGCAGAGTTCTTAGTCACTATAGGTTACTGGTTTATATGTGACTCTCTCTCCCTATATATGTATGTTTATAAATATGTACACATTATATATAGATATATAGATATAATGTGCAATAGCATATGTATTGCGTGTGTGTGTGTGTATATATATATATATATATATATATATATATATATATATATATCATATAATAATATAATTTTACAAAACCAGGGAGGCAGGAACACACAAAGTGTTTTAGGGACCCAAGAAGAAGTCAGGATCAGACAAGATAAGGGCTCACTGATCGAGAAAGCTAACAGGCAATCTTAGGACTAAAGCATGGAGGTTCCCGAAATCAGGTGGACAAATGTATGTCCTTTCTTATGGCTTGTTAAGAGTAACTGATGCCAGATTCTGATAAGCTTAAAAAATCATCCCCATAACTTTTACCTGATGTAGATATTCTGAAAGGTTGTGGGTGGTAAAGCTGAAGGCCTTTAGACTATTTCAAAGAGTGTTGTACATAAATCTTTGATGAAATAACAAGAGCCAAGGAGAAGAATGGTAGAGTAGACTGAGCCTCTGGTTTTGAGTCAGTCGGAAGAGAGTTCATGAAGGACCACAGGGGAGTCACTAGCCTTCTCTGAGTCTCTGTGACCTCATCTGGAAAACAGGGAAAGCAACACCTGCTTCATCAGAGTGTCATGAGCGTTAAAGGAGCTACCTCGTGCAAAGTTCTAAGTATATGCTGCGTTTTAAGTGGAAGACACAACTGTGTGAGAACACCAAGGAAGAAGTAAAGAATTCTAGCCAGGGAAGGAGAGAGGACGTTGGGGAGCATTTAACGAAGACGAAATATGCGTCTGACTTGGAAGATGACAGACTTTCAACAACTGAGTTGGGCTTACAGGATTTTTGTGACCTACTACGTCTTTAAGAGGCTTTCTACATTTGAATATTAATGTTAAAACTGAAGCAAAAAATATGAAAAATGATTTTATAATCTGACAATATATGTTCTGAGTAGTCTTTATTTCGGTGAAATCAGTTTGTCTGAATTTTTCTTCTTATCGGTACACACTTTCTGTTACTATATGAGTTTCTGCACAGGCAAGGAAGCCCAGAAGCAACATAGAAAGTAAATATGTTATAATTTTCTTAGGCTGAGATAGTAACATTTTGTTTCCAGTTTTGAGGAAATCATTCCTGGCAGCCAGTCTTCTTGTGATTGATTAGAATTCAGGAGAGATAGAAAGAATGTTGGCAAATTGGATGAAAAAAAGGAGAGTCTGGGCCTGTTTTCCAAGGATATTAAATGGTTATGGTCCATGGAGGTGTTGCTTGCCCTCATAGGGTTACATTAATTTCTGGTGTTATTAAACTTAACAAACCCTGACACACTCCGAAATTCTAATTGAATCTAGATTTTTTGGGAGAATTTGTTAATAATGCCAATTTGGCCTTTACCTGGCAAACCACTATGAGCTAATTCTGAAAGTAGGCTGCTATGAACTGAGACCTGAGACATATAATCTCACCGCTAAGTTTGATAGTACAATTACCAATTACGAAAGCCATTGCCTCTGCCACTGTGACCATAACAGGTCTGTAAATATTTCAGCAAGGCTTTTCCTCACCTTCCTCCTCTCTTTACTCCTATTTTGCAACCACTCAAAAACAGAAGTTTCTTCCTGAAACGGTGGAGGAAAGGCTGGCTTTGCTTTGTAATATGGGTTACACTGGCTTCAGGCAGGCAGTGAAGAGCACTTGTCAACTCAATAGAGTATAGAGTGATTCAAATGCTCTGACAAGGGCATAGAAAGAAAAGAACAGTGCTCTGTGGTTTGCCAGGAATTCATCCAGAGAGCACTGCCGTTGTTTTATGGAAAAGAAAACTGTGTATTATAAATCACTAAACCCCCCTATTTATATTACAATATATGCCACCCCCAGATGAGAGCACAATGACTTCAATAAGCTCTCTTTTAATACACAATAATAATAGGTTGATAGTTCAAAGATGTTTCCATCAAAGCATCTGAGGGAGCTTTATTTGCATTAATTGACTTAGCATTAGTTACTGATTGAAAGGTTAGTATTATTACTCTTCTTATTTTCTGTTAGTGAATTTTATTTTCCCCCAGTTGATTCATTTTATTTTTGTAGGTCCCATCATTAATTCTGATAATAGAATTCATCAGATATAATTGATATAAAGTGTTTGATATTATTGCAATAGTAAAATAATTGCAGGATTTATAATATGAATCAGATTTTTTTTTGCTAGGTATACTTTTCTTCCCAAGGTCTCCTCTGTTGTTTGACATTTTATTTCATTATACTGTTTATCAAAAGCTATTACGGAATAATTTGTTCCACAGAGCTCTTTGCCTATTGAGAGTTTTATTTTTCTTCCAGGATCAACTTAGTTCCTACATTCTCAGAGAAGACCCCCCCCAATCCAATATTTTTTTTTCTTTTAAATTTTGAAAATAGTTCTACGATAGGCCTCAAAATGACTTACATAATGTCTTTCAAAGGTTGAATCTGTAAATTGTTCTCCAGCAAGATTGTTCTATTCTTATTAATGCATTAAAGGCGATTCTGATTCCTGTTTCTGGCTTTGGTAGGAGGTCATATCGGACTGATGCCCCCGCTGGGAAGAACTGGAAGAACTGGATAAAGTTTTTTTTTGGGGAAAAAAACTTTTTGAAGGCTTTGGAAAGCTACCATGCCTCCAAGATCTGAGGGGCTACGTTCTTTGACATCAGGGAAACAGATAGGTAAGCCTGACACTTGGTGCTCCGTTTTTCCTCACAGTATTTTCAAATTCAAAAGCAGTGTCTCAGGAGCTGGAAGAACTCTGGGCAGTCTGACAGAATGAAGGAGGGATGGAGTTCAGGTTCCACAAAATGGAGTAGCCAACTTAAACACTCAAAGTTTCGAAGGGTGACTCTAACATCTATGTCCTTGGATTAAATGTAAAGCAGCATTCCTCAAAAGAGTACATTCAATATTTAATTAATTAAATCCCTGATATAAATTATGGCAAACTGTCCCTTACTCAAGTATATTCAAAAAACAAATTCCTACAAAGCAACAGCAATCAAGACAGTGTGGTATAAGCATAGATAGACATATAGACCAATGGAATATAATTAAGAATCCAAAAATAAACCATCAGATTCATGGTAAATTGTTTTTTTGACAAGGGTCCCAAAACAATTCAATGCAGGGAAAGACTATTCTTTGCAACAAACAGAGCTAAAACAACTTGATATTCATATGCCAAAGAATATGGTTGAATTCCATATACAAAAATTAACTCAAAATAGATCAGAAACCTAAATGTAACAACAATATAGCTCTTAGAAAAAAAATAGGAATAAATCTTCATGACCTTAGATTTGGCAAAACATTCTTAGACATAATACCTAAACTACAACCAAAAACAATTACCAAAAGATAAATTGAACTTCATCAAAATTGAAACTTCTGTGCTTCCAAAACACTGTCAATGAAGTGAAAAGAGAACTCACAGAATGGGAAACAGTATTTGTAAGTTGTATATCTGATAAAAGATTTGTATCTAGAATATATAAAGGACTCCACAAGTCAACAAAAAGAGAACCCAATTCAGAAAGGGAAGTGGGTTTGAAAATATATTTGTCCAAAGAACATATACAAATGGCTAACAAGCACATGAAAAGATGCTCAACATTGTTAGTCACCAGAGAAATTCAAATCAAAACCACAGTGAGATACCATTCCACGTTCAGTGGAATGGCTATAACAAAAAGATAGAAAATTATAAGTGTTGGCAAGGGACTGAAGATATACACAGCTGGTGGGAATGCAAAGATATTGAAGACCTGAACAACAGGTGCATAGATGTGAACAAATTGATCTAATGTTTTTAATATACATATTTCTTTAAAATTTACATGGAAAAATTACTAAAATTAATTTTAGCCAAGAAGCTTGTCTTCTATTTTAAAAGACTGAAATAATTCAGAAAATGTTATCTGAACATAAGAGAATTAAACTAGAAATATAAATCCCAAAACAGCTTGGATATTAAGCAAAAGGGAATTAAATAACCCACGGGTCAAAGAAGAAACCACACTTGAAATAAGATACAATTTAAAAAATGATACTGGAAATATACCCAACTTTTGAAGTGCAGCCTAAGGGATGCTTGGGGAAAATTTTATTATCTGATATAAGGCTAATATGAATAATAGACTTTTCCCATACACAAATAATAAATAATTAAAAAGGAAATTAATAAGTGGATGCCTTTTGAAATGTTAAAAGTAAATGTGAAATAAAAATAATTCATTGGAATAAATCCAATGAAAGATGTGGAAAGCTTTTACTTAGGGAAATATAAAATCTTGAAGTAAATTCAAATTATATATAAAATACTAGATATTACAAAAGTGCCCATTTTACTAAATAGATCTTTAAATTCACTGCCATTTTAATCATAATCCCTGCAGAAATTTGTTGTAGATATTGACAGGCTGCCTCTAAAACACAAAAGATCAAGAAAACTTAATTAGTGTTGAGCAAGATCAACACTGGAAGACTTGGTATGCTATCAACAACGATTAAAATAAAATAGTAATAAAAATAATGCAGTAATGAGACATTAATAAACCAGTATCACCATTAGTACAAAATAGTCCCATGCAGATATGGAAATAAGAATTACAAAAAAAGGTGTTACACTTCAGAGCAGTGAAGAAAGGACAGGTTTATCAGTAAATGGCACTGGGTCATTTGGATATCCCTACAGATGACTAGTTACAGAAAATCCCTTTACTCAATCAGTTTGCAGATCCAGCAAGTCATAATTCGGATGATCTACAAGAATGGACAGCTTGGGCCTGCCCTGGCCACACATGGCCTCATATACTGGAAGTCCTATGGTAGTCTCCTCTCTAATACTAATTTTTAAAGTGCCTGGGCATCATGTCCCATTTGTTTTTGTCTAGAAGACTTGTCATGTTCCCTATGATAGAATTTCAGTGCAGTACAGAAGTGGTGAGAATCTGTAGGAAATCAGTACGCAGTGATTAAGATATGAAAATGAACAGCATGATTATTTGTTTTATTTAATCATTAAGATGGCTTGAACATTTGTATCCAGAACATACTACTGTTCTCTGTGTCTTCCCAACTGGATAATCTGGTTATGAGTCACTTTGGATTTCCAGCACAGAGGATAATGTCACTGACTCTGGGTCGTTCAAAAACTGTGTTAAGCTCCTTCTACGTTAAGGAACTGTGCAGGCACTGTGGATACGTCAGTGAACAAGACAGAGATTCTTTGATTCTATGAAGTGTGAAAAATGATGTAAATTGAGCCATTTTTTAAAAATAGATACAGGGCAGCCATTCCATTTTGGAGGAACTGCCTTGCATGTCCTGTTCTCTAAACCTCTAAAATGGGGCAAACCACCAACATTCCAAGTCAGCAAGAACAAGAAAATCTATAAGAGCCCTGAGTTCACCTCCTGTAAATGGGACATTATGTGGGTTTCTACCCACATCTTGTGTACCCTTCATTGCAATTCTCTAATTCCCAAATAAACACCTTGCTTTTTGAACTGGTTTCTTGGTTTCAGGTTGACAGACGTTTATAATTTAAAGTGATATTATGAACATGTTGGTATTTGTACTACAATGGGTCATTATTTGTCAATAATGGGTCAAAACTATTCATTTCTCCCTAATGTCCCACAGCGCTTAAGCACCTGAGACTGTATGCTTTTCAGCCTGTATTGCCTCTTAGGAATATTATATTTTACAATCTTCCTTCTCAAACTGCAGAGGAGAATTTCTCTAGTTTTAAGACACTTCTATGTTCCTCCTTGTCTCCAGGAATATTCAAAATAATCGAAAAACCAAGTTGCGTTCAGCAACTCAGAGAGGCCTACAATCTTTTTACAGTAAACAGGCCCTCTGTTTTTAGTTTGAGGAAAGCATTGTGGTCATAATTATTTTATAAATAAGAGAAGTTATTACACCATATTGCATTCCAAATCCCAATAGGTGAGAATAGCCAGCTTGCAGGGACTGAGAATTTTATGAATGCTTATTGGAATGAAACAGAAATCCTACTTATAATTGAAAGCATTGATTTACCTTTGAAAAGATGAATAGGGAAAATGCATGGGGGGAAAAACAAAAGTGAGTGAGACTCATTGGAAAAATTTTAGTTGGCAAATCTTTCTGCAGGCTTTCAAACTGTGTTTTCTTGATTATATCTTTTCTTGTACTGCATGGTATGTTTGACACCATACAATATGACCTGTCAAAAGCAATATCACAAATGGAAAACTAGGACATGGCAGATTTGGGGCCTCTGAATTGCAGGTTGGTTTTTTTTTTTTCTTTCATATTTCTTAACAGCTTCGATTTCCCACTATATCGTCAAAAAGAATTCATAGACTTACCTCTAAAATTGTTCTGTGATTTTTGTTCAATCCTCCCAAAGTCTCATTTTCTTAAAAAAAAATAAAGAAAATTTAAAAATTCACATTATTTTAGGATGTGATAAGACAGTAACCTATAAAACTATTTTTTAAAAAGGTAACTTTAAGGGGCATGTGGGTGAGCATCTGACTCTTGGTTTCAGCTGGGGTCTTGATCTCAGGGTCATGAGATCAAGGCCCAAGTCAGGGCTCTCTGCCACTCCCCTCCTCTTTAAAAAAAAAATAAAAATTTAACCCGATTTCCAAATCATTTTTAAAACATTTTAAAGCAGGTAATTTTATTATGTAGGAGAAATGTGCTATAACTCAGTTTCCAAAGGCCAATCACCAATTATAACTGGAATTTCCAATTGGATAGCTTCTCAATCCAGCGTTCAAGGAGGTGCTCAAGCAAATTCTGAGAGGTTATTGAGGTCTTTGTAAGAAGTTTTCAGTGAGTGCTTTCATTTGTCATGATAGCATATATTCTGAGCATATTCTGCCTTGTCCGGTTACATCTGTAACCCAGTACAGCCACTTAGTTTCACTGCCCACTTTTGCATCTGGGCCTGAGATATTATTTCCTCCAAGTGAAGGCACAATCATCTCTCAGTACATCTAGCATCTGATGAGTCCACTAAGGGAAGAAAGAATTTTGGTGAGTGTGGTGGTATAGCTCATGGTGGTGACGGTGATGGGAAGGCACTCAGAGGTCATGGAACCACGATGTGTTTTAGGCAAGTCAACATGTGACGGTTCTTGGCAGTAAGTTATGAATACTTACTAAAGTATATTGTGGTTCCAATGTTAGCAAATGATTTTATTAGAAAACAGATTTTAGATATACAGATTTCAGTATAGTTGCAGTATTACTGGGAAAATTCCATAGAGTTATCAAGCAAACTTCATTTGAAATGAAGAGTTTAGTAAAATCTGAAATCTGATTTCCCCTAACAAAAAAGCTTTGAAATTATTGGTAACATCTATGTGAAAAATCTTAGGAGGATATTCTCGGAATAAATATTATTGATATCTTTAAAAATATAACAACCCAAAGATTAAACCTCCTCCCAAGCTACATTTTCATATTAGACCTAACATTAGTGATTTAATTTCAGAGAAAAAAGCATAATCTAGGATAAACTTTTAATGTTGGTTATTAGAATTTATGGGTTTTATAGATTGGTCTTTATCTCATTTGTAAATTTTTTTGCTCATAAGGTTATATGAGAATGATAATCATGTAGATTTCAGTTAGTTTTATTTTGGCCCATGGAAGATCCAGCAATAAGTTTTTCCCTCTCGACAACGGCCATAAATATGGCACATATATACTTTATTGTCCCACTGGGATACTTCTGAAAGTGAAAGGGAACACAAATAATAATTACTTCGTGAGGCCTGGCATAAGTCAGATCTTTTCTGGGCAAACGGAAATGTAGGGTCATTTAATATACATGACTCAAATTTGGAAATTATTGATTTAATCCAAATGTTTTGTTTTAATGATGAAAAACTGGCATCCAGAGTCACATGACTTGTTAGTGGCTAGGCTGACAGTTTATCTTATGATTTCTGAAATTATTCCTTTGACGCCCTGGTCACATATAGAATTATAAAAAGGATTTTCAAATCACTGCAATACATATCTGTTACCAACTTCCAACTGGCCACAGAGCCAGGGAGGCTTAAAAAAAAACAGAATACGAGGCCCAGCACTGATTTTCCACTCTGCAAGTGAGTACATACACAGAGCAAAGAAGCTGCTATTCACCAGTACCCTTAACTAATAGAAGTTACCACATTACAATGTGTGGTGGTGAATGGCAACAACGTAGGTCAGAGTTACAAACACATTTGACGTCTCAGGTATGTCACTTGCAAACACCATATCTAGGCATGTGTTAGGCTCAGGGCAGTTCGATTCAATCTACTATAGCTCATCTAGTTTCTACTCTCAGCATTTGGCAAAAATATATGATCTGAAAGTCCATATCTAGGCATGTGTTAGGCTCAGGGCAGTTCGATTGCAAACACCATATCTAGGCATGTGTTAGGCTCAGGGCAGTTCGATTGCAAACACCATATCTAGGCATGTGTTAGGCTCAGGGCAGTTCGATTCAATCTACTATAGCTCATCTAGTTTCTACTTTCAACATTTGGCAAAAATATATGATCTGAAAGTCCACTTTAATAGCATTCTTAAAGCCAACATTTTAATCTGAGAAAGTGAATATTCACCTTTTACAAAGTATTTCAACAAGTGTGAAAGTGGGAAGGGAATTCAGGGTAATCATCCACAGACCAGGAAATTCAGGTGACTAGAACACTTTTCCTTCTTCAATAGCTTTCCAGATGATGGAGGTTTTCTTATAATGTGCTTCACATTTGCTGATGCAGTTCTACTAAAAGTCACATATTCTAAAGTGGCATTTTACTCCTCCTCCCTCTTCCCCGTGCATGCCATCATTAAACACCATTGATACAGAGCCACCTGTGTATACAGCACTCAACCAAGCATGGCATTTCTGAAGTAATTTGGAGAGAGATGACAGCAGGTGAAATTGGAATATTCCCAGGGGTTGCTCATTCTGCATTCAGAAGCATTCCGGATATTTTTGAAGAATTTCTTTTTCCAATTTGCATTATTTCTAAATACATTTCACATACTTTTCCAAGTTTACTAGCTGTATTGCAATATGTACATTAATATTTAAGCTTATGTCAGGCAGGCTTAGATATATGAATTAACTAAGAGGCATAAATTAAGTGCACATTTATATAATATTCTGTGGAAGACATGTTACTGTGGCTCATAGCTTTGGAAAGGAGACAAAGGAGGCTGCGAAATCCTTTCTTACTGACCCTGCAATGCCTGAGAGTACCTTTTTGTACCATCCTTAGACCGCACATGATGGCAAAAAAAATTGCCAGTGGACTTCAGTAAATAGAAAATTGAATTTGCCAATATTTTGACTCACACTTATAGAAGAGAATCATTTACTGTCAGGGTTGGAAAGGGCCCCTCCTCAAAACAGAACAACACCAAACCTTATGTTTGATCTGTTCTCTCTCTCAAATGTGTCTACTTGAAACTTTCCAATGAGTGAACCATCACTACTTCTGAAAGCTACTCATTCTAGCTTTGGACAGCTCTAGCGGCTCTTTGAACACCAGGTATCTATGGTAGGTAGAATTTTGTTCTTCATTAGTTTCAGTCCTTGGTTGTACTCCCGTGGTTTATATTCCGTTACATGGCAAAGGGGCTTTGCAGATGTAATTGAAAGCAGAAGAGGAAATCAGAGATCGAAAGCATGAGAGAAGTTCAATGTACCACTCAAGGAAATGGAGACTTCAGTTCTTTAACTCTGAGGAACTAAATTCTGCCGGTGATCTGAAAAAGCACGAAGCAAATTCCTCTCCAGGGCCTCCATATAAGATCCCAGCTCAGTTGACATGGTGATTTCAAACTCTTGAGACCCTAAGCAGGGAACCCAGTTGAGCTACTCTATGGCCAGGTTTCTGACTCATCGAACTGTGAGATAATAAATAGCTGGTGCTTCAAGTCACTACATTTGTGGTAATTTAATAAAAAAACAATAGAAAACAATACACATTAGAAGTATACAGGATCCTACAGAGCTACTTACTCAATACCCATTTACTCATGAGGAGAGTGACTCGCCCAAGGTCCTGGTTTATAAGTGGCTCTGTCACAACTATTACATACTAGTCTCCTAACCTTACCTACTGCATTACTTTGTTGATTTGCTCATTAGAAATATTCTTTGAATGACTCTTTTGTAAGGAACAAAGAAGTCAGGGAATTTGGGATCCTCTAGGGAGTATATTTTTGAGCTACTACTGTATACTCAGTATGATGTTTGATGCTTTAGATATATTATTTATTTTTAAAAGTTCTGGTATATAAATGACTTCGCAGAAAGAGTTATGACATGTATATAAATAAGAATATTAAAAAATATAATAAGCATTAAATCATATACAGGAGTTATTTGGTAAAAGGGAGTTCAGAAAAAGAAAGCTTAAATTTCCATGGAAGTTATCAAGGAAATTTCCATAGAAGTTCTAACATTGGCCCTGGGACTCATACATGGTGAGAGTATACTGCCTTTTAGCTGCTCTAAACAGTTCTGGCTGTTCATAGGTTGTCTTTGAGCAGCCCGTCTAAAGGCACCAAGAATAACCCATGCTTGTGATCAGGGCATTTTCCCTCACCTGCCTTTCTTCAATCCTTCAAAATGTGTTTCTATTATTGGAAACCCAATTTGATTAACTCTACCTAATATGGTTTGAATTCAGTAACCAATTTTATTCGGGTATCTCTTATTCTTTCCTGATTTCTCTCTTTCATGACTTCTTCCAATACTTTATTCTTAGTATGATACACCACAACCATAGGCAAAGGTATTATTCCTATCGGAGCTAGTCCTATATAACAGGCCTCACTGGTCCATAAGGGATACCTAAAGATAGAATGAGAATACATTAAAACAAGGAACATGACAATCCCTATAGATGAAATACATGAGCTCAAATGCAGGCTGGCATGGACGACTTCTTTACCACAGTAGTTGTATTGTTCTGTTTACTTGGAGTATAGGGTGCGTGAAGATGAAAAGCCTATGTTACAAAGTTAAGTTGTCACGAGATAACAGAAGATCTTAAATACCAAGTTACGAAATTTGGAGATATAAAGACTTTTAAGAAAAAAAATGACCAGATGAAGATTTTATCTCAAAATTTAAAAAAATAAACCTTTGTCGAGAAAGTAGAGAACTAAAATTTATTTATTGAATAGCTAATAGATTCACATTTAGCAAACCCTTGAAAATATAAAAAGATTTCAATAAAAATTTTCACACCCATACTTTTTCCTATCCACCCACTTCCCATTCCCGAACATATAATCCATTATTATTTTTGTTTATGACTCCAGAGTTTTTATACACATACAAGTGTGTGTCTGCACACACACGCCTGTGCATGGACATATATGCTTTTATCTCCTTTAGTCTTAGAAAAACGTTAAAATACTTTGCTGTGTTTTGCTGTTTTTATTTGACAATGCATCTTGGATAGCATTCCACAGTAAAAAAGAGATCCCATTTATTCTGTATTTGTAAAACTCTGCGTTAAGACATTGGAAAAATTCCAACCTTTTGTTCCTTCAGTTAATGCTGAAATCAATAGTCACATATTCATACTATTTGCACAATTAGAGGTATAACAGAGACGACATTCTGAGGCCTGGAACTGCTCTGCCAGTGCATCCTGACCACGTTTCCTTAGCAGAAGTTGTATATTGATACTCTAACCAGCCAGTGGGAGAGCTGAACACTGAAAGTTAAGTCAGATTTCTAAATTCAGGGGCGCCCAGGTGGCTCAGTCATTAAGCATCTGCCTTCAGCTCAGGGCGTGATCCCAGAGTCCTGCGTTCGAGCCCCACATCAGGCTCCTCCACTGGGAGCCTGCTTCTTCCTCTCCCAGTCCCTCTGCCTGTGTTCTCTTGCTGGCTGTCTCTCTCTCTCTGTCAAATAAATAAATAAAAATCTAAAAAAAAAAAAAAAAGATTTCTAAATCCAAATAAATAAATAAATAAATAAATAAAATGGGACAAACGATTACCATCATATTTATCAGGCATTAAAGGAGACTCCTTAAATTGCCATGTATACTTTTACATGTCAAAGTACTAACAATAAAGTAACATAATGGTGAATACGATTAGAAAGAAATTATATCATACCTTTCACTGTTTCTGAAACAGAGTAGACTAGAAAAACATTTGAATTTTCTGCTTTTAATCTGTTGATTCAAATAAAAATCATGACCTGCAGCTCCCACCACACACACACACATACAAACACACACACACACACACACACACACACACACACGCTCTCACCTCTATCTGGTGACCGTCCCATTTTTTTTAAAGATTTATTTATTTATTTTAGAGAGAGAGCATCTGAGTGAGGGGGAGGGGCAGAGGGAGAAGGAGAGAGAGAAAATCCTCAAGCAGACTCCCCTCTGAACTCGGAGCTCAACAAGGGGTTGGATCCCAAAACCTCGAGATCATGACCTGAGCTGAAATCAAGTCAGCCACTTAACCATCTGAGTCACCCAGGTGCCCCTGATTGTCCGATTTTTTAAAAAGATTTATTTATTTATTTATTTATTTATTTATTTGAGAGATGGGGGAGTGGGAGGGGCACAGGGAGAGGAAGAGAGAGAATCTCAAGCGGACTCCCTGCTCAGTGCAGAGCCCCACACAGGGCTTGATCCCACAACCCCAAAATCATGACCTGAGCTGAAATCAAGAGTCGGATGCTCAACTGACTGAGCCATCCAGGTGTCCCATGTCCCATTTTTGTTTATGAATAAGAAATACCTTAAAGCACACTTGACTGAACATTTGGCAGCTTGGGGTTCTTACTCTAATATCCTGATTCTCCCTTTTTTTTTGGACAAATTGAAAACCTTAGCCCAACCAGTTAATGGCCAAATCCCAAAACTAGATGAACTCCAAAGTTCTCTTTGTTTTTGTGTTGGAATGATTTCAGAGTGTCCCAAGTCAGTTCAAAATTCGAAAATAATTTTAATCTCCTGCCTTACACAGATGTCCAACCATTTCTAAAAATTTAGTTAAGTCCACAATGTTTCTCAATTTGTACTTTCTTTCAATTCCAATGCCACTGTGCTACTCATGTCCCCTTTATTTACTTGTATTACTACAAAACTCCCTAAAAATTTATATAAATAAAAATTTATATATATATATGTGTGTGTGTGTGTGTGTGTGTGTGTGTGATCGATCGATCTATCTATCTATCTACCCACACCCTTCTGGGATTATCTGTGTATTTCAATTATTTTTCACCACACTTATTTCTCACAGCAATAAGCAGCTGAAAGTTCTTATACAGACAATCTTATGAAAGTATGCAATAGCTCTATATAGGAAAAAGCTATATGATATTGATTAATATGCATTATATATAGAAATTATGTAAATATTATTTTAAATATTTTAGGTTACTAATAGTCTCTAAATTTGTTAAATTAATAAAATGAAAGTAATTTCAAGAAGATATCACTTGAAATGCATGCTTCTGGAGTATAAAAAATATATTATTGCTGGCACCTCAGGAGGAAAAAAACAATATAATATCATGAAAAAATTTACCTCAGAGAAGAAAGCCAGTGGGAAAGAAATGAAAGTCAGATTAGTTTATATATAAAAACAGCTGGAAAGCCCCTAGTTGGCTGAATTCAGTAATTTCTAGGTTATTCCAAGGTAGATATATGTGTATTTTAGGTTGTTTTTAAGATGTCTCACAATTCAGACAACATTTTGTACAATAAATGTGCTTATGATTAGAAAGGTTATATTCATGTCTGAATAAGAAATTGTCTTTCTTAAAAAAATTTACGAGTGAGTAATATATTAACAATGTCTAGTTATAATCCGGTTTGCACTGACTATATTTTAATATTACAAATATTAAAATATATTTCTCTTTTCATTTTAGATAATAAACAAATGATGTTGAGAACGTGACACTGGAGTTGTAGGGCTAAGCTGGAAGGTTAATAAAAGACTAGTCTTTTATGAACATGAGCTGAGTTTAATCCCTTCTGCATTCACTTGCTGTGTGATATGGGGAAAGTCATTTTACATTTACAATATTCAATTTCTACATATGACAATAATCTTAATAATTTAAACTTCATTCTGCCATTTTTAAGATACCTAAAATAACATAAAGCATTTAACACAATGTTAGGCACGGTATTTTCATCATTACCATCATCATCACCATCATCTCCGGTAGATTTAGATTATGTTGGGCCATAATACATGATCTTGACCCACAAGGAGCTAAAAAACTGGATTAAATCTCTTATAGGTAGGTTATGAGCCCCTTGTGGGTAAAGATCATGTGTTATTCATACTTAACTCCCCAAAATAAGGTCAACAATAGAATAAACCAGTACTAACAGAGCATCTACTGTGTGTCATACAATCCATTAAACATTTTCCAGATATCTTAAGATAAGTGCTGGTAACTCTTACTGAACCGTAAGTCCTTTAATGCTAAAGAACTGATACGTAGGGAACGTGGCCACAGACACAGGTCCCTTCCCTCCAGGTTGTAGATTCTCTATAACCTCCCCTGATTTCTCCCCAGGACCTAGAATGGTGTCAAGAACACAGCAGATGTTCAAATTAGTGGAATAAAAAAATAATCTAAGAACTGAAGCCTGAATATCTGATTCTTTATGAACTAAAGTTAGCTTCATTGTACACATCTTTATCTTTCTTCTTATAACTTTTCTCAGGGAAAATGACTCTTTGTTCTGAATTAGAACTTAGGCTCATTTTCCTCCACTGTTTTTATGGAAACTTTGAAGAATTATGTCTGTGTATCACTAGTAAAATCAATTGAACTAAAATATTACTTTGGCTGGTAATATCACAGTATGTCCCTATTTTGCCTTGACAAGATAGTGCACATGATGAACTTAACTTGGCCCATATTTTTAATTATAACTGTTATTACAGAGTTTTTACTTTAGTGTCTGTAGATTTTACTTCCAAAGCCAATAAACATGAATCCCAGCAGTATTTTATGAGCACCACTTCCACTGTAGGTGGGCTCTGAATTAAACCCACCACAGTGCAGCTAGTGTCTGCCAAAGATGAGCCCCGAGGAATGGCTATCCACAAAGCTGCATGCTACTTTCAATATGGATTTTTCAAGGGCTGGTTCTCATCATTTGTTCAGTTCATTAGTCATACTGCCTTCCAAACAAGCAAATCGGATTACTGTAGGACCATGGGCCAAATATTAACAGATAGTACTATCCTGAGAATTCATTTTCAAGTTACAGTGTAGATATGCTGGAAGAGCTTAAAATTACATTCTTCTCTTGAATCAATTCCCCCATCTGTCAGCATGAACTCAACTCATATCTAACACATTTGAGACCATTGAGAGTGAAGTTCAATTTAAATTAGACACAATTTAAGTCTGAAAATAACTTGACTGAAAAGGAGCTACTTTCTTAAATGCACACTGAGATGCAGATACGTACATATAAGCTAATGAATTGGAATTAAATATGGTTATTGATTAACCTAATAAAGTCTGGTTTCCTAAAGTGAATAAACTCAATGTCCTCCAAAGGAGTTCAAACTCACTCAGGCTGGTTTCTCCTTTTTACTAATTTATTTAGTGTCTTTTATTTATATACTTGAATTAAAAAACAGACTCATGCTTGCTTGTTTGTTTTACTCAGGTACGTAAGTGGATAGGATTATGATTAATGTAAACAGATGAGATTAGCATTTAGTTTGTAACAGGCCCCTGGAAGCGGAATCAACAAATCAACATCATTAAAGCACCTGCTTTCCTTGGAACGGGTTTCTTCACAATGGAGTTTTATCTCATGTCCAAAGAATTAAAACAGGTCTTATAACAGCTCATTATGCAGTTTGAAAGAAAAAAATATCTACATGAATTTGTGTCTTCTCTTCTAAAAATAAGTTTACACACCTCATTAATAATCTACAAGTATCAAAGTCAAGTTGCTCCAAAAATAAAGAGATAAAGTAAAATTCCAAAGAAATTTTTCAGTAAGATTATCTGTGTAAAGTCTCTAAAATGACCAGTTTGAATGCCTAAGCTCATGGAAAAATCAATTTCTGAATCAGAGAACCAAAGCTCCTTTAGTTAAATGGAAATAAAATTATCATCTGGTGATAAAGAAAAGACCATCAAATTAGATGGGGCCTATGAAGAATTTGGACATTATTACACACACTAGTATTATCGTCTTCACCACCATTGTCATCATTATTAATATTTTTCTGATATTATTTCAACACTCAGGAAAATTAACACACTCAGTGAAGAGAACTAAACCCCAAATTTGTTACCTAAGTGCACATTTAAATCTCACCCAATTCTGGTTTAAAAGGCAAATATCAAGCACAAGAATGTAGTGTTACCAGATCCAGTTAAGGGGAACCTTAATAAATAGAACTTTGTTCAAATATCACCTTTTGATATAATGTACATCATTCTACTTATTGCTTATTAATTTATAGGTGATTTGTCTTCCCAGTTCATTTTTTCTAGAAGGAGGATGTAATGTTTTAAGCACAAACAGATTATTAAATTCCCATATGACTATACTTTCCAAATATAATGAAAATACATCTAGTCATACCCAGAAGTGTGACTTGGCACATTATCCTAAAACACTTTCTTATAAACGCTAAATAACATAAGCTATTATTTTGATGTTGAATTATGGGTTAGAATGCCAAATTTATATGAACTCTAGTGATGAGAAACATAAATTGAATTATTGTTCCTATACATTATTTGAAAAAGATAAAGAAAAATTAATTTTGTCATTGACTTTAAATATTGTTAAGAGTCAAACTTCCAAGTTTATGTTTTCTCTGTGCCACTTGATTTTTCTGTGATCATAGGTAAATCCATCTTTCAACTTCTAGGTATCTCATTTTTCAAAAGGGGGCATATAGGACCTAGCTCATAGAGTGGTTGTGACTACTATATTGTATAATACATGTAAGACGCTTCACGTAGAATATGGAAAATATTAAGTGCTCATTCTTAGGCACTGTGAGTAATATATGGTTCACAGTACCCATTTTCTTAAAGAGGAGAGAACCTCAAGAAAGCACATAATGTGGAAATGTACAATGTTATACACAGAGACAGGAAAGTGCTGGAGGAAGGCAAGTAAATTTCTACATTATAAGAGGTCATTCCTCTCCTCTCCTCAATTTAACAATTTATTCCAAAGACTGTCACTGGGAAGTCATTGATAAACAAGTCCACAAGGACTTTGCTTTTCTTTCTAGAGGGAGAAGACAGAGTATCAAGGAGTATCAGCGACTAAATAAGCACTACCAGACTCATATTTCCTTTTTATTTGTAAAGAACAAAGATATTAATCATAGAATTACACTAAAATGTATAATAATTGGAGAGTTACTATGCCATGGTGCCATATCGGGAGAGGTGAGTGACTACATATTAAGAAGTTTTTACATAGTAATGTACGTCCAAATGGGCTCCTCTGAAGAACCTCCAGGATTACAAGATTTCTAAAATGATCATGAATTTATCACACAGGAAGGACAACCAGAGATAAAACATTTTAACTTTAATCCATTAATTTACCAGGAAGGAAATACATACTGACAAAGAAAGAGTTCATCAAGTAGCCCACTGAGGGGAAGTCCTAACTTCTGTAAGTGCTAAAAAGTGGGAGTTCACAGTTGTCATATATATTAGCACACTGGATAGGACAGAATGAGTCCACGGATTTGCACACAGTTGGTCAAAAGTTAGGTCCAGCAGCAGAAAGAGAAATTTAAAAAAAAAGAAAAGTTTACAACTGAATGAGAAAGAATAAAATACCTAGGAATAAACCCAACCAAAGAGGTGAACAATGTATACTCCAAAAACTATAAAACACTGATAAAAGAAATTGAAGAAAACACAAACAAATGCAAAGATATTCCATGCTCATGGATTGGAAGAATTAATATTGTTAAAATGTCCATAATACCGAAAGCAATCTATAGATTCAATGCACTCCCTATCAAAATACCAACAGCACTTTTCACAAAACTTGAACAAATAATACTAAAATTTGAATGCAACAACAGAAGACCCCCCAAATAGCCAAAGCAATCCTGAGAAAGAAGAACAACGTTGGAGATATCACAATACCAGATTTAAGATATACTAAAAAACTGTAGTAATCAAAACAGTATGGTACTGGCACAAAAATAGACACACAGATCAATGGCACAGACTGAAACCTCAGAAATAAACCCATGATTATATGGTCAATTAATCTATGATAAAGAAGGCAAGAATATACAATTGAGAAGACTGTCTCTTTAATAAATTGTACTGGGAAAACTGGTCAGCTACATGCAGAAGAATGAAACTGGACCACTTGCTTACACCATACACAAAAATAAACTCAAAATGGTTTAAAGACCTAAACGTGAAGTCTGAACCCATAAAAATCCTAGAAGAGAACACAGGCAGTAATTTCTTTGACATGGGCCATAGCAATATTTTTCTAGATATGTCTCCTGAGGCAATGGGGGAAAAAGCCAAACTAAACTATTAGGATTACATCAAAATAAAAAGCTTTTACACAGCAAAGGAAACACTCAACAACAAAAAAGACAATCCACTGAATGAGAAAAGATATTTGCAAATGATATATCCAATAAGGGGTTAATACCCAAAATATATAAAGAACTTACACAACTTAACCCTAAAAAAATAAACAATCCAAATAAAAAATAGGCAGAGGACATGAAAAGACATTTTTCCAAAGAAGATATACAGATAGCCAACAGCAAATGAAAAGATGTTCAGCATCACCAATCATCAGGGAAATGCGAATCAAAACCACAATGAGATACCATCTTACACCAGTTAGAACGGCTAAAATCAAAATGACAAGAAATAACAAGTATTGACAGGGATATTAAAAAAGAACCCTTGTGCACTGTTGATGGGAATGTAAATTGGTACAGCCACCATGGAAACAGTATGGAGGTTCCTCAAAAAATTAAAAATAGAAATACCATATGGTCCAATAATATTTATCCAAAGATAAGGAAAATGTGGTGTATACACACACACACAGAGGAATATTATACACCCATAAAAAGGATAAGATTTGCCATTTGAGACAACATGGATGGACCTAGAGGGTATTATGCTAATCAAACTAAGTCATACTGAGAAAGACACATACCATATGATTCCATTCATAAATGGAATCTAAAAATCAAAAACAATAAGTAAACAAATAAAAGCAGAATCAGACCTATAAATACAGAGGACAAACCAATGGTTGCCAAAGGGGAGGGGACTGGGAGGTGAGTGGGTGAAGGGGAGAGGGAGATACAGATTTCCAGTGATGGAATGAATAAGTCATGGGAATAAAAGGCACAGCCTAAGGAATACAGTCAGTGATATTGTAATAGCAAGGTAACGAGACAGACGGTAGCTACACTTGTGAACATGACATAATGTATAAATCAGTCAAATTACTAAACTGTACACCTGAAATTAATGTAACAGTGTGCATCAACTATACAGAAAGAAACAAAGAAAGAAAGAAAGAAAGAAAAAAACAATTGGAAGGAAAAAAATGTTAGGTCCAGTGAAGGTCTAGTGTCCTGGAATCACTCATAGTTCATGGTCTTTTATTAATCCCATCTGGCTAAAAACAATTGTAATGAATCATATTCTATTTGTGTACCAGGCTTCTGGTTCTTAAAGTGTGTTGCCAAATCTACACCATCAGTATCACCTGTGAACTTGTAAGAAATGCAAAACCCCAGGTCCCACTAAACACCTGCTGAATCAGAAACTCCGGGGTGTGGTCCTACAATCCGTGTTTTAATAAGCTATATGGGTGATTCTGATGCAGACTAAATGTTTGAAATTCACCATCCCGGGTAAATATTTATGGAAGTGACTTTTTTCCCTTTTATAGAGTCCTTTTCTTGTTAGCACAAAATAGTACATTAAAGAAAAATCTACGGCTTCAGTCTGCCAATAGTCTTTAGTATCTGGGACATACTTTTTCAAATGATAGCCGATTCCTCTTCTAGAAAACTATTTAGTAAAACAGGACAGAAAGCCTGTAAGACCAAATTAAGATGCTCAAAGCACACATGTTTGTTATACCAGTTTAAAACATTCAACAGGAATCAAGGAAAAGGAGATGGGGTAAGCTAACACCCTTGGAGTGGAGTATACATATGACTGAAATACTACTATGTCTGTTGTGGGTTGAATTGTGTCCCCCCTCCCAAATTCATATGTTGAAGCCCTGATCTCCAGAGTGACTGCAATTGGAGCTAGGACCTCTGAGGAAGTAATTAAGGTTAAATGACAACATAGAAGTGGGACCCTAATCCAACAGAATTAGTGTTCTTATAAGAAGAAAATACCAGAAAGCTCAGGAATGAAGGAAAAATCACATGAGCACATAGCAAGAAGACAGCCATCTACAAACCTGGGAAGGGGCCATCACCAGGAACCAAATCATCTAGCACCTTGATACGGGGCTTCCAACAAGTCTCTAGACTTCTGATAAATGCATGTGTGCTGTTTCAGCCACCCAGTCTGTAGCATTTTGTTAGAGCAACCCAAGTGGACTAACACACTGCCTGAATCCTCTGTCTTAAATGGTCATATGTCTTTTAACTCTCAGCCTACCGCACTGATGGTATGGTGACAAGGACCAGAGTAGAGATTTGCGAGAAGAGGCTGACAGATGGAAAGTGCTAAGAGCCAACAAACCATACTTGCTCTGTTAAAGCATGGAAGGGTGCTGACACCTGCTACAGCTGTAGCTTACTGGCTAAGATGCTTAGCAGCTCTAGGTTTTATCTGCATGAGGCCAGAACTGGGTCATAATGGGTATCACAAGTATAGTTTTCCCAGATAAAACACAGGCCCTGAGTTGTATTTAAATTTTGGATTAAAAAAAAAAAAAAACCTTTATTTTTAGTATAAGTATGTCCCAAATATTGCATGGGTCATTCTTAAACAAACAAACAAACAAACAAACGAAACTGCATTGTTTATCTAAAACTCAAATCTAATTGGGTGTTCTATATTTTCATTTGCTAAATTTGGCAGTCCAACATCAATGGCTGCCTATTTATGTCTGATGATGTTGTCCAACAGGAGCTGTCATGATTTGTTTCCTATATTTAAGATTTACTTGGTGTTTCTATCCTTTTCTAAGACACTTTTGATTATTCCATCTTTTTTATCTATATTCAAAACACACATGCTCCTTTAATTCTCTGACTAATATGCCTCACAAATTACTAATCATTACGTATATTTATCACTTCTCATGAGTTTCACCCATCCCATTGTGTTTCTTCCCTACCAGAGCTGAATAAAATACTCTCAAAGAATAGCAAGCATTTATTGTGCCAAAATTACCAATGATGGTCATAGCATTTCCATCTCAAACCATAATTAGTTGAGGAACAGAGTATGCATTTGACTCATCTTTGGGGGTGACCCTATTGCACCTCAGCCTCACCCATTGTTGAAGCTAAAAGTTCCTACCAAGATTCAACTGATCCAAATTTTGGACCAATACCTACAGAAGTGGGTGGAATTTCTTCTCAATGAGAAAGAGATATGGAAGCTTTATAGAAATAAGACCATTGTCAGGTGGGCTTGAACCTACCAAGTCAGTAAGCCTTTGTTTTCTCCTTGCCATTCACACGTCACTCCTGTCCTAACATACTTGAGCGGAACATAACTGCTCTTAGGAAAAAGACCACTACGTCATCTGGCTCGCAAGTTAGCCCCAGGACACATTTCAGTTCCTTGAACGTACATTTCCTTTCAAGGGTTAGACACTTTTTATAGGGTGTACCGTCCAGTGGCTTTTTTTTTTTTTTAACACCAATCTCCTCCAACATTACAAACTTATCTTCTGTATCCCAGATAAAATATCACTTTCCTCATTCTAAATTAGGTCCACCTATTACACATTTCCATACCACTACGTTCTGTCCTTCACAGCATTTCTCTCAAAGGAAGTCTGGGGCCTATTTTTTTTAGTTAAGTAATATCTGTGTCTGCCAATAGCATGTCAATTTTATTGCAGTGTTATTTATGATGAGAACAATAATATCCAGAATGTTCATTAGTGGACAATTTTGTGTTTACATCCCCTACACTTAAGACTGGTGCACGGCGCATGGATACCGGTCAAGTGGGGATGGATTTCTATTGAGCCTGACAAAAATAGGAACCCAGATAAATTAGACTAATATTCTTATACAATTTATAATTTAATTTTTTAAAATTTTATTTGAGAGAGAAAGAATGAGAGCGCACAAGTGGGGGGGGGGCAGAAGGAGAAGCAGACTCCCCCCTGAGCAGGGAGCCTGACGGTGCAGCTCAATCCTGGGACCCTGAGCTGAAGGCAGATGCTTAACCAACTGAGCCACCCAAGCACCCCTATAATTATATTTTAAAGATAAACTCCAAGGATATTTCTCAAATGGGTTTAGGAAAAGCAGCACTGGTAGAATGACTATACACCTCTCAAAGGGAGCTTTATGAAGGCTTACCTTTACCTTTTTAATGTTGGCATGTCTATTTAAGAATATTCTTGTTCTCTGATAATAGTAACAAAAAGTTATGATTTTGTTTTTACATCTGGGCTAATTTTAATTTTTATTGCACCAGAGACCTGAACTTCGGCAGTGCTTATTTATGCATTTTGGAGTACCCTAACTCACTGGGGGCGCTCTTCTAACGAAAAGTCTAATTGGAGCAAAACTTCATGCAACTGGAACTAGAAACCTTAGCTCCTAGGAGATGATGACAAAAAGATGCCACGTGCAGGTAAAGCTGACACACGCTTCAGAATGAAGTGAGGAGACAGGTGTCGTCAAGCTTTGTCATCTTCAGTTCCCAAGATATTTTACATTTTTCTAAACTTGACTGCCTGAGACATAAGTTAGAAACCAAATGATATCATTAAAATTCAGTCAGCATCCCAGGCTAGAATTTCACTCTGTGTTTAACTCAAATCCCCGGAAAAACTTTTGGATGCCATTTTTGCATAATTTTCAAATGTGCCTTGTTGCTCTCAGAGCTGCATCTTTCTGTCTTCTGCTTCCAAATCATGGCTAACAGCAAAACAGACAAGGCAAAAATAAGAGAAATATGAATGCTTGAATGAGAACTAGTCTGGGTAATTCACCATACCAGGTAATAGTTTTCGACTTATTACCCATACCCTCCGCCTTTACTTTCCATAATTGGGATAATCAGTGTAAATAGACGGAAGAGGCTGATAATGTAAATATTGGCCACATAATATGAACAGAAGCTGACTTCACGAAAAGAGAGAAGATATTATTTACACTTCTTGAAAACCCATCATAATCAATTTTACTAATTTCAGAGGTACCTAGGGGATCACAGGAAGGTTGGAGTAAATGAAGACTCTCCCGCTGCCAACCCTTTACACCAACATCTTCCACAGAGGGTTGGGCTCTTTGTTCATTGAGAACTCTGTGAGCTTTTTATCCTCCTATAAGCAACCCATCATCTGGATTGAGGACCAGAGTGATAAACTAACATGCTCTACGACAGGAAACCATGCCTCTCCTGAGTGGCATCCAAGCACTCTCTCTATTTGTGCACAACTATTATAACACTGAAACTTAATGATGCAAGAAAGAACTTCAGCAAAAACTAGTAATAAAGCTCTAACGGGGGTGGCGTGGGTGTGCAGTCTTGTTTCAAGCATCTGAGTGTGTATGTATGTGCACATGCATTTATGTGCATGAATTTGTGTATGTCTGTATAGGACAGACTGTCAGAGACAGAAAGCCATAGAGACCAGAATGACATATAGACAGGAAGTTAGCTTCAATGGCAAAAACTAGTGCAATCATGTCTTCAAGCCAAGCACTGTGCTTAGCCCTGAGGAAACTTCTAAAATAATATATGGTTGAAATGACCAACCATAGGTAATTTACGAGAGAACAGAGACATTGTTGGGTCCGCAACTTACCATGGAAAACCACATCTTAGCATGTTTTTGTTGTCTAATAAAAAGCACTTTAAAAGCTTAGAGATGAGTGCTTTGAGTCTGTAAATTGGGGCTTTTTTATGTTTAAGTTTCTTTGAAATTAGGGTCCAATAAAGGCTGTGTAAAATGAACATAACACTTCAAGAATAGTTGCAAAAAATTATTTTAACTTAAAGCTGTCTGCATTTCAGTGATGATTCCCTTGTTAAACAACTGGTGGTATTTTAAGGGAAGCTTTTATTACTAGGAGACTCACAAATGAATATAAACAGGGTACTACCCCTGAAGACTGATCTTTAAAAACCTGTCAAATGTTCTTTATTTCCATTTTCCTCACTGAGTGAGTTATTTCAGCACTAAGCAATTTGTGCATCATGTATATTAGTTTTCCAGGCTCAAAAAAGGTAATAATTTTCTGATTTAAGCTCTTTTGAAGAGGTATACTTAATATGTCAGGTGTTAAGTAAATGAATGAACTTTATAAACTCTGGCTTATAATTATTAGAAAGTCATCACAGAATTATTGAATCTTCAAGTTGGAAAATGGTCCATCGTGATCGTTTTCATTAGAGAATCAATTTATGCAAGTAAAAACTTAGGCAGTAATGTAATACATAAGAAGATAAGTATTTAATTACCATACATGCATTTTATGAGTTTAAATTAATAATTATATATTACAAAACTAAATAGAATGAGTATTTTATGACCACAAAAATTTCAAAGCTACAGTTTTATATATGAACTATCTGGCTCAATATTTACTTCTGTAATTTGTTTAGGTTGAAATCCTGATATAACGAGCTATATTATTACCATGGTAACACTTTAATCTATGATTATGAAATCTATGATTTTTTTTTCCAATGAATTGGCCGCAACATGAAAAATGGAATTTTCTGGGGCACCTGGGTGGCTCAGATGGTTAAGCATCTGCCTTCAGCTCAGGGCATGATCTCCAGTTCCTGGGATCTGGACTCACACTGGGCTCCCTGCTCATGGAAAGTCTGCTTCTCCCTCTTCCTCTCCCCTCCACTTGTGCTCTCTCTCTCTCTTTCTCTCAGATTAATAATGAATAAATAAAATCTTTTAAAAATATTTTTTAAAAATTTAAAAAAAGAAAAATGGAATTTTCTTTCAATTTTGAACAGTTTTAAATTTTCAAATTTAAATTTTTTTATTTTATTTTTTACATATTTGTTAATTTCTAATGAGATTATTGAATAATTTAATTAGACATTTATAAATACTCAATGTTTAGCCAAAATATTTTTCTAATATATCTTATAAAGTTTTAAGGCTTGAAAATGTCAGATACATAGTAGGCTGGCAATATAGATTAAACTTTTAAAAAAGAATCGTTACAGAGATAACATAGCACATTACACAGTTCAAAAAATGAAAATTTCATCATGTAAAATGAGTCTAGTCCACTTTGACACAAATCCTGACTCATCACACATTACTATTGTCAAAAATGTATGATGTCTTTTTCTACACACATATATAGATGTACTATAATTTATTTAGTCTATTTCCTACTTATGATACTAGCTTTTCTCAGTTTTTTTTATATCAATGTTGCAATCAATATCCTTGTACATATATTTTGGAGTGCATGGGTGAGTGTTTATGAAATATGTTGTGTTATACTATCAACTCCTCAGTGATTCAACCAAAGAGTTTATTACTCATCCATAAAGTCTGCTGCAATTTCAAGGAATCTCCTAAGGAATGGTCCTCCATGTGGTGACATGGTGCTTCTGATATTTTGAATTTTTGTTCTGTTATCTCAACCAGTGGCTAATTCCATGATCACCACAGCAAGAGAAGAAAGATTGAAGAATCATAGCAGCAACTAAATGCTACTGTGTATAAATGATACTTATCATTTCTGCTCCCAAGCCATTGGCCAGAATTAGTTACAGGAGTCTAACTGCCAAGGGATGTAATATGGTAGTTCTCCCATTTGTCCAGAAGGAAAGAGGTGGACGTGTGGGGGCAATAGAAGTCTCTACCACAGATAAATTCTAGAATTGATATTACTTTGTCAAAGTTCATCCCATATTCTCATCAATAAACTAAAAATGTAATATTTTGAAATGTCAGGAATCTCAGTGCCCATAACTATCAGATGTTCATCCAAAATTTCCAAGGAAAAACTTTTATTTAGTGTTGCAGGTTGAGGCTAATTTTATTTTATTTTTTTAAATTTTCTTTATTTGAGAAAGAGAGTGTGAGAGAGAGCGAGATCATGAGCAGAGGGGAGGGGTTGAGGGAGAAGCAGAGTCCCCCCCTGCTGAGTGGGGAGCCTGATGCAGGACTTGATCCCAGGACCCTGGGATCATGACCTGAGCCAAAGGCAGATGCTTAACTGACTGAGCCACCCAGGCACCTGATTGAGGCTAATTTTAAGTAGGCTAACTTTAAGACCCAGCACATCTGAAAGGTGATTATTTATCTTACTCAATTATAATCAGGAAGTTAACGAATTACAGTACACTACTATAAAAAAGAAGCTGGTTCCATGTTCACCTGCTGTACAACAATCACACCAAGACAAGAGTGTGAGACTGGAAGGCTCATCTGAGTCCTTTCCCATGTTCAGTGTAAGTAAGGTATCCATTTGCCTCAGTTTTCTTCAGTTAGTTGTCCGGAATAAGCAAAACCAACAAAGAAAACAATAAAGGAAATAATCCAAAGAAAAAGACCAGTAGAGAGCTGAAAACTTGCACAATGAAACATTTCCAAGAAACTTAACTGTGGGTACAGCACTAGTGGGAGTTTTATTCTCTAAACTTCACGGAAACAAATTAAACTTGGCATGTCAAGCCAATTTGTCAGTCATTTCCTGTTTGTTAAATTTAATATGTAACATTTGTAACGTGATCTTGTTAATTTCCTAAATTAGGAATATGTTAAAAACTGATTTTTAAATAAGCACTTGTGTATAAACATATGAAAGAACACTATGTACCCAAGGACTCACAGAGAGATGTTCATTTCATTAGAATGTAACGTTTAGAGATATGGAGTAAAAATCCAAGAGGTCAAATAGATTTTAAACAGCATAAAAAGCTGCCATATTATCAGAAATTAGTTAAATTAAAGCAAGCTCCAATTTAGTTTAAATGTGATTTTAGTGGACTTATTTATCCTTTCCAATTTGAGGTATTTTCCTTGGTGGCTAAGACAGAAGCAAATTCAAGATTTTCATAATTCATCTTTACATGCCTCTTTATGTATCTCTCTTTCTTGAGATATAAGACATATGTAACATAAGACCCATAAAATTAAGTCATTAGGCAGTTATCTTGAGACCAATTATTTTTCCAATTATTTTAAATGCTGCTTTTATAATTTACTAAAATGTTGAATATTTTGTAATTTCTTACGGATAGCACATTATGATTCTAGTATCACACCATGTTAAATATCATGGCATCTGTTTGAATGTATTTCATGTATATATCTTAAAATATGTGATAATATTCTTGTTCAAAAAATTCTGGAAGTTATTCCTATGTAACATTATTATTTAAAATTACTTATATTATTATTTCCCATGAAATATATATAGTATTTCCCATATATTTAAGTTTATATTATTAACTTTAAAAAAAGTTTTTACTAACATTTAATATTATTTAATTTTAAAATAATTTTATCTTTATAATATTCTGCATTACTATCTTAGAAACAGCAACTTTATTTATTCAATATTAATTTATATTGATGGATATAGTATAATTGTCTTCATATATATAGAACAATTAAATAAAAAGATGCTGTGAATATTGTACATCATTGCATGTAATATATAATTGTATGCTGTTCAAAAAAT
Organism: Ursus arctos; assembly: GCF_023065955.2. Lineage (NCBI taxonomy): Eukaryota > Metazoa > Chordata > Mammalia > Carnivora > Ursidae > Ursus > Ursus arctos. The sequence goes on along the minus strand of NW_026622841.1, from coordinate 29,058,116 downwards.
ATATATATTGAAACAGCAAATTATCTGTTTACATAATTTTTCCCATAGCTTAGTATTGAAATGAAAAAATAATGATTTTGATATTTGCACATTTATTGACTATTTGATTACATTACTAAACATTTATACTATTTCAAGTTTTTCAGGTTTTTTTTTTTTTTTAAGATTTTATTATTTATTTGAGAGAGAGCACAAGCAGGGGGAGGCACAAAGGGAGAGGGAAAGGGAGAAGCAGACTTCCCGCTGAGCACAGAGCCGGAAGCAGGGCTTGATCCCAGGATGCTGAGATCATGACCTGAGCTGAAGTCAGATGCTTAACTGACTGAGCTATCCAGGTGCCCTTCACTGAGTTTTATTAGGTTTTTAGGTGAACAATTATATCAATCTAGAATAATGGTTTTTTTTTATCATCTTTTCCTTTTTTTTTAACTTTTGATGTCTAATCACATTACTCCTATCTTCCGCTAGAATGATGAATAATAGATAAAAATCTTTTTCTATGATTTTAGTGTTTCATCTGTTCGCATGAATCTAGTCATTGGTTTGATTTAGATATTTTATTCATATTAAGAGGACATTCTTTTATTATTAGATTTGGTATGGATAATTGATTTTATTGAATATTTTTCTAGCATCTATTATCCTTATGACTTTTCTGAAGTTTTAATATAATGAATTATATTTCCTAATATCATAGTCTTTTTAAAAATTTTTATAATAAGACTTAACTGATCTTGTTTTCTGACTGAATATACTAATTTTTTAATGAAATTCGCATCTCTACATGCAATATTAGAATCAGGTATGTTTTAACTTAGTAAAATGAATGTGCAGTTTTTTTTTTTTCCAATCTCCAGGCACTTAAACAGAAGTGAATAAATGATTTGGTCTTTAAAGAAGTTAAAAAAAAAATTGCCTCCATATGAGGTAGTATTTTTTTTTTTTTTAATTACCTGATCTATTCATTTTGGTTTTGGTAACTCATTCTTGAATCAGTGTCAATCATTTACATATTTCCATAGAATTCTTAATTATATCAATACTTCCAAACTTATTACAAGGATTTGAATGTGATAATTGCTTAAAATTTTTCCATCTTTGCTGCATATATATTCTATTAATTTTTTTAATTAACTGTTGTGTTTTTCTCAATTAAAAAACATATTGGCCATTTTTGTATTTTTATCTGTCTATTCAAAGAACTAGCTCTTCAATTGAATTATGAACATTTTTGCTGTAATAAGATCAATGTATTAAGTAGTTTATTATTAATAAAGAACTTAATTTGCTTATTAATTAGTTTTTAAATTTATTAGTTGATGTTTCTAGGTCTTACAAGACAATGATCAGTGATCTCTTTGCATTAATGCACTCTGTAAATACATAGGCTTAAATATTCCTTCAAACCACAAAATCCTTGCCATTCACCCTTTGATTTTCCATTGAACAAAATCATTTCAGTATTTTAATATACCATCTCAAATCTCCATTCTCCTTCTCACTGTAATGATTTTTTTTTCTATCCTAATGAAAGTGGATTCTTCATTATTTATCTTAGAAATGAGAAGAAATAAAACAGTCTCCACAGCCTGTAATCCCATACTGGAGCCTTTTATAAATATCACTCTAACTTTTATGATCATTTTTTCTTAATCATTTTACTTCGAACAGAGATTAAAAGCTGATTTTAGACATCTTACCTACCATTTACAAGCTTTTGTTCAAAGTGCTATCCTTTTGATATTCAAATTTTACAGACTTACATTTTCTGTGATTAATGTTTCTTTTTCTCTGTATATTTATTTTTATTCCTTTCTTAGAATTGAGCTTTTCATAGAACTTACTGTGTAAGTAAACGAATAACAGACAATAGGTTCAATCTGGCTTTCTTTGTTTGATTGCTTCATTCGTACATCGTGTTTTTGTTTTTAATCAACTTCATTTAGAAATAATTTACATAAAATTAAAGGTACACATTTGAAAGGTACAAACACAGCATACCAAAACATTCCATATGCAGCAAGAGCAATACTAAGAGGGACGGTTAGTGCTAAATGCTTACTTTAAGGAAGATCTCATATAAGCAACCTAACTTTCCACTTCAAGGAACTAGAACAAATGAAAGAGATAGAAGAAAAAGAAAAGAGAACAGAAAAGCAAGAAAATAAACTGGGCCTAAAATTAGCAGAAGGAAGGAAACACTAAATAGCAGAGCAGAAGTAACTGAAATGGCCACAAGTAAATACAAAAGAAAAAGTCAATAAACCAAAAGTTGGTTTTTTGAACAGAGAAGCAAAATTGACAAACCTTTAGCTAACTAGGTTTGATGAGTTTGTCAAATGTTAGTCTAGCTAACTAGACTAACTAGGTTTGATGAGTTTTGTCAAATGTTTATCACCCAGTAACAACCACCTATCAAGACATACAACTTTTCCACATTTTCATCAACCAAAAAATTTCCAAAACAACTTTCAAGCCAATTCCCTCTCTCATCCAAACTCACTACTGGCTCTAGGTAACCACTGCTCATTTTCTGTGACTACTTATTAATTTAGTTTGACCTAGAAAAACAACATAAATAGAATCATCTACTCCTTTGCAACTGAATTATTTTCACTTATTTTAATGTTTTTGACTCCCACAGAGGTTGCTGTATATATCCGTGGATTGTTATTTTATATTATGAAATAATATTCTATTTTCTAGCAATACCACAATTAATTTATCTATTTACCTATCAATGGACATTTGATGTTTTTCTAGGTTTGGATGTTATAAATAAATTTACTATGAATACTCCCAAACAAAACAGACACATAGAACAATGGAACAGAATAGAGAGCCCAGATATGGACCCTCAACTCTATGGTCAGCTAATCTTTGACAAAGCAGGAAAAAATATCCAATAGAGAAAAGACAGTCTCTTCAATAAATGGTGCTGGGAAAATTGGACAGCTGTATACAAAAGAATGAAACTTGACCATTCTCTTACACCATACACAAAGATAAACTCTCAATGGATGAAAGACTTCAATGTGAGATAGGAATCCATCAAAATCATAGAGGAGAACAGAAGCAGTAACCTCTTCAACATCATCCACAGCAACTTCTTCCAAGACACGTCTCCAAAGGCAAGGGAAACAAAAGCAAAAATGAACTTTTGGGACTTCATCAAACTAAAAAGCTTCTGCACAGCAAAGGAAACAGTCAACAAAACAAAGAGGCAACACATGGAATGGGAAAAAATACTTGCAAATGACAGTGTAGATAAAGGGCTGGTATCCAAGATCTATAAAGAACTCCTCAAACTCAACACCCAAAAAACAAATAATCAAGTCAAAAAATGAGCAGAAGACATGAACAGACACTTCTCCAAAGAAGACATATAAATGGCTAACAGACACATGAAAAAATGTTCAACATCATTAGCCATCAGGAAAATTCAAATCAAAACCACATTGAGATTCTACCTTATACCAGTTAGAATGGCAAAAATTAACAAGGCAGGAAACAACAAATGTTGGAGAGGATGTGGAGAAAGGAGAACCATCTTACACTCTTGGTGGGAATGCAGGTTGGTACAGCCACCTTGGAAAACAGTATGGAGGTTCCTCAAAAAGTTAAAAATAGAGCTACCCTGTGACCCAGCAATTGCACTACTGGGTATTTACCCCAAAGATACAGATGTAGTGAAAAGAAGGGGCATATGCACCCCAATGTTCATAGCAGCAATGTCCACAATAGCCAAGCTGTGGAAGGAGCCAAGATGCCCTTCAACAGACAAATAGATAAAGAAGATGTGGTCCATATATATAATTGAATATTACTCAGCCATCAGAAAGGATGATTACCCAACATTTGCATCAGCACGGATGGAACTGGAGGAGATTATGCTAAATGAAATAAGTCCAGCAGGGAAAGACAATTATCATATGGTTTCACTTATTTGTGGAACATAAGGAATAGCATGGAGGACATTAGGAGAAGGAAGGGAAAAATGAAGGGGTGGAAGAAAGAGGGGGAGATGAACCATGAGAGACTATGGACTCCTAGAAACAAACTGAGGGTTTCAGTGGGAAGATGGGTGGGGGCAGGGGATGGGTTAGTATGGTGATGGGTATTAAGGAGGGAATATAATGCAATAAGCACTGGGTATTATACGCAAACAATGAATCATGGAACACTACCTCAGACACTAATGAAGTACTGTATGTTGACTAAAATAACATAATTTAAAAAAATGAATACTCTCAAACAAGTCTTCTTTGTAGAGAAATATTTTCATTTGGGGATAAATGCCTAGGAGAAAAATTGCTGGCTTATATGCTAAATGCATGTTTAACTCTATTAAGAATTGCCAAGGTGTTTTTTACATTGGTTAATTTTACAATTTTACAAACACAGAAATATATGACTTCTAGTTGCCCCAGACTCTCACCAATATTTGTTATTGTCAAGCTTTTCCTTTTATGTTAGTCACGCTAATGATATCTAGTATCTCATTGCATTTTAATATGAAATTACCAGATGAATAATGATACTATGTACCTTCTAATGACTTTCCTATGTCTCCTTTTGTTAACTATCTAATACTTCAGCCTACTTTTTAAAAGATTTTATTTAAATTCAAGTTGGTCAACATATATTGTATTATTAGTTTCCGGGGTAGAATTCATCACTTGCTTATGACATCCAATGCTCATTACATCAAGTGCCCTCTTTAATGCCCATCACCCAATTACCCCATCCACCCACTTCCCCTCCAGCCACCCTCAGTTTTTTCCTTATAGTTAAGAGTTTCTTATAGTTTGCTTCCCTCTGTTTTTGTCTTATTTTATTTTTCCTTCCCTTCCCTTATGTTCATCTGTTTTGTTTCTTAAATTCCACATATGAATAAAATCATATGGTATTTGTCTTTCTCTAACTTATTTCACTTAGCATAATACATTCTAGTTCCATTCACATCATTGCAAATGGCAAGATTTCACGCTTTTTGATGGCTGAGTAATAATATATATACATATATATTTATATTTATATATTTATATACCACTCTTCTTTATCCATTCATCAGCCCATTTTTAAATCAGCTGCTTTTTTTTATTGAGTTCTAAAGGTTTATATATATATATTCAGGATGCAAATATTTTGACAGATATATGTATTGTGAATATTTTCTTCCACCCTGTAACTTGATTTTATGTTCATGATAATTCATTTTAAAGAGAAGATTTTTTTTTTTAATTTTGGTGTATTTCAACTTACCAACTTCTTTGTGCTTATTTTTTCTTCCAGTATTCTTATATTTCAACTTTTATATTGAGGTCTATTACCCATTTTGAAATAATTTTTGTTTATGGTATGTGATAAGATTCAATATTCACATTTTTTATATATTTTTGTTATGCCAATCCCATGTGTATTTTTTAATAATTTTTATTTTGTTATATTAGTCACCATACAGTACATCCCCAGTTTTTGATGCAATGTTCCATGATTCATTATTTGCATATAACACCCAGTGCACCATGCAATATAGTAGGTCATAAAATTTGTTATTGTGTCCACTTAAGTTTATTATTATTTTAGTTAGAGCAAATTCCAGCTCTAAAACATGCATTTTCTTTCTTTTATTTATAAATTTATTTACTCTGTTTCCTTATAGAAATCATATTTTTCTTTAATTACCTGAGTATATTTTATAATAGCTTCTTTAACATGTTTACTAAGTCTAGTATCTGGATTATGTGAAGGTTAATTTTTACTAAGTGCCTTTTTTTCTGAACTATGGGCACCAGTTTCCAGTTTTATGCTTATCTAGCAAATTCTTTATTGCATCCTGGACAATGTAGATAGTATGTTGTAAAAACTTTGGATTCTGTTATCTTCCTCTGAAGACTACTGATTTTTGTAGTAGGCAGTTTAATTACTGAGTGACTACCCTGTCCTACTGTAGGCTTGCTTTCACACATTGTTAGGGCAAGTCTCTGGAAAACCTACAATGTTTCTCAAACCCCTCTAACTAGATGGTATTCAAAGTCTGTCTTTCTTGCCTATCTTGTAAGGATTTAATTTAGAGTGGATCTAGAATAGGTCCTGTTTTAGGGTATGGTTGCTTTTTACAGGAGAATTTTCTGAAGTCTCAGCAGGATATCTGAGTGTTAATGAGGTCGAGGTATTTCTGCCACTCTTTGAAAATATAATGCCCCTCACCATCACTAGACCTCTTATTATCTGTTTTGATCTCAGCTTCATGACCACTATTCTTGGTGACCCTCAAGTAGTCTTATTCTGTGGATGTGCTGCCCAGTCCTCAACTGAAAACTCACCTGAGACCCAAACAATTTTCTGGAAATTACCTTCCTTCCTCAATTCCCCCTCTCTACTGCATTGCAGATACAGACTTGCTTCAGCCTCCCTTCTCACACCTCCTCCTCTCAGCAGATCTACTGGGTTCTGATTCGATTCTAGCTCATTATGCTGTGTCAGTTATTTCTCCAAGCAAAGAATTGAAACAATTCGGTAACTTACCTCTTGAGTTTCCCACCTCTCTAGACTTGCAATCTTGCTCTGCCTGCTGTCTGTGACTTTGCCTTTTCTTCTCTGGTTCCTGGTTTTTTCTTTTCTTTTCTTTTCTTTTCTTTCTTTCTTTCTTTCTTTCTTTCTTTCTTTCTTTCTTTCTTCTTTCTTTCTTTCTTTCTTCCTCTTTCTTTCTTTCTTTCTCTTTCTTTCTTTCTCTCTCTCTCTTTTTTTTTAAAGATTTTATTTATTTGACAGACAGAGACAGCGAGAGAGAGAACACAGGCAGGGGGAGTGGGAGAGGAAGAAGCAGGCTCCCAGTGGAGGAGCCTGATGTGGGGTTCGATCCCAGAACTCTGGGATCACGCCCTGAGCTGAAGGCAGACGCTTAACGACTGAGCCACCCAGGTGCCCCAGGTCCCTGGTTTTCTAATCTAGAAAATGAAAATTGTAATACTGATTGATTTCTGAGTTCTTCCCCAGTTCTAAACTTCCATGAGTCTGGAATATAGAAGTTATTTTCTTGGGAGGGAGTTAAGATGGCGGAGGAGTAGGGGACCCCTTTTTCAGCCGGTCCCCTGAGTCGAGCTGGATAGGTACCAGACCAGCCTAAATAACCACGGAATCAGCCTGAGACGCAGGATGATGCATCTGCAACTCTACAAATGAACATCTCCAGCGCTGAGTATTGAGGTACGAAGAGGGGAGCTGTAAACCGTGCACAGATATCGGAAGATAAACGGAAGGGGGAGGGAGCCGCCGCGTTTGGGCTCCGGGAAGCGGCAGCCACCTGCACGGGGGAGCGGGCGGACTCACAGAGGGCACCCGCGAGAGAGCGGACTGAGACCGGTGAGCCGTGAACGCGCGCCACCAGGCATCTCCCGGAACACCGGAATCCCGGTGTGCTCACGGGATCCAGACTGAGACCGGGAGCTCCCGGAGCGCGCGCGGGGCGGCTGGCGGGCCACCTGCACGGGGGAGCGGGCGGACTCGCGGTCAGCACCCGCGAAAAAGCAGACTGAGACCCTGAACCGGGTGCGCGCGCCACCAGGCATCTCCCGGAACACCGGAATCCCGGTGTGCTCACGGGATCCAGACTGAGACCGGGAACTCCCGGAGCGCGCGCGGGGCGGCTGGCGGCTGGCGGGCCACCTGCACGGGGGAGCGGGCGGACTCGCGGTCAGCACCCGCGAAAAAGCAGACTGAGACCCTGAACCGGGTGCGCGCGCCACCAGGCTTCTCACGAAACTCCGGAATCGAGGTGTGCTCACCGGGCATAGACTGAGACCGGGAGACCCGGGAGCGTGCGGGGCGGCCGGTGGCTGGCGGCATTGGAAACACAAAGGACAGAGACGCGCCGGCCCTGGAAGTGAGGGCAGGGACGCCGGGTGTGGGGTGCACATCCCGGGACGCTGCAGGGTTGAGCAGCACCAACAGTAACAGAGTTAAAGTGGCCAGAACATCAGTGGAGAACGGGCCGCAATCCCTCTGTTCTGTGACAATGCAGCCTCTGCTGCTCTGACCCTCAGAAGAGGCATAGCCGGCCGCCAGGGAAAGCCGCCAGAGAACAAAAGCCTGGAAATACCGGCTCAGAGAGTGCCCATCCCCATCCCCCCTCGCAGGGGACACGGAGATTCTACCCAAACAGGGCTGCCTGAGTATCGGCGTGGCAGGCCCCTCCCCCAGAACACAGAAGGCAGGCTGAAAAAATCAAGAAACCCACAACCCGAGGCGCCTGGGTGGCACAGTCATTGAGCGCCTGTCTCCGGCTTAGGGCGTGATCCCAGCGTTCGGAAAGGAGTCCCTCATCGGGCTCCTCCGCTGGGAGCCTGCGTCTTCCTCTCTCACTCCCCTGCTTCTGTTCCGTTCTTGCTGACTGTCTGTCTCCCTCTCTCAGATAAGTAAATAAATAAAATCTTTAAAGAAGAAGCCCACATCTCTAAGATCCCTATAAAACAAGGGGCACGGCCTGGGACCCAGTCAATAACTTGGGCTCTGGACAACCCCTCAACCTCCCCTCATTAGAATGACAAGAAGAAGAAGCCCCCCACCCAGCAAAGAAAAGACAGTGAGTCAGTGGCCTCTGCCACAGAAGTAACGGATATGGATGTAACCAAATTATCAGAAATGGAATTCAGAGTAACAATGGTCAAGATAATGAGTAGACTTGAAAAAAGTATTCAGGAAAATGTTACTGAGAATATAGAATCCCTAAGGGCGGAAATGAGAGCGAATTTGACAGAAATTAAAAATTCTATGAGCCAAATGCAGGCAAAACTAGAGGCTCTGACGGCCAGGGTCACGGAAGTGGAGGAAAGGGTTAGTGAATTGGAGGATGGGTTAATAGAGGAAAAAATAAAAATAGAAGATGGTCTTAAAAAAATCCACGCCCACGAATGTTGGCTACGGGAGATTACTGACTCAACGAAACGATCCAATGTTAGAATCATCGGCATCCCCGAGGGGTGGAGAAAAACAGAGGTCTAGAAGAGATATTTGAACAAATTGTAGCTGAAAACTTCCCTAATCTAGCAAGGGAAACAAAAATTCGTGTCCAAGAGGCAGAGAGGACCCCTCCCAAGCTCAACCATGACAGACCTACACCACGTCACGTCACAGTGCAACTCGCAAATATGAGATCCAAGGATACAGTATTGAAAGCGGCCAGGGCAAAGAAATTTCTCACGTACCAAGGCAAAGGCATCAGAATTACGTCAGACCTGTCTACACAGACCTGGAATGAGAGAAAGGGTTGGGGGAGCATTTTTAAAGCTCTTTCAGAGAAAAACATGCAGCCAAGGATCCTTTATCCAGCAAGGCTGTCATTCAGAATTGATGGAGAAATAAAGACATTTCAGAATCGACAGTCACTAGCCAATTTCGTAACCACGAAACCAGCCCTACAGGAGGTATTACGGGGGGTTCTATAAAAGTAAAAAGGCCCCAAGAGTGATACAAAACAGAAAGTCACAGCCAATACAAACAAAGACTTTACTGACAACATGGCAGAATTAAAAGCATATCTCTCAGTACTCAGTCTTAACATTAATGGTTTAAATTCTTGCTTTAACGCCACAGGGTTGCAGATTGGATAAAAAGACACGACCCATCCATTTGCTGTCTACAAGAGACTCATTTCGAACCCAAAGATGCATTCAGACTGAGAGTAAGGGGATGGAGTACCATCTTTCACGCAAATGGACCTCAAAAGAAAGCTGGGGTAGCAATTCTCATATCAGATAAACTGGATTTTAAACTACAGACTATAGTTAGAGATGCAGAAGGGCACTATATTATTCTTAAAGGAAGTATTCAACAAGTGGATATGACAATTATAAATATATATGCCCCCAACAGGGGAGCAGCAAGATACACAAGCCAACTCTTAACCAGAATAAAGAGACATATAGATAAAAATACATTAATAGTAGGGGACCTCAACACTCCACTCTCAGAAATAGACAGAACACCCTGGCAAAAACTAAGCAAAGAATCAAAGGCTTTGAATGCCACACTCGACGAGTTGGACCTCTTAGATATATATAGAACACTACACCCCAGAACCAAAGAATACTCATTCTATTCTAATGCCCATGGAACATTTTCAAGAATAGACCATGTTCTGGGACACAAAACAGGTCTCAGCCGATACCAAAAGATTGAAATTATTCCCTGCATATTCTCAGACCACAACGCTCTGAAATTGGAACTCAACCACAAGGAAAAATTTGCAAGAAACTCAAACACTTGGAGACTAAGAACCATCCTGCTCAGGAATGACTCGATAAACCAGGAAATCAAAAATCAAATTAAGCAATTTATGGAGACCAATGAGAATGAAAATACAACAGTCCAAAACCTATGGGATACTGCAAAGGCAGTCCTAAGGGGGAAATACATAGCCATCCAAGCCTCACTCAAAAGAATAGAAAAATCTAAAATGCAGTTTTTATATTCTCACCTCAAGAAGCTGGAACAGCAACAGAGCAACAGGCCTAATCCACGCACAAGGAAGCAGTTGACCAAAATTAAAGCTGAAATCAATCAAGCAGAAACCAGAAGTACAGTAGAGCAGATCAACAGGACTAGAATCTGGTTCTTGGAGAGAATCAATAAAATTGACAGACCACTGGCAAGACTTATCCAAAAGAAAAGAGAAAGGACCCAGATTATTAAAATTATGAATGAAAAAGGAGAGGTCACGACGAACACCATTGAAATTGGAAGGATTATTAGAAATTTTTATCAACAGCTATATGCCAATAAACTAAGCAATCTGGAAGAGATGGAATCCTTCCTGGAAACCTATAAGCTACCAAGATTGAAACAGGAAGAAATTGATTTCTTAAACAGGCCAATTAATTATGAAGAAATTGAGTCAGTGATAAACAACCTTCCAAATAACAAAACTCCAGGCCCGGACGGTTTTCCTGGGGAATTCTACCAAACATTCAAAGAAGAAATAATACCTATTCTCCTAAAGCTATTTCAAAAAATAGAAACAGAAGGAAAGCTACCAAACTCATTCTATGAGGCCAATATTACCTTGATCCCCAAACCAGGCAAAGACCCCCTCAAAAAGGAGAATTACAGACCGATTTCCCTAATGAATATGGACGCCAAAATCCTCAACAAGATACTTGCTAATAGAATCCAACAGTTCATTAAAAGGATTATCCACCACGATCAAGTGGGATTCATACCTGGGATGCAAGCGTGGTTCAATATTCGCAAATCAATCAGCGTGATACATCATATCAACAAGAAAAGACTCAAGAACCATATGATCCTCTCAATCGATGCCGAAAAGGCATTTGACAAAATACAGCATCCTTTCCTGATTAAAACCCTTCAGAGTGTAGGAATAGAGGGTACATTTCTCAATCTCATAAAAGCCATCTATGAAAAGCCTACTGCAAATATTATTCTCAATGGGGAAAAGCTGGAAGCCTTTCCCTTAAGATCAGGAACACAACAAGGATGCCCACTCTTGCCACTATTATTCAACATAGTACTAGAAGTCCTTGCAACAGCAATCAGACAACAAAAAGGGATCAAAGGTATTCAAATCGGCAAAGAAGAAGTTAAAATGTCTCTCTTCACAGATGACATGATACTCTATATGGAAAACCCAAAAGAAGCCACTCCCAAACTATTAGAAGTTATAGAGCAATTCAGTAACGTGGCGGGATACAAAATCAATGCTCAGAAATCAGTTGCATTTCTGTACACGAATAACGAGAACGAAGAAAGAGAAATTAGGGAATCCATCCCATTTACAATAGCACCAAAAACCATACGTTACCTTGGAATTAACTTAACCAGAGACGTAAAGGACCTTTATTCTAGAAACTATAAATCACTCTTAAAAGACATTGAGGAAGACATAAAAAGATGGAAAGATATTCCATGCTCATGGATCGGAAGAATTAACATAGTTAAAATGTCCATGCTACCCAGAGCAATCTACACTTTCAATGCTATCCCGACCAAAATACCGAGAACGTTTTTCAAAGAACTGGAACAAATAGTCCTTAAATTTGTATGGAACCAGAAAAGACCCCGAATCTCCAAGGAACTGTTGAAAAGGAAAAACAAAGCTGGGGGCATCACAATGCCGGATTTCGAGCTGTACTACAAAGCTGTGATCACAAAGACAGCATGGTACTGGCACAAAAACAGACACATAGATCAATGGAACAGAATAGAGAGCCCAGAAATGGACCCTCGGCTCTTTGGGCAACTAATCTTTGATAAAGCAGGAAAAAACATTCGGTGGGAAAAAGACAGTCTCTTCAATAAATGGTGCTGGGAAAATTGGACAGCTACATGCAAAAGAATGAAACTTGACCACTATCTCACACCATACACAAAAATAAACTCCAAATGGATGAAAGACCTCAATGTGAGACAGGAATCCATCAAAATTCTAGAGGAGAACATAGGCAGCAACCTCTACGACATCGGCCAAAGCAACCTTTTTCATGATACATCCCCAAAGGCAAGAGAAACAAAAGATAAAATGAATTTATGGGACTTCATCAAGATTAAAAGTTTCTGCACAGCCAAGGAAACAGTCAGAAAAACTAAGAGGCAGCCCACGGAATGGGAGAAGATATTTGCAAATGACACTACAGATAAAGGACTGGTATCCAAGATCTACAAAGAACTTCTCAAACTCAATACACGAGAAACAAATAAACAAATCAAAAAATGGGCAGAAGATATGAACAGACACTTTTCCAATGAAGACATACAAATGGCTAACAGACACATGAAAAAATGTTCAAAATCATTAGCCATCAGGGAAATTCAAATCAAAACCACACTGAGATACCACCTTACGCCAGTTAGAATGGCAAAAATAGACAAGGCAAGAAACAACAATTGTTGGAGAGGATGTGGAGAAAGGGGATCCCTCCTACATTGTTGGTGGGAATGCAAGTTGGTACAGCCACTCTGGAAAACAGTGTGGAGGTCCCTTAAAAAGTTAAAAATTGAGCTACCCTATGATCCAGCCATTGCGCTACTGGGTGTTTACCCCAAAGATACAGACGTAGTGAAGAGAAGGGCCATATGCACCCCAGTGTTCATAGCAGCAATGTCCACAATAGCTAAATCGTGGAAGGAGCCGAGATGCCCTGCAACAGATGACTGGATTAAGAAGTTGTGGTCCATATATACAATGGAATATTACTCAGCAATCAGAAAGAACGAGTTCTCAACATTTGCTACAACATGGACGGCACTGGAGGAGATAATGCTTAGTGAAATAAGTCAAGCAGAGAAAGACAACTATCATATGATTTCTCTCATCTATGGAACATAAGAACTAGAATGATCAGTAGGGGAAGAAAGGGATAAAGAAAGGGGGGGTAATCAGAAGGGGGAATGAAACATGAGAGACTATGGACTATGAGAAACAAACTGAGGGCTACAGAGGGGAGGGGGGTGGGGGAATGGGATAGACCGGTGATGGGTAGTAAGGAGGGCACATATTGCATGGTGCACTGGGTGTTATACACAACTAATGAATCATCGAGCCTTACATCTAAAACCGGGGATGTACTGTATGGTGACTAACATAATATAATAAAAAATCATTATTGAAAAAAAAAAAAAAAGAAGTTATTTTCTTTGCAATGTAGCTTTTGTTTTCCATGTTTATCAGGTGCTGAAGATTTTATAAAGAAACATTGATATATTTTTATAATGATAAACCATTCAAAGATATATAATTGGCTTAAATAAACAAAAATAATACATTGCAATTTCTTGAAATTTATGTCTAAAATATTGAAGTGTAAGTTACATTAGGTTTATAAATCATTTCTGTTAGCAATATCTTTCAGTATTTCAGCCAAGCATTCAAAAAGCATTACATCTAAGAGGCTGAAGAATCCACTTCTCCAGCTACTTGATTGCCCTTAGAAGGGAATAGCAGAAGAATTTCCTCATAATCATAGCAATTCAGTCTCATTTATCCAAGAGTATAATTATCAGAGGTGATTTTGCACCTGGCTTCATACCTAGTATTGGACTCACAATGAAGAAAACACTATCTAAATTATTCAAATTAATGAATTAACTAACTAGGTCAAAAAGCACCTTATAAAGAAACTTTTTTCTGTTTCTCTCTAGATTAAGAAGGTAAAATAAAAGGTCTTTCTTAAATACGATTTCAATGAAAAAAATCTAATCAATTTTAAGTATATTTAAAATTGATCCAGTCCTATATGTTAAAGTAAATACTTTACAAAATAGCAATAATCAAGTGCTGCAAACAATTGAAAGTGTGTTGAATGTGGAGAAAATATTAGCAATTTCTGAGCACATTCAGTGATTAAATTAAAAATAGATTTGAAAGGAAAGGTTAAAATGGTTGTATTTCAATTTGGATAATAAAAAAATGCTCTAAACACTCAAGAAAATTGGCAAATTGGCATTTTGGTCAATCTCCACTTCATACTTAATTTTTTATTAATCATAATATACTCTTTATGATTCAGTTCTAGATTTAAAGACATATTATATATATATATATATATATATATATATATATATATTTAAAGAGAGTTAACTGTATATTTATTCACTAGAAGACTGGGTAAAATAAATTGGATTAACTTGTCCTGTATGCTAGTGTGTGCATACTATTTGAATGAAGATACCAAGGATGGAAAACTGGGATGGCTTTCAAAAGATACCAAGTCTTGGAAGTCTCAAAAATCAGCCTACTCTCCTCTTATAAAATTTAAAGCCCTTTCTTATCTGTAATAGAAATCAGCAGTCATGTTCAAAACCTAGGCTAACGAAAAGAATAGAAAAACAGATTGATGTTACAGAGTAGAGAGCCCAGAGTAGGAACACACAAATAAGGTCAACTGATCTTGACAAATGCAGAAAAAAAATACAATGGAGACAAGATAGTTATTTCAACAAATGGTCCTGGAACAACTGGACATCCACATGTTAAAAAAAAATGTAGACACAGAAAAATATTAACTCAAAGTGTGTCACAGACCTAAACTCAAAGCACAGTACTATAAAATTCCTAGCAAAAAAACATAGGAGAAAAACTAGATGACATTGGGCTTGACAATGACTTTTAGATACAATATTAAAGGAATTATCCACTTAAAAAGTTAATTGATAAATTGAAATTCATGAAATAAAAACTTCCACTCTGAAAAAGACATTGTCAAGAGAATGAGAAGACAAGCAACAAACTGAGAGAAAATACTTGAATAAGACATCTGATAAAAGGACTGTTACCTAACATGCATGAGGCATTCTTTAAACTCAAGAATAAGAAAATAATCCTTTAAAAAGTAAGAAATCTGAACAGAAGTCTTACCAAAGAAGATCTGAATATTGGAAGAGATGCCCAATGTCACATGTAACTAAGGAATTGCAAATTAAAACAAGGAGATAACCTACACATCAATTAGAATGGTCAAAATCCAAAACACGGAAATCAATTGTTAGCAAATATATGAAGCAAGGGACCTCTTCAATTCTTAATGGGAATGCAAAATGGTACAGCCACTCTGGAAGACCGTTTAGCAGTTTCTTAACAAAATTAAACACCTTCTCACCATACACTACAACAATCATACTCCTTGGTATTTCCCCAAATGAGTTAAAAACTATATCCACACAAAAACCTACATGTGATGTTTATAGTAGCTCCACTGATAATTGCCAAAATGTGTAAAAACCAAGACATCTTTTAGTAGGTGAATGGATACATCAGCAGTGGTACATCCAGACAGTGGAATATTATTCAGTGCTAAAAAGAAATGAGATATCAAGCTATGAAAAGACATAGAGGAAACTTAAATGCATAATACTAAATGAAATAAGCCAATCCAAAAAAGAATACATACTATAGGATTCCAATTATATAACATTCTGGAAAAGGTGAAACCATGAAGACAGTAAAAATATCAGTGGGTGATAGGACATAGAGAAGAGGGAGGGATGAATGATAGCCTACAAAAGATTTTTAGGTCAGTGAAGCAACTATATACGGTACTATCAGAATGGATACACTTCATCATACATTTCTCAAAACCCACAGAATGTATAACACCAAGATTGAACCCTACTGTAAACTACAGATTTGGATGATAATACTGTTCAATATAGGTTCATTGATCACAACAAATGTGTCGCTCTGGTGCGGGTTGTTGCTAGTGGCAGAGGCTGTACAAGTGGGGCTGAAGAGGTTACTTAAGAAATATGCACTTTCTGCTCAATTTTCCTACAAACCTGAAACTGCACTAAAAATGAAGTCTTTAAAAAACCAACCTATATTAACTTCAAAAGAAATGAGTAAAAATACGTACTGGAAGATGAGTATGGAAAATCTGTCTTAACTACAATTAATATAAATAATATCATAGGACTACAAACCTATCACGAGTTACAATATTGCACCCATTTCTAATGTATGGCTTTTTCCCCCCTACATGAAGCAATTCTCAGACACTATCTGTTATCCTTTAATTTAACTCAATTCTGTCACAGTTTACAGGAGATAGCATCAGATGCCACAGGTTAAGGGCTCAGTCCTACAAGACTGCCTCCCATACACACACTTAAGAAAATTGCAAGTCCAGGGGCACCTGGGTGGTTCGGTTGGTTAAGCATCTGCCTTTGGCTCAGGTCATGATCCCAGGGTTCTGGGATCTAGCCTCACATAGGGCTCCCTGCTCAGTGGGAAGTCTACTTTTCCCTCTCCTTCTCCCTCTGCTGTTTTCCTTGCTTGTACTGTGTCTCTGTCAAATAAAATCTGAAAAGAGAAGAAAGAAAAGAGAAGAAAGAAAGAAAAAAGAAAGAAGAAAAGAGAAGAAAGAAAAGAGAAGGAAAAGAGAAAGGAAGAGAAGGGACAGCAAGTCCCGGTCATCACTTATGCTTCTGCCCAACTGGCTATAGATGCAAGGTTCCCAAAACCCCATTTTGGGTTTAATTTGCTAGAGAGCAGAACTCAGAGAAACATTTTCACGAACAGATTATCAATTTATTAGAAAAAGCTGTAACTCAAGAACAGCCAGATGGAAGAGATGCACAGGGCAAAGTATGGGGGAAAGGTAAGAAGCTCCCATGCCCACTCCAAAAGAGCCTAACTCTCCCCAAATCACCCCATGATCATCAACCTGGAAGCTTTCCAAACACTGTCCTTTTGGGTTTATAAGGAGGCTTCATTACTCAGGCATGACACAGGCATGGGCCATTGGTGATCAAATTCAAACTCCAACCCCTCTATCTTCCCAAAAGGTCTGAGAGAAGGACTGAAAATTCCAACCCTCTAATCACATGGTTGGCTCCATTGGGAACCAGCCCCCATCCTTAGGTACTTTTCAAAAGTCACCCTACTAACCTAACAAAAGACACCTCTATGGCTATTGTCACAGGTATTTCCAAAGGTTTTAAGAGCCCCTTGCCAGGAAAGGAGTTGAAGACCAAATATGTATTTGTAATTCACAATATTGTATGAGTCAAATGGAAAAAAGGTAGCAGCAGCTACTAAAAACATCTAACCACATCTTAGATTCCATTAATTGAAGATGTTTGCTCAGAATAAAAATAGATAATAGTTACAATATAGTCTGTGCTACTCAAAACCTATTAGAGGTGTGTCACTTTGAGCTTGTTTCCACATTTCCATACGAATATGCCAAGGGGTTGGTATCAGAGTGAGAGAAAGAGACAAAGTCAATTACAAAATTCTTGGGTAGAGTTGACATTTTACACTTTGTGTCACCAAAGGCATTTTCTATTGTCAGAAAAAAAGAAAATTGGAAGTGTCTCCTGGGATAAAAGATAATTCTAAAATAGTCTTGGAAAGTGTATAGAATTAGCGATATGTTATTCCAAGTAGGGTAGTGTTCAATGATAACAGATAAATTCCCAGAGTTACCCAGCATAACAAAGGTTTATATCACCAGCTTGTAATATCCAACATGGATGCTACTGGTCATGTTCTCCAGGCCATTATCCTCCATGTGCTGTTTCACGGATTCCAACTTCCTCTGGCAGAGAGAGGACTGCCATTCACCATTCTTTGCCTCCAGGTGCATGAAAGAAGTTAAAGCACCCAAGAGAAGTTGTACGGCTACAGACCTAGAAGTGACTTATATCACTGCTCTCCACAATCCTTTGGCCAGAATGAGTGATACGTCCTGCCCTAAATACCAGGAGGAGTGGGACATAGAATTTTCCCAAGTGCTCAGGAAGTCAATGACATGGGTTGGTAAAAACAGAGCATGTTTGTCTGCTGTAGACACCTCTCTCCACTATTTTCCTTGGTAAACAATTTATTTTTATTTGTATTTTTATTTTTTTAAGATTTTATTTATTTATGTGACAGAGAGACAGCCAGTGAGAGAGGGAACACAGCAGGGGGAGTGGGAGAGGAAGAAGCAGGCCCCCGGAGGAGGAGCCCGATGTGGGACTCGATCCCAGAACGCCGGGATCACGCCCTGAGCCAAAGGCAGACGCTTAACAACTGCGCCACCCAGGCACCCCGGTAAACAATTTATTTTTATAATAATAGTTTGGCTGCATACAGTAATTGGTTTCTATTTTTTAAATACCATTCATCGATATCACAATAATATTTACATTAATAATAATGTATATAACCTTCAAAAACTTTCATTTTTATAGGATCTCAATTATCCTCACAATTACACTGTTATTATGTTGGCATTTCAAAAATGCCCCTAAGCCATTTATGTATAGAGGTACCACAAACCGACTTGTATTAATGTTTTTCAGCTGGTTAGGTTGGGGACTGTCCACTGCACAGATTCAGCACTTTTTTGTTTTGTGCTTAGAGAGCTCCCTATGAGACTTCTCTCAGAGACCTTTTACTAATCCGGTATTCACGGAGATTTCTTCAGCTGACTTGGGTAACAATTATTTCTCCAATTGCTCTGGGATTTGGCTGATCTTTTCTTCCTCAGCATACCCATTTTCCCCACTCAGAAGTATATGATGTGCTATAATATTCCATTAAAGTCATTTCTCTCAAAACAAATGTGAATGTATCCCTTCTTAGCAGAACTGCTTTCTCCGTGGTCATCTGAATATTGGCGACTATTCACAGTACATTTTCCCCCAGGATCTCCTTCATGGGTTTGTGACTCCCTTTTTTCAGGTCTTTCCTGTTTTCGCTTCCCTTCAGCCTACACGTTCTCTGGCCTTCCCTCAGCCTGTTGCAAGCTTTCTATTCTATGGCCCCCTGAGGTGTGGATGTCATGGCGTGGGTATATATTGAAATTTCTCTTTCATCACCCCTTAATATTCATCATCTTTCAAATTCCTTTAACTCCAATTTCCAGTCCATGAAGACCTTTCAATTTTCTGGGGCTGTTTCAGGTCAGATCATAAAGTAAAGCGAGATTCTACTCGGTATCGGAACACACTATCCTGTATTTCCTTAGCCACAGTCTATATTTTCCATTTCCTCTTGACTTTTTGCAGTTCATGTGCTCAATTCCTTTCACCAGCCGGGCTGTGACTTACCTCCAGCAGGGCTTTGACTCTAAATAGTCACTTGCGTCTGGTCTGTTTTTCTTCAGGGATCTCCTTGGTAAATTATTCCAGGTGTGGTCTGTTTTTTTAAAATAGATTGCAGATAGAGGGTGGAGACCACCTCATCCTACCATGCTTCCACAGATGTACACACACACACACACACACACACACACACCCCTCAGGGAATTTAGTGAAATCTAGCAATGGAACAGTTCAATCTGAGAAAAGATTTGTAACGGCCTCAAAGGTACAGATGGGTAAGCATCTTTTTCATGTACGTGGACATCTGTAAGAGAAGAAACCAGTAGCTCCCATTGTTCATGGCCTCACGGGAAACATGATAGATGGGGAATACGGAGAGAAAAAAAGAAAGAAAGAAAGAAAAAGAACGGATCCACATGTGCTGCTTCTACAAAGAAGCCCCCCTCAAACGATGACGAGATCGGCGGCCAGGTGGCAAGCGGCAATTCCCACAACAGACAACAGGCACACACCAGAGCAGCACTAGATACTGCTCCGCACCTGACTTCAGGTTAATTAAGTCTGGTGTGAATAAATCACAGTTACTATTACCTACAGATGTGATCCCAGGGCTAGGCAAGTTCAACTCGTTTGCAAGATCACGCGGCTCTCGAGCGAATGTTTTCTTACCTTCATTCCAGTATCTCTGGCGGACACACGGCGGCTCTGCCTCGGCACCGTCTCTCCCGCACAGCTTCCCCTAGCAGAGCGAGCGCGGACACAGGAGAGAAGGCTTTCACTTCTGAGGACCGGTTTAGAATTGCCCAGACCTGCAGCTGTACTACAAACTGCATAGACGTTCCCGCTCCCTTCCTTACGCCACCCCTGCGCTTGCGCATCTCCAGCTCTGCCTCAGAGCAGCGTTCAAGACGAGCAGAACACGTGCGGAGAGTGGTTTCCGTGTCCGGGAGCCCGTTCCACTCAACAGCGAGGGCAGACGGTCGCATGCATGTTCTGATCCCTTCACTCTAACCGTTAGACAACCTTAGACAACTTTTTCACCATCTCAAAATATTCTATGTGTGCATCCAATCAAAATCAAAGCGATTTACTATGTCTGCTCATTTGTGCTGCTTATCTAATAAAATGCATAATTCCTCCAAAGGTAGCGTTCATTCCCTAAACTCTCTTTCTTAGGACTTTCAGACATCTTCCCTTCTTTCTCCTTTATTAAAATCTCTCTCTTGGATGTGCGCAGTGCCTCTTCCATCAATCCTAAAAGTCTGTTTTTAGATTCTCTGGTTTCCTGTAAAAATGTTGTCTCCTTATTTTCTTTCCAAGGAGAAGTAATGAAGACATTATCAGCTGACTGCATACATAAGATTTTTCTTTCAAATATACAATTCTGTTGTTCTATGATTTATGAGAAGGGGGGTAGAAAGCAGTACCAATGGTAGTAAGATTTTTTTTTAAGAATTCTATAATAATTGAAAAAAGTGAAAGCAGCATCAGCAGAGGATATCAGGTGATGGATGGTAGCAGGAAGGATCAGGAATCTAGTGAAACACAGAGTGGCAGGGGCAGTGTAGATAGCCTTTCTTCCAGTGAGCCCTGAGCAGAAAAAGTCACCAAATATGGTTTAAATGGTCATCTCTTGTTCAATGCAATTAGACCCTTTTTGGGACCTAAAATCTTCATTCAGCTAAGTCACCCACTCTGGCTATGGAAGACATAAATCAAAAAAGCTCAAATAGACACGTGGCAATAAGGAAATCCCTTTCTTTTCTGATGCAAAACTCCAGAAATGAGTGGAATTCCAAGCTCACACAGATGTTAATGGGCATTTCTTTCCCAGGAAAGCCCAAGTTCCCTGTTGCAGCAGGAGTAGGAGTTGTTTTTTTAATAAACTACCCAGAAACTGCTCATTAGTCTTTTTGCCTTTTATATTCAATAAATAATTCATCCTTCAATATTGTGTCTATAAAAATAAGAGAAGTCAATCAGAAGCAAATGCTTTTATAAGCCGTGGGAGGAAATGTCTCAAAGATTGCTCTGTGTCATGACTTTCTCACAAAATGACACTAATGAAACAGACCACAGTGTTTCTTACAGTCTGTTTATTGTTAATTTTTTTCCCTTCTGCCCCAGTAAAACTCCTGTTCTGAACAGTGACTATTGAATAATAGATCCTCCAGTAAAATCATTCTTAATAATTGAAGGAGGATTATTTTAGTATTGTGGCTGTTAGCAGGTCCTCCTTAATCTCCAAATATGGTGGGTTTTGTTTTTGTGGGTTTTTTTTTTTTTTTTTTTGTCTGTGTCCCTCAAAATTGGACATTGTCAATTATGTCTCATGTCAGAAGAGAGGTCACTGTGATGTGGGAAACAAAGGCAGAAGAAAAATTATTAAATTTCCTTACTACCTATAGCCCATTGACAAGTCCTTGAAACAGGCAGAGTGACATTCCTCTAGGAACTCAACTGCCTCGATGTTCAGGCAATCCTAGCCTGAAACCCACTCTCCCAGGATCCTGTGAGTCTACTTTGACATATAAAAATTCCTTGGGAGACTTCCTTTATCTCTAACCCCCCCAAGATACATGTTGGCAATCACCCCCCAAGCATATGGCCCACTGATATCCATCTGAAGGGCCTTATGACTAAGGTTTTATTACATGGTAATAAATGACATTCCCCCAAAATAGCTAGCCCCCTCGGGGTCCTGGAAATCTTGCCTCCAAAATTCCTTAGAGACTTATGCTATTCCTGACCCCCTCCCAACATGAAAGCAAATAATGGACCACTCCTCATGACCCCAGTGCAGCTCTTTCTGCCCACGGGTCCTGTCCCCGTGCTTTAATAAAAACACCTTTTTGCACCAAAAACATCTCAAAAATTCTTTCTTGGCCTTCGGCTTCTAACATCTTTCCTACAGCAACTGGATTTGAAAAGTGATAGGGCTGTATAACATAGAAGTCTACGGCCATAAATAATCACAGTTGACTAGACCTTTATCTATAAACTCCTTTCCTGGCTGCAGGTTCACAACCCTCTGGGAGATTTCCTGCCATTACCTGAAACCAGCCCCCATGTGCAGAGAACAGGGAGAGACCAAAGAGGCAGGCCACTCCAGGTTGGCAGGTGGCAATTCTAATGACAGCAAAGGGAACTTACCTAAGAAGCCTGTCTTCTGTGGCAGCAAGACAAATGGATCCACGGACCCATCCTCTAAAACTTAAAAGCTTTTAAGGAAGGTCTAAGTGGGTTCAGGTGTGTATACCGTGCAGGTGTTCTCAATATCACACCACCAGCAAGGCTATGTCCTTGGAGCAGCCTCTGGGAGCAGGAATGGCAAGCAGAACCCATAGTCTGAGGACAGGGGAGGGGTGAGGAGCCTCTGAGTGCCTGGGTTCAGCTTAGGGGTCAATTGCAGGTCACGTCTTTTCAATCACGCCCCCCAACACTGGCATTGTAATGCATCTGAACTCTTTAGGGAATTGTTTTTGTCTCTTACAATGGTCTCTGATCAGGTGCTCACAAGAAAGAAACTTAATCGATTTGAGATGTATTTGATATGATGATTTTGTTTATCAATATTTCTTTGGGGAGATAAGACTAAATATTCTAACATGGGCTTAGGGATTTTTCCTGGATTTTATTATAAACTACTTAAACTTAGTTGGCAAGACTAGGTTTATTGCAAGGCCAATAAATCAGTTGATGTTCCCCAAAAATAGTTGTTAAGAGCGGATATGCTCAGCATTGTGGAAACTCACAGAAGGAAAAATCATTCACCTACTTTGGGGAGATCTGTAAGAACAGGCAGCTACTTAAGAACAAGGCCCACATCGTTGCTAAAATGATTGGAAAAGATGCTCACGTGCGATAGTTCTGAGGCAGAAAGCCCTGTAGGCTGCCATCACCGGCTGAGGTGCCCTGGGAGAGGTGGTTCTTGAAAGCAATATAGATTTGATTAGACAGAGAGGAGGAGTAGAATTTTAGGGGGAGGTGTAAAATGAGGAAAAACATAGATCTGAAAGTTAATTGTCTTTAATTGTGGGTGAGTAGAGGAGGCAACTGAAGTTTTCAGGCTAATTCAGAGGGATCAAATATCACAGGGGTCCTTTGCGGAATGCGAAGTGTTCATTAAGTAACCAATCAGCAGGAATCCATACATGGCATCCACATTGATTGATACATTGATTATGATGGACTTGAAATAAAACGTAATATGATGGGGTAAAAAAGACTGAGTTTTATCATGATTCTGTCGCTAACTAGCTGAGTCATCTTGGAAAAGTTTATTAGTTTCTCAGTACTTGAATTTCATTATCTATAAAATGAGCTGGTTGAAAAGGATAACCTATAATATATATTCTACCTTCAAAAAAAGAGTAATAAGTAATGAGTGTCAAGTTAGAGGACTAACCTAAGTGAAATAATATGTTTTCAAATAAATAACATCTTTTCTAAAAAAAGAAATCATGTGTCGGGAGCCTGGGTGGCTCAGTTGGTTAAGCATCTGACTCTTGGTTTCGGTTCAGGTCTGAGCTCAAGTCCAGCTCTGTACTCAGTGGGGAGTCTGCTTGAGTTTTTCTCTGCCCCGCCCCGCCCTTTCCCCCTGCTCTTTCTCTCTCTCTCTCTTTCTCGCTTTCAAATAAATAAATCTTAAAAGTAAATAATCATGTGTGAAGGTTTTTTTCTTTCCCTTTAAGTCCTATGATTGCTATCTGATTTGCTTATAGGAAAACTTTCACATTTTCTGTCTCAGTCTACAACTGTCTTTTCAAACTTAATTTCCTCCAGGTAGTTTCACCCTGTTCTGGAGGATAATTTTTTTTATTCATCCATTCAAAAATGAACGGCTACCATGCACCAGAGACTGTGTTATGTTCTGACAAAGTAGTGAATAAATCACATGTGGTTCTAACTATCATATAGTGCACAGGCTTTTAGGGATAGCACGGCAAACTTAGATACACAAATAATCTGTATGAAACTAAAATTAGAAAAGTGTATCAAAGCAACAGACGGAAAGCCTGTAACTGACAATATGTGGGAAGGGGCTATTTAGAGAGAGGTCAGGGAACGTCTGAGTAGATAAAATTTGAGCTGAGACCTAAATATTGAGAGGGGCCAACCATGTGAAGCATCAGGGAGAGGGAATTCCAGGCAGAGGGGCTGCATGTGTCAAGTTGGGACAGCTGCTGACACATCAGAAAGGAAAAGTCAGTATGGTTCAAGTGCAGTAAGCAAATAGGAGAGTGACGTCAAGGAAGACTGACAAGCAGGCAGATCAAGGAGGAGTTTATAGTCCATGTAAGTTAGCTGGAACTCCTGTAGATTCAAGTGTTAGAAACCCAACTTACCCTAAGCAAAATGATAAAAGGGAATGTATTAACTTAAATCGCTGCAAATTCCAATGCGGAACTGGCTTAAAAGTACAGCATGAGGTAGGAATGAAAGCAAGCAGTCAGGAGACTCTCTCTCTCTCTGTCTCTCTCTCAGGTGAGTTTTATTGTTTCTTTTCTTCTCAACCACATTCTCCATTCATACATCATGGGAAAGATAGCCATCAGCAATTCTCCTCTTTCTTCTCCTGTGCATTCTCAGAGGAGAAATTGATCCTCCTTCCATTCTTCCCTGTGAAGATTCTCATTGGTCAAGCTTGGGTCACACGCGTGTCCATAACCATGTATTGAGGCCATGAAGCAGGTGCGTGCGGACTGAGCACACATGACTCAAATAATACTGGGCATAAAGTCAGCCCTGCTCCAATCATGTGGGCTGAGGTAAATTCCCAGCAAGACACACACACACACACACACACACACACACAGACACACACAGACACACACAAAGAGAAAAAAATCACTGAAACTGTAGCAGATGTTCACATTTCAGGAAGGAGATCAGACTGCATGGTAATGAGATGGAGAAACATAGAATGGTTTTAAGCAGGGAAATGTCATTTTCAAAATCATGTTTTCAAATGTGGTTCACTGGTTTTGGTCTGGGAAAAGCTTTCAGAGGGGGTACGACTTCTGTGCTGTGGATTGCGGTCAAGTGTATTTCCATCACTGCAACCATGTGGAAGGCAGCGGAGCCCCTACTTTCACAAGCAAATCATCCTCAATACCCAAAATATTTGGACGTGTAATTTGAGATTATTCTTTGGCTACTTAGTCTATAGAAAAAAGCTTTCCATGTGACCTAAAGGCTGTGGGTATGTAGCTGAGGTTATAAGAGAGCTTTTTGGATTTTTCTTTAGCATTCTAAACCATGGGGTCACTAGCATGAGTGAAGTGACCGTCATCTGGTGTGGTACCTATGCATCCAGGGAAAAACTGAAGCAAGTTTTGGGAGGTTTGAATCCAAGCCTCACGAGCAATCCTAGTACTTACTCTGCTTCTAACTAGTTAGGAATCTTGGGTAAGATTAACCTCTGTGACCTCCTGGATCCTCAACCTCACACGGGTCAGGTGAGGACTAGTTGTAATAAAACTTTTGTCACACGTAACACAGTAGTGAGCACAGCGTAGACAATCAGTAAATGTTCTCCATCTTTATTACCTGTGAAATGGTATACCTGTACCTAATAATCCCTAAAGTCTCTTTTTCAGGGCTGGCTGTCATGGATCCCAAGTTATTTTTTTTTTCTGTGCCTCAGCATTATTTTATGTAAAAACACAGATAACAACATAAAGTAAAAAAAGAAATTACCGTGAATTAAAAGACTGCATTGGAAATGTTGAAGAATGCACTGTAGCAGTCGTATTGCAAAATTCTTTCTGGAATTGATCATGACATATTTCCTTTTAGAGTCCCTCGTGCCCCTAAGCCTTAGCCCTCATAAGTACACTACACATTGCAGAAATGTTGGAATTGTACTATGCGGGATGAGATACTCTGTGTGTGATAAAATGGGAAAACATTGGAAGACCCGGACTCTTATAGACTCCGATAGTTTTTATTCTGCTCTGCCCCACATTAGCTGTGAGATTTTGAATAAATTATTTAACTGTTATGTTCATTAGTATCTTTACCTGTAATAAAAAAAAGGGGGAAGATAGATGGCTAATATTATCTATGTAGCATTGGTATGGGGATTAGTGATGTTTGTAAAGTCCCTAACAGAATTATGATTCAATAAATGATAGCTACTAATTCTAGGCATTGAAGAATTATAAGTACATAAGAAATGATCCTTTAAAGCATATTTCAATCTAGACAGAAAACAAGAACATATGCTTGCCTCTCTCCTACATCATTGAGGGGGAACTTCTGACATTAGTCAGACCATTGGAGTACTGCCGACATCTGGCCTCACATAAAAATAAATACCGCCATGCTTGGAGTTATTCATTAGTACCTGCAGCTATCAAGTAATAGGGACACTGTAATGATGCCCTCTGCTCAGTTAGCATTATCTCTGGGGACTTCAAAGTAATTTGCAGGTGGAAAATTAAATGATGCAGTTCAGGATAAAATTGAATTTCAAATAATTGTTAGAGAATTAAAATGCAATTGAACCAGAAATTCTAATCAGATATGAATCCAAGCATGTTCCTGCTGAACTGTGAGGAAAACAATTTATGCAAGAGGATGTTATTTTGCTCCCAAAAGGGCTTGCATGACATATATTTATATCCTCTCTCATTATAGGGATGTCGGAGTGGGGAATGGGAAGAATATCCAGAAGAGCTTCACCATGGACTAGTTCCGTAAATCGTGGGGCAGTCCTCTTCCCTCTCTGGGACGCACATCTTACACACTACCGTTCACACTTTACTCAGTAGGAACATTAAGATCCAAATCAGATCTCCAAAGTTCCGTCTTGCTGTCACCTTGTAACAGACTCTGCTACTCTGGTGTGAATGGAAACTGTGATCAAAGCGAACAGATAGGGACATCAGAAACATGTTCTTCTTTATTCTAGACAATGGCAAGAAATGGCTGCATACAGGGAAGCCCTTTCTACCACCCTTTCTAACACAGGGAAAACATCCAACAGAGCGCTGTAGAAACGAAGGCTATTCAAACTCCATGGGGCAGAGTTTGTTGAATGTTTGGAGAGATGTCTGACCCCACCCTCCTTCTCTTTGTCTCATTCACCCTGTATGTCAGAAAGCAGGGCATCATGGCATCTGCAGCTGTGGCTGGCCATGTCCAAGGGCAAGGTGCATTGCAGCACCTCTCTCTTTGGTACCACTAATTCCAGTAGGGCTTGCTTTCAACATGATGCTTTATCCCTGAGAGACATGGTTCTCTGCTAAACAGAAACACTCTGACTCACCGTAGTTCTTATAGCTTAAAATGTACACATTCCAAGAACTCCTTAAATATGAAGACAGAACGACACAAAGGCTGCCCTTTTTTCCCCTTCTCAGGGGTTACCATAGATACCAAGATTGCAATGGCAACTGCTGGCAAGTTCATCTAATTGGATTTAGATAAGGGTAAAAAAAAGTGCAATTACTAACTTATAGGCATGTGGTTTTATTGTGAAATACTTAATTGCCCTCAATTATTAGCAAGCTTCTCTATAGTGCCATGTATTGTTTGCAAACAGCTTTCCCATTTATTTTTCCTCATTATGCTTACAATAATTCTCAGTACTATCCCAGAGAAAGAAATGCGTATGGTGTGTGTGTGTGTGTGTGTGTGTGTTAGAAATGATGGAGGCGCAGGTCAGGGTAAAAACTCCAAAAAAAAAAAAAAAAAAAAGAGAGAGAGAGAGAGATACAGAGATATAGAGAAGAGTCACAAATTGCCAAGTTCCTTCAATGGTTTTGACAATAGACCCACTGCTTTATTCAGTTCAATTTTCTAGACATTTGTTGGACCCTCTACTGTAATGATATGTGTGGCCCTAATCACCTCGATCTTGTCTCCCTTTTCCAAAAGTAATAGAAAAAAAATGTGATGATTCCAAGGATTGCAACATGATTGGAATTTAACTTTTTCTTTGTCCCTTCCTTTTCCAGGGCATCATTTTTCTCTGACAAATATTGTCAGCC
Organism: Ursus arctos; assembly: GCF_023065955.2. NCBI lineage: Eukaryota > Metazoa > Chordata > Mammalia > Carnivora > Ursidae > Ursus > Ursus arctos. The sequence goes on along the minus strand of NW_026622841.1, from coordinate 29,029,569 downwards.
TCTGCCTGGTAGGAATGAAGTAATTAAAATGCCAGGGTTCCCATGACACATTGGGAAGTTTCTGCATCAGACCTCTACAATGTCTCACCCTTAGGGACTAGTTCCTCGACAGTTCCTTCAATTTACCCTTTTGCAGTTTCCTCACATTACCCAGAGAGTTAATTATACCCTTTTGTATCACAAGTAATTCAGCATTTTCCCCTGGTATTTACATCTGTATGGACTTGTAGATGGTTATCTTATCTCTAAGACCAATGGTCTTTCTTCCCCCGACAAACAAGAACATACTCACCATCAGGCCAAGTCCAGAACGTAAATAATTCAAGTCAAGTTGACATTTAAAAAACAAGAGCAGTAACAAGGAAGGAATTAAAAAATAGTTTGGTGTCCTTAACAACTAAGAGTTCCTTTCCATTTTGTTCTGTTTCGATTTCTTTTCACCTTAACAACTATTTTTTAAAACCCTGGCTACAGGGATATGTGAAAGAGTCCCATTTTAAATCTAATGTTTTATGACCAATTTGCATAGAAAAAAGTAGGCACAAGAAGAAAAACAATATTGCGTATAACTTAGGGACAAAAGATCCATATTACGGCCATGCTTCTTTGCTTTCAAGTTTTGCTTTGGTAAATTAATTTCTCTGGGCTTGCACCTCAGAATCTAATCCAGCTTAGCCACAGACCCAGCACTACAGTCATTTGATAAAGGGTGCCTTCTCTCAAGAGCTTAACTGCCACCTATTTTTCTTGGCTTTCACTAGTTTCCCCAACTTATTCAATCTTCTCATACTTTGGCTCAGTTCTTACCAGGAGGTATAGCAGAAACCCAGGAAGCTCCAGATTCTCTCCCCTGTTAGGACTATCGCTGACAAATACGTTCATTTTAATTTCGTGTTTCCTGAGTCACATTCCTTCTGTTTTACTCCTACAGATCTAATTTAGGTTCCTGTACTCTTTACCTAGACTACTATAATAAACTCCTAACTCATCTCCTCACCTCCACAGTCTACTCAGTTCTTCACATGAACATAGTTATCACCAGTGTGTGTGCGCGCGCATGTGTGTGTGTGTGTACGCGCAATAGCAGAAGCTTCCAATGATTCTCTGTTGCTTTCTGGACGAATTTCAAACCCACCGAACAGCATGACAGGATAACATTTCTCTATTAAGATGCCTTTTGTTGAAGTCATTCCTTATGCTTAGACCACATTTAATTGTTTGCCAAAAGTTCACTCTGCATTCAAGACCCAGATCAAAGGTTTGCCTTAAAAAATCCTCTTTTGGCTTCACCTGGAAGTTGGTAACTCTTCTCCATGTTTTTTTCTGTAAATGCTGTACTTGCCTTCAGAACAGTAACTGGGTAAACAAATGAGCAGATGGATTAATGAATGAAATGTAGAGAATTGGTGTAGAGACTCTCCACAATCACTTGCACCTCTAAAGTTCTACAATTCTTGACATTATCCAGCTACTGGGAGGAAACCCAGACTAATTAAAAGGGAATAAGCAATGTGCATGGGACAAAGCATGCAAGTAGCACTTCTCATAATTATAATCATAATAAACATATAGTCATCAGCCCAAATATTATCTCATTCAAGGCCTCATAAAAACCCTAGAGATAAGCATAAGTGATGTTATTACAATACAGATTCAATGATAAGGTGACTGGTAGGGGGCACCTGCATCAGGTTCACCTGGAATGCTTGATAAAATGCAAATTTCTGTTCCCCATCCTGTATCTACTGAGTCAGTTTTAGAAGGATGGGTCCACAGAATCTGCATTTGTACCTTCTCTCTCCATCCGCCTGATTTTTATGTATGCTATCATTTGAGAACTATTTTAGAAGAGGATATTTTGGTTCATTAGTAATCAGATTTCATGCACATATCTGAATCTCCCCCACTTACAAGAGAAATCTTACAGTTGACAGAAGTAGACAAAAACAGAAGGGGTTGAGAGGTTGGCCAGGGGAATCAGAGATTAAGTATAGGTAGAAAGCACAGATGATAAGAATAAGTGGTGGTCAAGAAGGCAAGGAGTATGTGGTATATCTATACACACACACATATATACACACAATAAATAAATTTAAAAAAAAGAATGAAGCCTTGTCATCTGCAACAACATGGATGGACCTAGAGGGTATAATGCTAAGTGAAGTAAGTTAGAGAAAGACAAATACCATGATTTCACTCATGTGGAATTTAAGATACAAAACAAACAAACAAAGAAAAAAAAGAGACAAAAAAGCAGACTCTTAAATACAGAAAACAAATTCATGATTGGGGGGTGTGTGTGACGGGATGGGTGAAACAGATAAGGGGGATTAAGAGTACATTTATCCTGATGAACACTGAGAAATGTATGTAATTGTTGAATCATTTTATTGTACACCTGAAACTAACACTGTATGTTAATCATACACTTGAATTTTTTAGAAAAAGGAAATCAGGAAGTAAGGGCAGAATCCACATTTGGCTGAGCAGATCTGAGATTGACAGTTTATTACTCCAAAGTTAATATTTTGCTTATTTAAGTCATTCGCACTAATCTGTACTTGAGATTATTACCTTGTTTTTTCCATGTTAAAAATTTCGCTCTTAGGGGCACCTGGGTGGCTCAGTTGTTAAGTGTCTGCCTTCGGCTCAGGTCATGATCCCAAGGTCCTGGGATCCAGCGGGTATCAGACTCCCTGCTCTGCGGGAAGCCTGCTTCTCCCTCCCCCACTCCCCCTGCTTGTATTCCTTCTCTCGCTGTCTCTCTGTCAAATAAATAAATAAAATCTGTAAAAAAAGTAAAAAAGAATTTTGCTCTTAAAGGGGATTTCTAAGTGATGAACCTTCACTGACGTTTGGACTGGCATGGACTTCTTCTTCTTCTTCTTTTTTTTTTTTTTTTAAGATTTTATTTATTTATTTGAGATAGAGTGAGAGAGAGCATGAGCCAGGGGGCAGAGGGAGAGGGAGAAGCAGGCTCCCCACTGAGCAGGGAGCCAGATGTGGGGCTCAGTCCCAGGACCCTGGGATCATGACCTGAGCTGAGAGCAGATGCTTAACCAGCTGAGCCACCCAGGCGTCCCTGGCATAGACTTCTTTAAGAATGGGCATATCTAATAATATAGAAATAAGCATTAAAGCAAGTCATGTAAGAACATAGTCATCCCTGGGTCCACTTTGCGTATCTAGAAAAATGGAAATGTAGATAGTCTCTATCGATATTCTTTGCATGTGTTTTGTTGGTAACTTCCTCGATGAAAGCCATCTTTTGCTGAAAATAATTTTTTAAGCAACCTTTGGTCAAAGAGAAAACTTCTCTGATGGTTTACATTTGATCCTGTGAGAAGTCAGTACAATACCCCATCCTGCCATACTTGTCTGGATCGAGCAATAAAGCAGTGGATAGAATATGTGTCTAGAGCTTTTCTAGAAGAGAAAAATCCTTTCATATGTTGAACTAACGTCCTTAATTCTTTTCTTTAATTACTTCACAAGATAAAATGAACCTCCCTTCAAGACTGTGACTTCCAAAGATTTTGAATGAATTTAAGAGAATACTTCTCTTTTAACCGAATACCTCTAGTTCCTTCTTCACTCCATGATACAGTTTGTTCGTAACTTCACCAGCTGAGTTCTTTCCTGGACAGGCTTCGTCTCCTCAGTTAATTCAGTGCTCGGGATGTGATGCAACCAAGGAAAAGAACAATGAAACTTGCATGTCCTCAATTCACGTAGTCTAGTTCTCTCTTTGAAAACTAAAATAGTGTTCTCTTTTTGGAAGCAGTTTTGGTATTACTAGAATACAGGCTTTAAAAAAAAAATGGAAGAGACCAAGATTTAATCCCAGCTTCACACTCTTATTAGCTCTGTGCATTAGTCAGGTTGTTTAACATTTTTGAGCCACATTTATATTACTTATTTAATGAAACACTTTAATGAGAAATGCGGGATTATTTTGAGAGGATTAAGTGAGATAATTAGGTAATTAGCATAGAGTGAGTCTTTACCTTAACTAAAATTGTCAAAAAGAAATTTTAAGGCAGCCTATCCCTGAACAATTGCCTAAAACTACTTTTGTATAGGAGAATGCATTCCCTTAATTTAATTAAGGGATGTCTGACAAACCACTCTGCTAAGCAAACATAACGTAGAACAATTAAACTTTATATACATTTCAATTTATACATTTTCCCCGTTTAAATGTCGCTGCTGCCTACTTAATGGTGTAATACAGGCTTGAGATTGCCAGCTTATGCACATGTGTTTTATTGCTTATGCTGAGACTGTACCATTTTGATACCGCAATACCTTCACAGAAACTGTCTGACGGAAAATGCCAAAATGTAGACACATACTCGAGAACATTCAAAAGAATCCAGGAGTACTAACGGGGATCTCGGATGAGCAGAATAAACATGCTAGAAAGGCACGGGAGAAGACTAAGAAGGCAGAAAAGACTAGACTCAGCTTGGACCCCGCCCTTAAGCCCGGTGACCACGCTCTCATACACAAGGACATATGTGTCATCACCTGTAAAATGGGGAAAACATTCCACCTACCAAGTAACCTACAAGATTAAATGTGAAATAGAGCAGAGGACCACAAGGGAAGGGAAGGAAAACTGAATGGGAAGAAATCAGAGAGGGAGACAAACCATGAGAGACTCTGGACTCCAGGAAACAAACTGAGGGTTACAGAAAGGAGGGGGGTGGGGGGGTGGGGCGATCGGGTGATGGGTATTAAGGAGGGCACATAATGGGATGAGCACTGTGTGTTAGATGCAACTAATGAATCATTGAACAGTACAACAAAAACTTATGATGTACTATATGCTGGCTAACTGAACATAATGAAGAAAAATAAAAAAAATAAGATAGAAACTGGTCAAAGTTATTTGTGACATATATAACAGAAAATACTCTTGATACCTACATTAATGAAAAAAATTACACAAATTATTGAAGGAAATTTAATGGGAAAAATAAACGAAGGATGTGAATAAGAGACTCACTAAAGAGGTAAACTGATGAGCCCAAAATATATGGCAAATTATGTATCTTCACTAGAACCATCTAAACACAAACAAAAGCAGCAGTTATATTATAATTTCACTCGAAGCACTGACAATAATATCAATAATAGCAATAATTGGCCAAGATGAGGAAAACCATAATTTTTTAATATTCTTATTGTGTATAAGGGAAGAGCCAATTTTAGGAGCACTTTGATGGTATCTAGTAATACTGAAGATATATTTACTCTACCTCGCAGAAATTCTCCTTCTAGTTTTATTCTCCAGAGAAGTCATTCTCAAAGTCTGGTCCCCAAGGTCAGCAGAATAGCATCGACAGGGTCTTGTAAGAATGCAAATTCTGAGTTCCGCTCTTTTTCTACTTAAATCCAAGGGTGGGGTCAGAAATCTGTTTTATCAGGTCCTCTAGGTGATTCTGATTCATGTTGGAGTTTAAGAACCATTGTTTTAGAGGAACCTTTAAATTGAGGACAGAAGACGTTTACAAAAGATAATTGATTGCAGAATTGTTTGAAATAACACGAAGTTTAGGAAAAAAAGAAAACAAATTGAATGACCTATAGGCAGGGAGCAGATACACAAACGATGCTATATTCACACAATGGAAAACCATACAAATATGGTGCAATTTAAAAAACTCAATGTTGGATGAAAAAAAGCAAAATGAGGAATTATACGTAGTGTCATAATATTGCATATATATTTTATATAATGTACAAGAAGAAAATCCAATATACTATTCATATTCTTATATATATGATTGTAAAAATTAAAACCAGATTGGGAGACTATCCCTGAAATTATCTATCTAGGTTATATCTGGGAATAAAAATGGAATTACAAGAGACAGTGTTTTATATCATATATATACAAATATAAATACGTATGGATGAAATGTAACAAAATGTTGACAATTGATATGATAAAAATGTAGATGTTTATTTTATGGTTGTGTTTCTACATGATTTTGTTTAAGTTCTCCTGAAATCAATTAATTTATCTGAAAGGTGATCTTTGAAAGCAATGAGGCCGAACGGAGAAAAGCCACGAGAATACTGTACTCTGAAGTTTCTTCTGTCACTCTGTCTCCTCTCTCTAAACATCTCTATAAGCTAATGAAATTCAACCACTTAGTATTGTCCATACACATCCTATTTACTTCTTTGCTGTTCTCATTTGTCTCTTTTTATAGACAGCTTCCTATCCCAAGCTATTAATGTCCTGTCCATCACAAACACAGCCCTCCATGAAGACTTTCCAAATTCCCTGGCCAGATGTTAATTTTTCCCCTTTGAAGCTCATTTTAAGGAATGCTTTTAGTCCTTTTTGTAGTGTAAATAGCATTACTGTCATATTTATGTACATTTTTTTGGCCTGCTCATGGCTTCATATCTATTATTTTATACCCCCATAGTTTCTATAGTATAGTATACCAAGTATCAGTTCATTGATGAATGAACATTAATTCATTAATGGCTACTCCATGCCCAACACTGTGCTAGAGACTGGAAATGCAAAGACTAATAAGAAAACGGTTCTTGGGGGCGCCTGGGTGGCACAGCGGTTATGCGTCTGCCTTCGGCTCAGGGCGTGATCCCGGCGTTATGGGATCGAGCCCCACATCAGGCTCCTCTGCTATGAGCCTGCTTCTTCCTCTCCCACTCCCCCTGCTTGTGTTCCCTCTCTCGCTGGCTGTCTCTATCTCTGTCGAATAAATAAATAAAATCTTAAAAAAAAAAAAAGAAAGAAAACAGTTCTTATTATGAAGCAGATTATAAACTGTTGCGAGCTTGATCTGGTTCTATATATTTAATTGAGACAAACCTGGAGGAAGAGATTTATTTTTTCTTTACTTACTTACTTTTAGTTACTGAATTAGATTTACTGAATAACTCTGGTCTTCTTAAGTTTAAAGCAAGTAATATGGCCTCATTACCTGCCTCATGAGACAGAGTTCAACACTATTGTTCTCTTACTCTCACACTGTCGCATATGAATGGGCTGTAAATTATTCTCTTGAATATTCTACGTGTCAACTTCTTACTTGATTTTTAGCCACTGGGAGTCCTAAGTAGGGAAAAGTAAACTCTACTAGAACGTCTACTCCATCTCTTTGATGGTTGTTATCAGAAAATATTTTCTAATGCTTTGATCAACTCAATTATAAATGACCTTAGCAAGAGAACTTTTGCTAATTCCATTAGGATAGCTATTTACCTTACATGTTATTCTTTTATATCATACTGTATCAAACACTTTTTTTTTTTTTTTTTAGATTTTATTTTTAAGTAATCTCTACACCCAAGATGGGGATCAAACTCATAATCCTGAGATCAAGAGTCACATGCTTTACTGACTGAGCCAGCCAGGGGCCCCTCAAACGCTTTTTAAATTCCAACTTAATTACTTCTACTCTTTGGTCTTTTTAACTTTCACTGTCAGTTTCTTAAGAAAACATATTCACTACTTTGGAGAAAAAGACTGATCTAAATAGTTGCATGTTGACCTGGTCCAATTTTGTGTTTTGAATACATCTGGAGTTTGAACATTATCACTAAATTCAAATATTCAAATTTCTCTATATCCTCAGAAAACTAATATATTTTAAATAAATTTAGAGTAAATTAGAGGAACTTGAAAAATATTCTGCTGCTTTTACTATTAAAGTCCTATTAATGCACTGGTTTGTTTGTGTATCCACCTCACCACCATCAATGCAAGAAATGATTGAATTCAGTCATCACCCCAAATTTTGTGATGTAGAAACCATATACTTTCTTGCTTTTATAGAGAAAATCATGACAAAATTGGATTTTTTACTTCCTTCATCCATATATGCTCCATAAAATTTCCTCTTAGACCCACTTACAGGCTCAAAATTCTTTTATTTTTTTACAGATTTTATTTATTTATTTGAGAGAGAGAGAGAGAGATAGAACATGAGAGCAGGGCGAGGGGCAGAGGGAGAAGCAGACTCCTTGGAGCAGGGAGCCTGACGTGGGGCTTGATCCTGGGACCCTGTGATGATGACGTGAACCCAAGGCAGACGCGTAACCCACTGAGCCACCCAGGCGCCCTCAGAATTCTTTTAAACGTCTTAAATCTTGGAGTGATGATGCCATATAAAATAAGTACAAAATGAGGTGGAAAAAAGCTGTCATGTCATGAATTTAAACGTATTTGATAATTTTGTTTTTATTTTTTTCATATTTCAAAAAATGACCACAGACCAGTCACATAATCTCTTCAAGCTTCTATTTCCTCATCAATACTTTTTATACTGTGTGTTTTTATACTAATTATCTGGATAATTTAGACCTAATTGACTTTGTCTGGAAGTTTTCCATTTTACCTTTTCCTGTAGTTTATAAGATGTGAGATGTCCTTTAAAATCAGCTTAATTCTCCAAGCCATGAAGCAGGCACGAGCGATTATAAACTCCGATGAATTTCTGTTTAGAGCTTTGAAGTTGTGAACGTAAGTGTAGCAACTAATACATTTCGCCTTTCATATAAGGTGAAATTTGTAAAGGAATAACTTTTTTCTCTTCTCTGCCTTGAGAAGAAATATTCATATGCTCATATACCCAAAAAGTAGGAGTGTGATTAAACACACATCCATACATCCAGTTTTCTCCAGCATCTGAAGATCTGATCTCAAGTATCACCAGAGATTGAAGTGTTTTCCCTGCTCTGTCCTTATTTTCTGGTCCCTCTTTTGTTTCTCCTACAAAATCAGAGACTTGAAGGTTGAACAGCACTTTGTCTCTATTCAGACTGAAATTTCTGTTGGTGCAGATTGATCGATTTCAAAGTGCTGGAGAAGAATAGGTGATATTACAGTAATGGAATTGCCATAACTCCATCAAGTAATTTCTTTGCATAAATTCCCCAAGTATCTACGACACACTCAAAACTGTAAGTGTAAATTATAGAACGGCACATGCAAAGGTGTGAGATATAAATCAGAGATTCAAGATGAATACACAATAAGTAAGTTAACCATGCAACATATAAACAAAACTAGATATTTATTTATGTGCCTTCGATTGTAAATTAAGAATGGATTCAAAGAAGCAGAGAATAACAAGAGGCTAGAAGAGCGAATAGTGGCTTTGCAGAAACGGCGGGTCTTGATCTGACATCAAAGGAATGAGCTGGATTTAGAAAGGAAGAGGGATAGTGGTAGAGACTAGGGGGCAGGACACAAACACAAATAAGACCAAAATCTTATGTCAAAGGACGAGATAGGTATCATGAAGTAATAATATGACAAGGAATTTATCATTACGGACACAAAGCTCAGCTCTCCACCTGCAGCTTTTTCCTCACACTGTATAACACGACACTGACTACTAACTATAACAACCGGAAGAGAAAACACTACCGCATCGTCCGCAGCCTAGTGGTTTATCTATCTTTCCTATAGACGCCTGCTAATATGCTTCTCTTAGCACTGCTTAGACTCTGTCAACTCTTAAATATTTTCTGCCGAACAATGTCCACGGTTCTAGTCTTTGCAGTCACGCCCTTCAGTGAACTAGCTGTAATCTACCTTTTCCAGAGTATCTCTCGCTTCTCCTCAGATATATCCTGGACTTTAGCCCAACCTGATTTTGCTTTTAGTAGAAGGTATTTGGTTTGAAGCCTTCGCTTAGAGTGTGTCTCCTATATCCCAGTCTTCACAATTCCTCCAGTGACTTAACACTGACTTTGGTTTCATCTGTTCCGTTCTTTGGATAATCCAGATGGAAATAATGGCTCACTCTTCAATGTGCCTACATTTATTTATTGCATTGCTCTGCGATGTTAGCTTTGTATACTATACTCTAGCTAATTCTATATGTCTTAGCTTCCCCTCTGGTTCAGGTAGGAACCATACATCACAAATAGCCCAGGACCAAACATTTAGTTATTGCTCAGCAAATGGATGTGAATTGAACTGAATCAAATAGAATATATTATGCATGAGCAAATGTCATGGCCTGTGGATCCATTTATCTACAAAAGGAAATTGTGAGGATAATTGCTAATTTTACAGAAGAATTTTCTTTAATCCCAACAATGACTTGAAAATGCATTTTAACATATTCTGCCATGAATTTCTAAACAGACTAGAAAGGTAGAAATATTATTACCCTATTTTACAGACAAGAAAACTGAAACTAAGAGAAGGTAAATGTTTTGTTGAAAGTCTTGCAATTAGGAAATTCCAAAGCTAAGCTTAGAAATCAGTCTTCTCATTCAAGACTTGAGTTCCTAATAAACCGCTATGATACATGCACATCAGATCATGGTAAATAGGGGATACATGTACAATGGGATGGCTATAACCTATCTCTCCACTTCTCCTATAAACCAGTAAAATCAGACCCATATACCTAAAAAATATTTCTTCATTGCCCCACCATGCATGTATGCATGTGCACACACACACACACACACCCCACACACACTGTCACTGGGATACTCATAATTGCTGGAGCTCCATAGGGAGCCTCCCATTACTCTGGGGGATGGGAAAAAAATAGCAAATGCACCAGTCATCTGGATGTTTCTCAAATATCCAAGAATTAGACTTCTTCAATTTTAAATTTACCGGCAAATGTTTGATGTCCCATTAAACATAATCTCTGCTTACATGAAAATGAATCTAATGGCTTTAAATCATACAAATTCAGTGGTTGGATTTGACTAAAAGAAAAGCAATCAATGAATGAAAGTTTAACACAAAGCCAGAGAATTTTCACTGAGGTCTCAATAGAAACTAGATCCAATGTCTGTATGCTAGGCATTCCGCAACTGTAGTGTCTTTTTTGACACTATGGATATTGATAAGCCCTCTAGGGTCAGGATCTCAACCTTGGAAAAATTGCTTATTCAAATGATCTGCAATCCTAAGGCTGCCGAGTGAGATACAACTCAGCCTCTCTGTGAATATATTCCCTGGGCTTCTCATCCATCCCTGGATGGAAAAGTGGGCAGATGTGCTCAGCTTGCAGAGCCTACATGCCATTTAGGTCAGTTTCCAGATGGAAATACAACTTAAGTTATGTTGAATGATGAAAACATACGAGGAGTGAGAATGGTGGTAGCATTGGTCTCTAAATACATAAGGTAAAAGGAAATGAGGTCATGATTTAATTCACTGGGTCCATTTCTTGCGCTTACATACTTATGTGCTTATAATTGACAGTCGAGTGCCTGTGACTTTTAGCCCACATTTTGTATTTCTCAGTATCAGCACTGCTACTGATAGCACTAAGCAAGCAAATACAGGATGGACTAGACATGGTTCTATGGCTGAGGTACAGTGTACAAGGACTTCTTAGTAAACAAACAAACAAAAAGCATGTGAGGCTAACTTGACTGCAGTAGGTAAATACCAGGTAAGAGCTTAAGGTTGCTGCTGAGACCAGAAAAAATAAATTTGACTCCGGAGATTCTATGTTGGTATCTGAGAAGGGCCAAGCAGAAGAAATGATAAATACGACATGTGAGTAAGTGTGCTGATGTTGAGTCAAGAGAAATGTAACATAATGCAAGGATAGTAAAAATGTCATTTATAAAGTTTGGAAGGAGTCTGTGTCCAAAATATGAAGAGGAAACAATTAGGAAAAGAAAAGAAGACAGAGAGACTTGAGTATGGCTGAGCCCAGGTGATTCACACGTGCAGGTGTATATAACAGCATCACCATGCCAGGCAAGCACGACTCCAGCCAGGTGTTATCTGTTCTTGATCTTGGTGTCATGCAGCCTTGCTGTAGGAGGAAAATGAAAGGGTAGCTGACAGGTGTGAATGTTCTGCAAGGCAGCCAGTATTCTGACCAGCTGGGCCTGATGATTGCAGTAGAGGAGAGGACAGATTCAAATTTGGAGCAGAATTTTTTTTTAAAGATTTTATTTATGGGGCGCCTGGGTGGCTCAGTCATTAAGCGTCTGCCTTCAGGGGCGCCTGGGTGGCATAGCGGTTAGGCGTCTGCCTTCGGCTCAGGGCGTGATCCTGGCGTTATGGGATCGAGCCCCACATCAGGCTCCTCTGCTATGAGCCTGCTTCTTCCTCTCCCACTCCCCCTGCTTGTGTTCCCTCTCTCGCTGGCTGTCTCTATCTCTGTCAAATAAATAAATAAAATCTTTTAAAAAAAAAAAAAAAAAAAAGCGTCTGCCTTCAGCTCAGGTCATGATCCCAGCATTTTGGGATTGAGCCCTGTATTGGGCTCCCTGCTCAGAGGGAAGCCTGCTTCTCCCTCTCCCGCTCCCCCTGCTTGTGTTCCCTCTCTCGCTGCCTCTCTCTCTGTGTCAAATAAATAAATAAATAAATAAAATATTTAGAAAAAAAAGAGATTTTACTTATTTATTTATTTATTTGACACAGAGAGAGAGAGAGAATGAGAGCACAAGTAGGGGGGAATGGCAGGCAGAGGGAGAAGCAGGTTTCCTGCTGAGTAGGACTTGATCCCAGGACCCTGGGATCATGACCTGAGCCAAAGACAGACACTTAACCAACTGAGCCACTCAGCCCTGGAGCTGAAATTTTAATTGCTTCCAATCATTGGTCATCTATAATTTGTCAAGCATTTTACATGTATTTTCTCATGAAGGCCTGCAGGGTAGGTATTCATTACACCATTTTACAGCTGAAAAAAACAGCTCTCAGAATAAGTTGCTCAAAGTCACAGAGCCAAAAATTGAGAAACATAAGGTTCAAACCATGATCAGTCTATTGGCTAGTCTATACCACTTTCAGCGATGCCAAGCTGCCTCTTGGTCAGCCAGAGTCCTAGCTACATCATCAGGGGTGCTTATCTGAAGTCAATGAGGACTGGGAGTAAGGAAAATAAGAGTTTCATAACTTTATAACTTTATGACTTTATAACATGCTTACGTGTAATAAGGGGACTGCCAACACAGCAAGTTTAACCCCCTCAAAAGACAACACTATATAATAGTAGTAAGTTTTGGAAAGCTGTGATGCTGATGATAAAGTGTGACACTAAGGACTAATAATAAGGAAAGTTTGCTCTAAAATACCGAGAAACAGCATCTTCTCAACAAACATAACCAGAAATATGTGCACAAACATTTCAATAAATGCAACATAAATTTCTCCCCCTGCTACGATGAAATGATCGACTGATTCATTCTTTTCTGGATTCCTTAGTATTCAAAGAGAATTATGCATATCTTTCTATTCTCTGGAATAAATTTCAACAAAATATGCATAATTGGAATAGCATGCTATCTGATCTGAAAATAAATGGGCTTGGCAGGGGGCTACCTGAGCTCTCTCTGCAGTTGTACTTTTAACATACGACTCCAGGCCTGCCAGCTTTTCCTCTCATCTCGCACAAATAAATTGTCCTAAATTCATGGTTTAAAAATAGTATTTGGGTCCTCCACTCGTGTTGGAATGAGACACTCTTCAAACAAATCTATGGCATGTTAAAATTAGGCTTGAAGGCAGCAAATTTTGTAGTGTTAAAGGAAGGTCCTTCTACCACAGCATCGGCTTTGACAAAGGCTCACTCACCATGGGATGGTTCCAAAAGGACAGGCTAGTTGAGCAGCATAGCCAGGGAAAGGTTAGAAATTAAGTCTGGAAGAAAAGCAGAGTGAGAACATCACAAAACTGATCGTAGGATTCTAGAATACGTTGCTTCAAACTCGTTTGACCCTGGGGAAGTCATGTTCCTTCTTAGATGAGCAGTTCTGAAACTTGGGGAATAATCGCAGTTAACACACAACTCCCAAATCTCAGTGGCTTTAACTACAGCAGAGAAGCCCTGAGCTCAACTCTGCATCCCAGAAGCCAGGAGCACAGAGCAATAGCTCCATCTGAAATATTACTAAATACCAACCAGGGCAGAGGGAAAAGGAATCCGGCAGAGTATTTCAGCCTCTTAAAAATTCCATGTCAAACAACAACACAATTTTTGTACACATTTAATTGGCCCAAATAAATCCTATGGCCTCACCCATCTTCAAGTATGTGGGAGAAGTGTAATCTTTTTATGTTGGCAAAAGAGTGGGAGATCAGAAGCTGGGAAGAGTTACCGGCTATCTTCTACCACGCCCTGGGAACCCTACTCCCGAGACCGCAGGTGGAGTGTGAGGAGGCAATGATCTACATGGGTCCCTTCCAGCCAAAAGGAGCCATGACACCAGCTACCATCACTGCCAGAAAGTAGAGTTATCTCCCAGAAGCCTTCAGGAAACAGGTTGGTTTTCACTTGATCAATTCTTTCATACCATAGCATGGTAGCACAAGCCAGCCAAAACAATTGAATAGGTTGGCTTACCTGATTAGCTCATAAATACCCATTTCTTCCACACCAAAAACAGAACCTGATCGTAATAAGAAATGGACAAAGTCTGTTTTCGTAAAGGGGAGGGAAGTTCCAGCCCTGGGAGGTAAGGTGTCAGGTGGTTCCATATGAAGAAGTAGCCTAAAATTCTGGAGTTTGAGGAAAAAGGGAAGAGGCAGGACAGTTCCTGAAATTAATTCTTCTTATTGTTGGTGTATGTAATCATGATGATAATTACAATTTTATATCTGGAAGTTCTATACATTTATATATTATCACACTTGATATGGTAAGAAACTATGAGACAGAAGTGACTTTCTTCGGAACTCCGAGAGAGGTGAAACCAGGCCCATGTGATTAACATCCGATACAGTCCCAAGAAACAATACACTTCATACAGAAAGAAAACCAAGAACTGAGACGTCCACTTGGCAGGCAGAAGATGGCAGGAGGGGAATTCTATGATTTCATAGCAACCACTCATCAAGATATACACCACACTACACCACTCCAAATTTATAAGCAACCCTGGGAAAAATATAGGACATGAAATTTAACTTTCAGTTTCAACTTTTGTGTCCATTTGCCTAGAATTAGAAATACATATTTAAAGAGAAAGATAATTTTTCAGTCATTTATTGAGATTACATTTTATTGGGAAGAAAGAAAAAATAAATACATCAAACCACCTGGTATGTGAAACTCTACATCTGTTTCCTTCATTCTTTGGTTAAAGACCAAACACAAAACTGTAGGGAAACAATAGCAAACAACTGTCAATTTATTCCGTATATACAGAATAATATTCAAACGCCTTAGTACATCATTCAGAGCCTTCCAAACTCTAGCCAAAACATACATTTTAACTCTCTCTCCCAAACACTTAACCCCCGAGCACAACGGATTTCTTGATAATTTTTGACAAGCCATGCATTTTCTTTTGTTTTACCCTTATTTTCCCTTGTATAAATGCTTATTGATATCAAACTTTAAAGTTTTAGCTTAAAGTTACTTCTGCAATGCCAGTAGTTTTTGTGTTATAATTACTCTGTCCATTTCCTACAATCCCGCCTTCCTTTATATCATTATCACAACATGGAACACATTCTTCCTGTACTTTAAGTCTTGTACATATGTCTACTTTCTTTTTGTGGAGGCCTTGAGGGCAAGAACCATGTTTTATTGATCTCTTGATCCCATCACTTACAATTCTACAAGCATTGGTATGCCTAACACTTTCTTTGATTTGAAAGAAATTCCCATTGCTTGTCCAGTATACCACTTGCCTCCAAAGTACCCTGCCATCCACAAGTATCATTTGCTACTTCTGAAACATTCCTGGATCTTTTTAAGACCAGACTTTTTAGATCTAGGTAACTGAGCAATTTCAAAATCACAGAGCCCTGGTTTAGCTTCTCAGAGATAAGAATTTGTCGACTCAAGATGTCACCATGATAATTTTGTCAAATACTTAACTCAAGCCAGCACTTTAGTGCTGGGAGAATACTAGAGGTCATCTGACCCACTGTCTCCACTTATAGGCAACAGGCGTCTACCCAGCACAAAGCTGGCATCTGCTTACCCTGGGATTCAGGGATGGTTGGAAAACATGTAGAGGTCTTAAAAGGGTCCTGCTAGTGTTCTTTTTACATGATGCCATAGAATCCAAAGAGAGAAAAAAAATCGGACTTATAAATTAAATCCAAAGGTGGTAGGGTAGCTCTATTCTTAAGATCTACCACAAAGATAGAGATGTAGTGAAAAGAAGGGGCATGTGCACTCCCGTGTTCATAGCAGCAATGCCCACAATAGCCAAACTGTGGAAGGAGCTGAGATGCCCTTCAACAGACGGATGGATAAAGAAGATGTGGTCCATATACACAATGGAATATTACTCAGCCATCAGAGTAATGGAATATTACTTAGCCATCCAACATGGATGGAACTAGAGGAGATTAAGCTAAGAGAAATAAGTCAAGCAGAGAAAGACAGTTATCATATGGTTTCACTTACATGTGGAACATAAGGAATAGCATGGAGGACATTAGGAGAAGGAAGGGAAAATTGAAGGGGGGGAAATCAGAGAGGGAGAGGAATCATGAGAGACTATGGACTCCATGAAACAAACTGAGGGCTTCAGAGGGGAGGGGGATGGGGAGATGGGTCAGCCCTGTGATGGGTATTAAGGAGGGCACATATTGCACGGAGCACTGGGTGTATACGCAAACAATGAATCATGGAACACTACATCAAAAACTAAGGATGTACTGTATGGTGACTAATATAATATAATATAATATAACATAAATAAATAAATAAAAATAAATCCAAAGGTAGTGCATCAGAAACCGGGGGCATTGCAGGAAGATTGTTAGTACCACAAGAAGAACTCATTCGTCTTCATTTCCACCACAGCCCCTTTGGGGGCTGTCCTGGGCAACGGCACATACAAATTATGGCCACAGCTAACTGGCAGAGTGAAAACCAGAAGGCCTTGGAAAAGGATTATCTGAATTAGGCTACAGGAGAGGGAGAATCTCTAGGATTCATCCAATTTGACACAAAATTAAGAGGCGAGAAATTTTCCACATGTCCGTGGAAGACAGGATTACAGTGTGACCTCCAGGCTCTGGAGAGTACCACACCGCTTGCACTGGCAGTAATGGTGGCCTGGGCCAATGGAACAGCTTCCAACAGGAGATATTTGTTTGCCGTCTGAGCACTGCCAGCAGAGCTGAGGCCAGGGCAGGAGGAAGCTCAATGTGACTTTTAGGGAAGACTCCCTGGAGACTGTGATGCTTCCAGAATGTCACCACAGGAAGAGCACCTGTCTAGCGAGTGGGAGCAAATGGCCGGTGTTGAGAATAGAGCATATGTGTGCATCTGGGTGATGTTTCCCAGGAGCTCTCACAAGCAGAAGATCATGTGGGGCTGGGATGGGAGATGAGCCAGGAAGGCTGGGACCAGAAGCATTGGAGGGAGGATCTCAACAGCTACTGCTTCTCACTGTGCATGTGATAGTCGTCGTCACCCTAACCAGTATGGCCAGAAAAAAGAGCATCTTACAGAGGAGCAAACTTAGACCAAGCAAAATGAATTTTTACAGAACTAGTGAGTGAAAGCTGACATTTCATTTCCTAGTCTTTCTGCAGTGGATTCTAGAGCTCTAATTCCCCACCCTCCCTTTCCCAGAGAATCAAATACCCTTACGCTGCTCTTCATCTGGCCAGGGGATCTGCCTTCCCATTCTCAACAATGCATTTATTTCCAAACCTCTGACTCCACTTCCAAATAAACTATACACCAAGCAAGCCAGGCTCTTCCTTTGTGATAATGCAAAGGGCAATGCATGAGCTCTTCAGAAAGCCTGAAATGTGAGGGACTGGAAAAGGATGGTGCCTTGCCTGTGTGCAAACCCAGCTCTGTGAGGTGGTTTCTAATACTCCGATCTGCTTGTTTGTAGGTTTCCCTAGTGACACTGCTGTTTACTCGGCACCTCACCCAAGTCTTGTTATCTATTAATTGAGGATGTTACGTTAACTACATCTCTAGCTTATCTGCAAGTCCTCAATTTCTATCACTTGTATTCTGATTTAAGCTTGAGATTTTGTAAGAGAGCCTTGCATATTTGTTGCCACTCCTGGAAACTTTAGGGCTGCAGGATGCTGCAGGATGGGGCATCTCACACAGGAGGGGGGAGCTGTCTGCCTTCAGCACCTTTAAGCTCACAGACCTAAACCCCTTCTGTTGATCTGTAAGTCTTTTTTTTTTTTTTTTTAAAGATTTTTTATTTATTTATGTGACAGAGAGACAGCCAGCGAGAGAGGGAACACAGCAGGGGGAGTGGGAGAGGAAGAAGCAGGCTCATAGCGGAGGAGCCCGATGTGGGACTCGATCCCGGCACGCCGGGACCACGCCCTGAGCCGAAGGCAGACGCCCTAACGACTGCGCTACCCAGGCGCCCCTGTTGATCTGTAAGTCTTATGTAACATAGCGTGTTATTGGGTAACATTTTCATCTCTTGCAAGTTATTTCAAATCACAACCCAACAGAGGGGCAGTCTCCTGTCACCAGGTGGAATTGCATCACATGCCGCTTTGCTTCTAGAATGCCCGTGACAGATTGAGCCTTTTCACCTTCGTTGCAAAGTGAGAGTTGTCAGTCGAAAGCAGATGACAGTCTTGTTCCAAAGGTCAGGCACAATTTCTGAGAATATTTTGTGCTTAAGATTCAGGAGAGAAAGTCCTGCATACAGTTGCCTTTCAACTTTTTTTTTTTTCCTATTTGAGCCTTCCAAATTAAGAAATTGGATAAAAGAGAAAATCGAGGAGCCCAAATTGTGTTTTCAGCTACTTGCTTTCATTCCTTTGCCAGTCTTCCTGATGGTGACTAATTAGGGACTCAGGCTCCGAAGATGCCCAACTATTGTTAAGTTGCAAATTGCTAAATACATTTTTAAAAGGCATCCTAGAAGGAGGTGGGGAATAAAGTCATGTGTTGAGGAAACAATGAGGAGACTGGCTCTTCTCATCCACTATTAGACATCAGAAAATACAAATCACTCCCTAAAGTATCCCAGGGAATCCTAACCTCCGGGTCTGTTTCTTTGCACTCCATGGATTCCAGAACTGCCACACAAAGGATGGGGTTTGGAGTAAAGAGGCACGACTCACAAACATCGAGTGCAAATTCAAAAACTTTGCTTTTAACATTTGTGGGCCTCGTTTCTCTCATGTATACATCTATTTAACAAATGTTGAGTCAAGTGCTCAGAAGGTATAAGACATGGGAATGAAGAAACTGAGCCATTACTCTAAGGTGGGGCCTCCATTCTGGCGGTTAGAGATGGAAAAATCAACAAATAAATACTTTCTCAGGAGGAAATAAGAGATACGGAGAAAAATAATGAAGGTGGAGGTGGGGCAGGAGATGGAGTTCACAGCAAGTTTCCCTGACGAAGGGACACGGAGTTTACCTCTGGAGGAAATGAAGGAACAAGGTACATTGCAATTTCGGGGGCTGGGGTGGTGCTTGCACAGGCTCTGAGAGAGCAGGTGTTTGACATGTTTCCAACACATGGAGTAGCATGGTGGCAGGGGAGACGGTGAGGTGTTTTCAGGGCCAGATGTGCTACAGGCTGCTTATGTGGGTATGAGAGAAGGACAGGAATTTAAGTGACTATATGATTGGGGACTGAGTACCTGGAAGCGAGGAAGGGCCATTTCCTGAGAAGTGGAAGACTGTGGTAAGAGGTTTGCAGCCGGCAGGGAGCGGATTCATTGTGAGTTCGCTTTTGGATGTGCTAAATTTGAGACACCAAATTTAAACATCCAGGTAGAATTCCTATATAAAGCAGACAGAAGGAAATGCCAACTTAAAAAAACATCTATACTCTGATTTTTATACATGAGAAAGAAATTCTTCACATCTCAAAAGAACATACTTTTAAAAATAGTCTCTGTAGCATGATACTGAAGAATGGATATGAAACTTAAAAATAGAAGACTTAAGCTCAAATCCCCCTTTCTTCCACTTTGGACAGTAAGCTATATAATGTCCCTGAGCCTCAGTGTCCTCATCTGTAAAATGGGCTCAAAAAATAACTATCCTAAATTATTCGCATGGCCTTTTTATTGACTATTTGATGAGTTAAAAGTGTATCAAGGTATTTTATAAACCAGTGTTGCTTAAAAGTTGCTGGCAGTCAGATGTCCCTGCTAAAGTTTCATTTGGTTTTGGTCTGCTGTATAGCTGTATGTTTGCCTTTTTTTTAAAAAAAGATTTTTATTTATTTATTTGGCAGAGAGAGACAAAGAGAGAGAGAGAGTGAGCATAAGCAGGGGGAGCAGCAGGCTCTCCGCTGAGCAAGGAGCCCGATGTGGGACTCGATCCCAGAACCCTGGGATCATGACCTGAGCCAAAGGCAGACACTTAACCAATTGCACCACCCAGGTGCCTCTGTATGTTTGCTTTTAAAACTTATTACATAACCCCACCTGAAGTCTACTGAGACAGAAACTTCAAGAGGCAGGCATGTTAATCTTTCCAAGAAGTCAAGGTGCTCAACTTTCCATTTCTCCTAGGTGTAAAACTCCTTACTCCAAATCTAACAAATACACATACTGTATTTTTAAAAATTTTATCTCCTTATATAAACAAGTCAGTATTAAATAGGATTTGATACACAAAACTTGGCTTTGTTAAAAACTTTCCTATCAGTATGTTCTTTGGATAACCCAATTCTGTAACAATTCTACGGCCATGCCTACAGGACAATTTTGAAGAGCATCACGTTTACCTTCAGAATCTACCATTCTTTCACACATTCTTTCCCTTTTCATTTGCCATCTTCCCTCACAGATAGGAGCCCAGGACCTCTTGTTCATGTCAACTGAGTGATTCACACTCATTCACTTCAGCTCTTAACATCTTACGTATCTTAAGTAATGTCAGGTAATATGTCAGTATATTCCACAGTGAGCATCTCCAAGAGTTAATATTGAATCCTAAGGAAGAAACAAAACAAAACAAAACAAAAAAACCAAAAAACAAAGTATTTCCGATAGGTAGCTATTTAAAGGAAGGCACTATTTTTAAATTTTTTATACCATACTCTTTGGGAAGTCATCTCTTTTACCTGCAGAGAAACTAGATCTCCATCGGTCTGAAGGAAAATGCTGAGGGAACATCGCCACAGCGGAGGTCAGTCTCTGAAGTCACCTGATTCTTTTATTTCTCATCTGTCATGTCTGCGTGAGAGCGATGAAGGAGCAGCTGGGAAGAAACCACTACAGAAAAAAAAAAAAAAAAAAGGCCCACGTGGGCCAAATGTAAGCTTGATTTCAACACTGTTGCTTCAAATTTCTCTACTGTCTTTTGTTTTTGTTTTTTTCTGGACTGTCCTTCATGAAAATGTGGAAGAATTGAATTGACCAGAGTTGTTAAGGAACTAAGTGATATCACAACAGAACTAAGTTATCTTGGGTCATACATAATCACAGGACCTTAAAATATTAGAATGAAATTGATTCCCTATGCTAATAATAGAGAATGGATTAAAACGATATTGAAACTACCAGTCCTATTTCAATGCAGCACTGTTTCACCCTGCCTCTCTATGATTTTTAAATTTAATATACATATTTCTATGATAATTAATATGATAAAATTATGAAAATAATTTGACATATTTTATGACAAAGTCATTATTACTTTTAGCAAAAAATCTGGTCTGTGGTTCATGGAATGACTAGTTTTTCTCTAAGTAGTGAAAAAGCCAACCAGCATGATATCTGCCTCTCCTTTTTTATTTTACTAAAAATATTATTACAAGTAATACTGAAATGCTTGTTACTAGTTTATTCCCACAAAATGTATCTTCAGAAAAAGGTTACAATGTTTACACTAACTCTCTCTGGACAAACATGACTGCCCTTGTGACTGGCTTTTGGGAATAAACAGACCCTGTTGCCCACATACTTCAAGGGGAGGGCAAATAGAATAAGAAAAGTCTTGATATTGGGGCGCCTGGGTGGCACAGCGGTTAAGCGTCTGCCTTCGGCTCAGGGCGTGATCCCAGCGTTATGGGATCGAGCCCCACATCAGGCTCCTCTGCTATGAGCTTGCTTCTTCCTCTCCCACTCCTCCTGCTTGTGTTCCCTCTCTCACTGGTTGTCTCTATCTCTGTCGAATAAATAAATAAAATCTTTAAAAAAAAAAAAAAAGGAAAAGTCTTGATATCAATATGGTATCCAGAAGTTCTACAGTGAATATAAAATAACATTTCAGTATACATTTGGGGGAACAAATTTCACTCTCTCTTTCTCTATTATGGGCTGAATTATGTCCCTTCCCCCCAAATTATATACTGAAATCCTAGTCCCCAGTATCTCAGAATGTGACTGTATTTGGAAATAGGGCTTTAAAGAGGTAATTAAGGTAAATGAGTTCATATGGGTGAGCCCTAATTCAGTATGACTGGTCTGCTTATAAGAAGAAGAGATAAAAACCCAGAACATACACAAAAGCCAGGTGAAGACACAGGAAGAAGATGACCATCTATCTACAAGCCAAGATAGGCCTTTGAAGAAATCAGCCCTGTGAACACCTTAATGTTGGACCTCTAGTCTCTACGATTGTGAGAAAATAAATATCTGTTGTTTAAGCTGCCCAATCTGTGCTATTTGTTACAGCAGCCCTAGCAAACTAATACACCATCTATCTTTTTTACATTCCTCAGAGTGCAAATCTATACACTGTCACTGTATAATTAAGTTGGATTGTTTGCTTCCATTATAATTGTTTAAATAAAATTATTACATAAAACTAATGATACTTAATGATGTTCATCTTTACAAATACTCCAGAAACATTTGCCTTAGTATAATTCTTTTTACAGTGTTGAAAAGTTAAGAAAGTAACAAATTTTGCTTTTGCTCCTAGTAACCCGTTCGGTACAAAGCCCCAGGGTTCTGCATGTATTATAGTAATATGCAGGGATGAATGCAGAGCTGCATTAACACAGCAATAAAGTCGGTTGACCAATAAAAGTGATGTTACAATTACTCCAAAATAAAGCATTTTTCTAATTTTATTTTAAATAAAATATTTTTTCATAGAGGTGGTATTATCTCCTTATTCCCTTGACCGCATCTACTTTCCTCATCATTCATGCCATGTCCACATCATGATGGTTTGGAATTTATCTAAACCATAATTCTTTCCCCCTGTTTTCTGTGTGCTTTGGCTCTGTCTTACCTTACCTAAACTCTGATTGCTCTGTCCCCCCAGTCCTACGACTTTTTCCATCGCCCCAATTGCCTCCATTGGTAAAATACAAAAGTTAATCTCTGATAAATCACCAAACTTGCAAACAATAGAAAAACAGTATCTTTCCTACCATCTTCATGAATTCACTGTAAGGATTAAATATTAAAATGGATATAACAATATGATGTAAAATAGAACTGTAAGCTTCTAGAAGCAGATGAACTACTAACAGATATCAATACCTATTTTAAAAGACTTGCAGTTTAATTTACTAGATTTTCTTTTTTTGCTTCTTTGGATCCAAAGAAGTTCAATACACATTTTTCTGAAACCCATCTCCACACAGAATTAATCATTCTTACCACTATCCTTCTATGCAATCTGGACATTGCGTTATGATGGAATTGTTATCAGCCCTTTTGTAGAGAGGGAGAAATTGAGACACAGAAGTATTTAATAACAAACAGTCCTTACACAGTTAATAGGAAATGAAGTCAAGATTCAGACCAAGGGAAACTAAATTTGGAACCTGTGCTTTTTTTTGGTTTTTTAATACATTAAGATTAAGAGATAATGAAAATAATTTATATGAAAAAGAAATTGACCTAATAAAACGATTTAATCAATTCACATTTTACTAACATAAAATCAAGAACTATGGAATTTTACTTACTAGAGACTGAATGGAAATGTTTCCTTTAAACTAGGAAAAGCACTTTCCAGTACATAGATAATTAAGCCCATCAGGTTTCTGTTAAGACCTGATTTGGCCTCATAATCCATCTCAGCACCATTTTCCACATAGGCATGACTGCTGGATTAACACTGGTATTCACAATGACGTTGAGTTGTCACCTCTGTGTCAAAGTTTCAAACATGAATGTTCAGAGAAATAAACAGAAGTTCTTAAAAACTTTTAATGGAAAACCCACATATATTCAGTTTCATTTTCTATCACTGTTAAAGAGAAAATGTTACGATGCTTGTTAAAATACCAGGGCAGACTTTATTCAAGATTATTGTAATAAGGGAGAGAGATTGAACTCCAATCAGAATACAGCAAAGATAACTGGGGATTTATAATCAATGAGCAAAGTGCAGGGTCAGTGGATGTAAGATTACTAAGACGAACTTCATTATGTATCAAGAGTAGAAGGATTCTTAATTAATTGGATTGACAGAATTCTTGCTAAAGGCAGGTCAAGGACTTAGCTATCAAAGATGGGATTGAGAGACAGGAGCAGATATCAAGTGTGGGGGAAGGGATTTTCAATAAACTGGCTTAGTAGGATTCTTTGCTAAAACTTGGTTCAACAGGCTATGGTTGAGGCATAGACAAGAAGAGGGCCCAAGCCTGACTAAAGTTTGGTCAAGGAAAGAGTCTTTGTTGTATGATCAACGTTAAGGAAGGAAGGAAGGGAGGAAGGGAAGAAGGGAGGACGGGAGGACGGGAGGAAGGGAGGAAGGGAGGAAGGGAGGAAGGGAGGAAGGGTGGGAGGTTAGAAGGAAGAATGAATGAACAAATCTAGGGAATTAATGCACCCATAATTTCACAGTATTTTCAGTGTTTGCCGTATGTCTGACATTATCACAGGAATTGGGAAAGAAGCAAAACACATGATTCTGTGGCAGCTAAAAAGCAGGTCAGTGTGATGCTTGTACACAATGAGGACTTTGTATTCGGGAGGCCCTAGGTTCCATCCCATCTTTGCCACTATGTGGTTCAAAATTAGATAAGATTCTGAAATTTATCTTTATCATCAGTAACTAAAGGAATATTACCCACATCTTGGGTTATGCTATATATTGAGTGACATGATATAAATTAGAGAATGCATTGTATTATTGTTTTAAATTTCAATCCAATAAATGTTTGCATTACCTACAACCATGAACAGATATGGGGGATTCAGGAATGCATATCACAGAGAGATTCCTCATCAGAAAAGAATTAAACAAGTAATTCCAAGTGCAAGGTAGTGGTTGTTAACACTAGAGGTAATACAGAAGCTTCACTAGTATCATCAGTATTCTTTGTGACTTGGGTCAGGGGGGCAATTTGGGGTTGAGAACTAGACATATTTTCCCTCCAAAGGTCATATGTCTCTATGGGTTCTCCGTTAAATGAATGGCTTGTCATTGTAGCAGAGCACAAGGCAATACTTTCAGTGTGCTCCTGCCTTCTCCACCTGTACCATGTGGACATCTGAGGTGCAGGCCTGGGCATCTACTTGCTTACTCGGATTTCCCAACTGCTCTCTGCATGACCTTGCATAGGCCACCTAAGTAGGTCCTTCAGGAATTTCCTGATCTTAAAATCTTTCGCTTCGATGAGCTTTGGTATTTCACTGGGCTATCTTTCATGTGTGTTATACAACCTTAATGTTAGGTTTTCAAATCATCCACAGGAAATATTCTTTTTTCTTTTCTTTTTCCGCATCCACAGTAAATTTTCAAGTGAAATCCATATCCTACTTGATTTTAAATTGTCTTTCCTTGAGCTCAGATGATGTCCTGTCAGGGAATACAGAATCACTTTAGTACTAGCTTAATGCTAGAAATTGCAAGTGTAAATCAAGTTCTAAGAAATAAACAATAAAACATAGTTCATCCCAAAACTAATTTGAAGAGTTTGGGATGTCTATTATATCCATATTCCTTCTCATATATAATAAGTTATATCAGAAGGACAAAGAAATCCTTTTACATCTTGTAGTGTCTTCTTTTCTACTAGTATTCCTTAACAATAGTGGTTTTTACAATTTTTCCCATATAATAATCAATTAAATTTGATTCAAATCTGACACTTATGGTGACTTACACCTTAACTAAATAAATATTCATTGAGCTTACTATATGCAACCTAGCTACTTTGGATATGTAAAGATGAATAAAATACATGAAGGCCTAATGTTATAATGGGAGAATAAATACATGTTCCCAAATAGCTATTTAAAATTGATGCTGTGAAGATTACTCTACAGCCATAAATCGGAATAAGGGCTTGCTATATATGCAGCCAGGGAATGATCTTCATGACATATTGTATAGCATGCCTTTGTTCAAATAACAAACAGGGAAATATGAATAAATGCAACCATTTGTTTATATTAAAAGTTAGAAGGATTAAATTATAACTTTTAAAAGTCATTATGTATGGGAAAGGAGAAATGGTTGACTGTAGAAACAGAAGATGGGCTGTTAATGTACTTTGTTTTGTAAATGGATGTATAGAAAAATGTAAGTATTACATAAGGAGGGCACATGTTGTGATGAGCACTGGGTATATATGCAACTAATGAATTGTTGAACACTACATCAAAAACTGATGATGTACTATATGCTGGTTAACTGAACGTATTATAAATAAATATTTCATAGAACTATAAAACAAAATTGAATTTAGAAATCAATTTCTTAAACACAGAAATAAAAGCAAACAAATAATTTGCTTTAATGAAAGAGTCGGTGGCATACTTACATAGGAACCATCTCAAAAGACCTTACAAAGCAGTCACCTAACTATATATTCTTGGGGAGATAATATGTTAAGAAAAATGAATTGTCCCCAAAGTGTGTTAAATATTATTAAAATTCAGAAATCATATTGCTGGTAGTAATGTTAGTATTATTACCCCTTTTTGTAAAGGGGTTATAAGTGGCTTCTATCTTATGCTTTTTTTTCTTAACAGTTTTATTTAGGTATATAAGTGGCTTCTATCTTATGCTTTTTTTTCTTAACAGTTTTATTTAGGTATAATTTATATATAATAAGCTGCACACATTTAAAGTGCAGGATTTGATAAATTTTGACATGTGTATATAACAGTGAAACCATAATCACAATCAAGAAAATGAACATACCCTGGGTCGCCTGGATGGCTCAGTCGTTAAGCATCTGCCTTTGGCCCAGGGCATTTGCCCAGGGTCCTGGTATCGGGGCCCACCATCAGGTTCCCTGCTCCGTTGGGAGCCTGCTTCTTCCTCTCCGACTCCCCCTGCTTGTGTTCCCTCTCTTGCTGGCTGTCTCTCTCTCTGTCAAATAAATAAATAAAATCTAAAAAAAAAAAAAAAAAAAAAAGAAAAGAAAATGAACATACCCATCACCCCAAAAGTTTCCTCCTGTTCCTTTTTAATCTCAGTCATGCTTCTCCATACTCCCCCTTTGAATTCCAAGTAAACACTGATCTGCTTTTTATCACTACAGACTAGTTTGCATTTTCAAACATTTTCTATAAATGAAATCTACATTATATATTCTACATTGGGGGGGCAGGGGAGATTATCTTGCTTCTTTAACTCAGTATAATTATTAAGACTCATATATGTTGCCGCATCTATCAGTAGTTCATTTATTTTCATTGTTCAGTAGTATTCCACCATATAGACAGATCACAAATTCATTTACCCATTCGCCTGTTGATGAACACTTAGGCTGAATACAATTTTTGGCTATGACATACAAAGCTGCTATGGAAATTCATGCACAAGGGTTTGTGTAAACATATGATTTAATTTCTCTTTGTAAATACTTAGAAGTGGAATGACTGGGTTGAATGGTAGGTGTAAGTTTAACTTATTAAAAAACTGACGGCTTGTTCCCCAAACCAGTTGTGTATTTTACATGCCTACCAGCAGTGCAGGAGAGACCTAGTTCTTCTAAAGCTACACCAACACTTGACATGTTCAAACTAAATTTCAACCACTGTCATCGATGTGCAGATTATCTCACTGTAGGCTTACTTAGCATTTCCCTAATGACCAATGACCTTGGAAAATCTCCTCAGTGTCTCTGGTTGCTTTTGGCAACTAAAATATATTTGAACACTTTAATACAAGGTCCAACTAACTCTTTTGACATACCTGTGCACCCTCCTTATATACTTAATATGATTTGCAGTAAAAATATAATGGCAAGAGATTCTAGTTGCATGCCATTTATAAGGCTGTTTTTCCAAACGTGTTAGCATGGAACACCTCCATATAGACTGATGTTATGAACAGTAGCTGATCCTCCAGTGGTGGGTCCCATAGTTCCCATTCACCTTAACTGGTATTTGATGGGAACAGTGTAGATGTCCTGAGAGATTTTTCTCCCCCTTTCCAAGAAGAACTAAGACTTCCGTTTCCACACCATTTTTCTAACCAGATCTATCTGATGCAAGGACATGGGAAAAATGGAAAAGAAAATAAAAGGCACTAATATAAAATAGGTAATGAAAGAGACTAAAATGAGAAATAAGATGACCAAAGAGAAAAAAAAAAGAGAAGAGTAAAGAATGGTGCTAGAAAATAGTGAAAAAGTAAATAAAATATGGAAAAGTGAATATATTGTAGAAAGGAAAAGTCTTGGGGTACATGGGTGGCTCAGTCAGTTAAGCGTCTGACTTTGGCTCCAGTCATGATCTCAGGGACCTGGGATCGAGCCCCACTCAGCAGGGAGTCTGTGTGTCCCTCTCCCTCTGCTCCTCCACTCCCTGCTCATGTTCTCTTTGTCTCTCAAATAAAGTCTTTTAAAAAAAGAAGAATGGGAAAGTCAAAGAATTTGGGCATTATCCCCTCTAAGGGTCTAGCAGATCCAGTTGCTGAGGACTTCTTCAAGACAGTGGTATGGCATGGAGGGAAGAGCATGGTCAGCCAAGAAATCCTTTTATTTACTATCCACGTGCACTTGAGTCAATTGCCTAAGCTCCTCGAATCTTGGTTTTTGCTTCTGTATTACAGGGATAATAATAATTGTCCCAGATGATTGTTACGAGGAGTAAACAAAATAGAATAAGATATATGGAAGACCTTGGTGCTGAATCACTAATGAACCCTATATTATGCCAGGAGAGCCATTCAGGAAACTCAAAGTTTAGAAAGAAAGAAGAGAATTCTTAGTACAGAGTCTATTGGCAAAAAGTTGGAGTTGAAATGGGTTGGGCAAAAGCAGCAATTTATTCATGTCTTACAAACATGGTCTTACAAACATCATACAGAGCTGGCACGAAAGAACAGACACCATCTCATACACCATGCTTCCTTCCAAATCACTTCTATTGAGTTACAACATCAGAACAAGTCAGTTACTGAGTTACACAGTTCTTCAAACATAGAGACCTCCCCATGAGGGTGGCTGGATTGGCTAATCAGACGAACAGTTAATTTACATGTTTCATACAGTGCAGGATTTGTTAACAGAATTCAAGATATTCACATTGATATTGTAATACATTATAAAACAGTGTAATTTTCAGAAGATGATGGGATCGCAGATGTCCCTGCCTGTTTCAATTCCTTTCTAGTTTTCCTTCTTTCTTTTCTTAAAAGTAGTTACAAAGAGTTTTACTCAACTTTTCACACTCAAAAACACTTTAAATTTTAAAAACTAAAAACTATTTACAAATTATTCATTGTAATTTTAAAAGTATTCGTTGTTGGTTTTGCTGTTCCACTTAAAAAAAAAAAAATCACCCTCCAACAACCATACTTTACTTGGTACCACCATTACCTTCTGGCTGCTGTGAAGGATACTTAGAGTTGACTCCTCACAATTTTTCAGAGCTCCAAAATATATTCTATTCCATGGCCCATGATACCAAATATACATACAATAAATAGGCCTTCTGACTTCCCCAAACCACACACTGACTACGATTCCTTTCATAGAAATGCTGTGAGGTGACGTTCTGGTGGATAAAGACAATGATTAGAGAATATTCTTTTTTTTTTTTAATCCCAAAGTCATCTTAAAGCACAAAAAAAGAGGCTGACTTCGATCTTTGTACATACAGGATGTAAAACATTTTCTTTACATTAGGCATAGTCATAAAAAGCATGTATGTTGTTTTGAAAATGCATTGTCATAGAATTTACAAACACTGTGATATCAAACACATTCTCAAAAACGGCTAAAGTACTGACACAAAACCTGACTCAAAATGTAAATTTTTCAGTAGACTTTATTTCTAACTTGCATATTTAATAATTCGACTGTACCCAGTTTCACTCTTATGCTCTAAAAACTCAAATATGGTGACATGACCTCAAGTTCATCCTTTCAAGTAATCCCAGGGCGCTGCTTTGCTCAAGCAGGTTTTCATTGAATTTCAGAGCCCTGGCACTGGCAAACCATACAAGACACAAGTCTATAAACTGCTCCACAGACAACAGCTCAAGACAAATTAGCCTAGGAAAGATAGTGAAACATACTTTGTTGTGCTAATTTGACAGCCTAAATAGATTTTGTGTGAAAACGTGTAAATTATATTAGGCTTTGCTGTATAGCTATTTTTCAGGCATTACTTAGTTGGTTTAAGTGATGCTTTCTATCTGGCAGTGGTTAAAACTTCAGTCCTATCTGTTTCTTTCCAAATAGCAGCTGAGTCCTTCCTGGGGGAGGACAAGCTACACGAAGACTTTGTCATGTCCTTTCTGTGGACGAGGGATGGCCCTGAATGCACACCTGCATACTATACATATTTCCTTCCAGAAAGCTGCATTTCTAACTGGATTTCTAGCTGAAGTTTATTTCTTTACCCACTAACTAATTCCACAATTTCACAAAGGTAAACGGGGTTTTCTTAGACCACACTGATGTTTGTGAAGGGCAGTGAATAATTCAAGGCCGCGGTTCTTATGTGAGATCGTATTTTCCAACAATTTGACTCACATATAACCTTAGGAGGGAGAAAAATAATATTTCAGCCACAGTGTTCTCAACTCAGCCCTTTAATAAAATGATTTTTCAGCTTGTTCACTGTCCTTTTGAAACAAAACCAAGTTACTCCTTATATAATAATATTGTATCAAATAATTACAAACTAAAGAGAAATGACCATATACTTTTAAATGCAAGACAACCATTTGCACATGACATAATGAATAAAAACAAACTAGAGAACATTTCTTTAATATCTTTGGATTTAAAGAAAAATTGATTTCCCCGTCTGAAGAAAAATGGATGAATTTTCATAAGAGAAAGCATGCTTTTCATTTCTAAATCCTAAAAAACACATTGCTTTCCAGTGACATGTTCCCATGAGATCATCACCTCCTAAACCACATCCACAGCTTGGGACTGCACTGCTGGATTCATAAAATGCTTGGCTACTCTGGCAACCTGCAGAAGAGATTGAATACCTCATGAAAATTTATCCAACTTCTTGAATATTGGGGGAAAATATCATGATACACATTTACAGTTACTTTCTGGTCCGCTAATTCAATCCATTTCTAACAACAACAACAAAAGGGCAGCTTATTGTCACAAGCTTGCAATCACGTATCAGGGAAAAAAAAAGAGAAAGAAAATTGCTCCTTGCCTAGTAGAAATCATTAAGTTCCAACTCACCATGGCTAGGACGCTACCCATCACAGAGCATATGCCACTTGGCAATTTGTCTCCTGGGATAGTCACAGATCTCTTTCCAGTGCTCTCCACCTGTTCCTTCCGCTGCTGCTCCTAGGACCAACCGCCCTATTACCTCATTTCTGGATCCCCTTTCAGAATCCAAAACCAGAAACTCAACACTTATCTCTTCAAGACCCTCACAAGGAATATCAAAGACAAACAGTTCATTGAACACTGCATTGGGGGTGCATTTCTTCACATGAGTCTTCTTTTTCGAGATTCTCTTTTTGGCATGGTACAGGTTCACTTTCACGTAGGGATCTGCAATGGTAAACGACAGACATTATACTGGCAGGACCTGGCTGGAGAGTTGATCTCAACATAATGGTGCCCTGAGAGATCACTGCATGCCAATAAAATGAGATTGCAATGAAAATGAGTCAGAACAAAGTGAAAACATGGATCAAGCCTGGCCTCTCTACTGTCAACAAATTGAAAACAAGTAAGAATATGCAATGTGAAGAGAAAACAGTTCTAAACCTCAGGATGGGAAAGGAAGTATAATGGTAAGAGGAAGAGATAACATAAAAAGAATTCTAATGGCTCATTCTGATTACATATAACTCAGTACAGAAAATAAGACAGAAGAAAAAAACATTAGACAAGACCTAACCTGCCTGAGTTGTATGACTTTGGGTGAGTCTCTCTACCGCTCTGCTTTTCTGTTGTACAGGCATTTAGAATTCACAATGGCAATGTCCTTTTGTGCTTTAAATTCTGTGCTTCTTTAATCACCAGCTGGGTTTGCTTCCTGTTTTCCAGTGTTGATCTTCCCCGTGTCACCCTTAAGGTGTGGATTTTAGGATCATGCTACCTTACCACACATTCAATTATATTATTTCTGCCTCTTTCCGGCTGAAGCATGTGAGTTCATTTTAGCTTCCTAATCTAAACCTTTAAGATCATGTGTTTAACTGCCATTGTTAAACAACAGTAGTAATAATAATAGAACTAGAAGTTATTTAACGAAGTATATCTTTCTAGTCTTCGCAATCCCCCTCAAGGTAAGTATTATTACATCTAGTTTGTATAGAGATTATGAAACATAGCCAAGATCATATGCTAAAATGGAAGGGTTAGACTTGAACTCAGATCATTTTAACCCATAGGTCATGTGTTCTTTTCACTATGAGATACAACAAGGAATTTTTTTTTAATTGGTCACAAAACTAAAAGCTAATGCTTAAAGCAGATACATAAGGAATTAAAGGAAAAATAATAAAAAAAAAACAATAGAAGTGTAAGTGTGGGCAGGCTCACCAAAAATACTAAAATTAAGAACTCTTTTCCCGAACTATTGCTATATTTTTGGCAATGACCTCTCACCTCAGCATTTATCACTGCTTTCTGCTTCAAACCCACACAGTCAGACATCTACCATGGATTAGCAATGGCTTAGATGTTAGGACTATGTTCTTTTTCTTGCTAATGGTATTGGCTCACATTGTTATTTCATTAAATGAGAAACAGAAAAACAATCACATCACTTGTACTTTTGAGTAAAAGGTAGACAAAAATCATGTTGGTTGCTAACTATTTTGCCCAAAGTATTACTCACTTATACACTGAGACCGAATTTTTCAGAAGCATTCTTACCTGAAAGTCCAGACACATCAGACTTAGGCAGGTGTCGAGCTTTTAAAACAACCACGGTGAGAGTATTTGTAGTGGACTGATAGCAGAGAGAGATGAGTAACTCACCCCGTCCTGAAGACTTCTAAACAAAGAGAGATGTGGTATAAGTATTTTTATTATTATTTTTTGTTTTGAAATTTGTACTTACAGTAATATTTTAAAGCAATATAATATTGTTATTTAAATGAAATTTTCCTCCTTATTTTTATTTTAATATGCTAAGAAATTCAAGAGTAACTACAAGCGTTTGTACAGTACTATCACCTTCTAAAAACAACTGGCTGCCATCTTGTGGTGGTTTTAGGTGCTACAGTATGTTAAAATTTGTAAGGAGTTAGCCACACCCATTACTAGAAATCTTTAAAAGAATATTTAGAGTATAGCCTATACGGAGGTGTTGGTGTTGTTTGTTTCTTTTGCTTTTTAACTAAATAACCACTTTTTGAAGTTATTAAAAGTAATAAAAATTGTCTAATCATTTGAATGGATCTGTGTACGGCAAAATGACAGTTTGATTTCAATTTTTTAAAAAACACTGATATTACTGGAATTTGAATTCAGACCAACTGAAATTTATTCTGACTGCTACCATCTCCTATCCCACAGGGCTGATGGAGTTAAAATTCTCTGTCCCCAGCCACCACTTTTCAAAGTCCTCATTCAAATCCAAGAAATGAATTAAGTTTTGGAGGGAACTGACCCAATATTCAATGCTTTGTTTTTGGAGAGCATCATAAGATCCTTCTTTGTATACTACTTAGATTTTATTTGTACTTTAAAGACATTAGGTAAGAAGACCAAGAACTCAAGTTACAAGTTTTACCTGATACTAACAAAATACAAACTCAGGGCTAGATTGTAACTAAGAATGACGGCTGGCCAGAGCTCCTAAAACTTCAATCTCTATACAAAAACTGACATGGGGTCATTATATGAATAAGAAATCCAAGAAGAATAAAAGCAGGGAATAGATCTTTATTCCTAGTGTGCCGCTAAACAGCTTGGTGTCTCAAACGAGCTACTTAAGTTTTTGAACCTTGACTTTTCATTAATTTCAACAAAGAAACAAAGGTGAGCATATGGTATTCTATAAGATCATGCCTTATAGAAACAAATTACTGTGAAGTACTACAGTTTATATCAATTGAGAGCTATATTTAAAGGGGAAATAGGATTAAATTTGATATCTTATCATTGTCTAATAGTCTCAGAACTACTAAAGCAGAATAACTACAGAGGAAGAGTAACTCACTTCTTGTCATACAACATAGTGATGAACATTTACAATTCAATATGAGGTGATGTCTCCTCCTTGAAAAGCAATTCCATGAAAAGTCAATACAACTTCCAAATCCTCAGGATAAATTGATTTAATTTTAAATTTCAATTTCCATTTCAATTATGCTGACCTTGAAACATCTTTGTTAACTTGTTTTATGAATAAGAAATATTTGCCTGCATTTTAGGTTAAGTGGCAGTCCTAGTCAAAATACTTATGATAGAAATTAACAGAAATATTTATATAAGTGTTATTTAAGTATCCATAAAGGATGCCTATTTATTTTATATAATTAAAATATTTTAAGCATTTCAGTTGTGGATTAAATTTTCTTTCATCAACTTTATTCCCTTGCCCCCCATTTGATTATGAATAATAAGTAAACATGGTAAAGATGATATGTATAAAATCCTCTAGACACAAAAAAAGCTACGTAAGAGATTGTTTATATATAAATACTTTAAGCACTAAAAATGAATTACCCTAACATTTCTTTTGATAATCTCTCTGTTCATTAACGTTTTTCCATCAGATAATTCAATTCCTGCAAGAGGAATGAGGACTTCTCCAATGATATCATCTCTTGAAAACCTGTCAAAACTCAAGATTGTGAAGTGCAAGGCCAACTCTTGGATCTGGGTGTAGAGGATCCCATAGAATGTAAAGGTCTCGTCAAAAGCTGGGTCCAAGGTCTTTCTCAGAACTCTGGTTTTCACTTTATGCTTCTTCTCTGGGAGGATCGTCATTTTGATGTACGGGTCAGAGGTCATTGACTGCTCATCCATGGCCGGCAAGCCACGGGCTTCCTTGATATTCACCACAAATGCTTTCTTCTCAAAGTTGTACTCTAAGGAGAAGAAGAGGGTTCCCAGCTTCTCCTGCTTCTCTTCTGAAGTAACGGAAGTGTTAGACTTTAAGCTATCAGGGGAAACAGCCTCTTTCTCCCCTTCTGAAAAGAGCTTTGGGGTCACATTCTCCAGATCAGAAGGGCTACTAGCTTTAAGGTTTGTTTTGGGAAAATTGCCATTGAGATCTCTCTTCTCAAGGTCAAGATGCAATGAATTCTTTGGCACAGCTGGTTTATTCTTTACTTCATTTTTGTCATCTGCTCCAAACTTCTTCTTGCTACTCAGATTTTCAGGATAAATATCAACTCCTTTTAGTACATGCACAAACTTATATGGCGGAGTCTTGTTAGACTTGGATGATTTTCTCTGACAGCAGATCCATGCAAACAGAGAGACTGTGAAGACCAGGCCAAATGCACTGAAGATCCCCACCACTGTGGGGATTTCATCTGAAAAATCAAATGACCAATAACATATATTAAAGGAGCAGAGCTGAAGATATGAGCCTATTTGAAAAGTATGCCGGAGCTGGGAATTGCTGTAGGTTGCACAGATTGGATTACTTTCTGACTGTTCTCTGTATGAGTTATGTACACATTTCATATCACCTTTAGGAATAAACACATACACTGTGTGACACACAGAAAAAAAAATACACACTATGATAGAAACTTCTTCATTTCAGTAGTTTTTTCATAAATAAAATGAAAAGATGACACTGGGCTTAGGTCAGGGATGAGGGATGCTAAATGACCCTGACCTACCTTTGTTTTCTCAGATAACATGAGTCAACTACAGCATGATAGGTCAGTACTAATTTCATTATGCTTTCTTGACATTTTGAGGCTTTCCAGAAGCATCAATTTTTACTGACTATGAAACTCTAAATGCACATTCTTCAAATACTGAGAGATTTTGTATTCTTAGTAGCTCATTATTTATACCAGATTCAAGCAGGAAACATCTAGGGGCTAGTGGTTCCAGGAATTTTAAGAAATGGAGGAACATTATCTGCTATTATCACAAACTCATCAGTAATTTCCATCCCAATTATGGAACACTGGTAAGAGAAACGTTACATATATTAGGGAAAAAAGAACAAAAAAAGATGAACAACATTATATAACTTATACCACTGCAAACTCCTTGTATACAGACCCAAAATTTCTCAAATACTGAATTATCCAAAGTACAAATTAATTATACCTAAGTGGGATAAAAATAAAACAGTGGTTACAAATGAATAACACTCCTTAACATGTATTGAAAAGAGTATAGATAATTTAGAGCTCTATTTTATGTAACTGATTTTTTTTCTAACATTTTTCCACATGGCAAATGGTAATAAAATTGAACTTGGCATTCTTTCCTTGAATGAAGGCACATTAAATTACTGACGTTAGGTAACACTGATTATGCATGAAGCTTATCATGTCCCATATGTAAGCATATTCCTCCAACAAATGATTAGTAACACTGTGTAAGTAAAAGCAGTATTGCTGTATCTGGACACAGTGCATCGATAGAGTCAATGTTTAATATAATCATAGTGAATACAACTAAGGTAATATTATCTGCATTTAGTTTCATTCTTATCTATTTTTATCCCAAATAATGAATAGTAAAGTTAGAAGTCCCAGTCAGGAAAGGGTTAAGCCTTGTTTGAATAACCCCTTAAAGAACAATCTTTTGTTACTCCCTTTCCCCATCCCCCCAAATCTTCTGCCTATTTACTTCATAATTTCAAAACTAAACTCAAAGAATATAAGAATCAGTAATGACAAGAGCAGACATATATAAGATTAAAAAACAATAAAAAATTCCATAGTTTAATTAGATCAAGAAACTGATCATGTAAAGATGAAAAATAAACCTCTGAATTCCCCAAGTAGAAAAAGCAGCGAATGCCTCAGAAAAAGAATGAGGCGAGAGCTAAAGATAATCAGCTAAACTTAGTATCAGCTTTTCAGTTTTTCCTCCTATTCAAGTCTTTGTGGGGGGGGGGGGGGATCCACTCCTGGACTCTCTAATAATCTAAGGCCAGGAAGCAAAACCAAAGTCATTAACTAAGGCAATTCTTTAGCCAATGCGAGGAGAACAATAAAAGCAATAGAAAATGATCCCCCCTCTCTTTTTTCTAAATAGACTGATGGCCCAAGCTAGAACATATTTTTCCCTAGCACCATCTCTGAAAATGCCTCAGTATTAGAAAATTTCTTATTTTCAAATCAGAAATCGGGAATAAACATCACAACAATATAAACTCAATCACCCAAATGGAAGGCTGTAAAGGAAACTCATTTCTGAATATAATGTCACAGATTGTCTCAATTCAATACTTAAGTCACAAGGCAAAATATTCAATGTATCATGGAAAGACGCATGTACTCCCTGTGTATTCTCTACTGATAAGGTCTTAAGCTTTTGAGAGTAAAGACTTCAGTCATTTCACTCAGTTTAATAACAATTATCATGTACTCATAGATATCATTCCTTATTCACAAACTTCTATAAAATTTCCTCTTTTATTTTTTTGAATACTTGTAAAGTAGGTAAAACTCCACCTCTTGTCTTTGGAATATAATGGGACCTAAAACTGCTACTTTTTAATTTGAAGTACATCTGATTTTATTTACTGAGAGAAGGAGAATGTGCCAAAAATTTGGTATAGGAAAAGGGAAATTAAACTGGAAAACAAGATTCCTAATTCTACTTTCCAGTAGCTTTTAGTTAACTGTTTGACCTGCAACACTTCCCTCACATCTCTGGGCTTTGGTTACCTCACCTGTGAAACGCAATGGACCAAGCCAGTTCATTTCAAATATCACTTTAAGCCTAGCATCATAGGATTCTGTGTCTTCCACTAGCAACATATTTCAAGGATACAAGAAAAACAGAGCAGAGAAAAACAACCTTATCGTACACTCTATATAAAATATACAACCCAAACCCCCAACATACAAATTATTTTATACCGAGATCAAACCCTTATGTAATCACAGAAACATTGGCTTCTCCTGGTAAGTTAAAAACAGATTTACCTACAAATAAAAATCACCTACAGAATTAATGAAACCAACAACAAACAACAGACTCCCTTTCCTTTACTTAGCGCATGCTGCAATTTACAGAGCTACCTGAACGTTTAGGAACTTCTTGGATGTAAAATCTCCCTAGCAGAAGGCGATTTTAAGGAGAAAGCAAGGAAGGAAGAAACAACAGAGAAAAAAAAGCCAAGATTGCCCCTTTACAGTTCTCATTTTCTTTTCAGATTAACTACCTAGGAAATCTATATTCAACGTCTCCTGGAAAAACAAGAAGAAGAAGAACAACAACAACATCACAGCCGACCCTGGAGTATTCAAGAAACAGCCGCAGTTATAAGTTGAGTAACTTGCTTACCAAATTCTTCCCGGCTGGTAGTGATCGGAGCCATTTTTTGCTGCGTGTTCTGTCCGAGGTGCTGAACGGATAACTCCCTGGCTTGATTCACTTGCCTGGATCTGAAGCGCCGGCTTTCCCGAGTGCTGAAAACAACAGCGCAGAGCTCAGGGGACCTGCGCCGGGAACGGGAGGAGGCAAAGAGGGAGGTCCACTCGCCCTCGCACAGTGATTTGCCACCCCTGTTCCTGTTTTGGCTCTTCTGAGAAGCTCGTCTCTGAGACTCTAGACGTGGCTGAAACCCGAATTGACGCAATCCTGACGCTACAGGGTTGAAATCAGCACCTGCCCTCCTCCCCTCCGCCCTCCAAGCCTCTCCTCTCCTTCTTTCTTCCTCCCTTCTCTCCTGAGGATTCAACACATACTCATCAATTATTTTAACTGTTGGACTACTGGAGATTAGCTTTGCTATTCTGTGGGGACTCAGAGGCACATGGAGATGAGCCCCCAAACTCATTCCTGTCAGTTTCTAATATAAAATCTTCTGATCATCAAGATCAGTAAAAGCGTGTCTGTGAGTTATCAGAATAATGCAATTTACAGAGATGATTTAGGGTAACAGTGAGACGAGAGAAATTTCTGCATCAAATGAACATTGTGACATCCAGAAATATGTTTCTCGCTTTCTAAATTTTTCTTTGATATTTTATAACTATGTTAGAAAAGAATCCACTGCACACTGATCCATTTGAAATAAGACAACAGTTTTCCCACCATAATCACTTATTTTCTAATAAATAGTCTAAATGTTTTGCTGATGCTGTTGCTCCATCTGTCTGTCAGCTCTCTTCCCTTTAATATCTGACATTTGACCAGTTAAAGTACTTAGGAACAGATGGGAATAATCCCTTCTGTATTCAGACTCACTCTCCGTTATGACTTTTGCATATAATGAGACTGCTTCTAGAATGACATTTCTGGTGAAAAGCCCTGACTTCTAATAGGATTGTGCAAAATAGTTACAAGAGTCAGACCAACAATGAAAATGAAAGAACTGATAATTATTGGTTATTTTTAAAGGAAACTATTTTTTTCTGAACTGCTGATATTTCTGGGGTTGAGGAACTGGAGACTATATGGTGTCAGATTCTGTTTAATTTTAATCTGAAGAGTGTGCCTTTTAAAACAAATGTTTAGCAATTTTCCAAAGGAGAGAACTCAGGTTGTAACTCCAACTGTCAATTATTGCTCCGCAAAGAATTCCTGTGCTCTGGAGCTCAGTGAGCAAATGACATTCAGTATGTGTTGGGATGGAGGAGGAGGGGGCACTGGGTGGCTCTCAGAAAGCTACTGTACAAGACAGGCTCCTGCACATTGGCAAGCAGTCGCTCCGAGCGTCAGGACTGTGGCTGGGGAAAAATTAGCTTCAGTCTTTTGCATCATGGAAAATTTTATAAACCAAAGTCCTTTTCTTTCCCTTTCTACTTGCTCCCACATACTTGGCATTTTAACATTCTTTTAACAGATTTTTTAAAACCATATATTGTCATGCTATGAAAACACACAAACTAATTTACTGTATTTAATTTATTCCATTGGAAGAACCTGTGTTTTGTGTCCTTATCTTTTCACTTCATTCACTTCATTGCCACCCCTGTTCGTAATCATTCAGATTACAGTAATCATTCAGATTACTTGCTTCCTCAGTTATGCATGAATGTAGTGGGATTGTCCTGAGGAATAGACATTCATTAGATGAAAGTGGCATTGATTTGTTATGCATATACCACAGGTAAACAAAATATATGGTCTGAGGTTTACCAGAATGTGTGTTTCCTGGCTAAGTTATTGCTAACATATGGTTAAACTCATTTGTCGTAAACGTAAGTACCTTATTTGTATGTTTTATATAAATTAGTATCTCATTAATTTTACCTTCAGATGGCAAAACTCTGTTTCAACAGAACCCCATCCCACCCTGGGCTGTCTCATTTCTAAGGACACATTGTGATAAAATTACCTCTTGCCCAGAGCTAATGCTATTGTGAATATAGTAACTGTTTCATTGCTTGCTTTAAAAGCAAACTGAAATAAATGTTACTAATTAAAATGTCAGAGGTTTCCCTCATTGTCATTTGATGAATAGCATATTATTTATTATCCAATCTCTTTAGACAAGCTTCTACTAGCACTAGATGAGGAGTGGGAAGATGATCCAACACAGAGGAAAAACCTGTAAGTTTCTTATGTTTGAGATTTATACCCTACCACATTATTACATTGTTCTCTTTCGATTCAGCAAACAAGTAATCAATTCGCTGACGTGAACAATACCATTCTAGCAGCAGAGACTTGGGAGGAGGGGTTGTTGCTAGGTAACCATCTTTTTGCCACCCAAAACACACAGCCTCCAACAAGTTCCCGCCCCGGGAAACAGACCATTCTGTAGGAGTGGCAGTGTTTACTTCAGAATGTTGAAATGGTTCAGTATTTACCCCACTTTATTTTGGATTCTGATTACAAATATCTATACATACTTTGAGAAACAATGAACAGAACACTTGAGTTCTGTTTGGTTTTAAGAAATTCAGTTGAACCTAAGACTATTGGTGATTCATTATATCATTGTTTCCATCCATTTTATTCATTTTTTTTTTAAATTAACTTAATATATAGTTTGGTTGATAAAGCTGATATAGTTTATTAATTAATATAGTATAGTCTATATTTTCTCTGGTCCCTTACTTAAAAATAGTATTGTTGGATGTGTTTAGGATCTTCTGCTAGGCAAAAGAAAATTTCAAAAGGTTTTGAGAATGCTGTGGTGATCTTCAGTAATCTTTAGTAATACCCAGATTAGTAATACAAAGGCATTTTACTGGTATGTGGGTGGAGTAGAATGAAGTATCTGATAATGGATAATGGATAATTGTTTTAATGTTCCATATCATTCTATTAAGAATGCTGGCTCTGATGTTAATGTAAAAGATTTATATTACAAGCACACCCAACTCCATATCCTGCAAGACAGATGCTTTCCCAATTGGTATCACAAAAATCCTTTCACTATGAACCATTTCTACATTTATTTTTCTTCAACATATTCAGTATTTATTCTGTGACAACCTAAATTAGGATTTGATGGTTCATGAGTGAAAACCTCATTAGCCCAAACCACAAAAAAGCTTATCATCTTCCTTTTCTTCTTTCTTTCTTTCAACACATAATTATTAAACATGTACTAACTCTTAGGTTTTTGGTAAGTACGGGATTTCTATTGGTCAAGATGATGATAAAAACGATCCTTGTCCTAATGGAGCTTACTGCCTAAAGGAGGAATGGACAGCTTTCCCTCTAGAACTGGGAAAAATAGATGATAATTACATTTATGTTTCTTTAATTTTTTTTTTTTAATCTGAGAGAGGGGGGGGGGAGAGAGAGAGAGAGAATGAACAGAGTAAGGGGCAGAGGGAGAAGCAGACTCCCCGCTAAGCAGGGAGCCTGATGTGGGGCTTGATCCCAGGATCCTGAGATCATGACCTGAGTTGAAGGAAAATGCTTAACCAAATAAGCCACCCAGGCACGCCTACATTTATAGTTCTTTTGCCTAGTATTTCCTATCAAGATTGGTCAGCAGTACCATTTTCCTTCACCATATGCAAAAATAAACCCAAAATGGATTAAAGACTTAAATGTGAGGCCTAAAACCATAAAAATCCTGGAAGAGAGCATAGGTATTA
Organism: Ursus arctos; assembly: GCF_023065955.2. Classification (NCBI taxonomy): domain Eukaryota; kingdom Metazoa; phylum Chordata; class Mammalia; order Carnivora; family Ursidae; genus Ursus; species Ursus arctos. Next base: position 28,987,186 of record NW_026622841.1, on the reverse strand, counting down.
ACTTCTCTGACATTGGTCATAGCAACTGGTTTACTGAGGCAAGGGAAACAAAAGCAAAAATAAAGTATTGGGAGTACATCAAAATACAAAGTTTCTGCACAGTGAAAGAAATAATCAACAAAACTAAAAGGCAACGTACAGAATAGGAGGAGATATTTGCAAATGACATATCTGACAAAGAGTTAGCATCCAAAATATATAAAGAACTTATAAAACTCAACACCCCAAAACCAAATAATCAAATTAAAAATGGGCAAGAATACATGAACGGACATTTCTGCAGAGAAGACATATGGCTAACAGACATATGAAAAGTTGAATCATCACTTACCATCAGGGAAACACAAATCAAAACTACAATGCCATATCACCTCGCATCTTTCAGAATGTCTAAAATCAAAAACACAAGAAGCAACAGGTGTTGGTAAGGATATGGGGAAAAAGGAACCCTTTTGCACTGTTGGTGGGAATGCAAACTAGTGCAGCCACTCTGGAAAACAGTATGGAGGTTCCTCAAAAAATGATAAAGATTAATGTCTGATAAAGATTAATGTCTAATAAATCATTGAATAGTATACTTTCTAGCATAAAATAGCTATAAAATACAGTAGAGAGCAAGGACAAAATTAAAACAATTATCAACAATATAAAAAAAGACAAAATAGGTAAACTGTAATTTTTTTTTTAAAGATTTTATTTATTCATTTGACAGAGATAGAGACAGCTAGTGAGAGAGGGAACACAAGCAGGGGATGTGGGAGAGGAAGAAGCAGGCTTCCAGCAGAGGAGCCTGATGTGTGGCTTGATCCCAGAACGCCGGGATCACACACTGAACTGAAGGCAGACACTTAACGACTGAGCCACCCAGGCGCCCCTAGTAAACTGTAATTATCTAAGTAAGCATAGAAGATTTGCAAACTCCAAGATAAATGGTTTCACAAGTTAAAAAATAAAATTTAAGAATATATTGTTCACAGTAAAAGTACCAGACAATGACTGCAAAATTAAAATACTAGAATGTACCATGATTTTTCAAAAATATGGAGATGAGGGGAGCCTCGGTGGTTCATTTGGTTAGATGGCCAACTCTTAATTTTGGGTCAGGTCACGATGTCAGGGTCTTGAGATTGAGCCCCACATCAGCTCCATGCTCAATGAGGAGCCTGCTTGAGGATTCTTTCTTTCCCTCTTTCTCTTCACCACCCCCTGCTCATGTACCCTCTCAAGGGAATAAATAAATCTTTAAAAAAATAAGGAGATGAAAAAATTAAATTTAAGTTAAAAAGTCAAGAAAAAAACAAAAGGAAGAAAATATACAACTTATATTGATAAAAGTATATACTGACATAAAAAGGTAAGAGTTTTGGGACGCCTTTGGCTTGGGTAATGGTCCCAGGGTCCTGGGACCCAGTCCCAAACTGGGCTCCTTGTTCAGCAGGGAGACTGCTTCTCCTTCTGCCTGCTCTGCCTGCTGTTCCCCCTGCTTGTGCTCTGTCTCTCTGACAAATAAAGAAAAAAAATCTTAAAAAAAAAAAAAAAAAAAGACAACAGTTTTTAAAGCTTATGTTCCAAATAACTTACCATCAAACACATAAAGCAAAATTGTGATAAGTAATGAAGAAAAATAAACAGAAACACAACTTGTTAGTTATAATCATTTCTTTCAGTCGCTTATAGACCATCATAATTTCAGGTGTAGACCACTTATCTAAGGTGGATCAGTTTTACTGACAGTGCCTTTTTACTTATTTTATTTATTCATTTATTTTAATTTATTATTTTTTTGACAGTGCCTTTTTAAACCATAAACAAAGTAATTTTTAAAGCATATAAATTCTTGGAAAGCAGGGAAAATTTCTTAAATATGTAATGCAGGATTACTAAGAATTTTCTAAAAAGTGAGACAATACTAAAATATCTAATATTTCATTAAAAGATATGGACTTAAACATCAACACAAAGTAATTTTCAAAGATGATATATTAGAACACCATTTAAAGAAAAAATAATTATATGTGTGTATACAATCATTCAATCATCCCCTCATTAGCACATATACATCAAAAAATTCTCACACAGGGCCATGAGGCAATATGTATGTTATTACACACTGCTTGTGGTAGCAGGAAGTTGAAAGCAACATGTGAATGTTCATCACAATGTGAATGAATATGTAAATTGTGTTGAAAGCATATTATATGATATTATCCTAGAGTTAAAAGCAACAAACTATACTAACTATATATACACATATATACATATACACACACATACACACATATTCCTACATATACAAACTATATATATATATATATATATATATATATACATATATCTTATAAAATATTGAATAGACAGAGTTACATAAAAATATCATTTATGCAAAATAAACACACATACAAATATCACTATGCATTTTCATAAATAAAAAACACAGAATTTTCTTCAGGTTCTAGTGGATTCATTTGTGGCAGACCTGCCAGGAATAATTAGAAAATCAGCATAAAATCTGTTTTAAAAAGTTTGTTTTAAAGCATTTATGAGTTGATGAAACAACTAAACCTTCAAGGGCCAAGATATAAGTGAAACAGCAGAGAGATGAGCTGATATTCTGTAAGTCACTTTTCCTCTCAGGAAATTGGCTGATTCTTAAAAATCGGTAAGACACTGTGCTAAGAAACAGAAAAACAAACAGATTTTTTGGCAATCTCACAGGACTGGAGAGGCAATAATTATAGTTTGGAAATGCCTAGATAGTCAGGAGAAAAGTGGCTGGGATCCTGGAAAGGAAGGAGGTACAGAGATAGCTCCAGCACTGAGTGATTTTACACCCAAGACTCATGTACAGTTCTGCAACTTTGCAGGCAAGAGGCTCAGAAGCTAAGCAGAAAACTGCTGAAAAACAAAATTATGGCTTCAGTTGATTCATGAGGCTGAGGAAACCAAAATTATGCCTTATTATTCATCAATGTGCAAGTTCCTTAGTAATCAACAAAAGCTTCAGTGAGAAGCACTGAAGAACATCGAGAGGACAAATCAGCAGCAGAATGAGCTCTACCCAACTAGAACCCGTTTAGCTTAATTCCTAAAAGGATTAATGTGATGTATTCCCCCACAAAGATAGCATACCAGAGGATCTTTGAACCCAAGCTGAAGAAGACCATATCATACAGAATGGCTAAAACTTTTCATATACAATGTCCATCATTTAATAAAAAATATCAGATCTAATGAGAAAGTGAACCAAGAAGAAAATGCATAGTTAAAAAATAGTTCATAGATTAGTGACATATATAATGGTCATTAGTATTTTGACAAAAGAGATAAGATATTTGCTAGAGAACTAGAATTTGTAAGACTCAGACTAACATTCTAGAACTGAAAAACAGAGCTTTGAAATTAAGAAATGAATGGATATAATGAACAGAAGACTAAATAAAGTAATAGAGAATATTAATGAACCAGAAGAACAGTCAATAGATAATATCTACGCTAAAGCACAGAGCACTGTAAGTACGGAGAATTCATAAAACCACTTCAGAGATAAATGGGACATGATAAAAGGTAATAACATAATTGTAATCTGGCAACTTAGGTAGAAGTAACATTTGAAAACAAAATAATGGAATTTCCCAACCCCCCCAAAAATATCAACTCATATATTCAAAAGGTACTGAGAAATCCAAGCAAAGGTAATAGGAAGAAAACCACATACTGCATCATAGTTAAATGACTAAAAACAAAAGACAAAGGGAAGATTCGAAAGCGATCAGAAAATACAATATATTACCTTCAAAAAGCAGCAATAAGACTCATCTAATGCATCATAAGATATGACAAGTCTGAAGACAATAACTCTGAAATGATGAAAGAGAACAGTCGTCAATCTAGAATTTTATATCAGCAAAACTCAAGGTGAATGAAAGAAATTTCTAGAAAAGCAGAAGCTGAGAGAATTCATTGACAGCAAATGTTAACTAAAAGAAAATGATCACTGACCAAAACAGAAATGTCAAGCAAATTAAAGAACATGGAAAAGTGTCAATATATGTCTAAATGTAAATGAATATTAGCAGCTTAAAGCAGTAAAAATGTCCTGTGGGATCTGAAATATTGTAGAACTGAATGTAGGGCTAACAACGATTTGGAGGGTAGGAGGAAGTAAATTGAGTTCCATTGTTTTAAAATCTAGGAAATGGTAAAAGGAATAATTTGTTATCCAGGAAAACTCTGAACAAGTAGCAGGGGAAAAAAAATGTGTATCTTAGAAGTTAGCAAATGCCAAAAAGCTAATAAAAGCTAGAAGAAAAAAGAAAAGATAGAAAAAAGAAACAGGTGGTCCAATAGAATACAAATGATACTTTGGAGGATACGAACTCAAAAATATTGTAATTACATTAACTAAAATGAATTAAATACTACTATTAAAAAAGGGGATAAAGATTGTCAGACTGGAGGAAAAAACACCCAATGCACCAACTCCATGGCACTTCACAAGAGACAAAATTTTAAAAGACAGAAAGCATCAAAGTAAAAGATTAGTAAATTAACCTCCTGTACACCAGCCAAAAGAAAGTTGTAACATTTATTTTTCTGATATACATATATTAGATAAGTAGACTTCTAAGTCAGACAAAAAGGTATTAGGAAAGATAATAAAGGATATTTTAAAATGAGAAATTTGTAACTATATCAGTAAGATAAACTTCTAAATTCATATGTGCTCATTAATATAGCTTCAAATTGAAAGCATTAGATGAGAAATAGAGAAATCCATATCATCAAAGGAAATTTTTCCAAGTCCTTCTCATATCTGATACACAGATCAATACAGAAACACAGTATCTAAATGAATTAACAAATCTGAACTAATGATCAAATGACATACAGAGTGTTCTTTACAAGTGAATATAAAACATTTAGCAAAATTGACCATGAGATGGCCATAAAACAAGTTTCAAAACACCTCAAAGGACAGAAATAATTCACTTTGTTCTCTAACCAGACAGGAATTGAGCAAGGAATTAGTAGAAAAAACTATCTGGAAAAAGCTCTATTGTTTGAAAACTAAGCAAACCCTGTAAAAATAGTCCATGGGTCACAGGAGAAATCTCAATAGAAATTAGGAAAAAAATGTGAACTGAATGACAATGATACATTATAAAACAGAGATAAAAACTATGAAATATAGCTTAAAATGTGTTTAGAAAATTTATGGACTTCAGTGCACATACTAGAACAGAAAAGAGATTAGAAAAGAATGTGGAAAACAGTGATCTAACTACTGCAAAATGTTAGAAAATAAAAAGGAAATTCAACCCAAAGAATGCTGACAAGGAAAAAAATGACAGAAAAATAAATTAATACAATTAAAAAAAAGAAGCAGTAAGAAAACAACCCAACAAACCTAAAATAACTTATCTGATAAGATTAACGTTACTGATAATTTCTGAAAACAATGATAAGAAAAAAAAAGAGAGAAAAATACAAATCACAAATGACTCAAGAGAGTAAAAAATGCATGCCACAGAACAGGAGTTAGAGAATAATATAGTTGCAATAGTTATCTCTGACATATGTATTGTATCCAGAAATATTTGAAGAAAAATCAATTTTTTAATTGTCTTTTAATTTTAATGTGTCTTTTAACACATCCCAATTTAAAATAGGCAAAAGGATTGTAGAGACACTTCACTAAGAAAGATATAATATTCCAATGGCTAATGATCATATGAAAGGAGCTTAAGCTTAGCAGCAGTAGTCTTTGGAAAATGCAAATTAAAGGATCGGGGTGGGGGATATAATACCAATTGGTTTTTTTTTTGACAATACCATAAGTTGGTACGAATGTGGAGGCACTGCTTTTGGGCTTTATATTGGTACAAACATTTTGAAAAACTGTGTGACAGTATTTAATAAAGCAGAACATAGACATAAGCTACGGCCCTGCAATTCCAACCATTGCTAAATTTTTAACTGAAGTGACTACATCCAAATACAAGAATGTTCATAGCAGCATTATTTGCAGTAGTCAAAAAGTGAGACAACTAGATTCAATAAATAAATCTGTATGTTAGAATACTATCCAGAAAAGAACAAAAATGCTGCTGTATGCAACAAAGATGAATCTCGTAAATACAATGTTGAATGAGAGAAACTGGACAAGAAAGATTAAACACTATAAGATCCATTTATTTAAATTCCAAAAAAATTAAGAAAAACATATCAGTGTTAATGGAAGTTGTTTGGTGATTATCTCTGTAGGAGGTAATAACTGAGATGGAGCACAGATTTCTGGGGGGTTAATATTCCCTATTTTTATCTGGACAGTAGTTAACATTTTTGGATTTCTGGACTTTTTAATTCATTGAGTTGTTCAGTAATAGTTTGTGTACTCTTCTGTATATATGCTGTGTGTGTGTCTTTACATTTAAGTTTGCTACATATTTTACAAGGGTAAATGTATTTTCAAGGACATATACAAACGCATTAGGGTAGATATTAAAGTAAATGCATGTAAAGGGAGAAAATATCATTGGTAATTGGACATAAGGCAGAAAAATAAATTAGAGATGGACTGTGAATAATTTATTATGCAACTATGCTTTTTCCCCCCAAGTTGAGTATTCTTCTGAACTTTAACTTTCCAAGTACCTACTTAGTTTGGATCCTACCACAAAGATCTTCACATCCCCTGTGGATTTACAGTAACGTACTGGTTCTACAGATGTTATAAAAACCTAACCTAATGTATGAAAACCTAACGTACTAGGAATCAGCTCTGCATAAACATTATATAAAAAATGTATATGAAATGTGTACTTCTTAAACTTCTACATAAAATGAACATGCATTTTAAATGTTCGTCCCATGGTCTCAGCACTACCAAAAGAAATGAACAAGATAAAAGTCACACATTTCACCTGGCAATCCTAGAAACCCCACAGCATGTGAGAAATTTAATTATGTATATAATTCAGTTAGGGGTGAAGTTCAGGGAGCTGGAACCATTCTTTAGCATCAGACTGGAGGGATAGGAAATGGGAAGGTTTAGAATTCCATGACCTTAAACTTCCTTCCAATTATTCGATGCTAAGAAATAATCCACTACCTTGGAGGTAATAGCTCCAAAATCCTGAACATAAAGAACACTGCTGGAAACAGTCATGTTCAGGATTTTGGTAAATATTTTTTATTTCTCTGGAGTAAATACCCAGGAGCTGGATAGATGGGTCTTGTGGTAAGTCTGTTTCATTTGATAGGAAGCTGCCAAACCATTTTCCAAAGTTAAATGTTCCATTTTTGCATTTCTATCAGTAACACATGTTCCAGTTGCTCTGCATCCTCACCAACAGTTGCTAGTTATTAGCATTTTTAAATTTTAGTCTTTCTATTAGGTGTACAAGGTATGTAGAGATACAACAACTTGGTTTTCATTTACATTTCCCTAGTGCTGTGATGAGCACTGGTTGTTATATGCAACTAATGAATCATTAAACACACATGAGAAACTAATGATGTACTATACAGTGGCTAACTGAACATAATAATAAAACAATTTTCATGTTTTACATGGCAATGTTGGGAAAAAAATTAATAGGAGGTACATATACCAATGTCAAACACCAGTTTTTGGGTTTTCTTGTAGTTAGGTAGGACGAAGTCCACTTTGGAATATTAGTCCCAAATGTAAATTGTCATCAGTCATTTGGCTTAACCATGATACAGCAAAGGAAAAGTGTACAAATAATTGTGAGATATATATATATATATATATATATATATATATATATATATATATATATAATCAACACATATTTCCATGAAATGGAAGGGTTTAAACAGGTTTATTGCATATAGAAATTAGATTTTGGTAGTGTTGATACAGGACAGACGTGGTTAAAATATTGGAAATGTCTTGGGAAGAGTCTGTGGTACAGCTTAACCACCAATTTAAGAGACTTTTATTTTTTGAGTTGTCCATTTAATAAATATTTATTGAGTATGTCTCTACCTATGGGCCCTTGTAAGAACTGAAGCTAAAAGGATGAATTAAACTGAGTTTATACTTAAGAAGTATATATTCCAGTGAGGAAGATAAGGTTATAAACATCATCAAAGAATCACAATAATATGCAACTAGTGTTAAATAAATGGACACAAGCATTTACTCATTCTAACCCAGTGAGTATTTGAAAATATTGCATGCTTTCAAGGTGTAAAGAGTGTCTGTCTAAAGTAACTTCAAATGACTCCAACTCCTTCATAAGAGTAAGTGAATTTTACTTTAGTCTATTCCCCAAACTCAGTCATTCATAAATTATGCCTTTCCTGCCCAGAGATTATCAATCTATACTAGCTAGTCTTCAGGTTATTATTAGCAGCACTTGGGGTAGTCTCATATTTGAGTTCAGTCATCAGCAAACTTCATACTGTATGAATTTAGAATCCACGCTCACTTCTAGAATTGTAAGCCTTTGTAGACTCCTCTCATCTCCATTTATGGAGTTAATAAAGAGAACCAACACATATCTATTAAGCATCCACAGAGACAAAGACATGTTTTAGGAAGTGTGGGGTAATAGATGAGAAGCATAATAATGGTCCTTGCCTTTGAAGAACCGATATTCTTTTGGATAAACAGATTTTATTACCACATTCTAACAACAGTGCTACCAGAAGGAATCTTGCTCTGTAAGCTTCTTCTTCTGGTTTTGTATTTTGATCTTTTAATATTTAATATCTTTTTTTACTAAACTTTTTCTAAAGTTTCCCTTTTGCTGCTGTCCTCAAAAAATGAAGGACAGAGAGTTAAAAGCTATGGAGAGTAATTCTAACTCTGAGACCTGTTTTTGCAGCAACATTCCTCAGCCAGATAATCAGAGTAAGACAAGGATTACTTAAGGGTGGTCCCTGGTATAAAAATGAATAAAGAAAAATACATCTTCAGCATTTTCCTATTTACTTTTGACCTTTCCTCTTCTGAAACTCTCAGAATTTACCACATGGCACTCACACTACGGAAAGAATTTACCTACAACCCAAACTTGGCTTCCCCTTCACTTTTCTCACCTTTATTTTAACCTTTCTGGGGTTTCCTCACCCTTGCTAGAACTTACCTGATTGATTAGATTCAATTCAGTACTGAGTCATAATGGCCTTCTGTGGTTATTCCCCTTAGGTACTATTTATAATTTAATAGCTACTGTATTTGCAAAACCATGTAAAGTAAGCAACATGAGCCCTGTAAGGAAAAGCTGGAAAACCTTTTGAGTGCTGTGGTGGGGGACGCTACATACAACGTCACACTGGCAACTCTTTGCTATAAGGGTTGCTCCTGTCTTGGTAATTCCCTGAATCTCTCTTTCAGTCAACTTTTCTCTGTGATCAGAGGAGAGGATATATGTTTTCTCTATGTCATGACATCTTGAAGTCATTGAGCAGCTAGGAAAAACTCAGATGAATCTTGAAAACAAGGGTTTATTCAAGGAGGCAAGGATGAAAGTAATTTTCCTTTGTTGCTTTTGCAATATCTTCAATAACTCTGGAGTCAAAACTAAAACCTGAGAACAGATAACTGATAATAATGTTTCCTTATCTGCCTGGGCAGCAGCTTACATGTATAATGTGGTTCTTTGTATCTTTGCATGTACCACAAGCTGCGTTTTCTCTTCTCAGGTCTCTGTAGCTTTAGTTACAATCATCCAATCTCTGTATCATTTTTATATGGTTCTTTGCGATGTTGTGATGTTTGCTTTAGTCTACTTTGTGTCAGGATTTATTGGGGTTTCACTCTGAAGCAGTGTTAGAAAAATAAAAATATGTTCTCTATTTTTCTACATCATCAAACTTGGCATAGATGGCAATTTGATACCTTACTTGACCTCTTCTGTAACATGTACAACCTACCGTGTTTCTTGCCTATTGTTATTTTTTTTGTTTTATTAGGCAATGTGTCTTTTTTCATAACTCCTAAAATACACATCATTAAAAATTTTATACTGCCATTGTTTCGGCTACTTCAAAAACCCTGGGGAAGTAATCTAAAATGATCCTACATTTATGTTGAAACCTAACATGCTTATTTGTGATGACTGTATCAACCTAAAATAACAACATCATTAACATTATGTCATGAACATTAGTGAAAATTTCCAAAAAACAGAACCCAAGCACTGTCACTATAACTCTTGGGTAGGAAGAATTTGAAAAAGCTATAGAGGACAGTGGGCATAATGTTTACCTCTAAACGAAGCAGAAAGGGGATCAAAACACAATGGTTAGGGTAGGCTACAACATGAAGTTGATATAATTCCATTCATTGATAAACCTTACTATTGAATATATTTTATATTTTTGTGAGAATATTAATATATCTATTTTATAGATAAGGATACTAAGCACAGCATAAAAAGTATAGGGGTTTCCCCTTTTGTAGCCCACCTACCTTTATAAATACACCCCTAGAAAATGAATCCCACAGATGCTGATGGAACTGATAAGCCCCTGGAGCCATACTGAGAAAAACCTTATAAAATTGGGTAAATTGGACTTTGTTTACACTGTGTACATTTTTGTTCATCTTTTGGCCTTGCTGAGACAACGTGCCTTGTTGCTGTACTGTTGGTCTCCTCTCCAACCTGGCACAGGCACTCTGGTAGCAAACCAAAGTGATGGAGAAGAAAGGAAAATAAACCAGTTGTGATGTTTAAAACTTACTGCAAAGTGTTTGGAACCCCTTGAGGACAAAAACTCAAAGAAAGCGCCCGAAGCTCTAAAAAAGGATTATCTGTTCTTTATGTACTCATACACTGTAATTTCCCACAGATTTCTAATTGCCTAAGTAACACTGAGACACAATAGTTTTCAAAGCAGTTAACAATTCAGCAATAAGAAGACTGCTTCATTTATCTATTTTTATAAAGAACAGTGTCCTTCCACATCTAATATAAATGTTTTTATTATTTGTCTCCTAAAGTGAGTTGAACACATGACTCATAATTGAACTCTCAATTTATACATGTGGCATCATCGGATGGCTTTGATTGAGGATGATGATGCAGAATGTGTAAAGTATCTGCATTAGTCAATGGATCTGCAGGAGAAATGACTGGAAATGAGTGAATCATCAAGTGCAACTTCTGGCTTCTATGAGCAACTTCAATTTCCATTTGCATTAATGCAGCTTCCTCTCAAATAGCTGTGGATTTTATTAAGATAATAGAATCATATAATTTTACAGCTGTAAGAGACTTCAGAGATCTTTAAAATCTTGGTGAGGACAGAGGCTCCTGGACGGCTCATTTGGTTGAGCGACCGACTCTTGATTTGGGCTCAGATGGTGATCTCCAGGTTGTGGTACTGAGCCCCACGTGGGGCTCCGCACTCAGCAGGGAGTGTGCTCAAGATTTCCTCTCCCCGTCCCTCTTCCCCTGCCCCCCCAACCCATGCTCCCCCCTCTCTAAAATAAATTAATTTTTAAAAGTAAAATAAAATAAAATAAATAAAATCTTGGTGAGGACGCAAACACTCAGGATCATAAAGAGTTTGGGTAAAAGGTCACCAGGATAGCATCCAGTTTGACCTATTTTGTTGTTGTTGTTGTTGTTGTTTTTACCAACCCATGTTATCTCCTTTCAAAATAACTTTTTCAGTTTCTGTGTTTGATAAATTCAATACAGTTTATCTGTCATTTTTATTGATAAACATTCAAGGAAGTGGAAATAAGTTTAAGCTATGTTATTCTGTTTAAAGTTCTAAGAAAATGCTGAAAAAACACAAATTATTTCTTCTCTTCATTTTTAAGATACTTGAATCTACTTCTGTTGGATATGTACTTCAGAAAAGTAGATATAGTCTATAATTAATATTACAAAAGGAAAAATAAAATCTTTTCCTACATGATGAAAAGAACCCAAACTTCTGCATGATGTTCCATTAAAAACTGTCCCCATTATCATCTAAAATTAAAATGCTCCTTCTAGTTACAAGCATTATTCTCATTGCTTCTCTGTGTGCATTGATATTTATGGATCAATATGTAATTTAGTATCAGTATGTTTAATCATAATCAGCCAGAGTGCTGTGTTTAGCTGAACCTATAAAATGTACTATAATGATTCTAAAATGTTTAATTTAAGAATCACTGCCTCTGTGCATATGAATCAGAGACCTGTGTTTAATTATTGATAGCAATTAGCACACAGAAGCAGACAAACACCATCTGGTGGTAGAAATGGTTCTATAGCTGTAACCCCTTTCACTTTTGGTTTTAAAGTCATGCATTTTTTTTAAGTTTTTTTTTTTTTTTATTCGACAGAGATAGAGACAGCCAGAGAGAGAGGGAACACAAGCAGGGGGAGTGGGAGAGGAAGAAGCAGGCTCAGAGCGGAAGAGCCCGATGTGGGGCTCGATCCCGGAACGCCGGGCTCGCGCCCTGAGCCGAAGGCAGACGCTTAACCGCTGTGCCACCCAGGCGCCCCTAAAATAATGCATTTTTGATTGTGTTCCCCTAGATGAGAAAATTGGTTTTCTTTCTATACTCCAACTACTGGAATTTCTATCCCTTTAAGACCCATGGTATCAACGGCCATTGTTCTCTGAGCTAATATAAAAATATCAAAACTATGGGGGTGGTCAACTGGGTTTGGTTGTCATAATCAGACCTCAGTAAAAAATTTCAGTAAGAATTCCTCATTCTGCATGCGTATCATGAATAATAATGAGTGATGTTAAAGTTGTTGAACCTCAGGGTCAAACATACAGAACAAAAAGCAATGTTCAAATAAAACCATAGCAAATGCCAAATTAACTAATTAGGAGTTACTTTATTCAGACAAGAGCAGGTGTACATGCGTATGCATGTATGTGAACCTGTGCGTGTCTGTTGCTGTATGGGTTGGATAGATGGACTTCTATCTAATGAAATTGAAGAACGTGTTTGAAATAAGGATGGAGGAAACTATCATGTCTGCTCTTAAAGGGATCCACCATTGTCATCTCACCTTTGTACCTTCTGATCCTTCAGCACAACTGCTTAAACCTCATATAAGAAGATGCCACCGGGGCCCCAGAGTTGACTCTCCTTCTTCCTTTTTCTTGTTAAACTCAACCTGTGTAACCTGTGATGCACACTGGGCAGAACTGAGCTCTATGTATGTGAAGATCTTAATCCTATCAGCCCCTAGGGCAGCCATGCTGGATCCAAGGCAGCCCCATCTGGTGGGTAGCCCCTCTAGCATCAAGTAGCCTCATCTAGGACTCCCCAGACCAGATTTCATGGTTCACTACAAGGTCCCCACCGTAACAGGTGTACTGAGTAAAATCAGAGTTGATATTCCATCTCACTGAGCAGAGTGCAGCCAGGAGGAAGTGCTGTCACAAACATCCACTTCAGGGGCCAGTGACAAAGTGACAAGGTGTTTAACAGTCTTTCATGGGAAGGGTGGCCTAAGGAACTGTCCTAAGAACTTGTGGGCCAGGTGTAAAGAGTACTACACCCAGGTCAAAGTGCAACTGGGATGGAAGATGAAGGCTTGGGGGGAGTCCCAGGCTGAGATCTTAAATCTCTGACTATACCTAATTTGGATCTGTCTTCATATAAACTGGCTGCTTCTAGCCATTTGAAGCTTGTATGTCCTCAGTTGGAGTCCAAGCTGGAGGATCAAATCAATAAAAGCAAACAAGAGTCACCTTCAAGGTCTAATAAGGTGGAGGAGAGTGTGGAAGCAGGACGTTTCGAGCTGTATTAGAGTTCTAGGCAATCTGTGCATTCACAAGGGGGCCCCAGTCTCATAGGAAGAGAAGCATGCAGGAGGTCCAAAAGCCCTACCCACATTATTGAGGGACTGGTATAAGACACTAGTCTGAAAGGAGGTCTGGCACAGCAGGAAGAGTGCTTGAGAATTTCCAGAGAGTGGTAAGAAATCAAGGCCCAATTAGGTTTCTGGCCTAGTCCAGCAGATTTAGACCACACACCACAAAGCCATGGGGTCCTACGGCAATGTCTCAGGGGCCATTTTAAAGGGCAGTAGTTAAGCAAGGAAAATCTGGGCACCCCAACCCAGCTATTATCTATTTTATCTACTCTACTATGTACTTTTATCTATAAGGCAGAATACATGTAAGATTTCATTTGAAGAAAGAGCTCAATCATTAAAAAGGCTTCTAAAAAATACTAGATTAGTCCACAACGGTGATGGGAATGCAGCATTTCAGAAGCCAGACCTGAATCCTGTTCTGATGAGCAGCATGATTCACCTCCAAACACGGATGGTGACATGTAGGCTTCTGCTGCTTTTGTAACAGGCTCAGGAATGGAGGTAGCCTCTGCAGAGGTGGCTGGCTGGGAAAGACAAGAGCAAGGGGATAGGCAGGGGCTGCTGTGATAACAGGTACTCCTAGAGGCAGCGCAGAATAATGAGTGGGTTGGGTACATGGGCTGGTGTCTGCTGTGCTCTCAGAGACTAAGGCTGGGGATTTGATCAGACTCTGATTCTACAAGTAAAAGTACATGGCTTCTTTATCCAATCTACTGACTTAATTCAATTTCCATGAAGAGGTTAAAAGCATCACAGATCACTGTACTATTTTCTTTATACATCGTCCCTGAACTATAGATAATTGTAGCTGCAGCTGTTCATGAAATATTCATTTATTCAAACAGGGCTTAAGAAAAGTCAAGACCAATGACATATTTGCAATGGGGCAAATATGTTCAAAAGGTCACCCACATAGTGTCCTCCCCTAAAATAACCTGGCAGAGGATCTAAAGAGATAGTAATTTTTATCATAGAAAAATAATAAGTTGAGCCAGATCCTTGCTGCTAAGAAGAAATTCTAATTATATTTTTCAAAAAAGATGCCAAAAAAAGTGGATGCATTCTTATATTGTAAAAACAAGTCCTTTTTGGTAACCTTTGCATTTCATGGCAAAACCCCCTCTACTAAAATAATTTGCACAAATTCCTACTGCAATAGCCATGTAGGAGTAGGGATTTGGAAGATTTGTTTTAATGTCCAGGAAATATCTTTTTGAGAATGTATCAGGTTTCTCATTCAAATCCTGGCCCTTTCCTCCCTGACTCAAGAAGTTTCCTTTGAAGTTCTAATTGCCTCCAGAAGGGGGCTCATAAGCAGGTTGATGGAAAGTAAAAGGGTGCTTTATCCAATTAGAAGTATGGTAATTCATACAAGCAATTAAAGCTAGAAATTACGGGAAGAAGAATTCCACCTCCAGACAGTAATATAAAAACGTATGTGAGTTTCTAGACTGTCAGCCTGCCTTATGGAATTGGGATTTGCGAGCACCACAGCTGTACACAGCGGCCTCCTGCCTTCCCTGAATGGTACAGTTCTGGAAGTACTGTAAGTGGATGTCAGTAAACCACCAGGATGGCAACACAGGTTGTTCCTGACTTCACTTCCCCTCACAAGAAAAGCAACTAACAGCTATTCAACAATAAGACACGATTGAGAGAGTCCTAGAACACAAGGGTAGGGTTGAAGCACCCCACTGTACCACTGCCCCTCCCCAAGGTCAGTGCAGCACCACACAGAGAGGTCTTTCCTGAGCCTTCAGTTCTTCCAGTGGAAAAAAGGAACCCTAGAGGGCACAACCAGATCTCCCCAGTATTGTAGGTTACAGCCAGTGGATACCCCATTCCCATCCTCAGAGCTCAAAGAGTTGCCTCACTCCACTAGTTATTAGGGAAATGCACATTAAAACCACAATGAGATGCTACTCATACCTGTTAGGATGTCTATCATCTAAAGGACAAGAGATAACAAGTGCTGACATAGATGCGAAGAAAAGGGAACCCTTGTGCATTGTTGGTGAGATGTAATTTGGTAAAATCACTATGGAAAAAAAGTATGGAGGATCCTTAAAAAATTGAAAATAGAACTACCGTGTGGTCCAGCAATTCCCCTTCTGAGAATATATCCAAAGGTAATGAAATCACTTACTCAAAAAGATATCTGCACCCCCATATTCATAGAAACATTGTTTACAATAGACAAGGCATGGAAACAGCCTGTATCCATCTATGGATGATTGGATAAAGGAGTTATGATATATACACCACACAGACACACCTATACATACATATACAATATATACCACAACTTCCTCATCTGTTTATATTATATCACGTTAATTATATTCACACATAATGGAATATTATTCAGCCATACAAAACGAGGGAATCTTACCATTTGTGACAACATGGATGAACCCTGAAGGCATTATGCTAAGTGAAATAAGTCAGACAAAGACAATACTATATGATCTCACTTACATGTGGAATTAAAAAACAAACACACAAACAAAAACTGCAGAAAAAAGACCAGACTTGAGGTTACCAGATGTGGAGGTAGGGGAAAGGGGTACTGGAGGAAGACAGTCAAAAGGTACAAACCTCCAGTTAGAAGATAAATAAATATCGGGGACATAATGTACAACATGATGACTAGCACTGCTTATCAGAAAATTGTTAAGAGTAATTTTTTAAGATTTTATTTATTTGAAAGAGAGAGAGAGAACATGTGTGGGAGGGCAGGAGAGGGAGAAGCAGACTCCCCACTGAGTAGGGAGCCTGACAAGGGGCTCAATCCCAGGACCCCGAGATCATGACCTAAGCTGAAATCAAGAGTTTGGAGAAATTTTTTTTCTTCCTTTTTCTTTTTCTTTTTTTTAAATTGTATCTATATGAGAAGATGGATGTCAGCTGAACCTATTTGTGGCAATCATTTCACAATATATGTAAATCAAACCATCTTGCTCTATTCCTTGAACATATACAGTGATGTATGCCAATTATTTCTCAGCAAAACTGGAAAAAAAGGGAATGATTATAAAAAATGTTGTATCTGAAGAATTTCAGAACCCCTACATTTGTAGGTTGAGGTCAAACTGAGTTCCTGAAAAGGGCCAACTAAATATTTGTAATTCCTGACCATTATTACTGACCCACCGGAGGGTCACCAGAGGTATGTGATATGAATCAAAAGCAAACTACAGCCTGCACAAAATTAGATCTGTGGCATTCACTGAATGATAACAGCAAAATTTCTCTGGGTTTTTCTAAAAGAGTCTTAGTAAAACAGTCTAAATTTAATGTTTTTATATTATAGTGGAAGGCAAAGGAATACTATAAAACAATGAAATCTAGTTAGAAATGTTAAGAACTTGGAGAACAATAAGCTAAAATTAGAGAAATTGTTAAAAATGTGGCCCCCTAAGGCATTACAATTTGCACAACTAAGTTATCTTTAAAATAACTGAATCTTAAGATTTGAAGATATTTTAAAGGTCATCGAGGCTACTGACTCAGTGTTTAAATATCCACAATTATTAGTGAGGACCACTGGTTCCTGAACACACCTAAGGGATCATGAGATGAATAGCATTGTGATTAAAACTTGGCATCAACCAAGTAGACTCCACATCTGCCATTTACCAACTGTATAACTTTGGCAGATGACTTGACCTCTATAAGAATAAAATGGGAATAATGGTACAGTTAATCCTCATTAGTCAGATTCTGTATGTGGTAGATTTACCTGCTCACTAAAATTTATTTGCAAGCCCAAAGTGAATACCTGTGGTGCTTTCATGGTCATTCACAGACATGCAGAGAGTAGTGAAAAATTTGAGTTACCCAATGCTCATGTCCCCAGCTGATGCCAAACAAGGTGGTGCTCTTCCTCTTGTTTCAACTCTCCTGTTATAAATGATTGTCCTTTTCATATATATTCAGTGCCATGTTTTACACATTTCTATGTTTCTTCTTGGTGATTTTGCTGCTTAAAATGGCTCCCAATCATAGCGCTGAAATGCCTTCTAGTGTTCCTAAACACAAGAAAGATATGATGAGCCTTATGGAGAAAATATGTGTTCTAGATAAGCTTCATTCAGGCATGAGTTTTAGTGCTCTTGGCCTCGAGTTCAATGTTAATGAATAAACATTACATATTAAATAAGATGTCTTTAAACTGAAAGATACATAAAACATGGATGTGTATTGATTGGTTGATGAAAATATTATAACCAGAGGCTCACAGGAATGCAACCTTGTATTTCCCCTAGGAGCATTGGTTCAGTGTTCACTAATTCACTGCTCTTAGAAAGTTTACAGAACATAACTACCATGGGTAATAGGAATCTACTATACTTACCTCACCCAGGAGATAATGCATTTTAAACTGCTCAGTACTAGAACTCAGTATCTGGCATATAAAAAATATGTTTAATAAACTGGAAACTGTTATTAAGCACAATACCATACGGTTCTCCCATTTTTAAACATTTTACATTAACTCATTAATTTGTAGCATCTACAAACTTGGCCTGTGTGCGTGTTAATGTGATATAATAAGATATGTATCTAATCTTTGTCCCTAGTTCTTAGTATAAAAGCTTCTAAAACCTTTGGAATTTCCTGAGTGATGGGATGATGGGAGCATCTTTTGTTATAAAATCTCATCTTTGTTCCTGGTTCCGGATACAGAGTTCCCAAAATCCTTGTAATTCTCTGAATGATAAGAGTGCCTTGGTAATAAGGAGAATGACTCTTGGCTGAGGAACTCCCAGAGAGCTTCAGGATGGGAGCTGGTCACCAGAAAATCCAACCAAGTGATTAGACGGTTGGAACTTTCAGCCTTATCCCTGGACCTCCAGGGCGGGCAGTGAGTTCAGTCACTAACGACCAATGATTTAATCCAACATGTCTATGTAATGGAACCTCCACCAAAACCCTAAACAAAGGATTCAGATAGCTTCTGGAGTGATGAACATGAGTGCTGGAGGGTAACACACCCAGAGAGGGCATGGAGGCCTCCACCTCTTCCTCTATACCTTGCTGCATGCATCTCTTACTCTGGGTAGTTAGTGCCAGAATTGAATTGAATTGTAGGTCATCCAGCTAGAGTCCAGAGAGTTGCAGAACTTGGTGTGGAAAAAATTCTACACACATTTTGTGTCAGAAGTGTTTTAAATAGAAACAGATTAATTTGTTATCTGTATCTTCATTCAAGTCTCTATTGCAGTGTTAACCATAAAAACCCTGTGTCTCCTTATTAGAGAACTCCTTTTGGAAATGCATCAACAAACACATTTATGACTGAACATGTTAACTCATTTACCCTGTTACAGATTCTAATAAGGATAACTGCTTCTTCAGTGTTTTGTGACTTTGCAGGGGTTAGGAAAATGGATATACATTAACCTTTGCAGTAACTTGGTACAGTGAAGAGTGCTTGGCTAGTATGGCAGAAAGAGATTACGCGTCTACCATACTTGTGAACAGTTTCTTCTCCCAGGAAACAACCAGATGACTGACATTCCCTACCTCTGCTTGACATTAAACAGGTTTTACCAATGTAATGTGAATAGAAGTGAGACATGCCACTTGTGGCCCTGACTTTTTACAAATCTTCCATATTTTTTCCTCCTAACTAGCTTGATACAGATGGGGACAGTGGCTTTGGAAGCTACTGGTTAAGTCTGTGTCCTTTTTTCACACTTCGAAGAAATTGCCTAGGAGCAGCTACTTTGTCCTTTACCTGAATGGGAAACTTCTATCCTATGTTAGCTGTTATGCATTTTGGTATTTGTTGCAACAAACAACATTACTGTAGTTGATACAGCTAGGATTTTGAAGACTTGAATTCTGGTATGAGTTCTATCATCACATGGTGATGAGGTTTAAACTCAGATGAGCTATTTACTCTTGCCATAGTTTGGCATCCTCATCTATAGAATGGCACTAATTATGCTTTTTCAACCCATCATACAGGATCACAGGAGAGCCCTAATAAGATAATGGATTGGAGAGAACACTGAAAAGCATGACATATGATATGTGTGCAGGGAATTATAAAATAATTTAGGGTGTCCAGGTCTCTTAAGCAACGAATAAATTGAATTAATACATCCACTCTGTGACCAACTGATCTTGCTTCTACATATGAATGATTTCCTGCTCAGCTTCTGAAATTCTAATTAGTATAGATGAAGCATCATGATATTCTGAAGGGAGTTAGCACATGGTTCCATACATCCCTGCCTCTCACACTACAGTATCGAGATACTCCCCTGTGCACGTTTGTTCAAAGGGAAAACACTAAATTAAAAACTAAAGTCAATCATAATCTAATCTATAACTTCAGTCAGGCCTAAGTAAGATTAATCTCACTGTAGCAGACATGCAAATGAGAAAAACACCAATGTGTGATATAAGGATCAGTAAGATGATGCTGATGGCCTGACTCTGAAAACCCAGTGCTTTCAAATTCACTAATTTCATTATAATTGTTTGCACATATAGAGTTGTATATGTAAAAGTGAATATATGCATTCTCTTCTTTTTTACCCAAAGAGCAGCAATATTGATCTAAATTTTTCTGTAGGTTGTAGGAAATTTTTCTGATCACGAATAACCAGCAGTTTTAAAATCCACACTGTTAAAAATTAGATGATGTAGTAAGACAAACTAAGCTGTACCTGAGGCATCACTGTAGATGTCCCAAAATGTCACCTCTCTCATCCCAGTCCCCACTCACCATCTATCTCATTTGGCAATGCTTTTTAAGAATACACATTTTTAAAATTATTATTATTTGTTTTATAAAAAGGAAATATTGTTGTATATAATCTTTAGAGAATGACTGTTTCTACTTAATATTATATTGCTACGGTTCATTCTGTGATGTTACATCACTGTAGTTTATTTATTTTGATGGTTGTATATGTGGTAAGCAGAACAGTGGCAAACAAAAATGTCCCTGTCCTAACCCCAGAACCTGGGACTATGTTAAATTATGTGACAAAGGAGAACTATGATTGTAGGTGAAAATAAGGTTGCTAAGGGCCTTGAGATGTACAGATTATTCTGGACTATTAGGATGGGTCCAAAGTAATTACATGCTTCTAAGCGGAAGAAGGAGGGTGGAGAAGGCATATCAGAATTATGTCATGTGAGAAAGACACCACCAGGTACTGATGGCTTTAAGAGGGAAGGGGGTAACGAGTCAAGGGATGTAGGAAACCTCTAGAAGCTAGAAAAGGCAAGAAAATGGATTTTTCCCTGGAAAGAAACAGCCCTGCTGACACCTTAACTTAGCCCGGTAAGACTGTTTCAGACTTCTGACCTCCAGAACAGTAAGATAATACATTTGTGTTGTTTTAAGTCAAAGTTTTTGGTAATTTCTTATATCAGCAGTGGGAAACTAATTCATACACGATTTAATGGAGTGAATACATCATTGTTTACTCTTCTACCCTCCCACTGAGGGATGCTTATGTTGTCTCCATGCTGTTGCTCCTGTGAACAGTGATTCTGAGAACGTTCTTGTACACATCTTTTTGCATATGTGGACATTGTTCTCTAGATATTTACTTAGACATGAAATTGCTGCATCAGTGGATGTAAGAATGGCCAAATGTAAAAGGTATATTCAAACTATTATCCAATTGGTTGCAAAAATTTTCATTCTTACCAACATGTATAACAAATTATGTAGTTCTACATCCTCTTGGCATTGTTAAATCTTTTTTTTCTTATTGAATAGGTTTAAAATTCTATTTCATTGCAATCTTAATTTGCAATTCCCTGATTATGAGAGATATCGATCATGTCTTATAGTTTGTTTACTGGTGATACGTGTTCCATCTTCTAGAAATGTTTGTTTGTTTTGTCTATTTTAAAATTAGGTTACTGGTACCTTTATTTTTATTTGTTAGAATTTATTTACATTTTTACACTAATCCCAGTCAGTGATGTGTACTAAAATTTCTAAGGACTTGTATGACAGACTCTTCTGGTATGACAGTACTGTTGGATAAAAATTCTAAGTTCTAAGATCTTTGCCTTCAATACCTTAAAAACTATATTTCATGCTACATTTAGTGCAATCTTAAAAATGTCCTTCCCTTTGACTATGATCTGTTATTTCTCTAAGCTTTTGGAATGTTTTTAGCATCTATAGTATTCTTGCATTTCATGATGTCTAAGTGCCTCTCCTCACTGGCACTTTATAGGCACTTTTAATGTGAGATCTGTCATCTTTTTTTTTTTTTTAATTTAGAAATGGATTTCCATTATTTGCTCAAGTGTTTCTTCCTCTTAATTTTAGTTTTCACCCTTCCTTGGACTACCTGTACGCCATTACATTTACGTCTATTTTCTGTTTATCATTGCCATATTTTTTTCTACCTGTTTCTTTTTTCTGTTTTTGGTGGGGAGAGTGATGCATTTTTTTCAATCTACTCTTCCAGTTTGCTAATTATTCCCCAGGTGTATTTCATCTTTTCTTTTTAAAAATTATTTTAGTTATTATATTTTTCATATGTCTGGATCTTCCATAATTTCTTGAGTTTATTTTACATTGCTAAACTTCACACTGGCAGATTTCCCAAGTCACTAGCTAAAATATAATTGTTCGATTGAATCAAAACATTCCAGGTTGTGATCCAATTTTAGTCTTAACTCTTCAAAGATATATCTGCAATTTAAAAGTAAGACACAAATTAACTTCTAATTTGTAGACTATGTGGGTTAGGAGATTTTGGCAAAGGGTACTTTATAATTTCTTGACTAATCTCTGAGCCATCAAAGGTTTTCTCAGGAGGCAGAGCATAGCATGATATATTTAGCACTAACTTCTCAAAAGCTGGGAATGAAGGGCCTGATTCACAGACCTAGAACAGTGCCTAATTCTCACATAGAGGCAGTCAATAAATATTTGCTTAATAAATCAATGAACAGACACCAGGTAAGAATAACCCAGTTTGTTCTCTCCACTTCTTTAATTAATCAGAGTAGAAAACCCCCAGATGAAAAAGGAAACACCTGTGTTCCATTAGCCTACCATTTCTAAAGCTGTGTGGATAGGTCACAGAGAATAATGTTCACCTTACTCTGAGATTCTGCAGACTGTGATGCTTTTAAGGAGGTAATAATGTACAGAATGTCTCCATTATATTGTTTAACTGAGAATGTTCCACTATGGACTTTTAACCATTTTGACAAAAAAAGTTGCTTTTTCTTTTCTGAAGTGGGGGGGGGGGGTGGAAGACTGAAATGAGGAAAGGAGGAGGGGAAGTTAAAATGTAAAACTGGCTCTGCAGAGAAGGGGAAAGAGTCTAGGTCCCTCGAGGAGAAGATACTAAAAGAGAGCTAAGATGCAAGTATGTATGTATGTATTTAAAGATTTTATTTATTTTGATAGAGAGAACATGCAAGCACGAGTGGGGGGCAAAGGCAGAGGGAGAAAGAGAAGCAGACTCTCCGCTGAGCCGGGAGCCCCATGTGGGGCTCTATCCCAGAACCCTGGGATCACAAGCTGGGCCAAAGGCGGATGCTTAATCAACTGAGCCACCCAGGCGCCCCAAGATGCAAGTATTTAACAGGAAAAGACCCAAGAGAGAAAAATGGAGTGGGAGCCATGGAAGGCTGGCAGAGCTGTCAGGTAGTGATGTAAGTCTGTCTCTGAGTGAAGGAAAAAGGAAGACTGGGTATAAGCATCCTAGACCACCATGCGAGCCAAGGAATATTTGACAAGGCCCTCAAGATATTCTCAGGCCAAAGCCAGCATCAAAGGAGCATGTGTTTTCCAGGAACAGATCTCCCTTAGAGTAGATACTGAACTCATCAGCTAGCAACAGGCCAAGGGAGGCACAGCCTCAGTGTAAAAGCAGCTATGCTTTTATGCCTTCAGCACACAGTCAACTATGTTGCCTCTGACTGGAAGTCTATGAAGCCTTTTCCTATAGCTGCTAAAGCCTGGAAGTATCTGATTTCAGATTTCTGGCCATTAATGAGGACAGTACTGTGGTTAGAATGGAGTGGAGAACTGGAAGATGACATAAGAATCTCAGTTCTTGTATACAAAGAGGACAAAATAAACATATGCTCTACCTGTAATAAATGAGAACCAAAGCGTTTTCGTTATTGTTGTTGTTTTAAATTTATGCACTTGTATGAAGTTGATGAATAGTTCCCTGCAAAAACAACGTCGCTTGACGTCTGAAATCCTGTTTTGGATCAAGTTTCCTTAGTATTTACAACATCAGTTTAGACCCAAGTTAGGAAAGCTTTTTCTGTACAGGGCCAGAGAGCAACCACTGTAGATGTGGGGAGCCAGATAATGTCTGTCGCAATTATGCAACCCTGTGAGAGAGCATCCACAGATAACATGTAAATGAAGAGGCATGCATGTATTCCAATAAAACTCTACTTATTAAAGCAGATGCCAGCCTGGATTTGGCCCATACGCCATAGTTGATGACCACTGATTTAGGCATTTCAAGCAATCAAATACATATGCATGATCAGTTATATCAGATCATTCTGAAATTCAAGCCAGCATGGTATGTATATATTAGGGTCTTCACACTTATGAAATTGTGAAAGATAAAGCCCAATAGGTAGCCAAGGCCCAAAGTATTACTATATCCAATTCCAAGGAATTTGAATTTTACCCATGGTAAATCAACACTATGTTTAGTGCAGGGAAATGACATAAATAGTCATAGGGGCAGTGCAGAAGGAGATGAGGCCGCAGAACACACAATTAAGAAATTGCACAGCAACCAGTTTAACAAAATATGAAAGCCTCACTCAAAGGGGACTTACTATGGTTAATAAGAGCAAGGAGTGGGTTAGAAAGCTCTAAAGGGTATAGAATTCTTGGAATGCAGTAAACTTAAATGTAGAAAATGTGGAAGGGAAAGTACCATAGAATGATCCAGAGTATTGTTTAGACTTGAGCCACAAGGTGAATGATAGTGAGCTTCAGAAAAAGAGGGGGCATAAAAGGATTTTTCTGATTCGATAGGGTCAGATGAGGGGCTCTGTGGAGGAGCTTGAATTGCGTGGGTGATGTTGAAAAGGAAATGTCTAGCAGGCAGTTGGCTCTTTGGCTTCTGAGCTGAAGAGATAGGTGCATACATTAAAGGACAAGGGTTGAGCATGGAACCCTGGGAACATCAATGTATAAGGGAAGGAGGACCAAAGAGATCATTGAAGGAAGATTTGCATATCTTTCCTTTCACATTACTTTTTTCCACTTCCTTTTGAATGTTAAGGTTTTCCAGGGTTCTAATATTGTTCCCCTCTTTCGGTTGCTTCGCATGCTTTTCTCTTGGTGATTTTATCCATTTTTGCCTTTGGCTCCAGGTTGATGAAATTTCCAGACACATTCTTTTCAGAAATTCCAACATATTTCCAATTGATCATAAATAGGACCAGCTCCACACAACATAAACTTAATATGCCTCTCACTTAATTATTTTGCCCAGGCAACAGCTTCAACTTCTGTGCTCTCAAGGAAAATGAACACTCTCCACATCTACCCAATATACTTCTCTCATTCTCACATGCTGTCAACAAACCCAGAACATTGTCTGTCCTCACATATGTCTCCCTCTCTACTGACATGATCTATAACTTCACCATTTCTTGCCTTGGACTACTGAGTGGGTATATGGACTACTTAGTCCAGTGCTTTCCAATTTCAGACCATGTTTCACACTGTTCCAGAGTGATCTTACTAAAAAAGGATTCATTTGCTTTGAACATTTAGAACTATTTATCTCTCAACACCCCATCCCTAGCAGTCATGTGTAGCATAATATTTAACAGCAAGTGTTTAGGGCCTATTTGAAGAACTGTGTTGCCTGCCATTCCAAGAGAGTTAATTAAGATGGAAGCTGACAGAAAGAGAGCCTTTCACAAAGACTTCCTCATGTTAATTTCCCAAATCTTCTCTCTTCAATGTCATTCTCCTCTTAGCATATATTATAATCCCTTCATCTAATTGATAGGAGGAAATAAAAAGAACTTCTTAGGAGAAGTTGCTACTGTAAGGTCACATTTTCTTGCCCATTCCAAATCTCAGTTATCTAAATTTCAGATTTATATTCCAGTCACATTTCTTTCCAACACCTTTGTTTAAAAAGACTTATGTCTGATCCCAGTTTGACCAGATGAGAAGAGAGAAGGAGTAAATATAATAAAATCTCTGGTAATTATTCAAAGTCATTTTCTTTAAGGAGAAATCTTGCTTCTCTAAATACTTTCCCCACTCCCAACTATGGAGCTCATTATTAATTCTGTTTTTATATTATATCATCATCATCATCATCATCGTCTTAGCATATATGCTGCTTCAGTATGCTTGGCATTGTCTTAAGTGCTTCACATTTATTAACTCATCAATCCCTCAAACCACCCAAAGAGGTAGTTACAATTATTGTCCTTGTTTGGAGATGAGGAAAGTGAGCAGTTGTGAAACTTGCTAAAGGTCACACAGTTTATAAGAAGTACAGCTGGGTGTGTACCCACACAGTCTGACTTCGGGGTCCATGATCTTATCTACTGCCCCACACTGATTTTCATAACCATGTACTATACTGAAAATCATACAAACAATATAAACTGTAATTATTCCTGCCACTCCATAATTTCTTGAATAATATCCAAACTTGTTATCTCGGAATATAAATAAAGTCCAAATACTTCTGCATCATATTTTCTCTCCATTCTTCTAAAGGTTCTGACTGGGTCTTGGTACATGCTGCTCTCACGGCCCTAGAGAATCTCTACATGAGTTAATTCACAACCAGGTGATAATGAGGATCACGACCAAATACATGAAATTAGTCTGCATTTGTGTCCTCTATAAAACATGAATGACTCAACTTTTTAGGATGGTGTCTCAATTATATTTTCATTTTCCATTACTGATAGGCACTCCGGAAATGCACAGATAAATAAAA
Source organism: Ursus arctos (assembly GCF_023065955.2). Classification (NCBI taxonomy): domain Eukaryota; kingdom Metazoa; phylum Chordata; class Mammalia; order Carnivora; family Ursidae; genus Ursus; species Ursus arctos. The sequence goes on along the minus strand of NW_026622841.1, from coordinate 28,960,407 downwards.
CACAAAGAACACATTATAAACTTTAGTTATTTAAAATCTTAGCCTTTAAGTAGAGTATGTTAGGTAGTGTTGTTAATTTGTAAATGCTTAATTAAAGAAAATACGACACTTTTAGTCTTTTTGCACAACTCACAGTTTCTAACTATGGAAGCACATGTCACTTTTGATTATATTTTGTAAATATTTATTTATGTCTTACCTTGTTCCATATGCACTCACACACATGAAGAGCACAGTCCTTTTGGTTACATGAAGAGCACGTGGATGCCTGTTATTCTGCATTTTGCTGTGAGCATTTAGCGAAACAGTCCCTGAGGTAACCTTTCAAAACAGGCTGTTTTTAGAAAAAAAAATCTCCTTAGGGAATCCCTTCTCCTGTTAACTCTTTCTGAATAATCAGCTCCCTTTCAGAAAATAAAGGAAGGTGTTTCAAACACGCATTGTTTGTGAATTTACGCCCTTTGTCTACAGGGTAGCAAGAGAGAGTAGAAAAAAAACCACTGGGTTGGTTCTAGCACTTCCATATGTTTAATCATGGTTTATTCCAAACTATATGTTCTATTCCATGCATTCCTTTACTTAATGTACATGTTTTGAGAACCTTCTGTGCATTGAACTTGTCTTCAGGAAGTGTACAATGTAATGGAACACACGTACATACTCCTTCATTCAACGCCTCCAATCCACAAGTATTTATTGCATGCCTATAGGATACCTTGCCTTTTCTACCCACATAAATAATGGACTGTCATAAGTACTGTAAGTCTTCTGAGGAGGTCATGTATTATGAGAGATGATGAGTTTGGTACGGTATGTTGTAACTGCAGTGGTGCGACATCCTGAAAATGCAGGAAAGTGGCAGGGAAAGCAAGAGACAACCTCACAAAGGAGGCTAGAACTCCAAGGGTGACTCCTTATTCATATGACTTTGGAGAACTAACTCACCCTTCCTGAGTCCAGATAAATTCATCTGAAAAGGGGTAATATTTTGCCAGGTACCATACAATTTCTCTTGTGGATTTAAAAATATCAATTATACTGATTTATGAAAATAAAAGGAATATAGTTAATGAAAATCAAGAATAATATTTTCCCTGAGGCTTAAGATCTGATCAAAGCTAGACTGTAGAGTGCCTCCAAGGCTAAACTAGGGAATTTATACCTTTTATATATATCACTGGTCACCAAACAGTTTCAACATCCTTTCATCATTAAAAAAGTTTAGTACAACTCCACTATGTGAATATTTATTCATTTATGAATTACACACACATGGAATACATTCAATCTTATATATACTTCTCTAGGGTCTAGATACACAGAGAATACTTTCCAGCTCATTTTATAATCTTGATTCCTAAGCCTCTCAAGGAAAATATGAGCAAGGAAAACTATAGACCGATCTTGATCAAGACTGTAAGTGACAAAAATCTAAAAAGAACGTTAATGAACTGAATCCAGCAATACATTTTAAAGGACAGTAAAGTTAAAGCAAACCTAGAAATGTAAGTTTTTTTTTAACATTAGAAAAATCAAGTAATAATCAAGTAATAAATTTACCACATTAAAAAAATTAAAAGAGGAAAACTGTATCTGCATGTCAATAGATGTAGAAAAATCATTTGATAAAATTCAAATGATGATTAAAAAAAAAATCTAGCTCTCTCCCCCAGCTACCCAAGATGCCTGAAGGAAAGAACGTGAAGGGGAAGAAGGTGGCCCCAGTCTCTGCTGTGGAGAAGAAGCAGGAGGCCAAGAAGGTGGTCAGTCCTCTGTTTGAGAAAAGGCCCAAGAATTTTGGCATCAGACAGGACATCCAGCCCAGAGGGGACCTTACCCGCTTTGTCAAATGGCTCTGCTACATCTGGCTGCGGTGGTGAAGGATGATTCTCTATAAGCATCTACAAGTTCCTCCCCTGATATCCAGTTCACCCAGGCCTTGGACTGCCAAACAGCTCCCCAAATGCTTAAGCTGGCCCACAAATACAGCAAGAGAAGAAGCAGAGATTGTTGGCCTGCTGGGAAAAAGGATGTCCCCACTAAGAGGCTGCCTGTCCTTCGAGCTGGGGCTTTTCCTGTCACCACCTTGGTGGAAAACAAGAAGGCTCAACTGGTAGTGACTGCACATGATGTGGATCCCACTGAGCTGGCTGTCTTCCTGCCTGCTCTGTGTTGCAAGGTGGGGGCTCCCTCCTGTATTAGCAAGGGGGAAGACCAGGCTGGGATGTACAGTCCACAGGAAGACCGGCACCACTGTTAACTTCACACAGGTTAACTTGGAAGACGAAGGAGCTCTGGCTAAGCTGGTGGAATTTATCAGGACCAATTACAATGACAGATACGATGAACCATTACTGGGGAGGCAACATTCTGGGTCCAAAGATGGTAGCTCAGGTGCCAAGTTGGAAAAGGCAAAGGCTAAAGAACTGGTCACCAAATTGGGCTAAGTGTACGCTGTTGAATTTTCTGTACATAAAAGTAATAAAAAATTGTCTTTCAAAAAAAATTTAAAAAAATCTAAACTCTTTTTTAGCAAACTAGGAGTGGAAGAGAAAATTATTTTCATCATACGGTATCGACAAAATTGCTCAAGGTAAACCACATAGTAAATGGTAATTTCTTTACGATTAGGAACAAGACAAGTCTGTGTACCATATCCTCACCCTTACAATAATATAGAAGTTTTGGCTAGTGCTCTATGGCAAGAAAAATCTATAAAATATGGTTAATTAAAAGGAAGACACTAAATTGTTATTATTCTTGAGAGATAAATTATTTATGTAGAACTTCAGGAGGATTAGATTAGTTTGGAGGGGCTAGATTATTCTGTAATAACAAAAAGCCACAAAATTTCAGGTGCTTAAAAAACAAAAACTTACATTTCATTCACACTACATGTCTAATAAGGGAGAGCAGAGAAGTGCTCATTGCATTCTCTCAAGGACCCCAGCTGACAGTAACCCAAATGAGACACGAACAGAGGGAGATGGGAAAATCACCAAACTTGTGAATGCTGGCTGCTGGTAGATTCAACCCATTAGTGATGGAAATTGGATCAAAGCTAGTCATAAAGGGAAGTAAGTTTAGTGGTAAAGGTGTTGCTAAGTGAGAGAGCAGTGCTAACTGAAAACAGAAACATCCAACAAGCCTTTAGAAAGGCAGGGGTGAAGCCCTGAGTTGAAATTGGAAATCAAAATGAAATTCTGATTCAATATGTTTAATAAATACTGGTTAATTCCAGGAATATACATTGTCCAAGACGATTGATTGAAATTGTTGGACTAACAAATCCTGTCTTTTTATGGAATCTTTTCTTATCAACAGTGAGGATTATTTACAGAGACTAAATAGAACAGCAGTGGTCCATTTTTCTCCCTCTTTTAAAAATCAAAAAGAAAGTACAATGTGGTTGCCTCAGAGCTGTATCAGACCAGGCACAGAGATTTTTTCAGAGTCACCTGTGGTGGAGGTCTGAAAAAAAAGAGTAATTGTGATGAATAGTACTTATGGTATGCAAACATTGAGCATTAATAAGAGTAACTATGGCTTTATTTATTAGAAGTCCATCAAAACTGACCTTTGAATAACTTATGTTACTGCTTAAAAAAAACCTTCTGTAAGATGGCAGTGAAAATCTCAGAACAGCAGAGAGAGGAAGGCCTGCTGGAGCGGGAGCGGGGGGGGGGGGGGGATATTGTGAAGGAGGACCACAGGGCAGGGAGTGGGCAGAAGCAGTAAAAAAGAAGAGAATTATGAATTTTTTTCCTACGGTACTATGATATGGATGTAGGTTTGGATTATGCCATTATATGCACAGATTTGTACTTAAGTGAGTTTAACTCGTAAGTAGAGAAAATTATTTTAATTGAGCTATTTAGAAAACACCTCCAGCAAAATCAAAAGTAAACTGTGTGGTGCATTCTACTTTCCAGGGCACTCTATTTTAGCGGATGCATTTTACCTTTATGATAATTATCAACCACTTATGTTTTATGGATGGAGCATAATGCTCAGTCTGCTTTGCATAACTATGATGATTTGCTCCCCTTCTTAATACAGCAAAATGTTTTTGTCCTTATGCAATTGATCTTGTTCCCTGGTGGCTGGCTCAAAACACCGGGCCTGCATCCAAGGTACTGTTGCAGAATATTAGTCTCCCGATAATAAAAAAAATGTTCATTTTCTTCATCTTCTGTGATTTTGTTTTTTTTTAGTCTCTAGCTTCAATGGCTGAGCATCCCTTTAGCTAGCTTTCAGTTAATTAAAAAGCCTGTAGCAGAGTACAGAATGTGCCCACAAGAAAACCTCAAGCAGTGCAGATGGCCCCACCTCTGCACTGAGAAGCAGAAAAGTAGTTCTCTGAAACAGCTGTGGGCTGGGAGGCTCTGTGTGGCCTCTGCCTTCTTGGCATGCAAGTAAGAAGAATGAATCTGACTTGAATCTCCCCTGCTCAAATCAACTAATGCTATGGTAAACAGCTTTTCAGCTGCAGGAGAGTTCAAAACGTACTCTCTGCAGCCATAATTTTTTGCTGAAGTTGTGTGCTATCTGGAATGATGTATGTGCTACATATTGCCCAGAAAGCTGTGCCTCCATGTATGTGGGAACAGAAGATGGGGGGATCGAAGGAAGAAGAGGAAACAGTACCCCAGATGTTTTCTACGCGCTCCCATTTGATCTCTATAAAGAAGCTCTGAGGTGTGGGGTTGTAGCTTTATTCATTTTTCCTCTAGTTGCTCATCTAACAGAATTTGGGAAGATTCTAACAGCCTGTGGCTTAACCACGCTGCCAGGTTTTACCTTACCATATTGTATAAGCAATAAATATTGATTGGATGGAAATGCATCCCAATGTATTCCCCTGCCCTCCATCCCAAACACAAAAAAACCAAATTACTAAGGGGCACAGAGTTCAGTTCCCTTTCTGTGAGCATGAGAAATCTTGCTGTAAAAGCAAACTGAAAATTAATGACCCTGTGATACTCCCAAGGGCCTGGTAGAGGAAAAGATGTCTCAACCCAGAATCAAGGAATGCATAACAGCTTGAGGGGGAGCCTCCACACATCAGTGATTCAATCACCTGTTTGGATATGACTTTTAAATTGGTGACAAGTTATACTATAGCCAGAGGAGATTGATCTTGTCATTATTTCATTTCTCTGTAGGTAAGTTACCACTCTACCCTACAAATCAGGCAATGAACAATCAGTACATTAACAAAGAATGAGATGAGGTGAGATGATCTCAAGCATACGACCAACAGCGATTCCCAACTGATTAACTTCTATGCTTGCCTTTAATACTCAAATTGACGAGATTTCTGTTATCCTAGTTATTATACATCGGTGCGGGGGGGCATTCTTTGGGACCAAAGGATGCAGGACAATGTGAAGCTATCTCATAGAATATGACTTAAATGTATAATAATAAATAATTAAGAAATTAATAGCAGCAAAATGGACTTTGGTTTTACAGGGTAAAATGTATTCATTTCTAAAAAAGAATGATCTTCTGCTGACAGAGCTTATTACACTTCATTTAGGAGACAACAATGTAGTTATAGTATTTATCTATCACTATAATAAGAAAACCACAGCAGTGTTTGTCCCTAATTACAATTATGGTGACATGGTGCTTTTTATTCAAGAACCAAAAACAGATTTTGCCTTTATTTTTAATGCTTAAATTAGGAATGCATTGAGATACAAATTACTGTGTCAAGATTCAGGGTAGAAATGCAATCAGGATTTAGATAACAAATGAGCACAAACACATGATCATTATACTTGTTAGTATAAAATACTTTGCTAAAGACCTTATTCTCATCTCATTTATGTGCTGTATTACAACTCATATTTAAGAGATTTAAATAAGAGGTGCAAATCCATGCGCCATTTAAGATATAAGCAAATGAAGTAACTATTGTCCAGGAAATGGTCTTTACATGTGGGTACAATGGAGCTACCAGAAAATGCCACTATGAAAATCATCATTTATCTTGAATCAAATAAAAATTTGCTTAGCGAGAAAATCACTCTATAATTCTCTTTGTGAATAACAACTAGTTCGAAAAAGATGTTAGACAAAATTCCAGTGAGTTAAGAATTTTTTTAGTGATGTCCTTTACCATTTGGAGATATTCTCAATGGCAACCATGAAGTTCTGTAACAAATATCTTTATTTCCCTTTTTGGATCACAAGTAGGCTCCTTGGCTAGATGTACTCGTGACCAATTATTAGGTCAGTAAATTAGGTCTTAAGAGCATAAGCCCAGCTCATAAATGTTTTCTGATTTTTAAGAGTTTGTTATCATTCTATTAATTTAGATTACTAGGAACAAAAACAGAATGTTCAATCCAAAGAGGTAATACATTTATGAATAGATTTTATTTTCAAATACTAAGAATCTCTACTGAGATTTAAAGCTAAATTTACATATTAAAATTAGGTACATATCTTCCATTTTATTATTAATGAATTTCCCTGTGTTATGTATGTTTGGAACTGTCACAATCCTGACATCACAGCTCCACTGTTTAGGACAAAAAGAGGAATACCTCAAAACAAGCAAATGCTCTTACGGATAAAATTTGCCCTTGCAGTGTGTACTATTCAGTGCTTATTGTGGGAGGGTAGAGTACCAGGAACTGAGCAGGGGACAAGGGAGGGATAGAACACCAGAACACTGACCCATGAGGCTTCTAGTGCTAGTGAGAAAAACAACTTATTTCCAGATTCTGCATTAAAAGTCAAGTATAGATGCTTATGAAAAAAAGGAGGTGTTCTAGTATAATTTTGAAACTGGCTCACAGTAGGCAAGAGTAATGATTATACAAGAGTAATGTCTAAGTTAAGAATCCTTTTTTTTTAAAAAAATATTTTATTTATTTATTTGACAGAGAGAGACAGCCAGCGAGAGAGGGAACACAAGCAGGGGGAGTGGGAGAGGAAGAAGCAGGCTCCCAGCGGATGAGCCTGATGTGGGGCTCGATCCCAGAATGCTGGGATCACGCCCTGAGCCGAAGGCAGACACTTAATGACTGAGCCACCCAAGTGCCCCTAAGTTAAGAATTCTTAATCTTGGGGCACTTGGGTGACTCAGTTAGTCAAGCATCTGCCTTCAGCTCAGGTCATTATCTCAGGGTCTTGGGATCGAGGCCAACATAGGGCTCTCTGCTCAGCAGGGAGCCCACTTCTCCCTCTCCCTTGCCTGCCACTCCCCCTGCTCATGCTCTCTCTCTCTCTGTCAAATAAAAAAAAAAAAAAAAAAAAAAAAAGAATTCTTAATCTTCGCTTCAGGTCCTCTTGTGAACTTTTAAAAATTGTGTAGAAAAGTGTGTGTGTGTGTGAGTGTGTATGTGTGTGTGTGTAGAAAGTTTTTAGAGTTTTGACTAGTGTTTCAAAAAGAACTTCGACCTCCTCAGCACCCTATACCTCTGAAATGGGTACAGACTACTGGCCAAAAAGTAACACTTCTTTTTTTGAAATATTGTGGAAAGCATGGCTGGAGTCAGACAGAACTTGTTTGGCCTCCTGGCTCCATAGTTCCTTAATTCAAGAAAACTTAGCTAATCGTTTCAGGTCAGATAGTCTCTATTACAATGGCTGCCAGCATCCAGGGTTTCTTTTTTTCTTTTCTTTTTTTTTTCTTTTTCTTTTCTTTTTTTTTTTTTTGTGAGTATTACAAAAGGAACATCTTTCTCCCCCTAGGCTGAGAATGAAATTTAGCTCCCATGGCTCTGTGACTTTGAGTAGAATATAACCTACATGCTCCTTATTAATAAATGGGAATAATTTATTAAAAAATATTTTCACTTATTAAGTGCTGGGCTCAATCTTAAGCAGAGGAAGCATGTATTGACAAATTGTACCAAAAAAAAAGCCCTGCTCTCTTGGAGCTTATATTCTGGATGGTGGTAGCTGATTGGGGAACGGGATGGTAGAGGGGTGAGAATTAATGAGAGAGAAGAAGCTATATGATTTATTAACATTTTCCTTAGCATATAGTAGGGACTTATATGGGGTTTTATTATTTTGAAATTGTAATATGAAACGTTATTGGGGAAAAGAATGTTTCAATTCTAGGAAGTTCAAAGTGTTCTTACATGGCACTACATTGCAAGTGGTTTTCAAATCATTAAAAGGACACACTGCTTTAAATCATAGCCTACAAATAATTCAAAATGACAGTTTTTACCCTTCATGCTTACTTCAAAGTCTCCAAGAAAAGATCTGAGCATCTGGAGTTGGCTAGCCCCACCATAGGAAATGGGATTCTGTATCTGTGTACAGAAAGGAGGAAAGAACTCAGATTCTAACAAGTTACCTTCCTTGCCCCCACTGACAGCACATCCGGGCTCGCAGACAAAGGTTTAATGTCTTCTGGGATAAGCAATCTCCGTGACAAACCATTTGTCTTCCTGGTTGGCCAAGGAGATATTTAATAGAGCTGTCAATCATTTTTGGAAGAAAAGAGAAAAAAAGAAGTAGATGAGAGAAAGAACTTGCTCATTTTGCCCCAAAACTATTATTTTCTTTTCAAGATTATAAAATTCTAACCCTGTTGCATGAAGCAGATTTGCCTGTTAGCTACTGTACAGGCTGAGGTGACTGCTCATTTCTTATTTTTCACAACAAAAAAGTGGGTGAGATAGTCATTATTTCTATTTCCATTTCTTCTGAAAGCTCTGTGAAAAGGAACTCTCCTTGGAGACTCATAGAGGGGTAATTAAGCCACAAACTTGGCTATGTTGCTGAGCCACAGTTGTAAAAGAAGGAGAAGGAAAAAAGAAACCACACCCAAATCTGTCCCATTACAGTGCCAGCCTCTACAATGGAGCCCTAAGTGTAACTTGACCCCTTCCCGGGAAGGAAGGGAACATGACTGCACTTATCTTGGCTCATTTAAGGTGGAGATACTGTGTTCCAAAATGGGCTTTCATGACTGTCTCCATTCACTGTCCAAATCCCAGGGCAACAATAAAATTATGATTATAGATGTGCATGGGTCATTCTGTTGTCCCTCTGACTTCCCAGCACAGCTGACTGTATTTTCCCCATATGGTAATAAAATTCCCACCTCCATCTACCATTGCTAATGTATCCTTTTTAATCCAGAAATTTTTATTTCTGTCATAACCATTACTTTGCAATGTCTTTAAAACCTTCTAAAATCTGGCTGTTCCCAGGTCTTCTCTGGGTATTTATTTATTTAAAAAATCAAAACATTTATTGATCACCTATTATGTAAATGTGAGATAGGTGAATAAACATGATTTCTGTTCTAGAAAAACTCATAACCTTCTCTTTCTGACCAAAGTTTTAGAATTTTGCCAAAACTTTAATTGCCTGTTGCCCATAAAAAGGTGAAGTAGAATCCAATATTAGGCTTATGAGAACATGTAAAGCATATACTCACATTTTTCTAATTTCTCAAAAAGCATTTCATTAGAGCCATACTTTTATAAATCAGAAAAATGATTATTTAGACGAACACCATTATTTTGAAGGTCTATTATCTGGACGTAGTGGACCATTTAAATTTCCCTTGGGAGTTTTAATTTTTCAAGCAGATATGTAAAACTGTACATGGAGTTAAAACTTCTATTTGCCTTCAGTTTATTTGGAAGCTCTAAATGTGTGACTTTCCAAATAAAGATTTACTTATTTACTTAACAATATATATCGAGCCTTTAAGGTCTGTTAGGAGCCGTGCTAGGAGCTATAGATACAAAGAAGTCAAGTCTTTAAGGAATTTTCATTGTGTGTTGAGAGCACGTTTTTTCTGAGACTGAACTGAAAATGTAGAAAAACGACTTAGAATATACATGTATTAGACTTTCTTTCAAAACCTTCTCTGGAATAGCCTTACTCTACATTTCTATTTCTAACCATAAGCATTATAAGCTTTATGCCTCACTCGGATTAAACCACTTGCTATTGTCTGCCCTTTGTCTTTTCTGTCTTCCATACCACTGGCCTTTCTCCTTCTCCCAGCATCTGTAGCTCCACATCCATTCATCTATCAAAGTCCTGCTGCAGTCTCACCCTCTATAACATTTATTCAAAGCATTTTAGTTCGAAAGCATCTTTATCTCATGTAATTGTTCATAGTACTTTGTCTGAATCTCTTAAGACAACATCCACTTCAACTATTTATTTACGCTAGTTGTCATCTCTACTACATGTGTGTAGTCCCTCAGGAGAGGAATCCTATCTGATCCACTTAGACTGGCTCCTTGATTAGAAAGTACTCAAATATTTCCTAAAGGAGTCAATGATACAAAGTGCGATCAAAGCAGGACTTCTCAAACTTGACTGTGTGTAAGTATCAGCTGGAGAGACTGTTAAAACAAGGACTGCAGGAGCCCACACAAGAGATTTAAATTCTGCAGCTCTAAAGAGGGCAACAATGATGCTGACAGTGCAGGTCCCCGAGCCACTGAGTAATACCCTTCCCCTCTGCCACAAACACACAGAATGTTTAGGGGTGGGATTAGCTTCCTAACATTTTTCCGGAGGTGGAAGATACAAAATAGGCTGAGACTAGTCCCATCTTAGCAAGAAATTATTTTAGGAAGAATAACAAAGGTATTGGGGTGGAAGTAAAACAAAACAAAACAAAACAAAAACAAAACAAAAACAAAAAACCATTGGCTTCATTGCATGTAATGTGGTATTCTCTGGGAAGTGTATAGGAGGATATAAGACTTTTCTCGTCACGCATATAGGAGAAACAAAATTTAGGGTTTCTCAACGAGTCCTGATAATTAGACGTGCATAAGACAGATTTATAGGAGGAGAGCATACCAATTTATATAAGATTTACATGACATAGGAACCTCATAAGGAAACAAAGATTCAAAGACATGTCAAAATCTAAAGGCCTTTTATATTAGGTTGAACAAAGAGAAGTTGTGGAAAAGTAACCAAATTATGTGGGGAGGTTAAAGGGAGAAAATAATTGTTTTAACAAGGTCTGTTTGTGCAGAATTCTCTCAGCTATGACTCCTCATCAAAGAATGTTACTATTTTTTTCCTGGCACAAGGAGGGCATCTTTCACATGGGAGTTTTTATCTCCTATTTTCAGAGAGAAAAGGGAATACTCATAGAATACCCTTGTATCTGCTGTTTTTCAAGTCCTTTAGCTCAAAATAATCTTTATGTTAAAATGGCATATTTTGGGGTGGCATAATCTGCTACTCTTTACATATTTTTGTTACTATAGCAATTCTTCACCATTGCCATGTATTATCCTTGCCCTTCCGAACTTACCTGAAAGATATTTGTACATTGTATTAATTATCAAGAATACAAGAAACAGCAAGTGAGAAATCATCATATGTTGTCATATAGCAAAAAAAAAATATTAAAAAATGTTAAAAAAATCTTAGGACAAAAAAGGAATGAATCACATGCAGAAATACAGTGAATAATTGAAAAGACGTATATCCAGTTCTCACATAAAAGTTGATCTTTATGACAGCTGGGCTGAAATTGTCCATGTATTTTATAAGAAAGCAAGTATGGCTGACATCAGAGGAATATAAAGTAACTTAAGGATCAAATGGAAGCTCACAATAATCATTGTCTCATCTCAGTTGAATTTAGTAAGGAAAGCAGCAAGAAGTTACTTTCCTTCAAAAAGATGCCACTGATGGGGCGCCTGGGTGGCGCAGTGGTTAAGCGTCTGCCTTCGGCTCAGGGCGTGATCCCGGCGTTATGGGATCGAGCCCCACATCGGGTTCTTCCGCTGGGAGCTTGCTTCTTCCTCTCCCACTCCCCCTGCTGTGTTCCCTCTCTCACTGGCTGTCTCTCTGTCACATAAATAAATAAAATCTTTAAAAAAAAATAAATAAAATCTTTAAAAAAAAATTAGGCCTTTTCAAAAAAAAAAAAAAAAAAAAAAGATGCCACTGACATTGAAACTTGATGAAGAGGTTGAGGGCAAAAGAGGAAATGACCTAGGAGACCAAAAGAGTGTTGATGAGTGCTGTGTGTGCATTTACTCCAACAGCCTTTTAACATTTGCACTGACAGCCTTTATTAATGAATGGGATGCTATTTACTCTGTCAGGTGGAGACACTCTGATGCTATTTCCCAAGCCCAGAACATAATTCATACGTGTTACGAGGTTCATTGCATTTATATGTTCAATAGCTTGTTATAATTGAAATATTGGAAATTTTAATCTGGTAGGCAATTTCTTACTTGTTGTTTCTTGCTATCTTTGATAATTAATGCAGTTTATGACCATCCTTTAGACAGGCTTGGGATGGCAATTCCCCTTCCTAATGTAGTTCTAGATAATGGTTACTTGGTAATTAATGCTACTGCCAATCACTCTTGTTTTTATACTTGTCAGAAGAAAATGGAAACTCCTTACCCTTAATGGAATGAAATCCAATAGTAACCCAACTAAAATATGCAAGCAAATGTGATTTTATTTTACTCCTCTCAGTTCTTCTTCACTTCTATATACTTGTTCCTTCTCACCAAGGAACAAGCAGACTTTCAGTCCCAACTGTTGCTCTACAAACAAGTAATATTCAAATTTTTAAATGATTTTATCTTTGAACTCCTGATTTCTACTCCTAAACCAGTCTCACATAGCTTGAAAACTGGACCAACCATCTAGAGACGAAGGGGGCTCAGTATTTGTAAGGAACAAGTTAGCCCCTGAAAACCAATGCATTATTCCCTTAGAAGAGTCAGGACTTCAGCTAATATTTGTAACATTAGCACTTCATTTAGAAATTAGTAATTAAAAGTAGCTTTTAAAATGTCACTATTCTTTAAGAGAAATAGCCTATTAAATCTTCAATTCTCAAGATTTAGCTTGCATAAATCGCTGGAGCTTATAAAAATTCAGATTTCTAATCTCCACTTCCAGAAATTCTGTAGGTTTAGGTTTTTGTAGGCCTGATAATTAGAATTTTGCTTATTCCAATCAATGAAAACATTTCCTTAAAAAAAAAAAACAAACACTGTTACTAAGTATAGCCCAATGGGAAATTTTGGAGAAAAATGTACATGTTTGGGTACATGTATTTTTGTATGCATGGAAATAAGACAGAATTTACTTTTTTCTTGAAGTCAGAATTTGTATTTTTTAATGATTACAAATGATTATTTAGTGATAGTTTTAAACAACCTTTCCTGAGACACAATTTCAAAAAACTGAGTTCTGAATTTCGGCAGGAAATCATCATAAAAAGGATTACTGCTCAGTTCAATAGGGGAACCCACTAAGGATCTCCAGGAGGCTGAAGGTTTTATTCCTTAATTAAATAGATCCTTATTGAGTACCTACTATGAAGTGGAAGTGCATATTAGGCAACACTGGAGGCACCCAAACCATGAACTTCAGGGGCATTCAGTTCAATACAGAGAAGTACAGAAGCAGCTATATGACAGGGTAGAAAAGTTAACAGTCATGAATGCTACAAGTGCTATGACCATCAAGGAGAGGAGCAGATGAGTTCCAGTAAGGGTACTTTAGGGATGGTTCTATGAATGCAGTGGTATTTTTTCAGGATTTAAAAACTTTTTTTAAATCACAGTAGGTATAGTGAGAATATGGACAACTAAAGAGGAAGAAAGGCCAGCCATTCTCTGAGCACCTCTTCTGGGCCACTTTGTGCAGAACGCTTTGCCTATATGCATAAGGTACAGATAAGGGGATGCTTAGGGGATGTTTAAGAAAAGATGAATAGTTAAGTTCAGCCAAAGTACACAGCTCATGAAAGAGATTTAGGAGCAAATTGAATTTGAAAGCATGTTAGGGGTAATTCATAGAGTCCTTTGAAGTCCAGATTAGAAATTCATTCTTTATTAAGTTTAATATGACAACAATGCATAGAATTGATTGAAAAGGAGAAAAAACTGAGTGGGGAGGGGAATAGCTAATAAGGAAGTCATAATTATTATCCCCAACCAAGAGGGGTAGGGGCAATAGGAATGGAGAAACGGCAGCCCATATGTGAAGTAAGATAGATGAGTAGGGAAAGTAAAAAGGATAGTGTCATAAATACATTACCATCTCACAAACATGCCACGACTAACCCTAATTTAGAAACAGGAGTCAGGGAGAATTTTAAAATACATTCAACAGGGTACTGGCTCAATTGGTAGAACATGTGACTATTGATCTCAGGGTTATGAATTCAAGCCCCAAGCAGTGTATAGAGCTCACTTAAAAAAAAAAAAAAACAAAAAACTACAGCACAGTCTATAGTCCTGCCAGAGCAAAGAGTTAATTAACAGTTATTAATAGTTCTTTGACATCTTTTAAACACAGCTTGACAAAAAAATTAATAAATCTAGGCTCACTAAACTAATAAGTTAATGGGCACCTATTATATATCTGTTTAATAATGTAAACATCAATTTCGTAGCTTGAAAAATCTTTGCTACTCCTACTTTCTGGAATAAATTTACAATTTGACCATCAAAACCAAAAATACTTTAAAATTTCTACTAGCAATTTCAAGTAAGGTAACATTTCAATATGTCATTATGCTCAATGACCTTCATAATTAGGATTTTTTTAATCACTGACTTTCCTTTAAGAATGTTACAAACACAACATGAATTCACTATAATATCATAATTATCAAATACAGATACAGCAAAACAAAAGAAAAAAATAACTGTTATCTACAAAAATAAAACAACTACAACAAAAATACATTTTATGTGTCCTTCTGGTTTTGCCCTACACATGTGAATCCTCTTTAGTTCTTTGCCCACTGTGCCTGCACATAACCCCCTTATCAGTTCCAAAGGTGTTCCGCACTTTAAATCATGTCAGTTCTCCATACCTATCTATTTATATATTTATACTGGTTAAATTTTTCGAACATAAACATAAAAGGAAGCTTTTAAATATATAAAAAAATCTTCTGGCCCCATAGCCTATCAGTTGGAATGTTATGGTATACAACAAAATGCAATTATTTAACATGCAGAATATAAAGACGCCAAGTTGGATATTCCTACTTTTATCATTCATTTTAGATCTCTAAAATGCAACGTATTTACAAGGAAAAATTAAAATCTTGCCCAAATTTCCTACCTATGTTAAAAATGTGTTCTTTGACAATTCTGTTTTTTTTTTTAAAGAACATGTATTTGCTATAAAGTGAGTTTTGTAAATTAATATCTCTACATTATAAGCAAATGGGACTCTTATCTTACTATTTGGAGGATAACTTTAGATTGATCATTGCTTGCTAATAAAACCAAACAAACTGAGGGAAAAGAGTTTCTTTGCCAAAAATAAATTTAAATAGGACAAGTAAGAAATAATCTATTTCAGGAAAAATATATATGGTTATTTATGCAGATGTATGCTGTAGCTTCTTAGTATTTTCAGAAAGGAGAGTCTAAAAACAAAGGAAGTAAACAGTACTATATTTCTCCAGAAGTAGGCTGTGAAAGTATATACTCTTTATAATTTTACCCTAAGTTGACATATTCATAAAGAACTAGTGAGAAGTTCCAAGGGCTAGTCTCTGGAGTCATGCAAGTGACAGGATATAAGATTTAAATCAAGAGAAACGGTATCTTCCCCAAAGGAACATGCTAATTAAAGGTGAGCATGAAAAACACAGTTACATTTACTTAAAATAAACATAAAACAAACAGATTAGATCTCTCTTCTTCTCTTTGATGGTGATTTTCAATGACTCTGTGTGTGTGTGTGTGTGTGTGTGTGTGTGTGTGTGTGTGTGTGTGATTATTCATATGGTTATGTCTAGAGGTCTGGAGTTGAAATCCTTCTATTACTTACCCAAAGACCATGATGTAGGAAATACATCTCACTGACTGTGGGCTATGGACAAGTGCTTAGAAAAGGCAATGAAGAACTTCACTTGCAAATCTAAATATAAAAATAAAATAAAGAAAAGGAAAAACAAGAAAGTGATTAGTTTTGTATTAGTATCCCTTTTTAAAATATAGGAGGATAAACCATTAATGTTTTATAGCATCTTGTATTAAAAATAGTGGAAAACATACTTTCTTACTATGTTCTTACTTTATTCCCTGAGCTGGCCTGAATCAGTATCTTTCAAAGTAGTTGGTAGCCCTTTATTTTTATTTTTAAAAATATTTTATTTATTTATTTGACAGAGAGAGAGAGAACACAGATAGGCAGAGAGGCAGACAGAGGGAGAAAAGAGAAGCTCCCCACTCAGTGGGGAGCCCAATGTGGGGCTCTATTCCAGGACCCTGGGATCATGACCTGAGTGGAAAGGGAGACACTTAACTGACTGAGCCACTCAGGCGCCCCAACTGGTAGCCTTTTAGATGATTCTCAACCACTGCCACTGGGGGTGGGGAGCAGGTGAAGGGAGTGGCTATATTTGAACAAACCTATTCCACTCTGGAAGGTAAACAGACATGAATGAACAAGTGACAACCAAAGCCTGCATGTCCATGGACAGCATAAGGATCTGCACATATCAAAAGTGACACAAAACTTCAGAAATGGCACAAGTTTCCTTATAATTTTACCATCTTCTCTAACCATGATCCGTATTTCCATACAACAGTGGTTCTCCAAGTGTGGTCCCTGGACCAGTGGAATCAGTATCACTTGTACCTACTCCATCACTTGTTCCCCCTGAATCATACACACTGGTAGTGGGGTCCAGTACCGTGTGTTTTAACAAGTTATCTCCAGGTCACGCTCAAGTCGAGAACCACTGATATACACAGCTGATATACTTTCTCTGTAGTATTAAAGATTTCTATAATATACCTGCAGTTCAGAGGAATTTTTATTTCATAGCAAATTTGAGTAGAAAAAAACCAAACATAAAACACCTTAACAACAACCATAACGATTTGCATGTACTGCATCTTAAAACAATTACAAAAGGACTAGGAAAAAAATATTTACTTATCCTGCCCTGAATTAAAGAAATTACCTGTCTTGGAAACCATCAAAATCCTTGAGGAGAAAACAGGTAGCAACCTCTTTGGCCTCAGCCACAGCAACTTCTTACTAGACATGTCTCCTGAGGCAAGGGAAACAAAAGCAAAAATGAATCATTGGGACCTCACCAATATAAAAAGCATCTGCACAGCAAAGGAAACAATCAACAAAACTAAAAGACAACTGACAGAATGGGAGAAGATATTTGCAAATGATATGTATGATAAAGGGTTAGTATCCAAGATCTATAAAGAACTTATCAAACCCCCAAAATACATAATCCAGTTAAGAAGTGGGCAGAAGACATGAACAGACATTTCTCCAAAGAAGACAGAAGAAGACATACGGATGGCCAACAGACACATGAAAAGATGCTCAACATCGCTGATCATCAGGGAAATACAAATCAAACCCACAATGAGATATCATCTCACATTTCTCACAATGGCTAAAATTAACGTGTCAGGAAACAACAGATGGTGAGGATGCAGAGAAAGGGAACCCTCTTACACTGGTGGTGCGAATACAAGCTGGTGCAGCCACTCTGGAGAACAATTTGAAGGTTCCTCAAAAAGTTAAAAATAGAACTACCCAAGATGCAGCAATTATGCTACTAAGTATTTACCCAAAGGATACAAAAATACAGATTGGATGGGCTACATGCACCCTGATGTTTATAGTGACATTATCAACAATAGCCGAACTATGGAGAGAGCCCAGAGGTCCATCGACTGACGGATGGATAAAGAAGATATGGTGTATATATACATAACAGAATATTATTCAGCCATCAAAAAATGAAATCTTGCCCTTTGCAACGACATGGATGGAACCAGAGTGTACTATGCTAAGTGAAATGTCAGTCAGAGAAAGACAAGTATCACATGATTTCACTCATTTGTGGAATTTAAGAAACAAAACAGATGAACATAGGGGAAGGAAAGGAAAAAATAAAATAAGATAAAAACAGAAAGGGAGGCAAACCATAAGAGACTCTGAACTATAGAGAACAAGCTGAGGGTTGCTGGAGGGGAAGTAGGTGGGGAGATGGGCTAAATGGGTGATGGGTACTAAGGAGAGCATTTGTTGGGATAAGCACTGGGTGTTATATGTAAGAGATGAATCAGTAAATTCTACTCCCCAAACCAATACTACACTATATGTTAACTAACTTGAATTTAAATAAAATAAAAATATTAAAGAAAAAAATTAATAAAAATTTAAAAAATAAACAAAAAAGAACTTACCTATTTTAAACATCTGAGATGGTGGAATGATGGCAGTTATTAACAGGCTGTGGATCTGAGCAGGGCCTACCTTGTCTGGAATGGTCTTGTGTAGGCCACCTGAGCAGCAAGGTTCCCTGCTCTGTCACAGGCTAATGTGGCAAGCCTTGCTGTGAGCCATCTTCCCGCTCTTTCTGTAATCAGATGGTTGCTGTCACCAGGATGAAGGGGTCTTCCTGTGGCTGGATGAAGCTTCCAACTCTGCCTCTGTATGAAATGTGATACTGCAACATGCACATTATCTGGCTGTTCTGAAACTATGCCATCCATCACACCAAACTAAGGATCCAGACTGGTTTTCCTTCTTAGAACATGCTGTTAGGAGGCTCTTCCTCCTGGTGGGATCCTGGCTTCATTGCTCCTGCAACAGTGATAGCCTATGGCAACTCAAACACTGGAAACACTGTGCATGTCTGAAGGACAAGAAATGTGTAACACACACGTTTTAATTTTGGAAAATCTCATGCTGTTATTCCCTCACCATGGTGTCCATTGGTGCTGGAAGATACAGCTCTCAAAACTCCAAAATCCCCTCTTAATTGTACTGTTCTATTGGTGCTGTTTGTTTCCATTTAGGACAGTAATAGTAAGAAGTTTGCCTGGACATCAAACATTGTCATAAAATTCACTTTTACTTATTCCAATATTAGGTACCACCCAAAATTGTTGTGAAGTATTTAAGCTAACATCACCCCTCTTCTTTTGCTTTATCAATCGAGGAATGTTGAAAGAATTAGAAGGAGGTCACTAAGGTGCTGAAGTTTAGACATTAAGCATTGATTCAAAGGCAAAATTTCTCACATTCTTGTCTGATTTTATCTCCACAATTACCACATATGCTGTATCATAACCCACCAGCAATACAGCCCTGATAAATTGGTGCCAAATGGAGTTTAACTTCAGCTGTTTATGCACCTGGGATATTATTTATTTTTGGCCCAGTATTTTCACTGCAACAGTGCCTGATCTGTAAAAAGAACTCACTGTTTCTTATGTAGTAGAGGTAAAGGCAAATAGTTTCCAAATGTTTCTCTACTGAGGCATAGCTTGCCCCTTCTAGGTCACGTGAAATAAACTCACGCTGTTGCCAGTTTCGGCAGTTTACCTCCACCACATGTATATGTTTCCACCTAGTGTGTACTTCTCATTTACTTACTTAGCCATGCAATCCAGAAACTGATATCAAGTACCAGTTCCCTCAAGGAACTGGACTAGGTGTTAGAGAGGTGCAGACAGGAGAATAAAATACTCTCATATTTTTTTCTCATCCAGCAGAGTCTTTTATTTCCTTAGGAATCCATATCCTTTTGATGGTGAATTCCACTATTATTTTAAAATGTCAGCTGCTTGTTTCCGGAAAAAAATCCCTAGGTTTACTGAAATTAGTCTTTCTTTAAGAATTCCTTCTGATATTGCTCAGTTGGCCAGGCCACCTCATTCTTGTATGTATATAGTGTAACCAGCTAGAGAAGAGTTACATAGTATTGAAGCCACACAATGCAAATCAATTTAATGGGATTTTAAGGAAATTTTAGGATTTCCTTAGATAGATATTGCCAGTAGTAGAACACATTTGGGATATATTCAGGGAAAGGTAGACTGGTTCCCCACAGATCACAGGTACAAGGTGGAGGGTATATTATGGAAGGAAATACTCCAAATTTCATGTAGAAGCCATATTTGACAGGAATTTGAATGCCAGGTATCGGATGCCTGGCGTTAACATGATTCTATGTAATCGGGAGCCATTGAAGGCATTTCAGGTGCAGACTAAGCTCAGCTGGATGAGGGAAGTGCCTGTGGAAGGTAAGTAGAAGAAAGAGCGAAGAATGGAAAGGAGCAGGCGATGAAGTAGGAAGCTCCTGCAATAGTCAAAGTGAGCAACAATGACTCCCTGAGGCCAACAGCTAGGAAGTGATCATGATGATGATAAGGAGGATGCTGGTGGGATGGTATGAGTAACAACTGGATAGTGATATGTATGAGGTCATTTCTGCGGCACCAACAAGCAAAGGCCATTGCAATAAAAGACATAAAGCAAGCCAGAATAAACTGTTGTCATCTGGCCTTCTTGGAAATACACTCTGATGCATGACAGCTATATAGTTTCAGTCCATTATCATATTGTCTTTAATATAAGACAGATATTACAATATGAATGGGTAATTACTTTAAGTGGTAAATTCCAAATTGTGTGCATTAAGTTTAAAGTGTCTCAACTGAAAGAATGAACCAGAAAACACCATAAAGGGAAGTCTTAAAAGATGGACTTCTGTGTGAATTATGTTTTTGCTTAATGGATGCGTTTGGGCCAAAAGTTCAAGTTGCTTTTCCAGAAAAAAAATTAAAATTCTTTCCTGAAAGAATGAGTCCATAGCCACTTCCTTTCCTCTCCATTTTCATTCTGGTGAATCCAATTCATTTAATATAAGAAAATTATTACCAGGGTGCCTGGGTGGCTCAGTCATTAAGCATCTGCCTTCGGCTCAAGGCGTGATCCCGGAGTTCTGGGATCGAGCCCCACATCAGGATCTTCTGCTGGGAGCCTGCTTCTTCCTCTCCCACTCCTCCTGCTTGTGTTCCCTCTCTCGCTGGCTGTCTCTCTCTGTCAAATAAATAAAATAAAATCTTAAAAAAAAAAAAAGAAAATTATTACTGAATGTCTGAAATATGTAAGGCACTGAATTTGGTGGGAATGGGGCAGGGAGAAGACCAAATGAGTAAAAGGTAGCCCCAGTATAAAAATCTAATAGGAAAAATGTTGCTAAATATAAACATGTTGATAATGAGATGAGATTTTATTTTTTTATTTTTTAATAATATTTTTTATTATGTTAGTCACCATGCAGTACATCCCTAGTTTTTGATGTAAAGTTCCATGATTCATTACTTGCATATAACACCCAGTGCACCATGTAATACGTGCCCTTCTTAATACCCATCACCAGCCTATCCCATTCCCCCAGCCCCCTCCCCTCTGAAGCCCTGTCTGTTTCCCAGAGTCCATCATAGTCTCTCATGGTTCATTCCCCCTTCTGTTTACCCCCCCCCCCCCACTATGGAACATAAGAAGTAGGAAGATCGGTAGGAGAAGAAAGAGAAGAAGAAGGTGTGGGTAAACAGAGAAGAGATTTTAAAGCAGTGCTTCTCAGCTTTAACTGCACATGGGAATCACCTGGGAGCTTTAAGAAATACTCATGTGTTCCCCACCTCCAGAGATACTGACTTAATTTCCATGGGTTGTAAGAAGGACATCATGATTTTCTAAATCTTATCAGGTGTTTAATTATGAAATAGGTTATATTTGAGGTAAAACCTTTATGGATGGATAAAATCTTGACAGGGAGAGATAGAAGTGAAAACAGAAAGACATTTGCAAAGGAATGAAGGCAAGTAAGTGAGAGGTAAAATGAAAAATGGGAGGGAGGGCCATATTCTGGATTTCCTCATAGAACAGACAACACAGAAGTAGGAAGGACACCCAGTTAGGCCCAGGATACCCAGTTTCATGTCCTGAATGAGCCCCTTGATTGTGTGAATTTTGACCATTCCCCTAACTTCTGAGTACTGGTTTCCTCATTGTAAAATGGGCATAATAGCTATTTCTCAAGGTATACAGAGTCATTAACACTGTTCTAGGCTGAATTCTGCCCCTCCCCACTCCTATGTTGGAGTCCTAATCCCAAGTCCTAACCCTACATCAGAATGTATTTGCAGATGGTGTTTTTACAGAGGTAATTAAGTTAAAATGAAGTAATTAGGGGGAACCTTACCCAATGTGACTGGTGTCCTCATAAGAAGAGGAAACTGGACACAGAGAGGTACAAAGGGAGGACACAGAGAGAAGACAGCCATTGACAGGCCAAGGAGGGAGGCTTGGAACTGCTCTTTCCCTCACAGCCCTCACAAGGAACCAACTCCACCTTCCAGCTCAGACTTCTAGTCTCCAGAACCATGAAAAAGTGTCTGTTGGTTAAACAGTCCAGTCTGTTGCATTTGGTTACAACAGCCCTATAAAACTTATTCAAGCACCAAGACGAGGAGTTTATATCAAATCTGTAGTGTAGAATCATCGAAAGATTTTTTTTACAGAAGTGTGAAATCACCAGCGCCGCTTTTCTTAACTCCCCCATTACCTACTCTTCTGTTCTGAGTGCAAAAGCCCTCAGGACTACAGAGCTTCTAGAATTCACTTGTCTCCTTTCTCTTCACTGTAAAATCAAATGTAGGTACTTGAGGTCGCTCACTCTGAGATTTCTTTTTTTTTTATTTGTTTTTTAAACTTATACTATTAATTTTTTTATTATTTTTTAAAAAATATGTTGTATAACCTCTGAGTATGGAGGGCTTGAATTTCCAGTGTTCCATATTCCTTCAGGTAGGGGAAGCTGACTGAGACTATGAGGTCAGTGAATGCTGCACAAACCATTCTTTATAAACCTAATTCTTGAAGCAGCACGTTGGAAACATATACAAGAGAATTTCATTAACAATCTTGCACAGTTCTTGATTATTTCCTGTTCCATTTTAGAACATAACTTATCAGAAACAATCTCCTTCTATACCAATACGACAACTTAATAAGTATTTAGACAGATGCAAATCCGTGAGTTGTGTAAATGAACTCCATCTGAAAAGCACAAAAACTCAGCATGAACACTATGTGGGCCTCCATGGCAGGAGACCTGTTTATCACATAAAAATCTAGCAAATGGGGAGAGAACAGGATTCAAATTAAGCAACATTTATAGAATGCCATAACATCTAGAATCTAGAAAATAAGCAAATAGAACCAATTTCAATGTACTTATTTCCCATAATCAGAAATGTCAGGGTTTTATAGATTGAATCTATAAATATATTAACATCTATACAATTAAATTCTTGTGTTTACATATTAGGCAGGAAATAATAGTTTACAAATAAATTGTGACCAAAATGATGCAACCTACTGAGTGAATTCTCAAAAATGGTGTTATGATTCAATTAACCCTTGAGGAGAGGGTACTCAACTTTTTCATCTTTGTAGCCTTGGCACCAATAGAGGGCCTGGACTGTGGCAATCTGTGAAATATAGGAATTTAGCCCTGCTTAGGCAGCTTTCATAAAAACTCATTTCCATTTATTTCCATTTATTCTTTGTATTCTCTTCCATTCCATCCTATTCCAGTACTTTCAATAGCAAAGCAAAACTGAGTTCTAATTCACGAAATTGATTTCAGGATCCTCTTATGAGTCACGGGTCTCTAAATGGGTCACTCAACTTCAGCTCTAATGGGCCACTAAACCCTGTATTTTGAGAAACATTGCTCTAAAAATCTCAGTGTGCTCTAAAAATCTGTGTGCCCTAAAAATCTCAGTGTGTCCTTTGGTAGGAAACATCCATACCTAGAGAAGCCTTGGTTCTCTATCTCAGACAGAAACTAGAATCATGACATCCCTTCCCCCATTAAAGTAGCATCATAGTTATAAATGTTAATACAATTGGAGCATTTCTGGACTCTGAGCATTGCCAGAGGGCTTTTAGAATGGAATCTGATGTTCATACGAAAGAGATGCTAGCATTTAATATTTCACCTAGAAGTGCTAAGAGGACTTTGAATAAACCTAAATATGTCAAAAAAACTCACGTGCTGGTCTTTAAAAACTTGGCTGATTCCTCTAAAATTAGTTTTTTCTGCCTCTGACTGGAGTAAAATGCAGTTAATGGAAGAGTGTTAATATTCCATATGCCATACTTGTGAAAAGCCTCAAGCATTTTGCTCAGATTTCAAGAGAAGAAATTTCCTTTGAAATACAAATCAATCATTTTATGAAAAGATTCCATATTGCCATCTTAGAAATATCACAGAGTTGGACCCTACTCTCTTGCAATGGTTATTTAAATTTTAGGCTGAGGCAGATCTTGTCTGTATCACCCTTTGCTTTGGATATCTTCAGTGGAGTATTCCCAACCAGCCTACAGCTTCTGAACTGAACAGGTTGAGGCAAAAATCAAAACAAAACAAAACAAAAAAAAACAACTTCTGGTTTGGTTAACTGAAACTTACCATTAGCTATGGTTAATGGTCTCAAAAAAGGAATAGGACAGTAATTTACTATCTTTCCCCAACAAAGTAACATTCACCCCTCTCTTCTCTCTTGCCAGAATTGATATTGCCTGCTCTGAAAACTAAGAGCCTTGTTTCAAACAAGGCAATTGTGTTGCACATTCCTGCTTGACCATCCTGTCCCCTGGCAAGGTGATGGCACTCACTGGTTCCTTGAAAATCCTGATGCTGCCTAGCACTTCCCACTGCTGCCCTGTCAGGGACCATTTCAAGGTGTTTTCTCATGTGTGTGTATGTAATGCAAAGAAAACCAGAATATTTATTTTCCGAGCAAACAGTGCATGTCCAGAGTACAATCAGGAGACAGGAACATCTTAAAATTTACTTATTTTTAAGATGTATTCTGTCTACTCCCCTCTACTAGACTGTAAATGCAATGAGGACATGAATCTTCGTCTTTTTTATTCATTGATGGTACTCCTCAGATGTAGAATAGTGCCTACATTTATTGCCAAAAGATTTATAATATTTTTTATATATAAAGATATAATTATTTGTCTTGCATGTTGTAAATTTTTCTCAGTTCATAATTTGGCTTTTAATTATTTTTTTTCTTTTTAGTGTAGAGTACTTCCAAATTTAAAAAAAAATATATGTCTGTTAATCTTTTCCTTTACGGTCTCCTCAGCTTCCTAGCTGCCTTCGGTAACCTCAAAGAAGTGTAAAATCTTCCCTTGGGATTCCTATTTCATTTCCTTTTTGGTGTGTATGCCCCTGATGTGTGAACCTAGCCAGCAGAGAACGTTCAATTACTTCAGCACTTACGAGGCACTCACTGTTGCAGCAGGCACTGCGGGACATGCAGTGTATGCACGGCACAGGAACACACTAAATGTTTCTTATATTTAAGGAATAAACGAGCAAATATTAATATGAAGAAGACATAAATTCGGTGACCTTTGTAGTAGATGATAGACTGCCAAATATAGATCTCCGTTTCTATGAGTGCAGCATACAAAAAAAAAAAAAAAAAAAAAAAAAAAAAAAAGGATGACAGGGGACTAGAATGAGGTGAAAAGTTCAAATTAAACCTTAACATTATCTGAAGGGCTAACCTGGCAATGAAAAATAATAATTTCACTGCACTGAGGCAATAAACTTGTATTTCTCCTAGAAAATAAAAGGTTGAAAATGAGCTGTGCTCAATATTGGTGTCTGAAGCTTTATAAGAAAGGAGGAAAGGGGGGAGAAAGCAAGGGAAACGTGAGGAAAGAAGAAAGGAAGGAAGGAGGGAGGGTGGAAGGAAGAAGGAGAGAAGTAGGGAGGGAGGGAAAGAAGGAGGGTGGAAGAAAGGGAGGAAGGAAGGAAGGGGGCATTCAGAAAAGGCAACTAGGTTTCTGTTGGTTTCATATAAAATTTCCTGAATGGCTCCCACTATGTTACATATTCTAGCAGAAGTAAAGCCTCCTATCTGGTGATAATTATATTTTCCTTCATTGTAATCCTTGGCCGGAGGGTACAATTTATAATTCTAGGGGATCACACATAACCATTTATCCTCAGAAATCTGAGTAGTTGGTGTGGTGTGAGGTCATTCCACCTGGCTCAGAATCAGACAGACTGGCTGCTGACCCAAATTGCTATGGCCCACATCTTAAAAGGGCAAATGAGTATCGGTCAAAGTGTCTTACTTCACTCTTGCTGGAACAGTTCTTAAATGATTGAATGAAATAGCTGCTAAGTCACAGAAATAGTCCATTCTTATCCATGCACAGTGAAGGTAATAGTCTCACACGCTTACAAACAAGAGAAATGATACAATTGATAGAGGACAGGCTTGGTTCTTCTGAAATTGTACATGTCTTAATGCTCTGCTAAGTGTTTAAGGTCAGTCCTTTTATGGTGGCTTAGCCTAGACTGTAGTGACTGACTTTTAAAGCAAAGACAATCAAAATGAAGTTAGCATACTTCACTGCAAGTTATTTAGTGAAGGCAGAGAAAGAGTGGAAGTGTGAGAGAGTGAGAGAGCAGGAGGTATGCTACATTGCTGACACTGTGCTCAACAATATGTCAGAGACAAGATGGTTCCCTGCACTGCCCAAAGTGGATTATAACCAGAGTACGGGCTCCCTCACCTGAGTTGGTTGGGAACCACTCCTGCTCCAAGGACCTTGTTGGAGGTCTGTTTAATTGTGCAACCTGTGGACTTGCTATTCTACCTCCTGTTACTGGCTTGACCTTCTGCTTGGCTCCCCTCCACCAGGCATGTATGATCACACACCCCTTCTTGGTAGCTTGTTCATGCAGTACATTTCAATATTCACTCATTATATAAAAGTGAGCCTTATCCACTGCCCCCCATCCAATCAACAGAACAAACATCTCTATGGCAAATATAGAAGGAATGGGGAAAATCAGGGACCAGCATTACCAAACCTACTTGTGTGTATACCATATACTGGGCAGACCAGAAAAGGTCATCCTGACTATTATACTCAGCTGATGATCTTATTCTAATTGGTTATGTCTAAAAAATCATAAAGAGATAATCAAATAAATCCAAAGCTCTTTTGAAAAGTAGGAGGAATTTAATATGAACTGTACCCTTTTATGAGAAACGTCTGGGCAAAAAGCAGACCCTTGTCACTTAGATTGAACACCCTTTTCATG